>NC_081829.1:82296260-82896260 GCF_030867095.1 Alligator mississippiensis | reverse complement strand
CATTTCTACTTGGAGGAAAAATACCAATTAAAGGCTAGAGGCCTTAGAAAACACATTAATGTGTCTTAACAGTTCGACCCGAAACAACTATTAAATCTTCCTCAGACTGCTAATATATTAAGTTATGTGTTTTTAGTTTAATTAGAACACGATAGTAATCCATACTTCAGTTAAGTTCATTACACTTATAAACCTAATATAATCAAATTATCCATCGGTCATTAGCTAAGTAAGTCCACCGTAATTAACATTTACAAAAATGCATAATTGCATGAATATCCTTTAAACAGGCCTTCACAGCAGATAATGGGAGAGTTGAGACTGGGCTTTTTTGACTCCGGAGCTGGTCAAGCCCTGTCCAAGACATGTGTTGAAGGCTTCCACCAATTGACACAGCCTCAAATGGGTCATTCAGACTTGGGAGTGAAAGGTAGCTGGATGTGATGCTAGCCACATCACTACCTTGTGTGCTATGGGCCATAGCAATTGGTTTGCTATAGCAATGTTGGCCCAAAGGACCCTTGATTTGACTGTTGCACTCTATTGGCCACTCTTTCATGATCAGCTAAACACAGTGGTTAAAGACACCTTCAAATGGCGTATAAAAGAAATGCAGTGAGGTAACAGGTGTGGTAGAATGCCACTAAGTTGTTAAAATATATAACCATATCACAGAAACTCGCCATATCTAATGTCATTCAGCAAGTCAGTGTCAGATCTAGTGGCTCCATAGCAATAGATTTTCCTTTTTTACAGTGAAGATGCCAAATTATTTTCCAAAATCACGTGCCTACAAATAAACATTAGTAGCTCTTTCATACTCAGAAACTGAAGTGTGATGATTTCCCTTCCTTATGAAAAACCTGTAGCCCTCCTTAAAGGGTCAGAATTATACTCCTTTTTCTATATGTAGACTGCATAATTCACTATAATTTCATTATCTGTGTGCACTCAGAAATACACCACATGGCTCATCTGTAAGCGAAGAAGATAAGAGGCTATACCAACATGAATTTTCCTTAATAAGATTACACTATGATAATAGGCTACTCGAATAATGTAGCTCCTAATGATTTTATTCTCTCTTGCTTCCACATGATCAAGGGCAACATGCATTAAAGTTGCAGAGCCATTTTTTAATTATGCAGGAATAAGTGTATATGTACTACCCTTAATGATGTTTTCTGGGGAATACTAATTCAGTATTACCATTATCAAAAGAAGTATGTGTGTGTGCATATGCAGCTTGACAAATTTCTACAATATACTTGTATTTTTCTTGCAGGAAAAAAGCAAGTGTAGGAACATAATGCAGCACAGTGAGCTGTTTGGAAGGGGACCAAATCTGTAATAATATAATTTGATTTTAGAAAACCAAATAGCACACCTTCATGCAGGTGAGTTAGCTAATTTTAGGTACTCAAATTGGAAAACTTGGGTCTTAACTCCTTTGTCCATCACTTTCCCATTAAAGCAGGGGTGCTAATAGGTGGGACTGGGAACAAAAATACTGCCTAATAGCTAAACCATGGAAACGCCAAGGGGTTTAGTTCACTGCTGTTTGTAAACACTGGATGATGTTTGGAAGAAAGATGCTGTAAGAGTACAAAGTATTACTGTTATTTTAATACTGTACTACCAATCCCCTGAGGCATCCAATTCCATTCTGAAATGTTGGAGAACTGTTGTCAGCTAGTTTCCACCCAAGAAAATGAGAGCAAAGTCTTATATAGAATCTCTTAGACATTTTATTCGTAATTTGGTCTTTTTGCTTCACTTTGACACTAAACAGCCTGGTCTGAAAAGCTATCTGAGTCTGCTACTGCTACTCCAGCATCCTCTCCCCCTGTCCAATGTAAAATCTTTTCTTTCTGCCCATCCATTCATAGCATCTGACAAAGTAAGCTGTAACTTATAAAAGCTCATGTCTCTTTGAATCAGTCGGTCTGTAAGGTGCCATCTTAGCTTCTACTCTACACATCCTCCAGTCTTTACCTCATCCTGCTATCACATGTGAAAACTGTAACCTGCCTTGTTGACACTAGGATTTTCTTTTGCGTTACTTCCCAGTTATAAGGTAAAACAAGGTGCCATGAGCAGGATCCCATAGGAATCTTACATGAATTAACTAGGAATACTGGGCGGACCTTGCATATTCAGCTAGCTTTGCCTATGAAGGATGATTTCATCCAGACAGGATATGTAATGTAGGGTGCTGAGTTAGAGGTCAGATTGGACCTGCAAAAGGAAGGGAGATAGAACAAGGATTCTTTCCCCCCACGGCATAAAGCTCACAGGTCGGATGTGCCCCAGCTCCTGGACATCTTTTGCTAAAATTACTCATTGTTGCACCCACCTACCAATGTTTTCAGCTGCAGCTCCCAGCATGCCAGAGAGGAGGGGACAGCCCCAGAGATGAGCTCAACAGCCCCTGACAGCTGGAAAAGCCATCTGCTGCCTGAACCCTGTCTGCAGTAGCACTCTGGGTTATTTTTCCACAGATGGGCAATATCAATAAAAGTACTGGTGTTTAAGTGTAGGCAAGGGCAAGGCATTCTGCAAGGGAACATAGCGGGGAAGGCTGGTAGCTTCCCATCTGCTGAACCCCCAGTGAGGAAGGCACAGGAGCTCAGTCCTTGGTCCAGTAGCAACTGGGTGGGGAGGCAGGAAGGGAGCAGCAGGGAGGAGCTCCTCCCATTGCACACCCAGATGGCAGATCTCCAGAGCCTAGCCTGTTGACTCCTAGCTGCTTGCTGAGACCAGGATTTGGTTTTTAAAGGTCAATCCAGCTCATTAGCATAGGGATGAGACTTTGAGAACAGGACACTGTGCTGACCGGGGGCTGCGGAAGTCATTTCCCCCTCTGACACTAATCGCTATATAGGAAGAACCACATACAGGAAGATCTGGAGCTGACAAGCATGTCTATCCATCAGTCTTCCATAATCAGTCCAAGCTTGAACTTTTATTTAGGACCAGGCTTTGTGTTTGTAATGTGTGGGGGGCTTATTCTCAAGGCTAAATGAGAATCTAGATGTCTTAAACACCCCCAAATAGATACAGCCTAAAAACAGCTCTTACCATGCACATTTTAGCAGGCTGATGGGCCTCTGCCAAATGGGATTTCAGAGGGAGCTTGGAAGAAATGTCCCACTGTGTCTGTCATCAGAGAAGTCCTGGTGCCTTTGCACTGGAAGTGAAATTTTCAAAACAGGAGGGTTGGACTTTTATGAATGGCCCAAATTCCAGCTCCATGCATCTGCTCTCCTCATGTAGTACAGCTCTTCTTCCACCCCACGTACTCTTACTAATGTGAATAAAGGACTACTCAGAGTGGGTGAAGGCAGTGGAATTAGGCTCTTCACTACTGTTCTTCCGCTCTAGATGTTAATTTGTACAGTATCGTTCCCTGCTTGGCCTGGAGCAGTGATCCCAAAGACCTGCCGAATGATGCAAGTTGGAATAGTTCCATGTGTTCACACATACCCCCACCCACTGCATTGTGTATATGGCTGGCTACCACCTCCCTTCTAGAAGTGGGTGCATCTCAGTAGTTCTGTAGCTGTGTAGTATGTGTAGTTATAAGGATTTGGGACATATGAAATAGTGTGTGGTTTTCAATTGTGTCCCCTTGTGTGTATGTACTGGAATGCTAAAATACTTCCTGAGATCACTGAGATTGCTGGGTGCTACAGAGATCCAGGATTTGCCTCATTAGTAGCAAAACATTGCCTGAGGATTAGAATTTCCCTTGAAATTGTGTTACTTCTGCTTCTGGCAATTTTGCTACAGTTTGAGAAACTGTTTTAGCCCTCTGGCATTATTGTACTTAAACTGTCGTATGAACCCACAGAGGGCCATGTAAATGCAAAGCTTGAATTTCAGGGTGGAGAAAACACTGCCATGAAATTATCAGTCTTTCTGTTCTCTCCCTAGACAAATCATATGTTTCCAGGATATGAAATGCATTTTGCTTTCACACATGGGAATTTAAAAGTGGCTGAACAGATTTTCATTAAACTTTCCCCATGAAATTCAGCCTGTCTTTAAGCAAATACAACTTTTTTCCAACCCACTAAAACAACTTCTGAGAAATCTCAAAGTGCCTGACTCTAAGAGTTGAGCCTCAGTGGCCATAAGGTCAGAGCCTCAGCCCTAAACTGGTTCAGGGATCAATTCTTTTGTAAGCCACTTACAAAAGAACTTTAAATTAAAACCAGATTATTCAATTAAAAATGTATATTCTTGTTCAGCTGTCAAGCTAGACAATATCAAGATTAATTAATTTGTAGATTGAAGAAATATTTTTATACAGTGACCAAATGTAGTTGGCAAAGATCAAAATGAACAGGTCTTCATTTATTCTGATTAACCTGGCAGCTGGAAGATATTGATCAGCTCCTTCACAGCAAACTCACCTCCCTAATTTGCAAGTAAACAAGGAGGGCACTACAGGGTTGTGTTAACCCCTTGCATACTCTGGAACAGTCCAGGCTTGTGGATTATACACATGCTTGAAATACCACGGTATCATAAAGAGTCCGCGTAAGTGGCACCACTCTGGACTTCCCAGTTTTCCTCCGTGCAGAGAGAGAACAATGCTTCCCAGCCTCAGCATGGTTTAGTGTTTAGGGCACTTCAGTGGAGACTCCGGAGACTCCTTGTGCAACCACAGCCACTCTACATGACCACAGGCAAGTCCTTCATGGCCCATTAAGGAACCATGCCCAGCCACCTTACTCCCACTCCATACACCCCAGAAATCTCAGAAATAAGATAACAGTTGATCGCTTCAGACTGGACATAAGGAAAAACTTCTTTACAAGTCTAGTGCCGAGGGTTTCAAACAGGCCTCCCGCGGAGGTGGTAGTCACCCACTCTAGCTATCTTCACGAAGCATTTTGATGCCCGCCTTGCTAGGGTCATCTGACCCCAGCAGTCTTTCCTGCCCAAGTTCAGGGGAGCTGGACCAAATGATCTGTAAGGTCCCTTCCAGCCCCAAACATGTATGAAACTATAGCCAGTGTACAGCACCTGAAAGTCATGCTGGGCTGTATGCACAGGACTGTGCTAAACTGGCTACACTGGGCAGGGGACAGATAAATCTGTATGAAGACTCTTGCCCTTAAAGGCCGCTGAGGGATACAGGATACTGAACTAGATGGGGTCAGACCCAGCATGGTATCTCATGTGTTCTTATCCTTCCTGAGGATGGGCCACAGCCCAGTGCAGAAGCAGCATAGAAGAGTCCTGTGGAAAAATACATCAGACTGTAAGACACTGCCAGGTTGCAGTAATAAAGCGTATAGAGTATAGGAGACAAATTGGGGAATGGTGTTAAGTGGAGCTTTGAAAGAAAGTAAATTCCCACTTTCCACTTGTTGGTAGGCAGATTACGGAGCACTGGAATCTCACGCAGCCCAAGCAGGTCAGTGAGCCTAGGAAATGACCACACTTCCAGCTGCATAAGCAACCAATAAATGTTAGATTTGAAACAGATTAGGCTGCTAGTCATATAATCAAAAAGGCCACATTTAGAAAGCAGTACTGTGTACAGTAGTTTAGCTATGACTGATTTTAAAGCTTATTCAAAACATTGCAGCTACACTAAAATCAATTCTCTCTCAGGCTTGCAAATGGCACAAGCTCCAGGTTTCGCCTCATAAAGTTAGAAGAAATCACTGGAGACACAATGCTAACTTTTTAATATATGTCTTTGTATTTAGTACCTGTAAATCAAAATAAAACACTAAGCTGGCTCAATGTCCTCCACATGATCCCACTCAAATAACGCGGGAGAGCTTTTGGAGGGGGAAATGGATACACCATTCTCTTGCATCTGGTTGAGATGAGAAGTACTGAGTTGTGCCTTGTCCCAGGCCAGACTCCTGCATAAGCTTCCTAACTTTGCCTTACTTAACATCTCAAACCAATCACAATTAAACAAAAAAAAGACTAATTGTATCCCTGGGATACTGTGACCAAAGCAGAGCTTTCCCAGCCACTCTGTACAGCCTCTCTTGCCCTGTGTGGCATTGTGTGAGCCTGAACATTACTGAGAAAACTAACTTCCAAGTGGCCTTTTGCTTGAGAGGAAACAAGAGCTTAGTGCAGAGGCCACTGAAGTCAAAGGAGAGCCTCCTGATGATTTCAGTAGACTTTAGAGCAGGCCCCTCTTTTACCAATGTTGAAGAATCTTTCCAGTCTCACTGGTGGTGATTTTCACGTCTCCCTGTTGGTGATCTTCACACCCTCTTCCCCTGATATTCACATTCTCGGGACAGATGGCTGATGTGAAACATCCTAACGTACTGGTCCCGCCTGTTTTATCATGTTCTAACACTCAAAGTAAGAAACAATAAAGCAATTTCCAGGCTACAGAGAGAAGGAGGTTGGTCAGCACTCTTGACTTTCCAGCTCAGGTGTTTTATTATTCTCACTGAACACGTGTTCCCCATTACACACCATGCATTCTTAATGCAAACACTGCCGGGGTATTTCCAAACAAAACAAATTGCTCTGAGTTTGCCCTGCTTTAAATATTTATAAGGCCCTTGCATTTGGTGCAACTCTGTTATAAGGGGTTTTTTCCCCCTTCAGTACTGAGCAGTTAAAGTCATCATGTGTCCATGAAGCATATCCAGGGAACAGCTTTCTGAAAGAGTCCACATGTGTTGTGTAGTTCTTTCTAGTTTTTATGAGACGCTGTTTGTAAGCAACATGTCATTTGCTTTCCAAGCCATTCTTCAAAGGGTCGTATTGAGCTTTCTTGTTCTGGGGGGGGGTACCATTTTTATATTGCTGGACTTCCTGAAGGGATTGTAAGTTTGGTATTTTAACTTTTTCACAGAGCAGCTATGAGGAGGCTAGTTGGCTCTGGGGATGGTAAGAGAAGAATAATATTAATAACTGTAATAATAATTGGTCTAATGTCTTTCATGCAAGGATCTTAAACATCTTTCCTAGCAGGAGGCTGAAATCTAGATCTGTGTGCTTCTGAAGAGATGAGTTTCACCCATTAATAAATTAAGTGTCTTAACATGCCCATGGGATAATACCAGCTGTGATCTCTGTTTCTACCCTTGCTGGGGGCTAACTGGCTGTCCACACATCCTGTTTAGAAATGCATATGTGCATCTTACATCTGTCATGTCCCACCGGACATTTCCACAGTTGTGCATGAGATTTGTACTTGTGTTCATGCACACACACACACTTTCAGGCCAACTCATGCATTTGTTTTTAGCAGGGTGCTCCATGTTTCTGCCTTTTTACATACATTTGAAGATATTTGAAGTCATTTGGGTAGTCATTCAACAGTTAAGTTTCACACAAAATTTTCGAGGGATCCATGACATGCACTCACCTTTACCCACAGTGACTGCAGCCTGCCTACATTGAGTGCCCAAAGGGAGGTATGGTTTTCTCTTTAGTTACTGGTCTTTCACAGGTGGTCAGAATCCCGTCTTCCCTTGCAGTGACTTAAATCTGGAATGGTCCTTAGCAGAAAATTCAGGTAGGTTGGTACAACTCCTGTTGTTCCAGTGAATTAAACTGTCTGTCACATTTCTAGAACATGTACCATTTGTCCTTTATATCAGTGACACAGCATCTTGCCTCTGACAAGAAGTGGTGGTGGTGGTGGTAGTAATGATAATAATACCTAGCTGTTATATAGCAGTTCCTACCACTTGGTCTCAAAGAAGGTTGGTGTCAGTTTTGCAGATGGAAAAACTAAGGAACAGATGAGGGAAGCCATTTGCCCAAGATCACTTGCAGGCCTGAGACAGAGTCAGCAATAGAAACCAAGTCTCCTGACCATGCTATGGTACTATGCTAACTAGCCCATGTTAGCTCCTGCCTCACTGCTCCCCTCTCTTAATTTCCTGAGTACCACCAGCAACACTCTCAGACACTTATCATTGGCAAAGATGCTTCATAATCCCAGGTGCCCAAACAAATACATTTATAGAGATGTCCCTGCTAAAGTAATGTAGCAGTCTCTTAAAATGCCCATTGTATGTTAGAAAGAGAGACAGTCACTATTATAATCGTCGTCCTTACATGAACAGGCTCAGACTTCCTGTTTTTCCTCCCATTGCCTTTGTTTCTCCAAATGTCTTTCCAAAAGTGGGGCCACACAATAGTTGACATTCAGCCCATATTTGTATCCTTCCTATCCACTCCAGATTCCTGTTGAAATAAGTCTTTTTTTAAACTCTCCTGGCCCTGACCAAAGTGGCCAACATACTGGCTGCCCTGAATTTGAGTGTAAGGAGACAAGACTCCTATAATTCTAGCTTAACATGAATTTCACTCTAAATCAAAGTGACATATTAGACCCTGTCAGCCACAGGTAAGTAGGGTTATTTTTATTTTATAAATGTGGAAACCAAGGCACATAAATTGAATTGTCTTGTCAAAGGTGATGGAGTTCAGATTGTAACTCAGCAATGCTGCCTTCTACTTGACTTCAGACTAACATGGCTAACTACGTCTCTCTACTCAACAATGCTGCCTTCTCCTTCTCTAAACAATGGATGTAATGGATTTTCAGCACTAAGTCACAAGTTCAAATCCATGATAAGACCCACAAGATGCCTATCTCTGAGTGCTCACTAGGTCTGCCTTGATTGCGACCAAATGTTCTTCCTGTTTGCTGATCACTTGGTTTGGTGGGGTGAGTCCATTTCCTATAGATAGGTGCCCAGTTCACAGAAAAACATCATATTCAAGTCAGCAGAGCCAAATGAGCTTCATCCCAGGGTCCTCAAGGAACTAACACAGGAGATCTTGGAACTGTTGATAATGATCTTCATGATCTTTCATATTCTTCATGAAGTCATGGGATGCGGGCTGGGTACCAAAGGATTGGAAAAGAGCCAAAGTAGTGCCCTTCTTTAAAAAAGGCAAGAAGGAGAACCCAGGGAACTACAGACCGGTTAGCCTCACCTCAATATTTGGGAAGTTCTGGAGCATATCCTAAGACAGGTCATTTACAAGCATCTGGAGGAGGAAAGGCTGATCACATCCAGCTAGCAAAACTAACAAATCATGTTGAACAAACCTGATCTGCTCCTTTGACAAAGTAGCTGCAGAGATAAATGAAGAGACTGCTTTGGATATAGTGTATCTGGACTTCAGCAAGGCTTTTGACAAGGTCCTGCATGGCTTTCTTGTAAACAAATTGGAGAAATGTGGGATGAATAAAACTACTACAAGGTGGATAGATAACTGACTCAATAGCCGTAAGCAAAGGCTAATTACTAATGGGTCCATGTCAGAATGGCAGGAGGTTTCACGTTGAGTCCCACAGGAGTCTGTCTTGGGCCCAGTGCTGCTCAACATACTTATTAACAATTTGGATGCTGGCATAGAAAGCTTCTTGAGCAAATTTGCAGATGACACAAAACTGGGAAGGATTGTGAACACAGTGGAGGATGCAAGTGCAATTCAGAAGGATTTCAACAGATTGGAAAGTTGAACTAGAGCTAACAGGGTGAAGTTCAATGTGGACAAATGCAAAGTGCTCCAGCTCAGAAGGAATGATCAAAAATGCAAATACAAAATTGGAGACATCTGCCTGGATGGTTGCTCTATGGAAAAGGACTTGGGAGTGTTGGTAGACCGCAAGCTCACTATGAGTCTGCAATGTGATGCAGCTGCACAAAAGACGAATGCAGTTTTGAGTTATATCAATAGAAGCATTAGGTGCAAGACATGGGAGTTGATAGTACCTCTCTCTTTCATACTGGTTAGGCCTCATCTGGAGTACTGTGCAGCTCCAGGCTCCACATTTTTAAAAGGATGTGGTGAAGTTTGAGAGGGTCCGGAAGCATGCAGCAAAGATAATCGCGGGTTTGGAAAGCAAGTCCTATGAGGAGACGCTGAAGGAGCTAGGCACGTTCAGCTTGCAGAAAAGGTGATTAAGAGGAGACATGATGGCAATCTTCATATTCTGGAAAGGCTGCCATAAAGAAGAGGGAAAGCACCTATTCTCTCTTGCTGCAGAAAGGAAGACACAGACCAATGGCTTAAAGTTGCAGCAGAGTAAATTTAGATTGGGTAGCTGGAAAAATGTCTTCACTGTGAGAGGCAGTGGAATAGACTGCCCAAGGAAGCTGTAGACTCTCCATCACTGGAGGTGTTCAAGAGGAGGTTGGACAGACACTGGCTGAGGATGATCTAGGCCTATTTTCTACCATGGATATGTCTCATGCTTCTGGGCTTTGCTGGTTACCTCCTCCCCCACCTTTTTTCCCTGCTATATGTGTCAGGGTTTTTTAAGCCTCCCCAGAGGCATTGGGTGTTTGCTGCAGCTAGGGCTGGGGACTTCAACTGAGGTGTGCCAGTTCTCCCACTAGGAATCAAGCTGAAGGTTCCTGGCTAGAGGCTCTTGCCCCTCCACTCAGAGTCAGACTAATTGCCATATATGGGGTCAGGAAGGAATGTGACCCCATGGTTAGATTGGTCCGGACTGTGAGGGTTTTTGCCTTGCTCCATAGCAGGGGGTGCGGCCCTTTACCCAGGACCTCTTACGCATATATTGACAACATTTTATAGGAGCAGGACATTGGCTACCATTGTTCTCCTGCTTTACCTGTGGTAGGTTAGGGTGTTAAGTCTATGTTGTGTCAGGATTGAGGGCAGTTTTATGTAGCATTTAGATTATGGTTGTATGGGATGGTTTGGAGGGGGATGATCCTATCTCAGGCACAGTGTTGGACTAGATGACCTTGGAGGTCCCTTCCAGCCCTATGACTCTATGAGGTCAGAAATGTTTAGATGCTACTGCTCCTCTCTGTGTTATATGTATTCTGCAGACCACATGCAAGATACTTTACATGAAGTTTTGTTAGCCTCTAATTGTATTCTGGCTATACTGTTCTCATAGATTAACACCTACTGGGTTCCAGCTGTCCCTTCAGCTCAGGCATACCTGAGGGGAAGAGAAGACCTTTGTATTCCCCATTGCTAGGAGCTCTGAAGCTGGCTGCTGATTCTGTTGCACACATTCTCCATATTTTTCCTGCCTTCTATTTTCTTTTCAGGCTGGATTACCTTCATGAGACACTTAGCTTTGTTCTGTCAAACTGCCGCCCTACCATGAGTGGAAGATGCTCTAGAACACATATTTTTCTGTTCAAAAGCAAGAAGAACAAAACATTCAGGTGGCTTCAGATTTCTCCGGGGTGACTTGGTCTCTATGTTAAGACATTCTCATGGAGGTGACCCCTCTTCTGTGGACAGTGAGATGTCTCTGGCTACAGGATCCATGAAAGGGGGTGGGCTAGATTTGAAAGGTCTGCAGGGCATCTTTCATGGTGACAGAGTGCAGGGGGCAGGGCAGAGGTGGAAGGAGGTCAAGGAATCATCTGTTGCACAGATCTGGTCCCATCTCATGTGGGAAGATGGAGATATATGGGATACACAAACTTTGAGCTACCAGACTGGAGCAACCATCATGGAGTAGCCCCAGCAGTATAGATAGCTTGTCAGGAATATTTATTTTCTAGCACTCAGACAAGGTACTGGACAAGCAGGACACTGTTTTTTTTTATTCTAAGCATGGGGTTTCCTATATCCCTTGTGGTTCCCTTGAGATGCGAATATTACTAAGCACTTAACTGATTTGGGAGTTTCTGCTTCACATTAAAGTGAGTTTCACTATCCCTGTAGTTACCTAGAAGCAGGTTGTGCTGTTTTCTGCTGCATTTGGTGTGTTGTTTGGACAGACAAATAAATACACAAATTAGTATGCAGAGTAGTGGATATTATTATTACATCCTGGGGCCTGACTGCTAGAAGATTGGTTTGCCTTATCTCTTTTTATTCCTAAGAGTTTATATGAGAGACCCCTCATTGTTCAGTTATTTATTCATAACCAACTCTAAAAGAAGCCCCATTTCCACAGCTCATATAATTGCAGACCTAAATGGTTTCTGAGTCAGTGGGTGGGTTCATTTATAGTGAAAGAGATCTAAAATGATGGAGGGTAGTAGGTGAATTAGTTGTCAGTCATGGTAATGTTTCTGATAGAAAATAGGAGGCTACATCTATTCCCAAAGTCAGTGCATTATTTCTGTTTGCTCTGCTCTTTTGTAACATAATTGACACGACTGATCTCCACTCTGCCTTGGGCAACACATGTTTCAAAGCAATTAAGAGCAAGCAGCCTTTTCTTTCATGTGTATACAGTGCATATTCTCCCCTCGTTCTCATCTTGCAGACTTAGTATGGCTGATATAATGACAGAAAGTGTTCAGCAGACAGGACTGTTAGAAATGTAGCCCAGATGGTAGTGGTACTGATGGAGGGGGGAATTCCTGAATAATTTATTTGAACTGAAAAGATTTGTAACGCTTGAATATTGGCTGAAGTAAAGATACAGTTTTAACCCTTTGCAAGGCAGCCATTCATTGTAATTCATTTATTAGGGCAATAAAAGATCAAAATAGTCTGTCTGAGCACAGAGTAGATGCCCATTAGCAGCAAATGTGACACTTCACAGTTATGTTTTTAAGTGCTGCTAAGTCATGATAGGACAGACAAATGATGGCCCAGTGGGACAAAAGTCTATTTTAGTCTGAGATGGACAATATAAATAGTGCTTTTAATTCACAGATCCCTAAGCACTTTACCAAGATGGGTACTGCTGACCCATTTAACACTTGGTGACACTGAATTGGAGAACAGGTAATTTGTCCTAGGTCCTGTGATCATCAGTAGAGCTGGGAGCAGAACACAGGTCAGCTGTCTGCATTCAGTGCCATATTCAGTGAACTACGCTGTCCTCAATACAGCTGTTACCCAAAGGCCTAGAGGTAATTTGATGACAGCTCCACCCTCCTCTCATGTACTTTTAATAATTTTTTTGTGACAGAAGAGGACAAAACACCCTGATGCACATACGAATGAATATAGTCCTATCAGATCTGGGATAAATCAAATGGTGGGTGTGGAATTAGCTGCAGTTTAGAGCTTACTGTTTTATCACTTTTTTCTTGGCAAAAATGTTAAAAAGGTCAGAAGTATTTTGGTGATGATTATATAAGAGATCTCTTCCTTCCTGTTTTGCTTGTGTGGGAAACACACACAGAGAACCAAATTGAGCTCTCAGCTGCATGGGAACAGTTCCCAGTGGAGTCAAAGGGAATTCTTCCCAGGTAGCAGAAAACAGAATTTCTGTATGATAGACATATCTAAAGGTAGTATTTGTACTGAGCACTCGGTGGATGATTGTTGTCACCCAGTAAGGGTGAGCGTGTCTAAACCACACACTGCAGTGTAACAGCTTACAGTAAATTAGCTCAGGTACTGGAAGCAGTATAACTGCTATCTATAGCTTCTCAACATGGTAAATTAGTCTACTACACCAGGCTCTGTGCTGCTGTTTGTATGCAGGCAAGCTAAATTAAAGCTAGCTCACATATTTAAACTATGCTGCAGTGTGCATTGTAAACCTACCTTCTAACTCGTTAGCAAATTTCTACTCCTTAAATTATTATGTCCTTGATCTGCAATAGTTCCTGCAGCCTCCGACCCAAAATTGAGTTCTGCCCTGGATGTAAGAGACAGACCCTGCATGAAGAACTTAAAATTGAAAAATCAGTGGCCAGGAGAACTAAATAACTCATTATCCCTATTTTACAGGCAAAGATCTGAGAGACAGAGGGCAAAGTCCTGACCCTACTGAAGTCAGTGGCAAAATTCATACAGACTTTAAGGGTGCCAGTGTTTTGCCTAGAGAGATTATGTGTCTTGAGCAACATCATTCAGTATATCTATGACAGGAGCAGAAATTGAATTGAGAAGGAAGCATTTGTCTAGTGACTTAGTCTTCAGATGATGAAGGTTTGTTTTAGTCTATCGCAGGCATTGTTGTTGGTCTGTGAGATGATAATAAGACTGATACTTACTCTTCTAATAATACCTAGCTTTTTGCATCCATACATTTGCAATTTACAGATAAGGAAAGTGAGGCAAGGGGAGGTAAAATGATTTGTGTGATGTTATCCAGTAGGCCACTGGAACAGCCAAGGACAGAACCCAGATCTCCTAAGTCCCAATTGATTGCTCTGTCCACTGGACCAAATTAAAGTAATATGAAAGTATAATGTCTCATCACTGGAACTAAAGAAAAGGTGGATTAGAAAGTCCATGGCAGCTGAAGTCAGAAGAGCTTGGTGGATATCCTATAGTTAATGATTGCAGCAATATGAATGCATTTTGACATAAATACCAAGAAACAACAACAAAAGTTTAACTTAGAAAGATGAGAACCAGCAAGAAAGACAAACTAGACTCATTGGGCTGGAGTTGTCTCTGATATAACTTCATTGACTACACTGGCAAGAAACCAGGAATAAATGTCCTATTGATATAAATTGTCTCTCTATTTTATATATCATTTTAAGGGAAAAGATCTTAATGTGAAATCTGTGCAAATAGAAAGAAACAGTCATGCATAATTAATAATTTATGCACTATAGATATCTATGTTTGTGTATATCTGTAGTGATTACAGTGTTTTCTGATTCTTATTTACAAGAGAATAACATTCCTGCTTATCTGACAGTAACAATTCCAGTACAGTCTACCATTACTATGTGATAATGCTCATTTTGGTATATTGCTGTAGAGAATGTATTGCTCTTTTCTCTGGATTAAAAACAAAATTCAGATTTTTAAACCGGTCATATTTGCATGCCAAAATATGTGATCCACACACAGAGCAGTGCTCTTAATTCATTTGACTCTAAGGATCCAGAAATGTGAATAAATCATATAAGATATTAAGGGCTTAATGATGAGAGATTTCTTTACAAATTGTGTGGTCATGCACAATGTCTCAAAGATACATATTGCAATGGCAGAATATTAGTATGCTTGAAGATGTGGAAATCCAGTTCACTGGGTCAAATTCAGAAGCTCTTTCTTGCAAGTTCGCTCAAGACCCACACACCTGCAGCCAATCAAGGAAAGCATCTTTTCCTTCAATGGGAGCTATTCCTTAATAACAACTGAGCAATGACTTCAGGGTTTGTCTCAGTGAAATCCTGAATTTCTAGTTTGCGAGGCAGACACTTAGAATTTGCCATTGTAATGTCTGCTTACTGGAAGGGTTGCCTGAATTGGGGCTTTGGGCATGGACTCTCAGACAGATAAAAGAATAGCACCTTTCTGTAGGATTCTGTAATGTTCAAGGTAGTTGGTGAGATTGTTCTATTTTGTGTTTCTAGCTAAATGGTTATGCAAATATGTTGCCATCATGGTAACATAAACAAAAGAGCTTATTAAATTATAGAGTTATACTAAGAAACATGTTAGTCTTAGTAGAAATTAATCATTTCCACATTCCCTTCCACATTAGTAGTGGGTTTTCACATTACTTTGTCCTCTGCTTTTTCACTGTTATGACTAACAGCTCAAAAGATCATCTCATATGGTGATTTTACTATCCATTATGTTATAGGCATGCCAAAGAATAGTTAGTTAAGCACAAGTAAAAATGAAGTGTTTAGGTTTCAGCTACAAAGGAAACAAAGAATGATCACTAGAGCAGGAGAACTTGGGACTGGAAGGGGTGTCCTAAGCCATCAAGTCCAGTTCCCTGGAATCTCCAAAATGATCTCTTCCTCCCTTATCCAGAATGCCAGGGATCGGTACCCAGAACACCGCATATACCACGCCAAAGATAAAAGCAAAGGAGACGAGAACACTGCCAATGACCCTGCAACAACAGGGAAATAATTAGTTAATAGATGCTTAGAAAATCCTAGAAAAAGGCCTATGCCTGACTTGCAGAGAAAGGCCAAAATGCCTGTAATCCATGCCACTATAATAGGCAAAAAAATTCCTTTCTGTCCCCAAACCTGGCAGTTGGCATGATCCTGCGTGGAAAAGCAAGACCCTCTCAAACCAGGAAACTGGATTTTCCAAGTAGTAATAGGAGCATGAGCGTGCCTTGGTTAAAAACCAGTTGAGCCTTAGCTATAGCCAATATCCCAGTGCCTCAGAGCAAGGCAAAAACAAATAAATCCACAAGCCAGTAGCGTTCAGAAGGAGAAAAAAATCCTTCTTGGGCCCAACTGGCAGCCATTGCAAAGCTTCACTCCTGGAAAGTTAGAAATCTTCTCATTTCCAATCTGAATTTATCTGTAGCCAGATTGTAGCCATTTGGATGTAGTAAAATGGAGACAAAAAGGATTTGTGATAGACTGATTGAATGTTGCTTGAAGCAGGGCTGTCCAACCAATGATCTTTGGGTTGCATGTGGCTTCGAAGGAATTAACCTGCAACCTCTGGGCTCCCGGTCTGGCAGCTGGTCCCATCACATCAGTGTCCTAATGCTGCTGCTGGAGTCCCTGAGCTCCCTCTCCCTCCTCCTGTGTCTGCATCCTGCTCCATCCCTGGGGGTGGGACAGAGTAGCATGGGATCCCATGGCTGGGAGTTCAGGGGGACCTGGAGATCCATGTGGTACAGTCCAGGAGGGAGGCACGTGACAGAGTGAGTGGGTGCTGCCTGTATGGCATGTCATACAAGGGACATACCTCCCCATAGGTCTCCATACAGGTCTCCAGATATGTTTGCTACCTTCATAACCTATCCAAAATGGAAAATGGATCTTCCTATTTGACTTGAAACTTCAAACTGTAATAAATTTGAAATCTGAAAATGCTCATGCATCAGACAGGTTCTCTCAGGTCCTCCTTATCAGCTTTACAATGCTACATACAGACCCAAAGTGCTATTAAAAACATCAGAAACGTAAAAATGGCACCTTCTTATTATCTGGTCCTAGCGAACAACAGTATGGGATCTCTCTTGCTTGTTGAACCCAGGCTGATTACAAGTTAGAAAGTCAATGGGATTTACACTCCTAAATCATTGACAATCCCTCCTGTCACCTGGAGTTGCACACAAGACAGAGGGGAGAACACATCACAGTCACATATACTGAATTTAGTAACAAGTACCAGGTTTTGCTTATGGTAGTACATTTGAGCCATTTCATGCCCGTTTGGAAAGTGAGGTAGATTCTATACCAGCTAATGCATCATCCGCAGTATTGCCAGGTGCACCCTGATTGCAGGATCTTTGGGGGTTTATACACGTGCTCCAGGAGCAGGGAGGGAACCACTGTAATTAAAGCACCTGGAGCATCTCGTGTATCAGCGTCTGTGTGCTTAAAAATGGTGGCAGGGGCACTTTAAATAAAGCTCGTTCAACAAGCTTTTGTTAAAACACGTCTGCCGCCATTTTTAAGTGTGGGGATGCTGATACATGAGACACTGGAGTCTGCTAGAGCACAGTAATTACCATGCTCCAGCAGACTCGATTAAGTGAGTCTGAACGAACACACTGTAATTACAGCATGTCGGAGCAGGCTTGATGCTCATGTGTAGGCCCCCTTTGTGACTGGTGACAGCACTAAACAGACAGATGTTCACGTCTGATGATGGGTTTTTCATCTCTCCAAAAATACACAGACTTATAGCCTGAGTTGGCCTGTTTTAGAAACCTTGGAGAAAGGAAACTTGGAAACCTCTGTTCCAGGTTCTGGAAATATATCCTCTGAGAGATGGTGCTGCCCATACCACACACAGGTTTAAAAAGCCCCATTATCAAAATGCATTTGTTATCCCTGCCACTGATGTATTTTAATCAAGGCAGGATGACTGCTAGGTTTCCAGTTGTATCTCATTTACTGAATAATATTATTACTGTAGGGAGCATAAATATCATCAATAATAATGTTGCCTTACGAGAAACAGTTTTCAAGCCGTTTTGATTCAAATATTAAGCCACTGAAAATACTGAGCTGTTCCTCCGTCATTGGAAAGCAAGTACTCCAAGTCTCATGAGCCACATAATAGGATTTAGGACAGATCCTCATCTGGTGTAAATCATTGTAGCTCCCTGCCCTAAGGTGGTATAAGTCAGCACCTTATTATTATTGTAGAAGCCTCAGGTAGGGGCCAGCACCCCCCTTTTCTGTGCAAACAAAGATGAAGAAACAGTGCATGCGCAAAAAAACTTACCGTTGTAGCCTTCTCCTTAGCTAGGATAAATCAAGACAGCTGCACTGCTTTGCATCCATCAACAGTTTGGCCAACTGTTTTACATTTTATCATGTTTCATAGTTTCATAGTAGCTAGGGTCAGGAGGGACCTGATCAGATCATCTATCCTGACCCCCTGCCACAGGCAGGAATGAATACTGGGCTCACAAGACCCCAGACAGGTGATCGTCCAACCTCCTCTTGAATTTGCCCAAGGTAGGGGCGAGGACCACTTCCCTGGGAAGTTGGTTCCAGATTTTGGCCACCCTAACTGTAAAATATTGCCTTCTGATCTCTAACCTAAACCTATTCTCCACCAGCTTATGACCATTGTTCCTCGTCACCCCAGGTGGTGCTGGGGAGAAAAGGGCTCTGCCTGTTTGCTGTTGATCTCCCCTGATGAGTTTGTTGGTAGTGAAAAGGGCTCAAGGTCACTAAATGGATGTGAATTGATGAAGTCTCCCCAGGTGTTTGGACCCTATATCTGAGCTGGATGTGTGCGATCTTGAAGACTATACATGCTTAGAAAAATAATGAGAGGCCCACTCTGAGAATGATAGGTCTTAGTATTGGAAAAAAGAACCCCACTCAGAGCCTGAGAAAAGCTGCAGAGTGCCCCCTGCAGTAGAAATCCAGCCTCTTGTAGGAGCACCTAGACATCCTCTGCAGATGTAATCTGAGGAGCAGCCAGAAGGAGGATAACCAAGCAGATCCTCACCTTCCTAACTAATGATCCAGCTGGCTGCTATTAGCGCCCCTGGACTGGCTGTTGGATGGAAACAGCTTCTCCCATTAGTTCTACCTGCAGCAGCAGACTGCAGGTCAGCCAGCAGATCTTTTGAAGGTCATCTCTGACCCCATACTCTGGTTTCTAGTTTCTGACCACACTCAGCTCCCTTCCTGGGTTATGGCTTTGTGGAAAGTCCCCTTGGAACTGGTAACTCAGTCTCTGACTTTTGGCTCTAACTCTTGGTGTTTTTCGATCCTGATTCTGACTCTCGAATATTGACTCAGCCTGTGACTTGGACTCTGATGCTGGTAACTTGGTCCCTGATTCCTGCTCTCCCCCAGGGACCTAACCACTATCCCCTTCCAACACCTTCCAAGTGTTGTGTTGTTCAGTGAGGTGACACAGGGCTTTCCTTCTTTCCTGGTGTCTGGGAGCCATTCTTCTTTCTCCTTCAAGGATGTGATGTTCTAGAGGGCTTCCTGCACCTATAGCTGTCATATTTTGAAAGGTTTCCTTCCTTCCTCTCCAACACAGACTGTGAGGTCTGCTTCCTCAACCCTTCTCCATTGTTATTGTATTAGAGTAGCTGTCTTCCCTTCCCTATTGCTGCACATACTTTCCCACAAGGCCTTTCCTCTTCTCTCTGGCTGACCTCTAAAATGGAGCTGCCAGGCCAGCTTAAAATAATGTAAGTTTTAGGACCCAGGCTTTTTCAACCTTATTTATAGTGAACTAATATCTATTCTTCTCCACACTATTCATATTGCTGCCCACATGGACCTAGGTTTAAAGCAATCTGTCTGGTATTTTTTAGTTTTGCATATTGTTTGGAGTTCTTTGTCCTTAAACATATACCTCTTTCTGCAAACATCTGTGAAAGATGGTATTATTTTTAAGCCTGCTAAAATGCATTATTGAATCGAATAATAATAAATAGAATCAGATACAGAAATCACTTCCCACACTGTTGACATGCAGCTCCCTCCACTGTTGCCTAATAGCTCATAGCAGTGCTATCCAATCATCTAGGACAGAAAGTGAAAATTAGACCTGTATTCAGTTGCCTTGCAGAGGAAGTATGATTAAGTAAGTAAACAGGTTATTTGACTTAAACTTACTTCATTAAACTGCTTGCATAATATATTTTATCCCCAAATATCCAAGAGTATTTTATGAGCTTTGCATTTAATGTCATTCTTCCATCACTGCAGTGCAGCTGCCTCTGGGATGGAACCTGGCAGCTGCTGCAACTGTGCATGACAGCAATAAACAACCATTTATGCTGTAACATGAGGGAGAATATTGTACTTATTTAAACTTCAAGGGATGGATTAGGAAATGATTGTGCTTGCGGACTCCAGATGCGAACCACATGATCCTGGAGCTGATGCCTTCATCTGTATTTAAATCCACTCTCTCCTGAGCCCCACCCCTATCTGCCTGTTACGTGTCATCGTCGTCGTCCCCCCCCCCCCGCTAAATCACATGTACAATGCTCACCTTGTGTGCAAGGAAGAAAGTCTGTTGAAAAAACATTACGCAACTGAGCAAGTATTTGCTTAGGATTAGGCGCCATAATGAATAAAAGCACTAAAAGTGTTTCAGAACATTGTACTGTACCATAAATGTATCCTGTTTCCTTTATCCTGATTGGCGAAGATGGACACTAGAACCAGTACAGACTGGCTTCTGCTCTATTTCCCTGGGATAAAAAATAAAAAGAAGAAGAAAAAATCAGTGACTTACTTCGTAGTTATAAAACTATTTTGAAGTATGACAATATTAAATATATCACCGTTTGCTGGGACTGAATTTAGCAGTAGGTGCTTACGTAGCAGCAACTCCAGCACAAGCATAGGAGAGGCCAGTGTGGTAGTTAGTCCGTTTTTAAAAAGGGGAAACACCTTCACATGTGAGGAGGACCAGCATCCTCCTGTC
Source organism: Alligator mississippiensis (assembly GCF_030867095.1). NCBI lineage: Eukaryota > Metazoa > Chordata > Crocodylia > Alligatoridae > Alligator > Alligator mississippiensis. The sequence goes on along the minus strand of NC_081829.1, from coordinate 82,875,527 downwards.
ATTAGGAAAGTTGGAAGGCACAATGGTACATTTTGGGAACTTGTCTTTCAGTTGTTGGGTTAAGCTTATGAGAGGCATTCAGACGTATGTTGGCTTTCAGAGAATGATCAAGTTACACGCCGTGAGCTTTGCCATAGTAGCAGAGGAAGGGAGAGTACAAAGGTTATGGAAAACAAAACATTAATTTTCTTGACCAGCTGTGTTACAAGCAAAGTGCAGCTTATTTATAACCGTGGCATACTGTTCATAAATCAAGCCCGCTCCCCAGCAACGCATTTAATGAGAACTATTAAATGATTTCATGATGTACTCATCATTACCATCTGATAAAAAAAAACAGTGCTGTCTCCAAGGACCTGGACTTTCAATTGCAGCTTTTTATATTTGTGGAGAGAAGACAAAGCCTCAACAGTGTCAAGTATGTTCAAAGGTCTACAAACCCTTTATTCAGTACACTCAGCATGGGACAAGTGGTAGTTCTTTTTGAACCAAGGCTGAAATTCTTTCAGTTTTCAAACAGTGATAGATCAGTGGAATGAATAGATATTTGGTTTTATTTAATACCTTTCATGTTCAAAATTGTCCGATTTTGATCTCTCAGTCAAAACGGGATCTGTGGAGGTCAATGCACTTACCCTGATGTAAGAGAGATTGGAAACAAGCCCAAGGTATACAAAGAAACTGAAGGGCTGAAAGGCGTCCGCATTCTTTATGCTTGAAAAACAGGATGCATGTGCTATTTATGTATGTGAGTTAAAGGCAGAGGGACAGCTTCTGATCTCAGATATGCTGGTCTAAATCCAGAAGAATTTCATTGGTTCCGTTTTTACTAAAGTCTGGGAGCTTCTTCACGTTGACAGTGGCATAACACACCCCCTGTGCAGACACCTGTACTCAGAATGTATTTGTGCAAGGTAGCTCACTCCACTTCCATGTACACTGAAATCCAGCCATGGGTTATCCACACTGTCGCAGATACATGGGCAAAAACGACATGAACCGGGGGACTGCATATTCAAGAGTACAGTCCATTCCCCACAGAACAGAAAAGTTGCCAATCGGTTATAGCCTATACTGCAGCTCAGCTTTGATAGCATAATAGGGTCCAGTAATGGGATAGTTTAGAGAGGCCACAGTCATTTGGCACTCTGCCAGATTTCCAAATAAGAGGAGATATAGCCAATTGCAGCACAGAGCCCTGCAAGCACCCCTTTGTCAAGGGCATATTGAAGCACTGAAATCATGGGCCTGGCTAATTTATGTGAGAAGGTTTTATGCGAATCAATGGGAAGGTCACTGTTGCCTGGAGGCCTGCCCCACTGTAAGTGCTTAATTGCTAATCAGAGACTGGATTCTGGATTTCCATTATCTGACACTTTTGTCTCTGTCCGTAAAACTGGAGGAGATGTTTATGTTTCGTATCAGAAATGTTTATTTTATCCGTATCTGGGGGAAGCTCAAGAACTTCATCATTTCTTATTATGTAGCTTCAATGAGGTAAACAGCGGGTCTTATTTAGTTCCAGATCAGAGTTACTGACTGTCAGGGTCTTTAATTCATTCTTTTAGAAGAGTGATTCTCAGCCAGGGTGCCACAGCACCCTGGGGTGTCTAGAGATTTTTTTAAAGGTGCCATGGGCTGCCAAACAATGTTACCACTGCTAGGTACAAACATGATTCACAAGATAAACCCAGAGATCTTTAATAGGAATCCATAGTGTTAAAAACACTCTGACTTGCCCTGGTCTCTATTAGTTCTTTGCAACAGTAAACACTTATTCATTATTTTTCCATAGTCCAAAAATTAGTGAAAACTAAGAGTTGGCATTATTCAAGGGGTGCCTCAAGTCTAAAAAGCTTAAGAACCATTGGTTTAGAAAATGGTTCAGATTCTGAGCTTATTTACTCTGGATTTACAGCAGCGTATTTCCGCTGGCCTTAATGGCGTCCCTGCATATTTACCTCGGTGAAACTGGGGGCAGAATTTTGCTGGGAGTTTCTGCAACCTTTCCAATTTGAAAGTTGTTTTACTTATAATAACTTTTACTTATTTGTCCTGCCATTCTGAAAGACCTGAGAAATGGAAAATAAAAATGAAGTCAATGTTTTGGCAGTGGTAAAGGTATCAACAGTATAAGAATGTCGGTCTATTTGACTTCATGTTCCTAGGCTGTTTGCAGTGAAAGATTTTTATTCTTCATCCCAGAAAGTGTGGCTATAATGTGTAGTCAGTGGGAGTTTCATCCTTTGAACTGATGAGAAAATTTGGCCTTATAGATGGTATTGACTGTTGTCAGCAGGGGTTTGTTGTATCTGATTGATAAAGAAGATCCTGTATGTAAATGTTTTATATATTTCTTCTTAGATTTTGCTTATTGGGTTCCTACCATCCTGATATATGAACACCCCGAACATTATAATTAACCCCAGGAGTCCAAAACAAATTAGGGTCCCCCCTTTCACTTCCCTCTTTCCCCCTCTTCTCCCCTTCCCCCACATCCCTCTGTAGAGGCTGGTACAAAAATGTTACCTATCAAGGGGCTTATCAACTCTACCAGGTGAGTGGTTTTCCCTTCCACGGTGTTCTGGAAGTTTTCTAAACTTTGGTCACAAACCTGTATGGTTACTTCAGTGACACAAGTAAGAAAAGATCTTTCCTTTTTCTTAGGAGGAGGCCATCTTCCATTTTAGGGACCAGTGGGCATGTCTACATGTGAAATGAATGTGAAACAATAAACTGGCATATATTGCACCAGAGTTTATTGCTCCTGGGCGTTGCATTTATGCATGCACCAGGACCTGCAGCATGTTGAGCCAGGTCAGAGCAGCCCCAGCTGTCAGGGGTCCCCGAGGGGGTCAGCCTGCCAGTTCAGGACTGCTCTGAGCCAGCTCAGCATGCTGTAGAGGTGCTGGTTGGGGCATGAGGGTGCTACATTGTGGGGCTAGACAGTAGGCAGCCACTGCACTAAAGCACCTTTGCCAGCTCCATCAGTGTCTCTACATGTGTTGCTGCACGCTAGAGAACTCCACCATAGGATAGTACTTATATTTACACGTACTAATCTGCTGCAGAGTTAATTAGTTTCCTGCAGCCTAATAGAGCTGCATGTGTAGGCATTGAGACTTTACTGCAAAGCTAATTAAGTAGCTCTGCATCCCCTGTAGATGCACCCAGTTATTACTAGGGTTAAGTGTGTAAATTGAAGCAGTTCCTAGGACTGTTTCAAAGGCCACAGCACCAGGTGCTGTGCAGACATGTAATAAGAAGATAGTCCTCATTCCTGAGACCTTACTGTCTAGATTTATAACATGATTCAGTAGGTAGGTGAAAGAGGCAGAGCTGTGGACAAAGACAATAGAAGATGAGCACCTACTCTCTAATAGTACCTGAGGTTGGACAGATAAACATACACGGAGTTAAAAGGGGAGGGAAGGGGACTTACCATACATCACCTATTATGCGGTCGCTGTTTATTATGTCCATTCCTAACCTTCTGTAAGTGGAAGCTAAATTGTGGCAACTTAGTCCTGCTTCATTACGGGTAAGTTGTCTGTTAACTTTCATTTACCATGGAATAGGAAGAGACATATGAAACAGTAACCGCAAAGCAGAAAATTCATGGTGAGTCCCTACACACACACACACTTTTAATTTTGTATAATTTGTTCATCTTTCATTATTTTTCATCTGCTGTTACCTGTCTAATCATTATCAGCATGCAAGTTATCCAGGCAAAGTAGCAAAAGTAAGCGACATGTCCCCCCATGCTTGTGGGGTTTAGCCTTGAGCTGCACATTAAGTTTAGAATGGAAATAACAAGTTTCTTTTCCTGTATCATTGTTTATTGATTTATTCATGAAGCAGGAAATAGAAGACATGGAAAAAAAACCAGTCAGGGAAGAAAGCTGGTTAGACATAGTCATAAATAAAACTCCCAGCTTTTACTGAATGGAACAATACTCGAGAAGCACGCACACCACGAAAGAAAACCCTGAATATAAACCACATAATTACTTGTGGTTCTAACCAACCCCAAGTATCTTATTCGCCTAAGCCTGCATGGGTTGAAAATACTCTTCAGCATTATAGTGCTTCTGTAGTTTAAGGTCTGTCAGCATTTCCATTATAACCCTCAATTTTCAAGTTAGTGAATTAGCCAAAAAAATGTTCTCTGGGTAAAGACAAATGAGTCCTCAGGTCAGAACTCCAGAGTGCACTTAAACTCTTAAACAGTTAAAAAAAATCTATTCCAAAAATAAAAAGGGAATTTAGGACTTCTGACAAGGGCTAGGTGAATAGCTTCCATGACCAAAATGTTCACTGTAACCAAGCAAGGGATACAGCAAAGGCAGAAGCCATGCAGCATCTCCTTCACATGAACATCAGCCATTACCTATGCAGAGCACCCCTCAGAATGAGAAATCAACTTCTATAACAGTTTCTATGATATTGTCTATATATCTACTGAGCACATCTACACATGCAATTAATGGGACTGAATATACTCCAGTTCAATTTGAGCCAGAGTAAACTAACCTCAATGTTGTCTACACATGCATTAGGTGTGGTAATTTACTGTGATGTAGGATAGTGCTACTGGGCATGTCTACACAAGATGCTTTACTGTGCAGCAGACTAATTTGCTGTGCAGTAAAACTTCACTGTCTACATGTACGTGGCAATTAAGGCACAGCAGACTAATTTACTGCACTGCTGAATAGTCCTTTCAGATACAAGTGGTATCCAGCAGCGCAGTAAATTACTGTGCTTAAATGCACATGTAGATGGTGACATTGGGATTAGTTTACCCTGGCTCAAATTGAGCTGGAGCTTATTCAGTCACATTAATTGCACGTGTAGAGACACCCTGTGTCCAAAAGGACTATCCTGTGCCAGATTAATCTACTGTGCACTAATTGCGGTGCACATGTAGACGGTGATGCTTTACTACACATTAAATTAGTCTAATTCACAGTAAAGAGCACTTGAAGACATGCCCATTGAGTATTAGATCACCTACAGCTGAGGGATGGTCACTATTGCTATATGCTAGAGTTGAATTGATGTTTTAGCCATGATGGTATATGAATAAACTTACAATTCCACTGAGTCATCTGGTCCACTTAAATCATCAGCAGTGTTAGAGAATACACTATCAGTAGACTTATACACCCAAATATTGACATTTCTGTAATCCAGTGGGGAGCATTTACTTGCATCTGCAAGCCCTTAGGCTTGCGGCAAGATTTTTGGTTTGATTGGGTGCGAGTATTGTTGAATGTACCACTGACATAAAGTCATCTCCTAGATAGAACACAGCATCTGCTCAGTACCATGCAATAACATTATGCTTTACGTAAGATATGAAATGAGAATAAATTCCAGGTGAACATGAGTTGCCAATGTGATGAAGTAATAAGTAAAGCAAACCACATTCTTTCTTGCATAAGTAGGTGCACCACAAACAGGTCTAAAGAGGTGATACTTCCTCTCTGCGGCATTGGTCAGGCCGCAGCTAGAGTACTGTGTCCAGTTTTGGCACCACACTTCAAGAAGGATGTAGATAACGTGGAAAGGGTTCAGAGGTGGGCCACCCATCTGGTTAAAGGCCTACAGGAAAAACCCTATGAGGACTGATTGAGGGACCTGAATCTCTTCAGCCTCTGCAAGAGAAGGCTGAGAGGTGACCTTGTGGCCATCTACAAGCTCGTCGGGGGGGACAGCAGGAAATAGGGGTACAATGTTTACCAGGGCACCCATCAGGGTAACTAGAAACAACAGCCACAAACGGAAGGAGAGCAAATTTAGGTTAGACATTAGGAAAAAATTCTTTACAGTAGGGGTTGCCAAAATATGGAATACGCTTCCAAGGGAGGTGGTGCTTCCTTGAAGGTATTTAAGAGGAGATTGGATAGGCACCTGGCTGGGGTCAGATGACCCCAGCACTCTTTCCTGCCCAGGTCAGGCGGTCAGATTTGATGATCTAATAAGTCCCTTCTGACCCTAACATCTATGAAATCTATGAAGTGAGAGAAGGTGATCAAGCAAATTATAGCTGTGGAGTTGGACTCGTCACTTGTGAAAGGTGCTGCAGGATTTCTAATTACTAGTCTTTATTTAGTCTTCTGTTCCATGTAAAAGGAAACATATCTAGCTGTATAGTACCCCAATCCTAATGCTCACTTATTGGTTTGGTATCCAGGTTGTACCCATACTGGTCTAGAGGAAAAGGCAATCAGGACTCGTAGAGGTGATATCTTTTATTAGACGCAAAAAAAAAATTCTTGAATTGGAAACTTTCAGGCACAAACACCCTTCATCAGGCATTGGAGAAAAGATTGTAAAAGTTCTCCTGGGTAGGAAAGAAAGTTCATATTTCATAGGATTTCACAGAGGAGTCAATAGATGGAAAACTCCTCTGGGCAGGCAGTTCATAGCTGGTATGAAGCCTCTCACCTAACTGTGAATTTCTCACTTATTGGTTCAGCACTGGTTAGGGTTTATCTTCATTACCAGATAATCATTTTCACCACTGTAAAATTAACATGGTTAGCCCTTGTGTTTACCATGACCAGCTGACACAATAATCCCCAACTACTCTGACTGCAGCGATGTCAGTATTACTGTGGCTGAGCTATGTGTGTAGACACAGCTCTACCAGCAAAGAGAGTTTTCAGCTGCTAGCATTACACCAGCTTTCCCAGACAACAGTTGCCCCACCGGCAATGCTCTACCCATACCAGGGGTTTTTGCTGGCATAGCTACATCAGCTGTAGGGGAGGGTCTGCCCACACCCTGAGCAGACATAACTATGGTGGCAGAACTTGAGAATGCAGTGAGGCCTAAGTCTTGCTAGTTACGGTGAATCCTCAAGGCCAGCTTCAAACGCAACCTAATTTGCAAATGAAGGCACTCGCCTAGTCACCTTCTGACTCTCAGCTCCATGTTATCCTTCCCCTAGGGTTTTCCTCTTTGAATCCCATTAAACAAGTTTTAGAATTGTAAACTGAAATGATGGGAGCTGAACCAGTGTAAATACATTCACATAACTTCAAGCACCTGATTAAAACACAAGTAGTGAAAAAAATCAGGAATTCTTTTTGAAGCCTATTCTTAACTAATGAAGTGAGGCCAAAGCATTGCATAGCTTCCCAAGCAGCATGCGACCTTACATATAGTAGAGCCTGTATTATAATTCTTATGTACAAACATGTGGGAGAAAAACATTTCAGTTTTATTTTTATATTTTCTTGCATTATGTGGCTTCTTTGGGGTTGAAAGACAAAGTTAGTCATGTTAATCTGAAATCAAGCAGAAGCCAGGGTAGATTTGCATCTTATAAACATGTCATGTCATGTCGCATCATGCCATGCCATGCCACGTCACATCATGCCATGCCATGCCACGTCACATCATGTCCCATCACATCCTGTCCCATCCCCTGACTTAAGAAAGAAAATTAGGGTTGGAAGGGACCTCAGGAGGTCACATCTAGTTTAGCCCCTGCTCAAAGCAGGACCATCCCTAACTAGATCATCCCAGCCAAAGCTTTGTCTAGCTGGGTTTTAAAATCCTCCAAGGATGGAGCTACCCTCTCTGGGTAACCTGTTCTAGTGTTTTACTACCCTCCTAGTGAGAAAATTCTTCCTAATATCTAACTTAAACTTCCCATGCTGCAACTTGATGCTGTTGCTCCTTGTTCTGTCTTGTACCACCACTCTGAACAGTCTAGCTCCATCCTCTTTCGAACCCCGCTTCAGATAGTTGAAGACTGCTATTAAATCCCCCCTTGGTCTTCTATCCTCTAAACTTAATAAGCCCAGTTCCTTCAGTCGTTTCTCATAAGTCATGTTCCCCAAACCTCTCACCATTTTTGTTGCCCTCCACTGGATTCTCTCCAATTTGTCTACATCCTTTCTTTAGTGGGGGCCCCAAAACTAAACACAGTACTCCAGATGTGGCCTCACCAGTGTTGAATAGAGGGGAATAATCACTTCCCTTGACCTACTAGCAACACACCTACCAATGCAGCCCAGTATACTGTTAGCCTTCTTGGCAACAACGGGACACTGCTGGGTCATGTTCAGTATATTGTCCACTGTAACCCCTAGATCCTTTTCTCCAGAGCTGCTGCCCAGCCAGTCAGTCCCGAGCCTGTACCAGTGCATGGGATTGGTCTGTCCTAAGTGCAGGACTTTGCACTTGTCCTTGTTAAACCTCATGAGATTTCTTTTGGCCCAATCCTCCAATTTTGTCTAAATCACTCTGAATCCTAGCCCTACCCTACAGCATATCTGCTACTCCCCCCGGCTTGGTGTCCTCTGCCAACTTGCTGAGGATGCACTCTATGCCAACTTCTGGATTGTTTATGAAAACATTGAACAAAACCAGCCCCAGGACCGACCCCTGGGGCACTCCACTTAATACTGGCTGCCAACTAGACATTGAGTCATTGGTTACTACAAGTCTCCCCACATCCATAGAGCCAGTCACCTCATCATAGAAGGCAATCAGATTGATCAGGCATGACTTGCCCTTGGTGAATCCATGCTGACTGTTCCTAATCACCTGTTTCTTCTCCACATGCTTAGAAATGGATTCCTTGAGGATCTTCTCCATGATTTTTCCAGGGACTGAGGTGAGGCTGACTGGTCTGTAGTTCCCTGGATCCTCCTTCTTCCCTTTCTTAAATGTGGGCACTATGTTTCCCTTTTCCAATCATCTGGGACCTCTCCTGATCACCATGAGTTTTCAAAGATGCTGGCCAATGGCTCTGCAATCACATCAGCCAACTCCTTCAGCACTCTTGGGTGCATCCCATCCAGCCCCATGGACTTGTACACGTCCATCTTTTCTAAGTAGTCCCCAACCTGTTCTGTCACCACTGTTGGCTGCTCGCCTCCTCCCCAAAGTGTGCTGCCTGGTGCAGTAGTTTGGGAGCTGACCTTGCCTGTGGAGACGAAGGCAAAAAGGAATTGAGTACTTCAGGCTTTTCTGCATCTTGTGTTACAAGGTTGCCTCCCTAATTCAGTAAGGGACTCACACTTTCCCTCGTCCTCTTCTTGCTACCGACGTACGTGTAGAAATCCTTCTTGTTACCCTTCACACCCCTTACTAGCTGCAACTCCAGTTGCACTTTGGCATGCCTGACTTCATCCCTGCATGCCCTAGCAATGCTCTTATAATCTTCCCCAGTTATTTATCCAAGTTTCCACTTCTTATAAGCTTCCTTTTTTTTATTTCGTATACTGAAGAGTTCCCTGCTACGCCACACTAGTCTTCTGCCATGCTTGCTAGTCTTCCTGCACATTGGGATGATTTGTTCCTGCACTCTCGGTAAGTCTTCTTTGAAGTACAGCCAGCTCTCCTGGACTCCTCTCATGACTTCCCTGAGTGAATCGAAGTCTGTTTTTCTGAAGTCCAGGGTCCTTTCTCTGCTGCTCTCCATCTTTCCTTTCTTCAGGATCCTGAACTCAATCATCTCATGGTCACTGCTACCTAAGTTGCCATCCACTACTACATCCCCTACCAATTCTTCCCTGTTTGTGAGCATCAGGTCAAGAAGAACATGGCCCCTAGTTGGCCACTCCAGCACTTGCACCATGAAGGTGTCCCCAGGACTCTCCAAAAACTTCCTGGATTGCCTGCTCACTGCTGAATTGCCCTCCCAGCAGATGTCAGCGTGATTGAAGTCCCCCATGAGAACCAGGGCCTGTGATCGGGAAACTTCCACTATCTGTGTGAAGAAAGCCTCATCCACTACTTCCTCCTGGTCCAGTGGTCTATAGCAGACCCCCCACCACAACAGCACCCTTGTTGCTCTCCCCTCTGACCCTAACCCAGAGACTCTCAACAGGCCTATCTCCAGCTTCATACTTGAGCTCTGAGCAATCATATTTTACATAAAGTGCAACTCCTCCTCCTCTTCTCCCCTGCCTGTCCTTCCCGAACCTTCCTAAAGATCCTTGATCTTAGTGTGCATAGTACAAACTTTCATGAACTGGAGCACACTTCATCAGATGCTTCAAAAGGATGTGCTCAAACCAGTATATAAAATGGAGAGAGAGATTTGAATAGAAAGGTAGAAGCGGAGGGGGAGGGGGGCAGCGAGAGAGACTAACAAACAAGCAATGATCAATTTGTTCCTATTGGTTTACAAAAGCTAATCCAAATAATGGGATAACTGTTCTGCCACAGGCCTTTTTGTCTTTCTGGAGTTGATGTCAGATCAAAGTCCATTCATTTTTTCCCATAGAGTTTGCCTCATCTGTCCATTGTAGATAGCAGGGAGGCATTGTAAGCTGGTGATAGCATATATGACATTGGTAGAGGTGCAGGTAAATAAACCTTGGATGTCATAATCCATGCTATTTGGTCCACTGATAATGTGGTCTGTACTGATGTGGCAGAACATTTTAACCTCTCCATCACTGACCTCAGGATAGCTGTTCTTAGGCGGCAAGACTTTAAAAACCAATTTGAATAGGAAATTGCAAAACAGGAAATCACCCAAAGGCTGGCTTGTGTTAAGTATGGTTTAAATAGGGACTATGGATTCCTATCCCATTAACTAGATTAGATTTAGTGTAACCCCTTTTTTCCTCTTAGTTTATTGCCTGCTTGCTTGTTTGCATTTCCCAGCCTGTTTGTCTTCCTTCCTTCTCCCCCTCCCTTTCTACCTTGATATTCAAATCACTCTTTCCATTTTATACACTGGTTGGTGAACGTCATTTCACAGCACCTGATGAAGTGAGCTCCAGCTCAAAAAAGCTTGTGCTAGATATATATCTCCAACTTAGTTGGTCTATAAACTTCAAATGAGTCTTGCAGCCCTACCTTCTGTGGGATTGCCAGGCATTCATATTCTCTGAGCACAGTTTGTGTGGTTAGTTTGGTTTGTTTGGTTAGTTCCGATAGCCTATCCAATCTTAGTCTGGAAACTATATGTGATGGAGTATAAAATTGCTATCATGGAGGTTTCCATCAGACATAGAGGCTACTAAGGTAAATTCAGTTGAAGTTGATGCAGTCAGAGTTGGTTTAAGGAGCTGTAAATATGCCCAGCATGAATGAAAAGTGCTACATAAGTGCTAAGCCTTAATAGCAGCAGTGAAGTGCGCTTTGGGTGCGTCTACATATGCAAATGCTCTGAGGTGGGTTTACTCAGCAGTCTTCTGCCCCGTCCTGCCTGGCTAACTAGGAGCACATTTGCTCCTGGCCGGTCATCTATTTGTACCATACTGCACAGTAAGTAATCGTGACTAAATTTGCTACTTGTATTTACAAGTAGAAAATTTCCTCACGATTAGAGCAGATTACTGTGCAGTAAGTGTCTGCACGTGTAGATGGTGACGCTTACTGCACAGTAATTAGCTCTGGTCTCAAGTAAAGCATCTTGTGTAGACACGCCCTTTAAATTCTAGTGGCTTTACTAGCCCTAATTCAGGATTAGACTGTGACAAGAGTAGGATCTAAATGCTCTTGAAATCACAGAAGTCCTTCCAGTAACTTCACTGAACCTTGGAGCCAGGACTCTGGGACAGGCATTCAGGGCCAGTGTTTATACAGCCTCAAACAATTGTCTGTACATTTCTTTCAGAATTTTAATGTGCTGGGGGAATATCCTAGATTAGCTCATCTAAGATCAAGAGGCATGGCAATTTTTGGGGAGACCACGTTGCCCCTTTGAAGCCACGCAGTTTTGTTTTAAACAAGCAGCTTTTCTTTTTCCTTTTTCCTTTTGTTTTTTGTTTGCTTGCTTTTTGCATAAGATTTAAAAAGCCAGTTATGGCTCCCTGGGATGCCCACCATCTGAGTCTGTCTCATGCATATAATCCCTCTTGGCCTGGGATATATTATTTCCCATCCCCTACTTCCCTTATCCAAGCAGATTGGCTTGAACACATTATAACAATGTAAATGCCAGGCATCTGCCACTAATCTGCATAGAGTTCCTTTTTCCTGCGTAGAATTCCTGATGGACTTCACTCACTGTCTTTAGTTCCCACGCAGTCATGTGGTGCCACCCCTCACTACTCTCAGTAAATGTGTTGATGCCTGCTCTTTCACCCAGTGGCAAGCAAACACTGCCACTCTCATTCATTCACACAACCAAAAGTTCTAGTCTACCTTTTAGGCACTTAAGTGGATTACGCACCTGAGCACAATGCTGTTCCCCTATGTTCAAGTTCCTGAAAAAACAGTATTGCAAAAAATCAGTGGGTCCTCCTTCTCTGCACTGCTTTTTGTGGCTTAGTCTTCAGGGTAAAAAGATAGTGCACAACAAAAGTAGACACGGTGTTTTTTTGTGAGGCAAGCAGGATATGGGTCTGTTTAGGCATCTTAACAAGTGGAATAGGATCTGGCCCTGTGCCTTTTGTCACAGTCTTGACAGAAGCATGGAAACAAGATTGTATGATCTTTATTCTACCTGGAACAGTGTCCACTTGAATGAAATACAATATTATATGTTCCTGGAGGAACATATTGGTTGAGCCCCATTGTTGATTGGAAGAGTATGGGGTGAAGTAAGACAAGAGTCTATAAGGAATTCCCAAACTTGATAATAGTGAGGATATTTTGAGGTCTGCTCATGTAAGTAGCTGTTGGTTGAGGAATGACCTGGATTGGCTTCATTATGCACATGGGGAAGAGTAAGGATGACACATCTATTTCAAACAAAAACATTTGATATTTGGGAGTGGTGAGAACATAGTGATGAGAATCAGGGCCCTGTGCAGCCAGTGAGAGGTTTGTCCCAATTTTCCCATGAAGTCTGCCGGTCAGCAGTGTTAGTTTGTGAAGACCAGTTTGGGAACCTGTCCCAATGGCTGCTTCTTTACTTGCATCTGTTTGTGATGTGAACATAAAGTGTTGCCTTCTTTTATCCTTCATATAATAATGAGTTACTGAGAACGTAGAAAATATAATATTCACATAAATGTGGCTTTCCAAGGATGTTTGCTACTTACATGAAGAAAAAAGAAAATATTCTTGCTGTGTGGGATAGCCAAGTATTAACACTTGTACAAATTAAGTACTGTCAGAGTAGTGGTGGCCATCCTGCGACACAGGTGCCACAAGTGGCACGGGCAGCTTCTGTTTATGGCATGCAGCAGATCAGGGAGGGGACAGGTAGCACACTGGCAGATAGGGCAGGAAGCAGCAAGCAAAGCAGCAAATTGGGGAGAGAACACCAGGAAGGAAGAAGAAAGCAGAGCAGCAGATGAGGAAGTGAGCACAGGCCTGGGAACAGAAAGCAGAGCAGTAGATTGGGCAGAGGAAGGGGGTCGGAATGACACCTGGGGACAGTATGGGGCAATTTATGGCATGCCTGCCAAAAACGGTTGGTCTCACTGTCATAGAGAAACCACTGTCTGGTTCATATTTTTTGTAATAGTAATTAATCCTTGATCTTAGCATGCATAAAGGGTGCCAGATAGGCAGCCCTGAAGACTGAAGTCTTTATCCACAGAATCAGTAATCACAGTATGGCATAGTAATGCTGATATTAGAGTGAGAGTATCCTCACACAACCCCACCATTTGATTAAAGTCTCAGATGAAAAGCCTGAAAAGGAAGTTCAGGCCAGGCCTATTCAATGGTCTTTCCATTGAGTTTGACAGAATGATGAAAGTGATTTTAGGGTTTACTGAGAACTGGTCCTTCCACATACTGCCTCTCATGTTAGTAGGTAATGCCCTTGGCCCTTAATCATGAAGCCTGTGTTCATTAGTGACCAGGCCTCTGTTAGAATTAGTGACCTAAAGAACAAAGTCTACCTTGTATCAACCTGCGTACCCTGTGCTTCTTCCAAATATCTAGTCCTAGATATTTTTCCTCACAGAATTTGAACCTTAGGAGTCTGGCAAAACACAGTGCACAGGAGGATTAGGGCAACTGGACAAGAAGTTACCAAAGCAAATATCCTGAAATTCAATATATACCTGGCAGCTTTCTGCCCACAACAACTGCAACTGCAAGTAATAATATCTGAAAACTGAACTCCTTTAGTGTCTTTACAGGCCTGGTTGATCCCCTGCTGGAATTTAGGCCCTTAAATTTAAAAACATATCTGTACTTTATATCTCTGGGAAGATAAACTATCTTGACACAGTTCCATCATTCTTGAACATCATGATGTTGATAACTGCACATGAAGTTAAATAGTATTGAGTTTGGTTTCCACATAGGAAAGGTAGTGGAAAATGAAGCAAAAAGAAAGAGGAAGGGACAAAAAAGCTCTAATGTAAAAATAAGTGTCTTCTCTGTAATATGAATATAACATCTGCTGCTATCAGCCTAGCTGTGATTTTGCCCCACGTAAAAATCCTTTGAAATAAAGAACATGGGTGTAAAATCCAGTGAAATACAAACTGGAGCCCTCGAAGTAGATTCCTAAAAGCACACATCACATTCTCTTCATAATTTAGATGCTTTTATTTTAAAATGTCAAAATGGTTGCCTATACCTTGTTTTTACTGGTTTTATAGATCAACGTCAAGGAAGGTTTCAAAATGACTTCTTTAACAGAGACCAAGCAGAGGTCATGTGGGCGGCAGCTGCCACTAGACTTATGTGGGTTTGAAGATTTGCAAGGCGTGTGGGTTTTAGCCTCTTTACATTTTTGGAAGCTGAATCAATATTTTGTTAGGTTTTGCAACAGAAGTATGCCTAAGAGATCAGCATTTTTTTCTTCACGATGCAGTTTCTTAGCCTGCAGTGGATTTGAGTTTGGCCTTCTCCTTGAGACTCATGACTATGACCTGCTAAAAGCTTTCAGAATTGATTGATCAAAGCAGTAGGACTGATCAGAGAATACTGTTAATTTGCAGAAAATCAGATCTTGTGCTTCATAAAGCTGGATTCAAGGTTGCATAAAATGGAAATGCAAGTTTCTTTCCTAAAGATTTTGTTGATGACAAATGATCATCATGGAAACATCTGGAGATTGTTTGAAGGACTTTAAAATCTCAAAAGTAGCTCCATGTGGGAAAGTATCACCATGCAGGAGCATTCCTAGTGGGGATCAGAACAGGCTTAATGCTATTCAATCGATCATCTGTGAACTGGAAGTAAATATAAAACCACTGGTGATTAATTTTCTGGCAGTCTCAAGGATGGGGGAATAATGAATAGGACAAGGCAGTCATACAGAGCAAGCTGAGTACACAGTTAGTAAAGTTAGCCCATTCAGGCAAAATGTGCTTCAGTACAGCAAAATTATGCACCCAGGAACAAAAAATGCAGACCATGCCTATTGAATGGGGACTGGAAAGCAACAAGTGAAAATAATTTTGGGAACAGTGGTAAAAAAACCTGAGTTTGATACCTCCCCCCCCAATCCAATTCTGGAACAAAAAGGGCTGAAGCAATTCTTAAATGCATAAATAGGAGTAGTATAGTAGAGAAAGAATCACACCTCTGCATCTAGCATTCGTGAGACTGATGCAGGAACACTGCATGCTGTTCAGATGTCCATATTATTAAAAAGCAGGGGAGAATGTACAAGAGAATCATAAACATAACTTGAGAACCTTATGGCGAGAGGGTTTTAAAGCTCCATTGGTTTAGCATATCAAAAGGAAAATTGAGGCATCTTGATTCAGTATATGAGTACTGCCATGGGGAGAAAACACTGTGTGCTAAAGAGCTCATCAATCTAGCAAAGAAATGAATAACAAGAACAAGCAGCTGAAAACTAAAATCAGACATATTCAAATTAGAAATAAGGCATGTGGTAAAGCAAAGTGATGAATTCATGTCTTCAGATCTGGCCTGGATTCCTGTCTAGCAAATATGCTTTAGACCAACATAAGTTATGCTTTACTCAGGTATGAAATATTGGGCTCAGTAGAGAAGAAACGGAGCGAAATCAAATGGTCTGTGATACATATGAGGAGAGACTAGACCAGAGCAGGGTGTCAAATGCCTGGGCTGCAAAACTATTCTGTCTGGCCTGCTGGTAGTCTGATGGGCTACCAGAAGTTGGGGTCCCTGGATCCTGTTGGACATGGATGTCGGCAGCAGCCCCTCCCCGACCTGAGCTGCTGCCCAAATGTGGCTCTGCTGCAGGTATTGCTGGCCTTGTGAATCCAGCTCAAGAGGAGTCCCTGCAGTCCAGATCCTATTTGGAGCCTGGGGTGAGTTTGATGCCCCTGGACTAGACAATCTAATGTTCCCTTTGTGTCCTACATCTTATGAACATGTTGCCTATGTAAAAGAATTAGAATGTATGGAAGACAAACTGTATCTTGTTACTAATGCTTTAAGCTTTCCAAGTAGCATGCCAATCATGTGCCAAGTTCTTTCCTTTCTAAAGTGACTGTCTTACGCATTTTTGACATCATGACAATGCTTTGACAATTGTGACAATGTTCCATAAGTTCAGTATAATGGAACTCTATTTCCAGAGTTTCACAGGTATTATTTTTAGGTACATCTGATATTCTAGAAGGGCACATGACACTGGTGGTCACTCTTAATCCTGTATAACCAGGTGTTTGGGCTGTCAAATCCTCTAGTAGTAGTGATAGTGAGAGGCCATGACCTGGCATCAGCTGTGGATGGGCGTAAAGAGACATTGTAGGAATACAGCTGCTCTGTTACCAGTTCTGCTCCATTCCTAGCACATCCTTGCCCTCTAAGGTTGGAGAGCACATTGGAAAGAAGAAAACTGGTAACAGATGAGCTGGGGCAGGAGCAAGGGAGGGTAGAGAGGAGATCCACACTCCATTGTATTGGCTTATGTAGATAAAGGGGCTCAGCAAGGACAGCTACAAAGGTTCATTCATCTCCAGGGTGTGTTCTCAAAGAAGTAACACCTCTGTGGGGTAAATATATGTAACACAATAGCTTTGAGGTGTGAAACAACCCACTTATTTAAATGGATGTTCTCCTTCCCCCTCTTTGCTATGGAGTTTTGTGCCAGGCCAGCAAAAACCCCTGGATGCAGCTGTGCCAACATAAGAGAGTTTCTGCCAACATCATTTCTATCATTTGGAGAGGTGGCACAGCTAAGTCAGTGTTAGGAATCAGGACTTGGGCAGTCAGAGAAGGTCACCTAGTATGTCACAAAGTCCACAGGCAAGGTTCCCAGGAAGCTGGGAATCAAAAGCCAAAGTTGGGATGAATCAGAAGCCAGTATCAAGGTCAGGGTGAGCCAGGAATAAGAACCAGAATAAGAAGCCAGAGTCAAGTCAGGTTACTCCATAGTCAGAGCTGTAGTCAGGGTATATCAAATTCCAGAGTCAGCGTTAGAGTATACTTGGAGTCAGAGCCAAGAGTCAGGGCCAGAGATCTTAGAAGTGAAGCAAGGAAGGTTAAGAACAAGTAGGACTAGCAGTTTCCAGCTGGACCCAGGGCACTGATCTGGGCTTGCTGCAGGTGACATCTGTTTCCCCACAGCCTCAGGGAACCTCTGATTGTGACTAGCTGGGTCCAGGACTCTGCTCTGGCTTCATTACAGCCAGGAGAAAAAACTCTTCTCCCAGCATACACTGTCTTTTCACCAGGGGGCTCTACCAATATACCTCTGCCAACAACACTATAGCAGCAGCAGCAGCAGCCACCCTGTAATCTAGACAAGCTCAATGTTTCTCCAACATGATGTGGGAAAAGCAGTTTTTAAGACAATCTCCCCAAAACATTTAAGTTTTAAAGTAGTTTGAATATTTAAATCAGTTGATTCTGGGAGTGGGAGAGCTATATCTATAACTTCTGGGAGTGGGAGAACTATATCTATAACTCTTTGACCCAATAACTCTAATTACTCTAATTACTCTTAGACTATAGCACAGCAGTACAGTTAAGGTTGTAGCAGGACTTCCATTTTATTGAATTTAAAAAATCTACAAAAATTCTCTCTTTTGGTCTGAGTATCATTTCATAGATTTCATAGACATTAGGGCTGGAAGGGACCTCGGAAGATCATCGAGTCCAGCCCCCTGCCCAAAGGGCAGGAAGTCAGCTGGGGTCATAGGATCCCAGCAAGACAAGCATCCAGTTTGCTCTTGAAGGTGTTCAATGTAGGCGCTTGAACCACCTCCGGTGGCAGACTGTTCCAGACCTTGGGGGCTCGGACAGTAAAGAAATTCTTTCTTATGTCCAGCCTGAAATGGTCTTGTAGAAGTTTATGACAATTCGACCTAGTCATCATCCCTTGGGGCGCTCTGGTGAACAAACGTTCCCCCAGATACTGGTGATCACCCCTGATAAACTTGTAGGTGGCCATCAGATCACCCCTGAGCCTGCGCTTTTCCAGGCTAAAGAGCCCCAGTAGGTCTTCGTAGGGTCTGCTTCCCTGACCTCTGATCATGCGCGTGGCTCTTCTCTGGACTCTCTCAAGCTTCTCCACATCCTTTTTGAATTGTGGAGCCCAAAACTGGACACAGTACTCCAGCTGCGGCCTCACTAAGGCCGAGTACAAGGGGAGAATGACGTCCCGGGATTTGCTTGAGAAGCATCTATGGATGCAAGCCAGCGTTTTGGTCGCTTTACTAGCCACAGCATCACATTGCAGGCTCATGTTCATCTTGTGGTCAATGATGACCCCCAAGTTTCTTTCTTCCACCGTGCTAGCCAACATAGCACTGCCGAGCCTATAAGGATGCTGCGGGTTTTTCTTCCCAAGGTGGAGAACCTTGCATTTATCTGTGTTGAACACCATCAGATTCTCGTCCGCCCACTTGCTGAGCCTGTCCAGGTCAGCCCGGATCGCCCGCCTGTCTTCTGGTGTGGATGCTTTGCCCCAAAGTTTGGTGTCATCGGCGAACTTGGCCAGTCCACTTCTGACTCCAGTGTCCACATCATTAATGATGTTGAACAGTATGGGTCCAAGGACAGAGCCTTGGGGGACCCCACTGGTCACAGGACACCATGATGAGTGACTTCCATCAATTACTACCCTCTGGGTCTGACCCCGGAGCCAATTTTCCAGCCAGTGGATCGTGGAGGACCCACACATTTGTAACCTTTGATATTTTATAACAGTTTGGAGAAATATCTTTTAAGGTTTGCTCTGTTTTTTTAAAAGGAATCGGTGATTTTTTTTTTCTTATTTCTACCATTTCCTTCAGACCTGCTTTTTACAGGAGCTACAACATTATTAGGTGCAAAACTTTGGTTTATGTAGATTGAATTAATTGTAATAAAAAGTTTGTTTTCTGCTTTTGTTTCTTATTATAAACATAAGCCACTGATAACATTTCCCTGGAGTTGTATCGATTTATGTTGAACTTACATCAGCCCGTAGAATTCCACTCTCTGCTCTCAGGTTTGTTTCCTGGTGCATAGTGACTCCTTTGAGGAGGCTGCTATTGATGAAAGTCCCAGCTACTTGCATTTTTGTCCCCCAGTGAATGTATGTGCAGCCTTCAGTTTGATGGCATCACCCTCATACTGTTGCCTACTAGAGTCTTTTTTCTTCCTTTTAAGTAGTACTATTTTCTTTGATAATACTTCTAAAGTCAAGTCTGAGCATGTGAAGTGAGCTTTGAAATCACATGTCTTAAATGAGAAGCTTTGGTCCAAGATGGAATCCCTGCAGCATTTGGGCAGAGTGTAACTATCATGCCTTACACACATTCTCAGAAAGTTGTTGTGACCTCCAGAAGCATAATTGGGGCCTGCCCCAAGTGCTGACTACGAGGGGGCAGTAGGATCCCCCCTGCCAGAAGTCTTTGCTGCAGCAGGGGAAGCTCTGCACTGTCCCTGCCCAGCCATTGGATCAGGGCAGCACAGCGCCACATCAAACAGTGTCTCTGGGGGCCAAGGTTGTGTGGGGTAAACAGAACGGTGCTCCCTTGCCCCCTGGGGAACCTTTGCTCCCATAGCCCTGCTCCCACTATGTATGTATGGGGATTGGGGAGCAAATGTGGCACCAGATTCCACTCTGAAGAAGCCCAGGTGTGGGAGAGCTGACACTGAGCAAGGGCAGCTGCCGCCCAGGCAGGTGAGACTTCTCTTCCCCTCACCAGTGCCCAGCTCTCCGCAACCCCAGATGGTCAGTGAGCTCCCTACGCCACTGTTGAACTCACAGCAGATGGACACTGGCCTGATTTGATGACCACAGCATGTCACCTTGAGCTGCCCATTCATTCTTACCCTCAGCCTGCAAACAAACACTCTCTTTTGTAAAAGTCCCATTCCTGCTGCGGAACTTGGCTCAAGCCATGCTGGAAATCCAAATTCCACTTGGAAAAAAGTCTATAAATATGGCTTTCCAAAAAGGCAGTAGAGGCCAAGCTTAGTTCAGAGTAAGTAATGTCATTTTGGGGGAGGGAAAGGGAGTTGGAGCGATTGCCTGAGCCCCAGGGATGTACCTAAGATGTAATAAGCCCCATGATATTTTAATATCTCATGATAGCATTAAAGAGATCTCCTGAAACAAGCTCACATTTGGATTGCTGCTCTGTCCTGGGTCTTAATGAGGCACAGCAGTTTTCCAGACACTCTGAGCAAGCTTGTTGATGATAGAGCACTCAGAAAGATCAGCAGCTAAACTGCTTTCAATGTCTCTATAGTGGCACTACCAAATCACTAAAATGTGAAACGTTAGCTATTGATTAGCCAAGCGGGAAAGGTTTGCTTGGTCCTTCCTTTGCCCTTCAGTAACTTGATGAGAGTACTGTAGAGGGTGCTGGGGGCATTGCCTTTTCTCAGTCTGCCTGAGACTGTAAATCACTCAGACATTTGAAGCTTTCTCAGACTCCTACTTGTGAAATAACTGCTATGGCACAGTGCATCAACTGCTGTTGGTACAGTGTTAAAGGACTGATTCGCATATACAAGGGTCTTTTACATTGCACTGGCATTGCAAATAGGCCTTAAAGTAGATGTAAATGAAATTTATGCTTCCAAGCAACATAAAAAGGCCTTAGCATTTGTCTTGCCTGAACAGATAACTCAGTTTAGCAATCTACAAGTTACTCTTCTCAAGTTAGTTTAGTTTGGGTGAGAGAGTCAGTGTTGTGGAATTATACTTGAATTATTATGTCCATGCTGCTACTGTACTCACTTTTATTTGGCAAAAAGTCTTCTGGGTATGTACCTCAGGGTTCTTTAGGCTATCATAAATTGAGCTGCTCTTTGAATTCTTTCCCAGTAAATTAGGAGAGAACTTGTCTGTACCTGCTGGGTGCAATGCAAGAATTGTGGGAAGCTCTTGGAGGACTAGCAGGTGTCAAGCGGCACCAGCAATCTAGGCTATAGAACATGTGAGCAGCTGTGCTACCTTGAATGATAGGCTATCGTACCTGATGGGCAAGCCAGGTCATGTTAAAAAGTATCAATGCAATTGCGTTAAAGTTAACCTGTAGACAAGACTTGAATACTGGGCCACACTTTACAAAGACAAGTCCTGAGTGGTAAGGAGAATCAGATTTGAGCCCTGGTTCTCATGTTCACTCAGGCCCTGTCACACTGCTCTGGCAAGGGTGAGATGGTGAACACCCTCTGCAAAACCACTTTACACCATTCATGTGCTGTAAAATCTTTTTCAGTGCAAATAAGAGCAGTGTGGCTTAGAAATCTCTTGCGACCTCGTTCTGTGCAGACTGCAACATATTGTAATGGGCCTATGTATCAGGCTTATATTCAACTCTCCCTTCTTCACAGAAGAGCCTTCTCAAAGCAGAAGCAGCCCTGTCTAATCTCCCCCAACTGATCCTGTATCTAGGAGATGTGATCATCTTGGTTTCTAAGCATCATTCAAGATTTATGAAGAAAATATTATAGTCCCATCAAGTGTTATCCTCTCCCCTTTTCCCCACTCCAGGGAGAGTGTGTGTGATGGAGAGAGGAGAGTAATATATTACATTTTATATTGAAGTGGAAGTTTAAGTGAGTCATTGCTGAGGAAAGGCCTCAGAAGAAGGGGTTATATTACATTTTATTCTGAATGTAGAGACAAGCTTGGGCACAGCCTCAGCCTCTTTGCCAAGGAGCTCCACAGCTGGGACTCCAGCTTCATGTTCCTGAACGTTTAGTCCTGTTTCTCTCCAGCTATGTTGTTCATGGAGAATGCATTTCTCTCCGAGGGTCATGGGGCACATAGTCGGGTCTCATTTCACTAAAGGGAAAGGAGCAAATGTTCAGTATTCTAAAATTGGCCCCCTGATGAACTGGGTGTCAGTGGACTTTGTGAAACCTGCTGTATGCTCCAGGCTGCCTCTGTACCTGACAAAACAGCCACCCATTTGCTGTCCTGGTTACAGCCTTGACAAAAAGGTCACATGCCACTCTGGGCAGAGTTAGTCACAGTAGTCTGAGTGGGACGTGGCAAAAAAGACTTTATGAACTTGAGCAAAAACCACTAAATCAGTTTAAAAAACGTCCCATAGTCTATCATGAGCATTGAATCAAGCCTTCTAGGAGCATGTACACTCTTCACGGTTACAAAAGTCACTTTGGCAGGTGGCCACCATGAGCAAGAGACTTAATTGTCTCCACTAAAGTGTGAGGACTGTATCATCCAAGTTTATATCAGACTAGATCAATTAATGTCTAACTTCCATAATACATTAGATATTGCATGTAAATAGTGCTGTTACTACATATAATAATTTTTAGAATACCCATACATACATAATTGTGAATGGTGCTGCTGTCTCAGTGAATGTACAGTAATGATATCTGATAGCAAGAACCCCCAATCTACTTAATTAAAATAACAGAAATTACCTAATCACAACTTTCAAATTCTGCTGCATTACCCTATTGGAACAGTTCTGTGTCCCATCCATAGATGTTTCCAGGTTGATGACTTCCTGATCATTCAAGTTTCTTTTTATTACCTTTAAATACTTTTAAGATGCTCTGCTTTGCAGTTTATTTTTAATACTTGCATGGCATGACTGAGGCCCTTATCTCTGCAGTAGTTGGCTGCCAAGTATTATTTTTACGTAAGCAATCTGAGGCAGAGATAAAGCAGCATGCCCAAAGTCACACAGCAAATCAGTGGTACAAAAGGAAACAGAACTCCTGGAATCAGGTTCCTGCTTTGCTGCTCCAAATAGTAGATCACATTCTCCAAAGCAGTTACTTATCTTAGGAAGAGGATTGTACTATGCCAGTGGTTTTCAACCTGTGATCCCTGGTCCCCTAGGGGTTCACAAACTATGTCTAAAGGGTCTGCAAAAGATAACTATGATCCATCAAAAGTACGTGAATACCCACACTTACAATTTAAAGGGGTCTGCACCTCCTCTTGAAATTTCCAAAGGGATCCACACTTCCATTCAAAAATGCTTAGGGGTCTGCAAATAAAAACAGGTTGAAACTCACTGTACTACAGTGCAATTTGCCTTTTAAACATATATTGTGATGGCTGTTACTTATTTTAAGGGTTTGATTTTGAGATGTACAAAGCACTACCTGCTGCTAAATGCTTCAACTCCCAGTGAGTCCAGTAGGAAGAACAAATGCTCACTATCTCCTCTGGGGCACACTGCTTCATTAGGAGCCTAGGTCTTAAGTAGGGTAGCACAGTATAGACTATAAGAAATAAAATGTAGTCAGGGCTACAACTGAGCAAACCTAAGTAAACCTAATTGGACTCATTACACGTACTGCTGTTCTCTGGCGTTAACAACACAGAGACTGTTTTCATTAACCTTGGAATTGTTTATATGACATTGGCATTGATGGTCCTTCACTCTAAATTGTATCTGGTGTCAATGGATGTCATTTCTTTCATCAGTACTCCCTGCATCAAGGCCACATGCGGAGAACAGAAGCAAACTTTGGTCCGTTTGGCTTTGTTGTAGTTCTCCAGACCATCCTGGCACTAGTGCTGGATGCTTTTGGACTATGTTATCACTGGCACAAAGTTCACAAGGTTCAAAGAGATCCAGTTTAAGTTCCTGACCCCACTGTAGTATCCCATTGTCATGGACTTGAGTGACAAGTGTTCATAACAACTGGTAAATAATTAAATGCTTTTAATGGCTACTACTGCAACCACCCACTGTTACTTACAGTGACATACCAGTTCTGGGCATTATGACCTACCGCAAGATCCTTGTGGGAAGTCAGTAGGTATTAAAATGGTGAGATGGTAAGACCATGCAACATTTGATTTATGTATAACGGAGAGGTGATGCTAGAGGTTCAGAGAGCCCAGAGATATGGAGCCAGATCTTCAGCTGGTGTAAATCAGCATAGCCCTATGAAGACATTGGAGCTGGGCTGATTTATAACAGCTGAGGATCTGGCTCACTGAATGTAAAGTCCAGCTAGTGATGAGCACTGTGGAAAAAGGTCACTACATGACCTTCTGAATGGTTTATGAAAGCTCTGGCCCTGCCAGTTAATTGGCATAGGTGTAATGACCTGGGGCCTAATTATGGCTCCATGAAGGTCTAAAGGGCATCAATGCTTAAGTGGAAATGTAAGCTCTCTTTTAAGTAGCCTTTGGGGCAAAAAAAAATGTATATTATTCCAAAAAAATTGTTCCTTTTCAGTTGCCAGCCCTGGAAGAGCAGTTTGGTTGAAGCTTCCTACAATTATTTTTTTTTCTTTTGCTTAGGGCAAAAAGGTGAATCAACAGTTCAAAATGTTCCCACAGAATTATCTGCAATTACTGCAGGAGTCGTCTTCATCATTTCTTACCAATAGGTGTCACTGTGATCAATAAAACCTGCTGTCAAGAGACTCAAAGATGTATTTAAGTACAGCGTAGAACAAGGGGATCACAACTGTCTAGCTTAGGTGCTACCCTCAGTTCAGTCTAACAGTATGAAAGAATCTGTGTGTGTGTGGATGTATACTCTTACATGTATAAGAAAATAGACAAAATATTTTGCGTACTTCAGCACAAATATACATTTAATGCACGCACACAAATGAATTCTGACTTCCTTTGTTACCAGAAGTTCAACTGTAAGATTCAAAGAGAAGAAAATTAAACTTACACATTTACAAATCCTCTAAAAATGCCTTAAAGTGGCTTTTCTCCACCCAGCAGACTCAACTTTAAAGTCCTATATCTCTGGGTTTTTCCAAGACTGGAAACAAGTGTTATAAAAAGCTGAGGTTTGGTTCTCCACTTTACAACATCGCAAAACTTATTTCTGTGGGAAACTGCTTGGAGATTTGGATTGTTAGAAGTAGTCCTGCTGGAGAGGGATTAGTGGTTTCTACTTCTGGTTTTATAGTATCGTTGGAGACCATCAGCCAAAATGTTGCTTATACCCATCTCACCAAAGCTATGAGACAGAAATACACCCTCAAAAAATACACAGTTTCGGGTCATTTAACACAAGTAGCAATAAAAACAAATGCCAAATGGAAAACTGCATGGTCGTATTCAACTGTAGAATAACAGTTTAGGGACCTTAAATATTGTTCGGCTGCATACTGAGGGTTTAGAGGATACATCCTATCTCACTGAGATATATTAGAGCATTACAGGATGTACAAGAAAGTCTACCTTGAAGTCCAGCTCAAAAAGTATACAACTGAAATCAGACCAAATGTTGCATTTGTAAGTATACTGGAGACAAGGCTGTAACAAACATGTATGAGAGGAGTGCACTGGCAAATATATATTAACATTCACCATATCCCCAGACCCTGCAAAATTGTTTTAAAATTGGGTATCACTTGTTGAATTGCTGTTGTTACCTTAGGTGAATGCTAGAAAACCTGTGGGTGTTGGCACTGGATCTGTGACCCAGATACTTTGTTCTAGGAAGACCTAAACCCTCAGACCAACCACAGCTTCTTCCATTCAATAATAGGCAATTTTTATTGTTACACAGTGATAGCAGATAAGAGTAATGCAGGCAAGGCAAACAAAATAATGCCCTCAATTCTATTTATCTACCAGTTCCAGGGTTCATAGAGTGAAGGTACATCTGGCTGTGGAGCTTTCTTGAATGTCAGATGTCAGCAGCCTTGGAGGTCATGAGTGGAGGCCCACCCCCACAGTGGGGTGGGTGAGATGGGCTGGTGGTGTGCCCTCTGTGCGTGGAGGCCTTAAGGGTTCCTCCTCAGGGCCTTTTGCTACTCTGAAATTCATCTTTTTGTAGTCTTTCTCCTCTGATGACTCTGTATTTCCAGGCATCATTGATTGGTCTCCCTGTGGTCATCATACTGTCCACGTTCTGTTCTGTCAGCATATTTCTTTGTTTCCCATACCCATCATATGCATATATCTTAATTTGGTCATTTACTGGTGTCTTAATTTGGGTTTACCTGGCCTCCTAATTTGGTCTGTCCACCAAACCCAGAAATCTCAGGGTTTTTGCACCTGAGCAGTGACCCAATGCCAATGTGGCAAGCCTATCTTTTAGGATTTTCAGGGAACAGTGTGCAGATTTCCCAGGCTGTTTTTCTGTTGGCCTCAGAACAGGTGTCTGCCTTGAAGCCTGTGAAACTTTGTCACAAACAGGCTTTTAGAAACCAATTAACCCTTGCCATTCCCCTGGGCCATTGCTCTAATGCATATCTACTCTACATACAAGCCAATTCCTAAAAGCAAATTTCTAAATATTATTTTCTAGCCATAAGTGGGCATGTGCGAAGTGGGAGTGTCAGATGCACTATTTAAAGGACCTCAGTTGCACCCATTTGCAGTAATTTCATTCTTTTCATCTTGCTTGAGCAGGCAAATGTGATCTATATATAAAACTTATCCTGCAGCTCTAAGCAGATCTAGTTGAAAATTCTCCTTTTGTCCCATTAACTAAAGTTGATAATTTATGGTAAGGAAACAGAAGGCAAGTAACTCAATCCTGTTACTTTGGTGCTGGGTTTTTGGTTGTTGCCGTGTTGGTCAAAGGACATAGGCAGGCCAGGTTCTTTGGGTAGATGTGATATATACTCAGCTGGTCTAATAACAGATATCACATCTACCCAAAGAACCTGGTCTTACTTTGCTGGGCATTAATGTAGGGTGCTGGAAGTTAAAATATTTCATTTAGTGTCTTGTCTAATGAGGATGAGGACTGCCTGTTTACGATCCAATAAGTCCTTTCCACATAAAGACGTCAATGTTCCTTTTTGCTTAGACCAGAAACAAAGTGGCACAGAAGATTGATTAGCTCTCCATTGATTTCTCTCTGCCTGTCTTACAGATCCTATGAATATGTTAACTTTTCCATTTTGCAGATAAGTTACCTTAAAATTGATTATAACAATGCTGTTTCTCCCTAACTATAAAATTAACCTATGAGGTCTGTTATTTGTAGCGTTGTAGGTAATAAATTTAAAAAGCAAGATACCAGATGTGTTACATAAATTCATTTTATTCCAAGCACCATCAGGTTACAGTAGCCCCTTCTACACTATCCATAGTGGTATGGTCCTTTCATTTTTTTAAGTGCTACTCTTCACTTAAAGGTAATGAAAGAAAGAAAAGAGCCTCAGCAGAAGAGCTCAGATAAAAGCAGAGCTCTCAAACCCAGAGTGGGTGAAGCAGCCCCACAGCCAATGTTCTTGTTATGTTCTGTCTCTGTTTAAAGTTTACACCTATGGCATTGATTCATCATTTAAGGAAGTACATTTAAAAAAACTTTGGTCCCATCTTTTGCGATGCTGACCACAAACCTTTCCACTTGGTAGCAGTGAAAAACATATAGTTACAGAATGCAATTAGTATTGCTTTTTGGACCATGGTTAGAGATACAGCTACCCGTATGTACTCTGGTGTGATGCACCAGCCATTTTAGCGCTCACTTGGGAGAGGTCAGACCTACAGGAACCATAATTTACCTGTGCTGGAAAAAATTTGCGTCATCTATCTTATTGAACTTGGAGATAACATTCCAAACAGAACCATTCCTCACAGGTTGTCCTTTTGATTTATAGCTGGTGTGTGCACATTATGTGACATGATAATAGCCTGTCAGATCTAGAAGCTATAAAGAGAACCTGTTTACAAACCCTCTTAGCCTCCCAGTGATAAATCTATCAGGAGATGATCACTATTACTTATATTGTGGCTGTGCTCAGGCCTTAATCAGGGCTTGGAGGCTCCTCTGTGTTAGGTGCTGTACAAAAAGGTACTAAAATGATAGTCCTAACAAGCTTATGCTATCAGAAGCTGTGTGTTTGGTGCCCACAACAAAACGCTATTGTTATATCAGTTTTGTCTTACAGGGTATGACAAATAGGACCTACTTGAAAATAGTACGGTGGCACTGCACAGGCGCAAATAGTAAAGAGTCCCTGCCCCGAAGATCTTGGGGTCTAGGTCATTTGAAATTAAACCTAAGCATTCTGAACATCTCTGAAATTTCTCATCTCTTTAAACTCTCTCTACTGGTAAACTATTTTGTTAGCAGATTTCAGTGGAACCCAGATTTCAGTAAAACTGCCATTTGAATTTTATTTGGAGTTTGCAACACCTAAGCTTCTGCTGTAGTCTGCAATAGGAAACAAATTGCTAGTAACCTCCGTAAAACAGGCTATAACTCATAGCTGAGAGGAAGGTTACCACCATCTAGACTTGGCCTCACTTGGCAGAGAGCTGAAAGCCAGAAATGCTTGATATTTAATTCTAGCTCTGTCTCCTAGGATATGCCCAAACTAGGAAAACAGGCCATGTTGAAAATCAAGTTGGCCAAAATGCTTTTCAGAAATGCTTTTTTAAAGACAAAGTTTAGACCCATTTTGACATCTTGTAAAACGTGCCAGCTGGTTGTTGTGAAGCCTGGAATCACCCTTGCTCTAACCTGTGCTGAGGCCAGGTTGGAAGAGAGCCAGAGAGAGAATCAGGAAGATATCATCAGCTCCCCAAGGTCCACTTCCTCTGCTGCGATGAGCATGTCTTGGCCACAGAAGAT
Source organism: Alligator mississippiensis (assembly GCF_030867095.1). NCBI lineage: Eukaryota > Metazoa > Chordata > Crocodylia > Alligatoridae > Alligator > Alligator mississippiensis. The sequence goes on along the minus strand of NC_081829.1, from coordinate 82,846,740 downwards.
GACATTTCTTGCAGCATTTATTAAGAATCCGAGACATCTAGATGGAGTATGCTCTGTCAATGCAAACTGTTAGCACTCTGAACAAATTCACCTCTTTATAGGCATTGCTAGGAGACGACAGCCTTTATTTCCCTCTAGTGGGATAGCCTCTCCAAAGTTCTCTGTCGCTGGTTGCTGAACTTTTTCTTTTTAATGTCAGCTTCCTCTCGAAGGCCTGAATAGAATAGGCTTGTTTTAGATCTGCTAGGAGCTTGCTGCCCAAGCATGCAGTAGCTCAGAGACTGCAGGCGCACAACACAAGGCTTGCTTCATTACCTGCTCAGCTGCCAGACAGGCCTGTTTTTCTCATCACAGACACAAAACAGAAAACACAGCTGCCGATCCAGGCTGTCAATATGAGCAGCTGATGCGGAGTTTGAAGAATAGCACAGTGGGTTGCCACCTTCAGGATTATATACCACAGGACCAAAAATACCCTTACATCCTCACGATGTGCATACAGGTTTTTTCCTACTCCAGCAGGATTCTGGTTTTGACAGCACCAAAGAGCCTTGCAAGAACTGGGTGTAACCCCCAGAAAATGAGGACTGGCTGTATTAAGATAGGTGACAAGCCAACTCCCACAGTCTGTTCCAGACATTTGAACTGGAGTTTTATAGAAAAACACAAGCAAAGAAAAGTAGATATTAAAAAACAGTGGAAGTTACAGTGCAATTTTTGCTATATAAAGAATATGTAGCTAATGGTAATATTGTGTTAGCACCTGGAAGTCAAACACAGATTTCATCACTTCAGGCACTGCACAAATGTTTAGTAAAAGACAGTCTGTGCCCCAGAGACCTTTCAGCCTCTAATCCAAAAGGTGCTATGCAATTACCTCAGGAAATGCAGATTTGAAGAAATCATTCTTTGAAGCTGTTGAGCAACTGAAGTTCCTGTTTGTTTGGAATTGCCTTTTTTTTTTTAAAGTCAAAAAATGAGCTTTGCATCTTTGCTGCTGTAAAAAGTGAAGCTGCGGTATGGCATAGGTTAGCAACACGAGGCAGCGTTGCATATCTGGTTTACAGAGCTGCTCAAATAAACAAACCAAAATTGATAGTACTTTTAGCGAAAGTGATGCTTAAGAAGGGGCAACAATTCCCCTGGTTTAATTCTGAGCTAAAACATGCTCAATTTATAAGGAGCAATTTCTGAAGTGGTGAATGCTGCACTAGCTACAAACTGGACTTTGGGTCAAGAGCAGTTTGATAGCAAATTCCCCTTCATCTTAACAGTTATTGACTTCCTAAAAGGACATGGTAAAAACCAGCTGGGCTTCTATACTGGCTTTTTTGGTGCATTTGATTCTTCCCCTTTGCACATTGGGGCTGGTATATTCTTAGTATAATCCTTCCCCAAATACACACAAAAAAGCATGACATCTCAATGGCTGTTGGAGGCAGCTAGTCCTGGGTTGTCTTTAATGTTTAGTTCAATAATAGGAGTCTTTCTGGGACATGTGCAGGGCGGTACTGTCACTGTACTCCTGAATTATTGAACACGGGGCGCATCTACATGAGACACTACCACTCAGTAGCGTATCTGGGCACTAACCATGCAGCAACAATACTGCATAGTTACTGCACAGTAGCGTTGGGAAAAAAACCATGCGGCGACAGTATTGCACAGTAGTGCCAGTTACTGCACAGTCATTTAGTATTTGCTTATGCAAGGCCGCCGCTTGTGTAGACGTGGCCACAAGTATCTATCCATCTCAACCAGTGGAATAAGGCTGTGGAGTACTATCTGCCTTCCAGTGGAGGTTTGCCCCTTGGAGACTCATCATGTAAGCAGCCATGTTTAGCAAGCTGGAAAGGCTACATGACTAAGATAGGACCATGCCTATGTTTTTCCAGATAGGTTTCTTGACTCAAGAGACCATGGGGCATTGCATAGTGTTGCAGTTAGATCAAAATTTCCACAGCCCCTCTAGTAATGTCTCCATGTATTTGAATCCAAATCCTTTGAGCATTTTTGAAAACTTCAGTGAAATTCTCCTTTTTAGTAAATATGTTAATTCAATAAATATGATATCTCTTCTCTGCAAACTGCGCCACATGCATAGATCCCTGCTTGCAGCCTCATCAAAGAGATTGGGTCTCCTTGGGAGACTTGAATCACTTTACAGGACAGCAGCATCATTTAGCTATCTGGCACTCCTGGTGCTTTATAATGCAAACACGCCACACTCAACTATGGGTTGGAAAGACAACCAAAAAGCATCCCATCTCACCAAAGCTCATATATCGCCCTCTGCTCTATTGAACTACTTTAAGCCAGCCAAGAAACCTTTGAGAAATAAATGAGCACACCTAGAAACTCACCCAACCCAGGCAGGTGTGTGGTGGGTGAGTTTCATGGCTGAAGGCCTGTTACTAAAACCACCCCCATATTTAAAAAAAAGTGGGCTGTTAACTTGAGAATTGCAATACTCTTATGGACGAGAGAGGAGTGTGAATTACCAGTTGTAATATCCATGGAGCTTATTTTAATAGAACCATATAAAAACAAAAATCTGCTCAGGAAATTGATGGGGCTGGGGAATATGTACACAATCTGCTTGAAATGGGGCCTCTAGAGTTTGTCTTGACTTTTGATAAACAGTTTTCCTGTTCATCTAATTGGCAACAATATCACCCTCCCGCATCACCAGTGAACTAAACCAAATTTTATTGCAGAAATGCAAGCATGTGAATATCTCTCGTGAATGGAGCTTGACTATGCAGATGCTGAATCTGACCATTAAAAGTATAGACAGAGAGAGATCAGACAAAAAGTCATGCGGGGGAAGCGGGGAAGAGGCTCCTCTGATGTATCCTTCCTGTTCATTAGGTCAAGAAGCTTTCTGAGTCTCCATTGATACATTAATTACCCTGTTGAGGCTAAGTGATTCCCCCGACCAGAAATAAAGAATCTGCCTTAATTTTCCAACTCAGAAGCAGTTAACTTTTTTTAGCTTATCATGTGAAAACAATCTTAAGGAGATGAAATGCTGGTTCTTAACACATGAATGAATGGGGGATAGCTTAATTTGAAAAGGAAAATTGATTGCACATTTGTCTTTTTTTTAATTTCTACTTCTTGGGAGCCTCCTAGTTAACCTCATAGCTTCAACCGTATTTCAAAGTGAAACCATCTGGTTTCACAAACATCATCTGAAGAGAAATATTATTACACTTAAAAAGGTTTGAATTCTTGTTACCTGGGAAATAGCATTTTAGCACCACGGGTAGCTTGTTTAGAGGATGGCATTGCTAGTGCAACTGAGCTGTGGAATTTATGGGAGTTGTACTTGGGATGAAAGTCGCCTAATAGGCTTATAATTAAACTTCACCAAAAAGTGTCATAAATCCTAAATTAAGAACTCCTTCTCTCACAATGTGAAAACTGCCTTTTCTCCCCCATGCTCAGGTTCATTGGCGCTTTGTGAATTAAATCCCCACACAGCACTTTGCAAATGCGGAAATCAGCATTAATTTCACTCACTTAATAAACAGCGAGCATATTTAATGCATTAAAGAGATGTAGTGAAACATTCTCCTAGGCTGGAACTTAAAAAGGTCAGAGTTATATGCCCAAATTCCTTTGAGTTTCATTGAGCTTCAAGTGCCCTCTTGCTTTAGGCAACTTTAAAAATCCCAGCCCCAGAAGTTAATCTTTGCCATTGTAATGTGTTAATAACTATGTGTTCTGTTAATGGCAAAGGCAGTTATTTTTAAGATGTATGCATGCTGCTGTCCCTGTGCAGAACATATTTATGCCCAAACCCTTAGTTGAGGGAGACTTTAAAATTGTTTCCTTCTGGATTGAGTAAGGTCACTTGGCAAAGTCACAAAGATCAGCAGTAATTAATCCAGCAGGTGAAGGGGAGTCTCCTGATGCTTGCAAACACCTTATTGCGTTGTATCATTTAGCAAAGCAACAGCAATTCTTTCTCAGATTTTCTCAGCAAAGAGAAAATGAGCATTTGACTTTGTAGGGGCTGGGGGAAGGCTCATGTTTTTATTGAAAACATCTGTGCTCCACACAAAGAAGTGTAACCCTGGATGCATCCCTCTGGAAGATATGTAGCTGTGTGGATGACACAGGTCACCCTCACTCAGCATGGGAACCCATCCACTTACACAAACAGATATGGCAGCAGGTCATACACAAGCCTGAATTCCTACCGTACACTACCAGACTGGAACAGCACGAACTGATTAGAAAAGCCTTAGTGATTTGGCACAGCAGGCAGAAGAAAGATTCGGGGAACATAGAAAAGCAGCGCTCTATTTCAGAATGCAGGGAACTGTTCTCCTAAGAGGAAATAACAAACACTTGGAGATTATCAGAGTTGTTGAAAGAGTCCATTAACTGATATAATACCTTTTGTACTTCTTTGTAACCAGGCATAGGTTTCACCATCCCTGCGTGGAATGTATGTTCAGAAACACTGTTGTGTCTGGCAGTAACTCTGATGAGCCAACAGTGATCAGCAGACAAAGCAGCTTTCTCTGTAATTTAGGGGCTGCCAAGTCTGCTGCACAAGTAATACCAACCGGTAGAGAAGGTTCCAAATTTCTCCTAATGAGCGCTGGAATCCTAGCAAACCTCACAAATACGCCTTTCACCGGCACTTCCAGCACGGGGCTTCCAGTTACTGCTGTTTCTAGCATTTCAAGCAAGCAGCTGCATTTCGAGTCTCTCTCATTTGGAGTCTCACATGTTCTGAGAGGTCTTCATTTATTTTATAAAGCAGCAATATTTGTCCCTACACAAAATGCACACGGCCATGTTTATTTGTGGTTTGAACATGCATGCGTTTGCCTCTCTAGATTACAGCACAGGTTTTTCTTTAAGGCACGCTCTCTGCCTTTTGCCCTGCAGTGAAGATGCAGTTAGAGCCCAAGTGGTAGCTTTGGGGTTTAGATAGTACAGGCAGTCCTCAACTTACAACGTTTCGAGTTACAACGTTTCACACTTGCAACGTTTATAAATTGACACCCTGTTTCAACTTTATGACATCAGTTTGAACTTTACAATGCTTAATTCAGTGCGACGCCATGCCAGCGAACATCGTTCATCTCCCTGGAGAACATCTGTCCAAACTTCCTTGGACACTTCCTTTAAGAAAGCAGACGAGACTCCAGAAAACCCTGCAGCCAAGACTCTCGAGAAGACTCCAGCCAAGAACCCTTCAAAAAGTCCAACAAAGAGCCTTTCAAAAAGTCCAGCAAAGTCACTTCAAAGAAGTCCTTCTAAATCAAGATGATTGTTATTTACAATATAAATTAATTAATGTAGTGTTATTACTCATCTATAATTGATTGAGTACAAAATTCTGGGGTATTTTTTGAGAAAATAGGGTATTGGGCCTTGGTTCAGGAACCAATCCCCCATCTATAACATTGTTTCTTATGAGAAAATTAGTTTCGAATTACAGCATTTCAACTTAACCCGTGGTTTTCGGGAACCAATTGTGTCGTAAGTCCGAGGACTGCCTGTACTGCGGTGTTGTCCCAGCATTCCTAGGCCCATATTTCCTAGTTGCCCTCCTTCACACTGCTCAGTCAGAGTCTGTGCACTGGAATCTCCCTGGGAGTTTGTGTATCTGGTCGGTATGCTGTCCTTCACTCCAGGCAGTCTATTTTTTCATTTTCTTGGAAGAACTTTAAACCTCCCCTGGACCAAGGGAGTCATCTAGGCCTTTGGTAGAGGGAGCACTGAACAAGCAGGAAAAAGAGATTATGCTCAGAGATGATGTGGTGCATGAAATGCAGTGTGACTTGGGACACAGGTCAGATGAACACCAAGCCCAGAGGTGGGCTAAATGTGGCCCGTGGGCCGGATGCAGCCTGCCAAGCCATTCTATCCAGGCCACGGGACCCCTAAAAAATTTAGAAAATTTATATTTTTCTGCCCCTGGCTGCCCGTCACGCGGCCCTCAATGGCTTGTCAAAACTCAGTAAGCGACCCTCCACCCAAAATAATTGCCCGCCCCTGACCTAGCCAATCAGAGAGGGAAGCAGGAATAGGAGATGGACAACATGAGGGAGAAAGCCCAAAAGGAAAACAGTGCAAATGGGTTTGACTGTACAGGACACTGGTGACTGAATACTGGGAAAGGAGGAAGAGCCAGGAAGTTGTATCCAGAGGTTTTAATAAACTATCACGCTCCCTTGCAATTATAATAAGAATAGCCCATACACTCTGTATCCTACAGCAGTATATAGCCTCACATTGCCCCATCACATTTCCTTGTGCCTGTCACCCTGCAACACAGAGTTGTGAATGCCCATTTCCCTTGCCCGGTTGCATACACCCTTCTGGATGACAATGGAAGGGACACTGCGAGGGCTAGAAGCTTTTCTCTGAGGCCACTCCAGGCTACTCCAGTACCCACTCTCAGACTTAGTGGAGAACAAAAGGCCCAAGAGCAAGCACTGGAGAGGAGTCCAGAACAGTCTTATGAGGGAACTTCTAACTCTGGAGTTTGTCATCGGATCAGGTGGATGAGGCATGTTCATCCCCGTGCTCCCTGAGACCTGCCACTGCCAAGTTATAGACAAGCCTCCTAGAGAATGTGTGGGCCCCAGTTCCTATTTCAAGCCCCATTCATTTTAGAGATTTCAGAGAAGAGCTGTGATGAAAAATCATAGAGCAGGGTCTGTTTAACTTAACAAACAGAAGGTTATGGCATGACTTGATCATAATCTAGACCACCGATTCACAACCTTTTTAGGCTCAAGGCATCCCTCATTCAGCTTGAGGCATCCCTCGTTAAGACTTGAGGCACTCCTCATAAAATGTCAGCTCTTACTTTTTGTTTATTTTTGGACTACGGAAAAATAGTAGAGCGATTTTTCTGTTGCAAAGAACTGAGAAAGAACACAGCAGGTCAGAATGGTTTTAACACTACAGGTGCCTATTTGAAATCTTTGGATTTATTTTGTGACTCCTGTTTGCATACCTAATGGTACTAACATTGCATGGCGCCCTTGAAAGGATGTCATGGCACCCTGGTTGAGAATCACTACTCTCGACATACCTGCATGGGGGTTTGTTAATAGGAGTTTATTATTGGAGAAATTTGTTAATAGGAGTCTCTTCAGTCTAGTTGACATCAGTTGAACTAGATTTATGACTAAAAGTTGAAACCACAAAAATTCAGACTTGAAACAGCAGTACATGTGATTAATCCTTGGGACACGTTATCTAAGACCGAGACAGATTTTCCAGTTCTGGTCATGTTTTAAATCAAGATTGGGTATCTTTCCCCTAATGTTATGCACCAGTTCAAATAGGAATTAATTCAGGGCAGTCTACACCCTAAGGTCTATGGCAGCAGGGCAGACTAAAAAGATCACAGTGGCGCCTTCCAGTTTTGTAATCTTGGATTCTATCACAGCCTTAATGAGCAGGTTTTGTGAGGTTTTTTCTTGCACTGAGGACTCTGCAAAGAAAGGTCTGGAAGAGGGAATGAGAGAACGAAACAAAGAGCATGATGGATGCTGCTACAATCATTGTAAAGGAGATACTGGATAGGAGACCCAATCAAGGTGACTCATCAGATATGAAATGATTGGATGGCCTCAACCTAGCTCCCACTAGATGCATGTCACAAAAAACAGCCATTAGAAGAGACACCAACTTCCACCTTTGCTGGGAGTCTCAATAGAAAGGCCAAAGATGGAACAGTCATAGCAACTACCTTGCTTTCTCATCCTTATTAATGGTCCCTCCCAAGTTGGGGCAAATTTGGAGAAGTTTGTCTGTGTTATATTCACAGAGTATATAAAGAGAAGACTTCAGACTCCAAAGCCCTTAATCTGGCACTTTCACATGTGCTCCATTTCCTGAAAGAAAAAAATAAATAGCAGCAGGTGGGGAAAAGTAATTCCTTGCGGCATCCACTTCCTCAAAATTGCATCTTAAAAGACTGTTTGGTATAACACAACCTACAGAAATCTAAAACCTAAGAAAATTGGGATTACTCGAGGGATAAATTACTACCAGTGTGATGACGGGTGGTTCCCATATATGTACACAATGTGCTATGTGTATGCTGAGTTAATGCAATATTTGTGTTAAAGTATTTTGCATCAGAATTTTGCGACACAGATGGGAAATACATTATCCATGGTTTTCAGCAGCATAATAGCATTCAGTAGCTTGCTGTCTTCAGAGCAGCTTTGAGGTGATATGCTACAGATCTCCATTGTACGTTCCCAAACACTCTAAGGCAGGTGACAAACTGATACCGCAGTTCTCAACGAGTTAGACATTTACATCATGCAAATAACTTTACAAGTTACAAACTTGCAGCTGCAGAAATTCACCCACCTAAGGGACGGCCATTTAGGTTATGCTTGCACAGAGTTCTAAATGGAAGTACAGCTTTGCCCATCTGAATTTATGGGGACCAATCTGTCACTTCATTCCAGTGGGGCTGCTAATGAATGGAACTATTCCCAGAGAGAAGGGATGCGAGTAAGAATGGCTAAATTCGGCCATTAGAGTTGCATGTAGTTCTTACTCAGTGGCGATTTTTCCCATTTCTCATGTAACTGCAGGAAACTGAGGAGTACTGCCTGCCTAGGAGTACTTGGCCAACTGACAGGGGTGATTAGCTGGCCCTAGAGGAAGTTAAAATCCCTAGGGAGGGTAGTGAGAGAGACTGAGGGAAGGTTGTGGTGCTGAGGGGAAAGCACAAAGCAAGGGTTGCCCTCAGGGTCTGAAGAAAGGCCACAGGTTTTGGTTTATATATTTGGTTTGTATATTTGCTTGTTTTATTGCTTATGTTGTTTTCTGTGGGAACAAGTTTTCCTTAGGAAAAATAAACTGCTTGATAAAAGGAGTGACAACCAGCTACAGCAGGGGTGGACAAAATATGGCCTGCAGGCCGGATCCGGCCCGCGAGGCCATTCTATCTGGCCCGTGGGGCCCCTAAAAAGTTTAGAAAATTAATGTTGATATGTCCTTGGTTCCTGTCAAAAATGACAGGAACAAGGGGTAGTAGGACCCAGGGGAAGCCTGGTGGGCTCCTGCAACAGCAGGGCCCACCCAGCCCCGCCCCTGCAGCTGGAAGCCCCAGGAGGGGCTTCTGGCCTGGAACCACATGGCTGCCTTGGCGCGGGAAGCTCAGGTAAGAGGTGGAGGGGACCCCAGGCAGGGAAGGAGCCTGGGGAAAAACAGCCCGGGAAAAAGCTCAGCGCAGAGAAAAGCAGCCTCTCCCCCGCCCTGTGGCCAGCGCTCCATGCTCCAGCCACTCGCAGCCCACCTGGGACTGTCCGGAGCAGACATAGGAAGCCCCAGGCAGGCTGCAAGCAGCTGCAGCACAGACCACTGGCCATGGGATGAGGGAGGGGCCGCTTTTCCCCTGCATTCAGCACCAGCTTGTAACCTGCCCCCGCTGCCAGCCTGGGCTCCGTGCTGGCTCTAGGCTTGCCTTTTGGGGCTGCGCTGTGGCGGCACCAGCTGAGTCCCCCCCGTTTGCCGCGCCGGGCAGTGTTTGCCACCGCTGCCTTTGCTGCCCAGCGTGCAAGCTCCACATGGGCAGCAGGAGCAAACACTGCCTGACGCAGCAAGCGGGGGGGGGGGGGGGGGGGGGCGCAGCTGCTGCTGCAGCGTCACAGCCCCAGCGGGTGAGCCCGGAGCCTGCGTGGGACCCAGGCTGGCAGCGGGGGCGGTTTACAAGCCAAGCTGGTGCTGAGCGCAGCGGAAAAGCGGCCCCCTCACCCACCCATGCCCAGCGCCCCGCACTGTAGCGTGGGGCTGCCTGTGCCTGCTCCAGACATCCCTGAGCAGGCTGCGAGCGGCTGCAGCAGGGAGCACCAGCCACGGGCTGGGGGAGGAGCAAGGGCTCGAGGCTGCACACTGCCCCCCACCTGTACCGTGGGGCTGGAAGGCACTGGGAGTGAGTGGGAGCATGGGGCCCACACTGGTGTCCCAGGGCCAGCCGGCGAGCTCAGGGCAGGGTGGCAGGAGTACAGGGTCCCAGCCAGCAGGGGCTCTGTGAAGCCGAGCCAGCTCCCCCCTCTCCCTGCTGGTACAGCCCAGCCCGGCTCCATAGACCCCTGCCAGCCTGTGCCCCGCTCTGGTCCCCCCCAGTGCTGGCCCTGAGACATTGGCCCCAGGACATTGGGACATTAGTCCCAAGATGGTGACCGGGGGCGGGGCTGCTGTCGAGGGACAGGGCACCTGTCAAGGGGCTGGGCTACCCATGCGGCCCTCGACAGCTTGCCAAAACTGGGTAAGCGGCCCTCTGCCCAAAATAATTGCCCGCCCCTGGGCTACAGACTGCCATGAGGTGGAGGGAAACCACCTTTTATATCTTGCTGCAGAGAGGAGGACGCAGACCAATAACTTGAAGTTGCAGCAAAGCAGGTTTAGAGTGGACATCAGAAAAAACTTCTTTACTGTTAGAACAGTGCGGCAGTGGAATAGGTGCCGAGGAAAGCTGCAGACTCTTCATCACTGCGGGTGTTAAAGAAGTTGGACAGCCACGGGTTGGGGATGATCTAGGCATAGGGATGCCTATGTTTCTGGGCTTTGCTGGTTGCCACATGGGACTGGGGGGGTATTCTACACCTCCCTCTCCCCCTGCTGCTACATGTGTTGGGGGGGGGGGGGGGGGGCATGTTAAGCCTTCCTCAGAGGCATTGGGCATTGGCTACAGCCAACGTTGGGGGTTTTGACTAGAGAGTGCCAATGCTCCCACTGCAACTTAAACCTGGAGGTTCCTGGCTAGAAGGTCTTGCCCCTCCACTCAGGGTCAGACCAGTCACCCTATTTAGGATCAGGAAGGAATTTTACCCCATGGTCAGATTGGTACAGACTATGGGGGTTTTGAATTCCTCTGTAGCAGTGGACGTGGCCCTCTTGCTGGGATCTCTTGAGCATATATCACCAACCTTTACAGGAGGCTGCTGTGGTCTCCCCTGCTTTATCTTTGGCAGGTTAGGGTGTTTAGTCTTTTGGTTGTGTCAGGGTTCACTGGATAGTTTTGCGAAGAGCTTAGACAGTGGGTTTGTATAGGATGGTTTGGATAAGGATAATCCTGCCTCAGGCAGGGGGTTGGACTATGTGAGTTAAGGAAGTCTCTTCCAGCCATATTTCTCCTATGACCAAGTCACCTCTTTGTTAAACTGAACAGATTGTGCTTCAGGATTTTTCACTACAACTCCTTCCATCATTCTTTGAACCCTCTGAAATCAGTGGACCTCCGGATAGGAGCAGGGGCCCACACACTGCGGAAGGCTTGTCTGTAGGCACTGAGTCAGTCCTTGAGGGCATGTTTGTACCATCTCTCTGCTGAGCCCAAGTTCACCGCCAAGAATCAAGCACTTCCCCCTCTCTCCTCTGCATGCCCCAAACCTGGCAGTTAGGCAGAGTAAACACCTTGTCTCCCAAGACAGAGCTTGAGAGCAGCACTAGGGCACGTGCTGAGGACCCCTCCCCACTAAGCCATCCTGTCTGCCTGTGTGCCCTGCCTGGGCTCACTCAAAGCAGAACCAAGTGGCTGGGGTTATTGAGTCATAGGTTCAGCAGGGAAGTGGCAGAGACACACCCTTAATGCCTATTGATGAGAAACACTAATTTGCTTCTTGTTATCTGCTTCCTGTGTCTGTGTTTCCCTTGCTAGTCCGGGACATTCTAGCTCTTGTCATTTGCAACACAGGACCTGAATTTGTTGCAAAGACTAGGATGAAGTTGCTTAACAAATGTGTTATGGGCTTGAACAAAGTGTCTTTTGCCTGACACTTTTTAAATGTTTTTACATGTCCTTATTCTTTGTTAAACTCTGAGTTCCTCTGTTTTAGAAATGGAGGAACACACACTCAAGTGGGTTTTACAGGAATACATAATACAGGAGAACTTTAGTAATGATTCTAAGATAATGGATCTCAAAGCACTTTCCAAATGTTGATTAACTAGAACTTATCCCAACTCTGATAGCCTTCTCTGTGATTTTGGGCAAGTCACTTAACCTCTCTACCTGCTGATAATATTTATTCACTGCCTCACAAGGATGGACACATTAATTGATGTGTGCAAATTACTTTGAAGATGGCTGTCCTGTACAGGTGTTTAAGATACTATCATCACCATTTTATTATTAATTAAGACTTATAGTACCCCATGGGTAACTGGCAAGTTTTTTGATGCCTGTTTTACAAGGTGGTCAGCTGAGTTACAATGACATCAAGTGGCTCTTCTAAAGTCAAAGAATGATTCAGTAGTGAATACAAACGTTTAACCTATGAGTCCTGCTCTAGAACACTGGAAAAAATTGTACTTCCTACCTTCAATAACACTAAGTCAGAAATAGTGGAAGATGTGGTCATTTGGAATTATCGTAGCAAGAAGGCACAGAATAGAAAAGGAGAACAGCTACAAACTTGGGACAGCAGATAATCTTTTGACACCTGAATATGCAACAAACAGAGTTGGTGGAACAATAATTTCCAGCATGGTGTTCAGTGGTATCTATCGTAATCTATAGGGAGAAAGAAAACAGAATATGGGAAGCCTAGTGGAATAATCTGATTGGTTAATAAAGTCTCTGATCTGTGCAATAATGGAATAGATTCCCGAGTGCCAGAAGAATTTGGCCTAGCTCCCAAGTAGCAGAATGGCTCTCAGAAATCTTTCAGTAAGTCAGGTCTCAAATTTTATGTAGACTGAACCTGAACAAAATTTAGGACACCCCGGCTCCCAACATTGTGAGCAAAATCAAAGGGCTTCATAGACTTCATAGACACTGGGGCTGGAAGGGACCTCAGAAGATCATCGAGTCCAGCCCCCTGCCCAAAGGGCAGGAAGTCAGCTGGGGTCATAGGATCCCAGCAAGATAAGCATCCAGTTTGCTCTTGAAGGTGTTAAATGAAGGCGCTTGAGCAACCTCCGGCGGCAGGCTGTTCCAGACCTTGGGGGCTCGGACAGTAAAGAAATTCTTCCTTATGTCCAGCCTGAAACGATCTTGTAGTAGTTTGTGACCATTCGACCTTGTCATCCCTTGGGGCGCTCTGGTGAACAAACGTTCCCCCAGATGCCCCAGGGCTCTCAGCCTGTCATCGTAGGGTCTGCTTCCCTGACCTCTGATCATGCGCATGGCTCTTCTCTGGACTCTCTCAAGCTTCTTCACATCCCTTGATTATATGCTGATGTCTCTGTCAGATTCTGGGCTGTGGTTCCAATCACAGGGATATCTGTACAGCTCTCACCACTCTGCTTTGTCCCAGTGGGTAGGCAGGACACTGAAGTATAATCTTACCCGCTTAAGTACATCAGTCCAAAGGGAGGGATGCCTGTATTCTTCTGTACCTTTCCTGTACAGAGGGCTGGAGTAAAGAGGGGCACAGTGTTGTATGCATGTGCCTGGACACCAAAACACTCCTGCTTGAGTTGAACATTAAGCCTACCAGCACTGGCAGTTTCCTTTTATAAAAATACATTGTCTATAGCATAACCATCAGTCAGAGTCCTAACCAGTAGCTGATTGGGTATAAGCAAATTGCCCTGGCACTTACCTTCAAATTTACCCGTGAGCCTTTTCATCCTGCATCAATTTGAAAAACAGAATTATTCATATCAGGAAGTACATCAAAATGCATGAAAACAGAGTTCCAGATACTTGGTTCCTAAAAATTGCCAGCTTTTTGGTCTACAGAGAAAAATTATTTCCCATCTCCACAATGCCCATATTTTCCTGCATTTCAGTAGTTTTATTGCTTTAAAGAAATTCAGTACCTATGTCTGTGTTTGGGCCCAGTTAAAACTTAGCTTCGTAACATGAAATGGAACTATTAAGAGGGAAGCCTACAGATTTCCTCTAGATGTTAGCAAACAATTTGCCTGTTAATTTAACCTGTTTATGGATTCTTGCATTTAAATGAGATGCAATTAAACACAATTAGCTATGTGTACAGTTCTGGAAGCAAGAGAAGAGAAATGGAAGTTGCTAGAAATCTTCTGACAAATGACTTTTTGTATGGGTTTGTTTCTTGGGGCTCTAACAAGTGTATTTGCCGGACACCGGTGGTGCAGTGACCTAGTTGCAAGTACCAAATTTGGAAAGAATGTCATTTTAATATTACTCATTTGTAAGTACTTTCTCCGGGAGACTTGTGTAATATTGGTTTAAAAACTTCTTGTCTAAGTGATCATAAGAAGAAAAAGTAATGTGTGGAAAGTGTGTAGTTTTCTATGTATTATTATGGGAGCATCTAGAGGTTCCAGCCATAATGTGGCAGCAGTGCGAAAACATGTAATAAGAGACTGTTCTCTGTCCCAAGGAGATTACATTCTCCATAGACAAGACAGGAAGAGAATGGGTACCAGAAGATTAGCTGACTTGCCCAACATCCCATCAAGTTGGGAATGAAGCCAGCACTCCTAAGTCCCTGGCTAGTTAGTGTTTAGGTCCTTCCTCCCCATATCCATACATAGACGTCCCCAAGGCTTGGAGGTGCTTAGATCTGGGATTTTTGTTTCAGCAAGCTACAGAGCACAGAACCAGGGCCAAGCCTCCTCCTCTAAGGAGGGTGCATTGGTTATGGTCCCATTCACTTCACATTGAAGCGTCAGAGAAACACAGCTCTACAGACATTTACTAAGTATGCATCAAAGTACTGTAAATCATGGTAATTTACTCTAAGTCATGGTAACACAGAAAATCCAGCAAAATTGTCTCATACAGTTTACAGGGTCAGCAAGATCCCCTGAAGAGCATGTTGTCAAGATAAAATGTTTTAATCTTTTAAATATAGTTGCATACGGCAAAAGTGTATCCTGTTCAGCAGGAACTCTGTGCCATGACTCAGAGGGTGTGTCCAGACGAGTGCACACGTGCGTTTCCCCAAGTACAAATAGACAACTATGTGCCACTGCTTCTTGTGCCCAGGGAATGCTCCTGCACACATACTCTGGTGTGCAACAAGTTACCCCAGGTGGAGTAGGAGAGGCTGGGGCCAACACCTGGGCTGGTCCCAGCAGCCTTATCTGAGGTTCTGGGGGCTCCAACAGCAGCGATTTGGCACAGGCGCCTGGCCGGCAGCTGAAGCGTGGCTCTGGCTGGCCAGGCTCCAGTTTTGAGTGACTCATGCTGCCGCCACGTGCACCACCCCGCTTTTTTCAGGAGCAGGTTTTTTGACACCAGGATCTCCAAGTGTCAGAAAAACCCACCATGCTGCAAATTGGCAGCATGTCAAATGCTGGCATGTGTGGCATGTGCGGTTTGCAGCACCGCAAACGGGTCTGCAGTGCTGCACACCACACATGCACACTCGTGTGGACACTCCCAGAGAGATCTCTCGCTTTGCAGAATGATTGTAGTTCTCTCCTGTTGCAAAAAAAAAAAACTTCAACAACAGGGGAACATGTATTGTTACAGATCAGGTTTGCCAAATGACTGCGGCATTGTAGGCTGGAATCTGGGATCATTTGTCTTTTTCAAATTAACATCTGTGCCTTCCTTTGGCCCTGCATGCTGTTTTTCTAACACACCCCTATTTTTAAGGAACTATGCAAGAAGCTAATTTTAATCTGTGATATTAATCATGTGCTAGTCAGTTCCCATCTGCTCTTATTCTCTGAAGTCAAGTTTCTGCTGGTCTAGTTCAGGTTGAGCTGAATAATCCAGCTATTTTCATCCCTGTGGCCATGGCAATCTATGTCAACTGTCCCAGTCAATACTCTCGTGTTAAGCCTTTATATTTTATACATGTAGTACTTCAGCTGTTCCTTTTTTGTCCTCCATATATTTGGTAGAGTGGAATACAAACAAAGTACTTTAGAAAGACATTCCAACTGGCGTGTCTGTTTTTCTCATGCGGCGTTTCATGAACATTTTGTATTCGGTTTGAAATAACTCACTTGTTGCCTCATTAAGCAGTTTTGCTTTCAGCTCCGTATGACCCAACAAGAACATTTTGTTTAACAAACCTCCTAAGACGTGCGTTCCTTTCTGATACACGGCTCTCTCTGCCTGTTGTGTGTTTAAGGGTGAGTGTCAGAAAAAAATATATAACCATGCACCTCAAACCACACATGCACAAAAGTACAAATTACCAGAAAATTGTAACAGACAAGAATAATTCTGGAGAGACAGAGGAAGTCGCTGCGTGGAACATGTGCTTTGCATGTAAACACATTGCCTCCACTAGCAGTCTCTTCAGTATGTAATATTGTATATTTATAGAGGCTCATTTACTTCAAAGGATTCCAAGGCACTTTACGAAGTAACATGCAACTAATATGTAGATCACTTCATCCATCAGAAGCAGGCAACCATTTCTGGACTGAAGCATGACAGCTGTTTAATAGAGCACAGCAACGCTACAGAGCAGTTAAGGACTGCAACAGTTAATACCCTTCTGACTGAAGATACTTGGGAAATTTAGCTAGTCAGAATATAACATTGCCAAGTCATCTTTAATGATGACAACCAATATGCTGAGAACCTCAGAGGATATCCACTGCCTCATGGAGTATGGCAGATCAATAGTCCTGGAGAATGAATTCCCCTGTTCAGCCTCAGAACAGGTACACTGAAATCCCAACCTTGAAGCACTGCCTGTATAGGTCAGAGGGTTCAGGCTTTATCTCTGCTGCTTACTGTGCCAACAAGGTGGTAATTAGTCCCAGTTATAGGCAGGGTTTTTCTGCTGTGGGAATGGAGTAAGACCACAAACTCCTTTCACATACAGTGCAGCAATCACTACCAACTTGAGCTGGAGAACACTTCTTCCAAATGGAACAAGAATTTGACGTTGCATCATTTCTAAGAATTTCTGCTCCACTAACGAGTGTGTTTCCCAAGGCTGCAGTTGATTTTCACATGCAATTTTGTGCACTGGCCAAGATGCTGACGGTTCAGTACTTAGCTACAGAATATAATTTTCTTTTGTTTTGATTTATGTTCTCTCTTAACCACCAGAGTCCCACATAAAAGATCTGGAGGCCTTCCTCTCAAAATTAGCAACAACATAGGTTTATTCTGGAACAGAAATAGCAAATAAACATATTTTTAGTTATTTTTTTAATTAAAGACAAAATCTCCGGTCTCTGGTTTGATTTGCTGCCGTGATGTCTATAATAATACAGGTTTTCAAAAATATAAAGATAGTTTAGCGTTGTTTGGGGGGGGGGGAAGGACTGGAAATGGGGCAACAGTTATTCCTAGGCAAAATGTTCAAGTGTTGGAGCCTATATTTTCAAGTGTGTCTAAGGAGCCTATATTGTTTTTTCAAAAGTGACTTGAAATCATGTTTTCAAAGTTATTTAGGAGTCTAAAGAGTTAGACAGCTATGCCATTGGATTTACAAGAGTCCCCAAGTATATTAAGCATCTGACACACTTAGGTGTTTTTGTAAATCCCTCTAGATGCCTCTTTGGATTTCTGGGAGCCTCACTATCTTTGTAAAATTGTCTGTGTGCATTTGAAAGTGGGCTCCTAACTCACTAGATGCTTGTGAAAATGCCTCCCTTGTCACTGGCTTTTGAGAGTTACTGGTTAAGGTTTCATTTTGATGGCTTTTTCAGAGACCAGCATTGAATTAGGAAAAAGCCCATTGCTTTGTTGTTTGGCTTTGTGATCAACAAAGCAAAACTGCAAGATGAAAAACAATGGCCACATGAAAACGTTCATGTATTGGTGTCAACCATAATAGACACTTCTCTTACAATTAGTAGAATAGAACAGGGTTGTTGTGGGAGTCTCGTTGTTCTGCTTTGCTAGGGAGTTACAGTGCCATAATAACTATACAAACTGATTTATTTATTAAGTTTCCCTCCCCTTAGGCCACTTACAGAAACCTAAAAATAGAACTAAAAAAACCTAGTAAAACTTTGCACGGTAAACCCTATTGAAATTAAATAAACCCTCTGAATCTGCTCTTACTATTGTGACTTTTACTGTCACTGTACTTATGAGCCTCAGTTACAAATCAGGTCCCCATTGTGCTAAGCACTTTCTGAACACAGAATAAGAAGATGGTCTGTTCCAAACAGCTTCGTTGTGCAGGTTTTATTCAGCAAAACACATAAGCATATGCTTAACTTCAGAGTCTTTCTTGAGTCCCATTGACTTCAATCTCTCTCATGCATTGCAAAGATGACATAGATCAGGGCAGGCGTCCACCCTTAAGGCTTTCTTGGGGATCTTGCAGGACATATACTTGCATTCTGCTTCCTTGACTTGTACCCAGCCAGTGCTCTCAGACTCCATCACAGGCATTGATGCTCATTCAGTAATACATCTCACCACCTCTTGTTTCTTTTCCCACCTCTACAGTGCTATGTGTCTTGTTTAAAACAAATCTCATAGAACGTGCATTTCCCACCCTGAAATGAGAACAAGCACATGGCAGTTGTTATATTGCTGACTCCTAGCACAGAGATGCTGCAGCGAAGAGTGCAGTGTAAGAACCAGGCCAGGAAAGATGGATAGTCCGTGCTGTCCCTACTGAACAGCATGATTTAGGGACAGCTCCTGCTTCCCTTATTGATGGCAGTATTCCCCCAGAATGGGACTAATTACATGGGTAAGGGGAAACAGCCTTGAGGGAAAAATCCTATCCCCTCGTAAGTCGATGAGAATTTTGCCATTGACATCAAGTGAGCCGGGATTTCATGCTTGTTGATTAAGCTGCATAATGTGAGCATGTTACTTGGATGGGCGCACAAAAATAAAAACACATTTCTGTATATCATCAGGGACAACGATGCTGACTCAGACCTTGTCATCTGAGAGCTACACTGACCCAGTAAAATAGTTTAATGTTCTCACGCGCTTGGTGCACGCATAGGAAAAACAGTTGTGTATTCAGCACCTTGTCTAACAATCTGGCCATAGTCTTTTGTTTGCAGGTGTAATTAGCTTATATCAAATAAGAGGACTGACCAATTCAGTAGCTTAACAGCTGTTCAATTTACAACTGTTTTAAATACTATTTGCAAGGATGGATGGATTTTTAGAATCACTCTCAACTACATCCTTCCTGAAAGGTATGACATTTTGCAAAATATTTTTAGAGCATTTTACATGCGGTTCATTATTAGTGGTTTTCTATTACTGTTAAGAGTTTGAGACAGACCAGGGGGAAATTGAGCTGTTTGAGGTGTGCAACCTCACCTTAGAGTATTTGAGCTTGGTTTGTCCTTTTCCAAACAGACATATGCATGCATGCGCGCACAGTGTTACTATATACCATACAGAGAGAGAGAGATGGAGATATAGGTGTATAGATCATCCAGGTTACAGAACCTTATATTAGAAGCCAATCATTGTTTTGTTAGTTTAGATATTCATTTTATGATCTTTGTGTTAATTAAAGAACGCTGTTTACTTGAAAATTCATGTAAAATCTGTCTTCGTGAGTAGTCTTTACAGACTGTTCCATGTAAATGTGAGTGGTCTAGCTTAGAAAGAGTCGCCACAATCTATCTCAATGCAAATAATTATGATGTCATGGGGATAACGGAGACCTGGTGGGACTCCACCCATGACTGGACCACGGGGATAGATGGCTATACCCTGTACAGGAGGGATCGTGTAGAGAAAAGGGGCGGGGGTGTAGCTCTCTATGTTAAGGAAAGCTACACGTCCCTGCAAGCCGATATTGGCGACCAGGGTGGACGGCTGGAGACCCTCTGGGTTAAAATCCGTGGGGAACATGGCACAAGGGACAAAATGGTGGGAGTCTACTACAGACCTCCCACCCAAAGTCCTGAGCTTGACCAGGAGTTTGCCCAGGAACTGGCTGAGGCAGCATGCTCCAGGACCATGGTTGTCATGGGTGACTTCAATTACCCAGACATCTCGTGGGAGGATCGCTCAGCAAAATCTGAGCGGTCGCAGAGCTTCCTCTCGTGCATGGATGACCTCTACCTGACTCAAGAAGTCTATGGGCCAACAAGAGGCAAAGCGCTGCTCGACCTGGTACTGGCTACTGGGGATGACCTAGTCAGTGACCCAGTGATCAGTGGGAAGCTGGGTGACAATGACCACGAGCTGATCACCTTCACCATCCGCCGAAAAGCTGGCAAGTCAGTCAGCAACACGGAAGTCCTTGACTTAAGGAAAGCCGACTTTGACAAGCTCAGGAGGCTTGTCAGTGAGGCCCTAAGGGACCATGACCACAGGGAGAGGGGAGTTCAAGAAGAGTGGTTGCTCCTCAAAGGAGCGATCCTCAATGCACAAACTAAGTCTATTCCATCTCGGAGGAAAGGCAGCAAGAGGGCACAGCAGCCCCCCTGGCTCTCCAGGGACCTAGCAGACCTCCTGAGGCTAAAAAGAAAGGCCTACAAAGGATGGAGCATGGGAGTCACCTCCAAGCAGGATTATTCTGCACTGGTCCGGTCCTGTAGGGAGCAGACCAGGAAAGCCAAGGCTGCAACTGAACTCCAGCTAGCTTTGAGCATCAAGGACAATAAAAAGTCCTTTTTCAGATATGTGGGGAGCCGGAGGAAAAGCAAGGGCAACATTGGACCCCTGCTGAACCAGATGGGGCAACTGACAACTGACGCCCAGGAAAAAGCCAACCTATTAAATAGGTACTTTGCGTCGGTCTTTCATCAGTCCCATGGGATGCCCATGCCTGCTACGGGACAGGGAAGTCCGGGTGAGGGTGATCCCCTGCCCTCCATTAATGCTGACTTCATGAAGGAACATCTTGAGAAGCTGGATACCTTCAAGTCAGCCGGCCCTGACAGTCTTCACCCCAGGGTACTCAAGGAGCTGGCGAGCATCATAGCCCAGCCTCTAGCACGGATCTTTGAAAACTCTTGGCGCTCTGGTGTAGTGCCCAAAGACTGGAAGAAGGCCAACGTGGTGCCTATCTTCAAGAAAGGGAGGAAAGTGGATCCGGCTAACTATAGGCCCATCAGCCTGACTTCTATCCCGGGGAAGATCTTAGAAAAGTTTATTAAAGAGGCCATCCTTAATGGACTGGCCGACGGCAACATCTTAAGGGATAGCCAGCACGGGTTTGTTGCGGGTAGGTCTTGCTTGACCAATCTCATTTCCTTCTACAACCAGGTGACCTATCACCTGGACAAGGGAGAAGAGATTGATGTCATATATCTTGACTTCAAAAAAGCCTTTGACCTGGTTTCCCATGATCACCTCTTGGAGAAACTGGCCAATTGTCGCCTTGGGTCCTCCACGATCCCCTGGCTGGAAAATTGGCTCCATGGTCAGACCCAGAGGGTAGTAATTGATGGAAGTCACTCATCATGGTGTCCTGTGACCAGTGGGGTCCCCCAGGGCTCTGTCCTTGGATCCATACTGTTCAACATCTTCATTAATGATGTGGACACTGGAGTCAGAAGCGGACTGGCCAAGTTCGCCGATGACACCAAACTTTGGGGCAAAGCATCCACACCAGAAGACAGGCAGGTGATCCAGGCTGACCTGGACAGGCTCAGCAAGTGGGCGGACGAGAATCTGATGGTGTTCAACGCCGATAAATGCAAGGTTCTCCACCTTGGGAAGAAAAACCCGCAGCATCCTTATAGGCTCAGCAGTGCTATGTTGGCTAGCACTATGGAAGAAAGAGACTTGGGGGTCATCATTGACCACAAAATGAACATGAGCCTGCAGTGTGATGCTGCGGCTAGTAAAGCGACCAAAACGCTGGCTTGCATCCATAGATGCTTCTCAAGCAAATCCCGAGACGTCATTCTCCCCTTGTACTCAGCCTTGGTGAGGCTGCAGCTGGGGTACTGCGTCCAGTTTTGGGCTCCACAATTCAAAAAGGATGTGGAGAAGCTTGAGAGAGTCCAGAGAAGAGCCATGTGCATGATCAGAGGTCAGGGAAGCAGACCCTACGATGACAGGCTGAGAGCCCTGGGGCTCTTTATCTTGGAAAAGCGCAAGCTCGGGGTGATCTGATGGCCACCTACAAGTTTATCAGGGGTGACCACCAGTATCTGGGGGAACGTTTGTTCACCGGAGCGCCCCAAGGGATGACGAGGTCAAATGGTCATAAACTACTACAAGACCGCTTCAGGCTGGACATAAGGAAGAATTTCTTTACTGTCCGAGCCCCCAAGGTCTGGAACAGTCTGCCACCGGAGGTGGTTCAAGCGCCTACATTGAACACCTTCAAGAGCAAACTGGATGCTTATCTTGCTGGGATCCTATGACCCCAGCTGACTTCCTGCCCTTTGGGCAGGGGGCTGGACTCGATCTTCCGAGGTCCCTTCCAGCCCTAATGTCTATGAAGTCTATGAAGTATCATTTGCATCCTATACAATGAAATGAAATTAGAGATTTCTTTGCTCTCACAACTTCCCTGTAGGTGTTTTAGGACTGCAGAATCAGACCTGCAATGTTTATTACATTTTTACTGGTTTTATGTTTCTAGTTTGCTTGTTCTGCTCTATTATATCTTATAAATTGCTGTCCCATGACCTGAAATGCTTATTTGGGAGAGGAAAACATAATGAATAATCATCTGTTGTTGTTATTGCACCATGACACTGACAAGGCAGAAGTTGGATACTCAGCTAAAGACAGCAATTTGACCCCATGGCAAATGAAACCTCAAGCAGCACAGTCTACTGAAGGAGTCTGTTCCTTTGTGAGGAATTCATGTACTCGGAAACAAGGAGTGCTTCAGAAAAATAAACCACAAGGAAATAGTCACAGGGAGCCTCAGCTCAAAACTGAAAAATAATTTGGTATTTGTACAGATAAGTATCTGCTAAATTCTGCCAATCATAAATAATAATAGTCTCCATGGCTACTATACATCTAATGGGAAATGCATCTTCCCTGGTTGAAAATATAGCCCTCAAAGTCTTGCCCTTTACAGAAGAAAATGAGGAACTTGGCACAAAGGGAAGTGGACAACAGGATTCTCAACTCTTTCCATGGGTCCCAGAGGAAAGCCACTGAGAATAAAATATAAATGTGCTCTCCATTTCTCAGCTCAGCCCAACAAGCATAATATTAACATGGTTCTCCAAGTTAAACCCTTAACTGGTCCTAAGAAGAGCCCGTTCAGGTTTCCAGGTCAAAATTGAATTATTTTTCTTTACCTATTCTCTGATAAAAATCATAGTAAAATAATTATTCATTCCATTTCATAGGGTGGTAGGCCTGCAGTGAAATATTTATACTTTTGCTGATATTACTGTCACCTGAATAACAATGCCACATGTGATGCATTCAATTTGGTGAATTACTTTAATTGTGGGCATCAATCAAATCTGCTTCCAGGAACAGCGCACAAATCACTGGGCTCTAGGCTGTTCTGAGATGGATTTCTCTCAGTCCTCTCCATTGAAGCTGTTTTATTTTGTATCAAATACTTACATAGTTGTTAGGCCACAAAGAGCAGGTCCAAAAGGCAACAGAACTGCCCAGAAAGAGCCAGACTACAGTCCTTGCTCCAGTCATGGGTTTGCATTTTATCTGGGGGATTCTTTTTAAATACATGTTTCTAAGGGAAAAGGCAGATCCAGGAAATGTGCTTTGCATTTGAGGCAGAAGATAATGAGGTTTCAAAGAGTTGTGATGGTCCTTAGTACCTAGGGAGTTCTGGAACTGAAAAAAGCCATTTTACCCCTACATACAAACATTGCACATGTGGTAGGAGGTTGTATTGTGGCTTTGGGACAGGTTGGTTTACCATGGCCCGTGTTCTAAAGCTTCGGTTGAGCTTTTAGTGCACAGATCATAGAGCATCTTGGAGATAAGGGCTGAGACCTTGAACTTGTTCTTAATCTTGTGAGAAACCAGTGTAGGAAGTCTTCAGATCGGATCTGTTCATAGTTGCCCGTGTTGCTGAGGAGGTGTGCAGCAGAATTCTGCACCGCGTGGAGGTCCTTTCCTGGGCTTTCCTGCCCAGGAAAGGACAGGAAAGCCCAGGAAAAAAGCTTTCCTGCCCAGGTACATTGCATTGCTATAGTGCACACGGGAGGAGACAAAGAGGTGCTTAGCTAAACCTTTTCCCATGACAGCCAGGATAGCAAGGAGTTTCATGGCCAACTGAAGAAGGTAGAAAAAGTATCATTCACAGATACTTTTTGAGAATATAGTTCATTTTAGAGAGTAATCCAAAGGCTTTGGACTGAATAAATCAATTGAAGTGTGTACCTCCAACCAAAGGAGACAATGTCTTCATAGGGCTTTCTTCATCCCAGGGCCAGCATAACTTTTGTCTTGCTTTGGTTCAGCTTCACTAGCTGTTCTTCATCCATGAGCTGGTGTCATCAAAGTACTTGGACATCTCAGTCTGGTCACATGTGTTAGCAGACAGGTAGACCTAATAGGGGCTTGGGCCTTGCCTCTGAAACTGGCCTGCTATATGATTTTAGGCAAGTCTCTCTGCCTTAGTGGTTCCTCCCCACTCTGTCTATCTAAAGGGCTTAGCATATCATTTCTTCAGGGCAGGGACCAGCTCTTATTACGTGTTTGTACTGTACCAGCCATATGGGCCCCACAGCTTGGTTGAGGCCTGGAGGTGCTACCACAATACAAATAATTCTAATAGCAACAGTAAAACATGTTCAAAAACACTCCATTAGGGCTGGCTTAATTATCCACCTGCATGGAAGGAGGCTGCACAGCAAGAAGGGTGTGAGAAAAAACACACTGCTTCTCACCTTTTCAGTACTGTGAGAAAGCTTGCAAGACACCATCAGACATAACATTTAGATGGACTGGCTGTGCCATTATCTGTGCTCTAGAGTCACTGAGAGCCAGAGCAATTATGCTGTTTCTCTGTAATCACAACAATTAAGCAGACGTGGCATTTAGCAGGGGAGTGATTAAGTGGATTGTACTGTAGTTCTAATAGTAGACAAGCAAATCCATCAAATCCCAGACCTGATGCATGCCAGTAGAAATCTGATACAGGTTTCATGTCTGGAGCTTCCCAGACTAAACTGTAGTTGCACTGGAACAAAATCAAAACAGCTGCTCTTCTCTTCATGTCTGGGTGAAATCCCTCTCTCATTTTACATGCCTGTTATTGAAGTGATCACTACTCTTGTTACCAGTCTTACCCTTCTCTTTCCTCCGCAGGCCTTGTGATGAGCAGCACCCAGAAGTGACGCCAGATGGGTATGTGAACAACCTTGCTGAGGCAGTCGACATTATTCTGAAGCAGTTGGACAAGTGACTGATATTACTTTAAAGGCATAAAGAGGTTGGACATAAGAGAGGAGACACAGCACACCACCCACATACCAGGCCACCTCAGCCTCTGTTTAATTCCCTTATCTTCTTTTAATTTTAACCCTGTACAAATAGCCCCAGGAAAGAAGCAACAATTATGCATTTGTCTTTAAGTGCCCACCATTTCTAAGTTTGTCATGTTTAGGCACTAACCTGAAATACCAACCCTATTGAAGGCAGTGTCAGACTACATGAGTCTTCTGAATTTCTAACCATTTGGCGTCTCGCTCAGTGCTAGACAGTTGGAAGAGCAGACAAAATGAGCTGATGCGAAGTGTAGAACAGGTTCAAAGTCAGCCCTGGGCATGGCTGAGTGTAGAACTGGCTTCTTTGTGTTTCAGATAAAAATGCATGCAAACATCAAGGTGCGTTTTGGGGATGCTCCCTATTGAATACTACCCTCTTTCTTTCTGGCTGCACATAACCACCCACTATATGGACAAAGCATTAAGAGTAGCATTTTGCATCTAGACTTCTCAGCATAGGGGGTGAGTGGCTTTGAAGCTCCTCAGGGGGGCAGTCTGGGCCTGTTACAGGTGGGTTCTCAGAAGGGCTGGGATTCGGCTCCAGCTGAAATCAAAGCACGAGGCCTCGGTGCCACTTCATACAGATGTCCACATTTGAACTGTCACAGTCCAGTCGGATTAATTTACTTTGCAGATTCTAAGAATAGACCTTGTGCACTTGAATGTCATTTTATGGCTGCTGGGTGGAAGGCTGACTAGTCGGGTGTTATGTTCCCAAATAATAGCTTTACTCAATATTGCTACTGCCTGGAAATCTTTGTAAACACATAAAGAGGGCAGCAATCAACTATAAACAACACTTTATTGCTTAAATAAATTGCCTTGGATTTTTCCCCTATGATTTTCAGCAATTACTAATTAGTGACCTAGTTAGGACTGATCCTGGGAGGGGACTAGGACCATCAATTACTCTTAAAACCTTTAGGAAATGAAGGCACCCAGCACCTGTAGGGTTAGGTCCCAATACACAGCTTTTAAACAGAGGAGGTCAGAGGCATGGCACTTCCTCATCACTGCCTGCAGTGTGGGACCACTGCACCAGGGCTGTGTGCTGCTCCCCTCTTTGCATATGTGCTCTCCTCCCACGTGCAGGACAACTCAGGGCGAGATCCCTCTCCAAGCACAGCATTGGGGCCAGGCAACTCCCTTTAATGTGAACTTTGTGCAGTTTGCACAACCTAGTCCAGGGTTAGTACTACACCTCTCAGTCTCTCTCCCACAAGAAGCCAGTGACTGTGGCACTGAAGTGCCTTCCATAATGATAAAGTCATCGTGGAAATAAAGCAAATTTCCACCTCTCGCAAGTTGTTCAAAGTTCATTTTCAGATTTCCCCTTCAGTATGCATTTGTCAACCCTTTCATTGCTTTTCTTTCCATCTGGATGGTTGTTTGGCACTGTAGTAATTTAGAGATCCTGCAATAAGTACAGTTGTTACAAATTAAAAAAATAAAACTATTGATATATGGATCCCTTTGTGGCTAGATGTATTAATGAACTGACCTACTGAATTAATAAACAACAGTCCTGTAAATCTTAGTTGTTGTAGTCATTATTTACAAACCTTAAGCAATTTTGAGAGAATCAGAAATGTATAATTTCCAAAATAGGGTTGCAAGATGAGATAATAGGCAGTTTTCAACTATCTGCACCTGCAAACCTAAGTTACGAAAGCACAGCTGATACCTCAGTGGCTATGTAATTCACTCCTGAGGTCAGTGGTATTCTGAATCTGTTTGACAGCAGTGCTGTCTGCAGAATGGTTGGTGTGGAAGGGGTGCTTTAAAAAGCAACTGAGTAAGACTGCCCTTGGCAAAGATGAGGATGGAAAACACACTTCAGCAGAAGTCTTGAAGATCAAAATACCTTTACGCAAATAGCTCAGGGAAAATAAGAAAATGAGCAGTTGCTTGTGCTTCTTTTTGAAGTGGGTGGAAGGTGCTGCCACAAAGGACAAAGCAGAAGGCCCTTGGCTCACATTCATTTAAGGGCACCATTGGAGCTGATCCCTGATCCCAGAATTGTTCAGATCCCAAACATGTCCTTTCCACATGTCCAGTGCAGGGGGAGTCCAAGATCATGATCGACAAGTACCCTTGCATCGACAAGTTAAAAGCCAAGTTCCCACAGGTCTGAGGCCGGGTCCGACAATCAGTTGACTGTCACTTCTGTCCCTGGGACCACATGGGGGTCTCCAACCAGCCTTGCAGCTGATTATCAACCCTGGCCCCAGACGTGCCTCATGTTCTTTTTAAGGCACCATACAAGCCAGCCAGAAAAATGTCCTACATATAATGTAGAACATTTTTCTATTTGGTTTGCCATTTTATGGTAAATTAAATTGGGTACCCAATAGCACTCAATCACATCCCATTTATTATTTAAACTCAGGGTATTTATTGGGAAAGGACCAGGACATGTAGGCACCAAACACACAGAAAATCAAGGGGAGTTGAAGGCAAATCTTTTGCCTTTAGAACAAACTCCCTGCAGCTTCTTTTTATTCCTGGAGGAGCTCTTCTTATTGTAACTTCCTCAAAGGTACTTTAGTCCAGACAGGTGAAGCTCCATCTTTGTGTGACTCTGAAAGACTAATCTTGAAATATTGTATTCAGTTCTCAGTAACCAGTCCTGGTAAAAAGACAAAATAAATATGTACCAAATCCTGCACAGAGAATTGGACGAGATGATCCTTGATGTCCCTTTGTACCTTATGAATACACCTACACATGTGCTTTAATGCACAGTAGACTGTTTTACTGCGCAATAAAGTGTCATATAAAGAACTGTGACATTATACTTATGCACAGGAAAATAGTCTACTGTGCATTAAGCATCACTAAAAAAGCGTGCATTTGCGCAGCCTAATATGCATTAGTTTGGTACCTCATATTGGAGGGTGCCTGCACACAAATGCAGAGGCTGCTCCAATGCGCTGTGATTGCAGCATGTCAGAGAAGACTCGATTAATCAAGTCTGCTGGAACATAGTGATCACCATGCTCCAGCAGCCTCCAGCTTCTCATGTCCCCATGTTTCAAAATGGTGGCTGGGGGCACTTGAACTAAAGCTCATCAAACAAGCTTTAGTTCAAGTGCCCTCACTGCTATTTTGAAGCATGGGGACGCTGATACATTAGACGCTACAGTGCTTTAATTAGAATGGTTCTCAGAGCTGCTGTAATTAAAGCACCCCCACCCCCGGAGCATGTGTAAAAGTGCCTGGAGATACTAATTTAATGTGCATTACAAAAGGCACATTAATGCACAGGTAGATGCACCCAACGATCCTAAAATCCTTCCAGCCGAAGAATACACATGCCTTATTGACCTGATGCACTCAGGTAATCGAGTACAATTGAAATTTTGAGTCAGTCACCATATCGTATCTTTTATAGGCATCAAATGTCAAATTCAGCAATGGTAAAACTCCATTGCCTTCAGGAGATTTGTTCCAGGCATGAGCTGGGCCCACTTCGTCTCTTTAATGTAAAACACAGAGATAAGATCTCCTTTCTCTTCCAAAGATTGAAGCTGGACCAGTGGGATTGCCAAGGGAAGCAGGTGTATTTTGACTTAATACTATTTTCATCTACAGCAATATGTTCTCCACTTGCTGGTTCTTCAGTATGACCTCACATCCATCTACCCACCATCATCCCTTCCTGAGGGACCAACCAAAAAGCAGTGTATTGTTTTCCCAGAATTCTGCTGGAGGTGCTTGGGTTTGGGGATTTTTTTGCAGAGGGGGCTTGGGGGGGGCAGTCATAGGGTCTGCTACAAGAATCAATACAGAAACATTCTTGTACTTCTAGTATCTTAGAGCACAGAGCAGAAAGCCCCCTCCCTACCCCATGGTGGTGGGGGAGAGGAAGGAGGATGATGGGGAAGAGTCCCCCTTTGGGGCTGGGCAGTGGAGCTGTGCGCCCAGATTGCTCCCAGCTGTCAGGGAGCTGCTGTGATGGACAGGGCTCTCCCCCTCCTCCCCCACTATGGGAGAGTCTGGCTATACTTCCTCTTCCGCCACTCTCTGAACCCTACAGCCCAAGGTGAGGATTTAAACCCTTCCTCAGTTATTCAGGCCTGCTGGGGCCTGGTCACCACCCCCCAAGCTCAGCTTCCCTGTGGAAGGGAAGGGAGGGCTGCTTTAGCACCCCTGGGATTCTGGCCTGAGCCACTGCAGGTACATGCCTGTATTTCTGGAATGAAAAGTGGATGTCTTTACACTTGCAAATCGGTTCCATCTCTGCAGGTTAGACTAACCTGCAAAGATTGAATCAATTCAGGCTGGGGCTCTTTGAATGTCTGTCGCTAGCCTGAGAAGTTAACTGTGCTTGAACGTAAGCTTTTATCAGAGAGCTCCAGCCCCTTAGGAGCCAGAGGAAATTTTCTGAAGCGTGTCTGCTGCTTACACAGTTAACTGTCTGGGGACTGGACTGCTTGGCTCTGCTTCCTTAGGGAATGGGTGGCATGGGTACACATATTCACAGAGCTGGCTGGGAGGGGAAATGAAGTTCCCATTCCCTCAAGGTAGTGGTTCCAACCACACTACAATGGTAGCTGTCTCTTCCAAGAATGAGCACTTCTGATGCAAGCAAAAGGAACACGAGGTAGAAGGCCAGCGATTCTTGTCTCTCCTGAATGGGTAGTCTGATACCAGGGACAGTCCTAGCATCCCACAGAGACCTACTAGAAAATATAGTGGAGTTTTACCTATTTATATGAATAGACCAGACCTATAGAGATGCAGCAGATGCACCTGTAATCCTTTCATCCTCCAGCTCCAGTGCAGCTTGAAGTGGTCAGCTAAAAGCTTGCTCAGGCTGAAGCAGTATTTCAGTAGGAGAAAGAAGTGACCTGCCTTTTTTTAAAAACTGCAGCCAGGCAACAGAGAGGGAGACCAGCAACTAAACAAGCTGTCCTTCACCCAGCTGGGAATGATGGGTGCTGCCAATTATGGAAACCTGCAACCTACAAAAAGCAGCATTCAAGCAAGTGTGAGCTTTTTAGCAGGGGGAAAGGAAGGTGGCATTTGGACTGGTAGTGGGAGGCATGTAACCTATTACAAATTTCTTACCTAGCCTATTATTTGCAGCTGCACCTCTTTTTGGAGGATGATCCCTTGTTTGATGCTGTGTTTGTGGTATCATTTCCAGGGATGGTGGTGGAAACCTCGTTGTTTCAGACTAGCCCAGACGCAGCACTAGCTTTGGAGCACTATGTAGTGCTCTGGTCTGATGACTCTTTCCCCGTGAGATATACTGCAGAGATAAAAGGAAGCCTTAATCAGTGCACAGTGTACCCCAACACAGCTACTTACAGTTTTTATAGGTGTTTTAATGGAAATATAAAACTTTCATCTGCTTTATTGCAACAGGAAAAAGCCTTGACTCTGGGAAACAATAAGGAAGCAATGTAGGAGCTCAGTGGTAGTGAAGCAGTGTACTCTGGAGGTGTGAGTGCAGGGTCTGGGACTGGGGCCTGCTAGGGGATACTCCTGGCTCCCCAAGTAAATATGTGGCAGTCTGCAAAGTCAGAACAGCTTTCTGCCTCAGTTTTACAGTGATAACTTGGAACCAACCGCTCTATATGAGTGTTGCCAGCATTAATTAGTTAAGACCTCCACATTGCTCAGTCTATATAAGTGCTATAAAAATGCAATGTTTTTTTATGGTCTTTTCCCAGGTTATCTATACTAATTGCAGTGCAAATACAACAGAAAGCCAAAGGGCTAAGCCATGATATTTTTTTCTCAACACATATCCCAGAACCTTTCATAAAGATGTCTCCTCATTAGCTGTAGTGGGGCAGGAGCCAAAGGATGGAAGCCTGTGTGGAAAAGGAGCACCATAAACTTGATTGCTGCATCATGCACACTTGTGTTCAGAGACAATGGGATGATGGATCTGTCACCAGCAGTTGGTGTTGGGGGGGAGTTTCAAATCTATTCAGTTGGACAAGTTAGGAGAATCCATCAGATTACACTCCTCTTGCTTTCCTAAACCATTTCCAGGGCATCCTGCCAGGATGGGGGGAATAATGCTCATACTCCATGAATTGTTTAAATTGCTTTATGTTTATCACTTGGACAATATTTGGAAGTCAGTTAATATAGGTAATAAACACTCATACAACACTGGCTGCAAACTAGCCCCTATTACCACTTCATCAGTTAGAGAACAGAGGAAAGACACTCCACACAGGTGCAATAAAACTGCTCTAAATGGCAAAAGGTTTTTGGATACAGCCAATAATGCTTAACTTTCTACTCTCTCTGTTGTGTGGCTCTGTTGGATATCTATCAAAACTTGTGCCGGGTCATGAAGGCCAGTCTTAGTGGTTGATGGGCATAGGGTATCTGTAGGAAAAGGATATGGAGCAGATGGGAAAGATAAGTTTGCTATCTGCTGCTAGAAGCCGACGCATTTTAATTCTGGCCCATGCTACCATCCACGGCTGAAGTTTTCAGTTTGGTTTGGGGCAGAGTTACTGTAAAATACCAGTCGTGCCTTGGGCTCCACCACTCCCCCTGCCATCACTGTAAAATATTTTACTTTAAATAGTGTTATGATGATCTATAGATGTTATTGGCACTGGAGGTTGCAATGTTTGCCATGAACCTGAAAGTCAAGTCTTAGCAGAGAAGACTGTGAATATGCCCTATACACTGTCTCCACAGTATTTCACTGGGGGGAGGATATACCTTTCTGCTGAAGAAATACCCCTGGGAATAAATGTTGCTAAAGTTTCACTGTAAAATCATTACTTTCACTTCCTCGTGACCTTCAGAATGGGGATAGAGCTACATCTATAAGTGAATATTAATATTCCTGCCCTGCTGGTAATGAATACCTCAGTGCTAGCTGTCCATAGTCAGTCTCACTGCATTTATAGTACTTTCATCAAAGTCTCACTCCAGCATCTGGAAGAGAAATTGCTACTTCTCAGAAGCACGAGTTACATTGAATTAACTGCATTTAAGGGGCGGGAGGGCAGGCAGGGGTGGGGAAGGCTTGTGTATCATAAGTAAACCTGGTGGTGACACAACGTGGAGAGCACAGAGGATATCTCCCATTGCTCAGCGGGATATGTGCTAATCTGGAACAAGAGAGAGGCTGCAGCAACACAGACCTCCCCTCCGTCCTCAAAAAGGCACAGTGCAGTATTAGAAATATGACTTTTTAGTTGCTTTATTTTCCTGCCCAGTGTTTATTCCTAAGATCTCCTCTGATTCTCTTGGAGCACACACACACTACCTAATCCCTGCAAAGCCAGCCTCTCTGCTAAACTTTCCTATGGGAATTCTACCAGCGCGGTGCACGTTCCTGTTAGGGGCACTCCCATCAAACTGTCCGCAGCTCAAATGAATCCAGGCAGCAGATTTAGCTACTGAGCTAGTTCAGGTTGAGCTTGCTGTTTGTTGCAGAGGAGAAATGAAGGTCCCCTCTCCTGTATCATTCTTAATCATTATTTACTTTTATTGAAATCTGGGGCATTGCAATAGCCTTGGTATTTCATTCCCAGACTCCCCTATTAACACCTGGCCAACACCACAGATTGCAAAAGGCCATCTGGGGCAGATTGCTTTAATCCTTTCTTCTACCTGCTTAGAATTTGATGGGAGTATTTCTGCAGAAAAATGTGTAGGCTTGATATTCAGAGGCATGAAGCACATCCTGTTACTACTGGTGGAGCAGTAGGCGATCTTTACTTGTGGCTGTCAGGACCCAGAGAATTAAGCAATGTTGGTGTCACAAGCAGGAAAATAACTTCAGAAAACTGTCTTCTCTCCTTCCGAAGTAGTAAGGACAAGTGTTTCAGCTATCTCAGATCACCTGGAATTAAAAAGGCAGAAGAAACAGTTTCCTTACCATGAGTAACTGTTCAAAAAAACTACCAAAACCCAATAAGTCTTGCTCCTCACAAACTCATACCAAGCCAATCCTTCCTGAGCTTTCATCTGCTTACAATAGGCACTGCATAGCTGCTCCAAGCAGCTGTAGAGAGAGGATGTGTCCTGTAATCATGCAGAACTGCGTCACCCAGCCTCCGAACTTCCTCCTTAACTGGAGGCTTAGGTCAACTAGTGTTTACCCTGCCTACTTTTTGGCTGCAATTATCAAGTGTCCTCTGTTACACCAAAAAACAAATCACCCTCGCCTTGATTTAGGAAAGTGAGTTGTTAAGAGAGAACTACAGAACTTCCCCACCCGCACCCTCTTTTTTAAGGAAGCTTTTATGTCTTTGCCTGGTCTGAAATTCAATGACTAAGTGTAACCCTAAGGCTTTGAGACCTTTGTCTGTTTAGCATTATGTAATGGCAAAGTATACTTATAATGTCCAAACCAAGGCAGCTGATGTGCTGTGACACTGGCTTGTTGTAGGAATCAAAATAATGTGAGGGTAGTCAAGCTCTGGAACAGGCCACCCAGAGAAGCTGTGGAATCTCCATTCCTGAACATTTTCAGGAGCAGGTTGGGCAGACATTTGGCTGGGATGGTTTTAGTCAGGGGGCCAGACAAGATAACCTCATGAGATTCCTTCCAGACAAGATACACAGGGAAAGTACTGTTTGTTTTGAGACATTTGGCACCTGCCCTTTGCTCACTGCAAGATAGTTGAGTGTTAATATGCAATGTATGCATAGATAAATGGAGGCACAGAAAGTCTGAGTTGTGTAAGGTCATAGAGCTATCCAGAAAAAAAAAAGTAGAACCCAGAATTTGTGGCCTCTAACCACACAACCTAACCACTAAACCACAGTTTCCACCTTGGGAGGGGGCCTGGATTTACAGTCAAACTACCTTTTTATTTTTAAAGCTGTCTCTTTTAATGACTTTAGCTCAGATTATTTGTTAATAAGGTATTGGGAATTTTCCTTATTTATATTCCCTCTTCCTTGGGTAATGGTTCAAACTAGGTCTGCTGTATTGCACTTGTCCACATTAAATGTTAGTCAAATGAAACTTGGCAGTATCACCTGTCTAACCTTCAGTGAACAGTAATGGGCACAGTGAGTTTTGTCCAATAATTCTTACTTTCACGCCAAGTGAAACAGAGCACTTGGATTATGGAGATAGGCAAATGAACATCTGTTTATGAACATTTGAATTGTTTGATCATTCAAGGGAATGTCACAGTCTCTTCCTTTTTTGTGCTTTCTGAAGAGGCTTAGTGCTCATGCAAGTGAAGAGGTGCCAGTCTGAAAAATACCAAAGGCAAAAAAAGACCTAGACATCCAAGTCCACCACTATTATTTTGAGTCTGCAATTCAGAGATGGTTTTGGTGCACACCCACTGCACCATCTTGCAGTATCTTGGCCTCTTGAGCCAGTGATAATGCCACAACAGCACCAAGAGGGCAGCACAAGTGTAGAGTGAATCACATGTGCCACCATCACTGCATATACAGAAGATCTTGAAGTCAATGTGATTGGTAGCTACTCCTAGCACTGGACAACCTAAAGCCTCGTGAAGGTTAAAGGTAATACAAGTGTCACCAAAAGAGTGAATGACCTTGTTAAACCAAGGAGAAGAGGTTGCTTTCACTGAAGTATTTAGCTCTAAGTATTTTTGGTACCCAAAAAGTCAGAAACTCAACATCTGTGCATGTGTACACGTTCATACATGTATGTGCATGCACACCCATTTCTCTTGATTCTCCATTTGTTTTGTGTACCATTTTCTCTTTCTTTGTGGCAAATCATTTTCTAGACTCTCCTAAAACATCCCATAAATGTGATATGCACAAAAGTCCAACAAACTGCAAGAAACACCATTGTGCTTTATGGCCACGAGAAAAAAAAGAGCATATACATGACATTTAATGATAGGAAAAGGAAACTTACTCTCCTAGATCCCAAAGTGCTGTATGACTAGTTTTTAGACTTCCTGTTCTTTTAAGGCATGGGAGACCATTTATCATTGTAGCACAGTACATTAGTATTCATGTAACTTAAACTGCATATAAGTACTGGCCCAGTACCTGTAGAGTCAGTACTGTTGTAGCCGAAAGCCCCCTTTTCCTCTTGCCTGCATTTGCTTTCCCCTCTTTGGATATGTTTCTCCTCTTCTATCTTTTCTTCTTTCCTCTTTCTTTCACTATAAGATAAGGAATTGTGTTTTAAAGTTTGTAAGTATGCAATTTGTATCTCCCCTTGTATTTTAGTATTTTTATATATTTGTGTGCCATGGCATTACTCTTAGAGCTTATATTTTATACTCTTCATCTTTTAACTAAATGTGTTTTAGTTTTAGAAGTAAGTTACAAACTGTAATAATGTTAACAAGGGCAGGAATCAAACTGCCCTTCCCTGTATCAGGTGGGCCTCTGAAAGAGCAAGTGAATCAGTGATTGAATGCGTAACACAGTAGCAGACAGCAATTAACATCTAGGGAAACCGTAGATCAACCAAGGGAAGAAATCAATAGGAGACTATGTAGCAACCGGGAATTCTCTAAATTTCACTGTTCAAGGGCTAGAAGCCCCGGTCTGAGTTCATCAACGCTGGGGACCAACTTTTGGGGCTGAATATCTCCAGATCGACCGCTCCCAGAGCCCTATTCAAAATTCATCAACGGACCCCCAAACCTGCACGTACATGCAGACGACCCCTGGGGCTGACAGATGCCATCCAGTAGCCACCGAGGGAGAAGTCCCACGAGGGTCAACGACCCCTGGATTGGGCAAACCTGAAAACTGGGGAGTTACCAAAGTCTGCCAAGGACAGATAAAAAGCAGTGAAAAGTGCCCCTCAGCGGCGCCCTCTTGATCTCCAACTTGACCAGCACCCGACCTGTCCAGCCAGAAGGACCAGCCGGTGACCCCCTTCTGGAAGATAACACTACACTGGATGAAGCCTCGACTGGCCATCGACGGCAGACTCCAGTGCCTGTGGGATAGGTATACCCGACTCTTGTAACTCGCTACTGTGTGTGTGTGTGTGTGTGTGTGTGTGTGTGTGTGTGTGTGTGTGGGGACCAGCCCCAAGGTTTATGGTTTGACTTCATTACAGTGTTTCAATCCGCCTAATAAACCAGATTTTTAAGGATCCCGAGTTGGACATTTGTAGCCAACACTGTGACCCAGACCCCTTGATCCCTGGGGTATCTTAGAATTAGGGATCTACCTAAATCACATTGAGGCAAAAGAAAACTTATGGGCCACTCACAGCACACGGCACCATTTTTGTGGTCTTTTCGCAGCTGCCCCTGCCCCACATCCCTGTGCCGCTGATTGGCCAAGGGGACTCAGCAGCCCCACCCCTCACTGCTAATTGGCCAAGAGGGCTGTCCATCATGCGGCCCTCAGCCCTTGGCACTGATTGGTGGAAAGGGGTGGGGCCAGATGATGGTCAGTCCTCTTGGCCAATTAGCAGCAAGAGGTGTGGGGGGGGGCCTCCATCTTTGCTGCTCCCTTTCATGCCACTGGCTTCATCCACCCCCCCCAGCAGGCTGCAAGGTTGGGTGATAGTGGCAAATAGGGTAGATCCCTACTTATTGCTCCCATCCACATGGAAGACATCAATGCTTTCCCATCACCGCAGCTGTTCCAGGAATCCCTAGGTGAGCTCAAGGGACAAGCTGGTATAGCCCTCAAAGGTATTACATTTCAAAGAAATGTCTGCAATGCTAGAGGGGGACTAATCCCCACCCTGCCCCGACCACCACCACCACCACTCTGGCCT
Organism: Alligator mississippiensis; assembly: GCF_030867095.1. Taxonomy (NCBI): domain Eukaryota; kingdom Metazoa; phylum Chordata; order Crocodylia; family Alligatoridae; genus Alligator; species Alligator mississippiensis. The sequence goes on along the minus strand of NC_081829.1, from coordinate 82,809,821 downwards.
AGTCGCTGCTCCCCCCAGGGTAAATCTGGACCTGTGGACACAATTCTGTGGGATCCAGAGGAAAAAGTTTTGGTATCAGAGAGGTGGCTGATCCCCTCTCTTTGTTTTGCTCTGGGATCATAGAGAACCACATATGCAAAGTCTTTTTGGTGTATTCTTTGTATATGTTAATGCAATTTGTCAATCCTACAGACTTGCTTATCAAGCACCTATTGCTTTCCATTCAACCTACCTAGTCTTACAGCTACAACACCAAGTTCCATCTCTTTTAACAGCCGAGCAAGACTTGTCTCAATAAAAGTGGTGCCCTGGCAATGAGAAAACACAGGAAAGCAGAAACAAAGACCAGTGCTGGGCTGCAGGTTATTGAACCAGGAAGCTTTATTTACATAGTAAAAGTAACAAGCAAATTCCTGAGACTGAGCTGCTCTAGTGCAATAAAGTCATTGAGCGGATACAAATCAGCAGTCTTCTCGACTGTCAGGTGAAAGAACAGCCTTCAGTGACATGAGATTTTGAACAAAGATTACACCTTCTACAGATCCAACTTTGTATACATGTAAATACATTTGCATTTGTGCAATTAACACGGAGAGCAAAAGACTCTATGTTACTACAGTTCATAGTTTTCAGAAGGCTTTTTGGCCATCTTCTCTTGATTCTTAAACATCAAAAACAGAAACTTTGTAAAGCACTGCTACAACCCTAAAAATATCCTACGTAAGTTTGTTGTCCTGTTCATCCAGGATCTTTAAACAATGCACTTGAAACACAATTTTATTAGCCAAATAGGCTACACTATAATGTGAAAAATTACAATCTATTCTACAAATACTTCCTTTGTGTCTTTTTTCTCCCCATATGAAGATGTATTGCAATCTTTCATAGAACAAGTTCAAAGAGCTATACCTGCAAATACACAGCAAATTCCCTGTGAGTATGTTACCTGTGCTAATAAAAAGGACATTTTCTGTTAAAATAGTTTTCAAAGAATTTTTAATGATGACATTTTATTGCTGTTGATATGTTGTTGTAGTCATTAAGTGTCCACAGTCCAGATTGATCCACATTCTGAACAAGACAATGCCTGTCTCCATGTTGACTACCTAGTAGATAAAACCATTATTTGTCCATTGATCATTTCAGCACCAGATTCTTGCAGATGGCAGGAATTTGTTGCATGTATTATTCAAAGTGTCTATGTTGGATTGATGAAGTCCTAGAAATCTCACTGTAGGATCCATTGCTTTTTAGCTGGTGTAGTTGCATGTTTCCAATAAGTGATGTTGCTGAGCTTCCTTCACTTTCTGAAGAGCAATACAACTTCTGATTTTACAATCAACAGGATGTCCCCTGAATTTGAGGCACATACTATATATTTCAGATTTTTTAATTATTTTTAATATATATATATGTGTGTGTGTGTGTGTATATATATATATATATATATATATTTTTATAAATCCACAAATGTTTTTTACCTCTATGGAGAAAAAAATAAGAAGTAAGGCCTTATTAAACTGAAAATCAGTATGTAAATCATAAAAAACCAACAATAGCAACAGCAAAACCCCAACGAAATACCGCCGTGGCCTAAATGGTAGCTAACTGTGTGTTGTGTCTATGCTAATGTGCCCAGTATAAGGCCATTGCTCATTGTAAAAGCATCTTTAATAAGGCAAACAGGTTGTACTGCAATGTAAACTGTATGCTACTGCTAGGTCGAGTACAGTTGGGTAGTGGTCCATTTGGTCACTTTCCTACTGTATGTGTTTTAGCATGTCATAGGTAGCAGCCCTTTAAAAAAATAAAAGCCCTTATGAATTAAAAGTCCAAGATATGTATATGCTAGAGTGCATCTATAGCTCTAAAATAAAAAAAGTCCAAGTTTTCACAAGCTGGTATGGCAAGCGTTGGAGAGTTACAGATTCTAGGTGTGTCGGGGTGGTGGTCCGATGTACACCCGTAAGTCACCGTGTCCATGAACTGTCAGGATTAGGAATATGCACCTCTGTGGAGCTTGGGAGATCAGAAAAAGGGGGCTGCATCCTCTTGGTACTGAGTGTAGGCTCACCACTTGACAGAGAGGGAATAGGAACAGACTGGACTCTGTAGAAGTTGGGCTGTGTTGTCAGTCCAAAAACCAATTTGACAGCAAAGGAATAGGGAGTGTTTATAACTGTTCTGTTACTTCAACGTGGGTAGTTGATGCAAAGTGAATGACTTAGAGCTCTGCAGCCAAGAGAGTTTAGGAAGTATCCTTCATGGGGAAAAATATCAGATATCTCACTTGAATAGGAAGACTCAAAATGATCACTGAAGCTAAATGATATAACGTGGCTGTAACATTCCTTGGAACATAGGTAAAACAGACACCAAAACATCAACGAAACAGTCTCACATACAGTGAATCCTGGACTAAGACTAATCCTTACTAAGCAATCTTCTGCTATCAGAGGCCAAACTTAATTATCTCCAAATGAAATGTGTATCAGCTGTTTCCACCTTTCTGAGATATATATATAAAGCTGGTGAGGCCATCACCATAGTCTGCCTTTTTCAAAGTGTGCAGTCAAAAGTGCACTCACCCAGGCTGGTATTATGCACATGTCAAGGTAGCCACTTCCTTGAATGCATGACTCAGTGGGTACACGATGGTTACCTTTACATGCTCATAACTCAGGCATGCAAACTTTTGATATTCACTTAAAACTGATGTGCCTAATAGATTTAGGCATTTGCTTATTCAATGCACTGTACAAAAATCCCGTTTTCATGGAGCTGTATGATTCTGAGACATTAAAAATCAAAATAACCTCATCCCCCAAATTATTTGTTTGGCTTCCAATCTACACCAGCATCCAATCTGGAGAGACAGCTCAAATTAACACTGTTACAAACAAAAACCACTCTGTGCAATTTGACTGGATGCTTATAAAGCTATACAACTGAATGGGTTCCACCGTGATACTAGATGCTACGCATCTTGAACCACTGCAGAAAAAAGTGCTGTAACATAAGATGTGGTTAAAAAAAAAATCGATCTATAGCATATAGTTCTTCTATAGGTAAAAAAAAATCGTGTCCTTGTAGACCTCTTAGCAAGTGAACAGCTTATTTTTTCAAGGTAAATGTGTATTGTACAAACATTATGTTCACTACTTTATCTTTGCAAGAAGAGGAAAAGCTTTCAGTGCTGCTACCTGAATTTTCAGCTTCTTGACAGCTTAATTCATCAAGTAATCATACTGCATTTTCTAGCAAATCACTTCACAGTAAGACAAGCCAAAAGCAAGCACAGGAAACCTGCCATTCTGAGCAGAACAAGGGAGAAGTCACCTCTGAATATTTTGCATCTCTCTGGGTGAGGTTTGGCAAATCACAGCTTAAAAACTAATCTTAAGTGACCTTAAGGCAAGTTCCCACCCCACCTACTGCATGCACCTTAACAACAGGGACCACCATCAACAGCAAGCCTAGACAGCAGTCTCTGGAAACCTGCAAGCACCCGCTGATCAAGATCAAGCTGTCTCTCAGGTGTGACAGAGCAAATGCTGCATCAGATACTTTGTGCTGGAGGGGTTCTGCAGGTCAGACCACAGTCACTTATTTCAGGCTAATGTAAATATATGTATATATTTAAATAAGCCTCGAGAATCCTCTAATTCCTATTTGTGTTGCCACAAACAGGACCTGTGACCAGTTATGAAAAATCACCACGCAGAAGTAGTAGTGGAAGAAAAGCAGGAAAAGATCTATCTAGAAGCAGAGCAGTAAACAGAGGGGCAGTGATGCATGAAATCTTTAACAGGCTTTCACATAAAAATTGCTGTCCAAAAGGAAGACAGCGACACAGCTGGACTCTCCCGACTGTAATTAAGTACTCTAAGGCTGAAACAAAACGAAAGGTGAAACCCCTTCCCCGTTTGTGTCACTGGGGGTTCTCCGTGTGGGACCAGGATATTGCCCTGAGTATCTGCATGACATGCCCAACAAGCATAATAGCTTTAATAAATGTAACCCCATCGCACGTAACAAGGAAAAAACAAGAGAATTTGAGCCTGTTGGGATTTTACTCCACACCTCAGGCTCTGATTTCCCTTATAACAGTTTTCTACTGACTTAATTATATTGACTACAATGGAGTTACTAAAATTTATCCCAGGGAGTGAGATCAGAATGCAGTCACCATTACAACTCAGGTTACCTGGCAAACACTGAGCCTTCTCTTCTGAAAGCCTTAGTTCACAAGCCCAACAGAAAGCAGAACTGTTTGTCCAGTGAGTCTGAAAGAGGGACTCGAAAGAAAGAACATTAAAGTTAAGTTGAGTAGCAATGTCCTTTGGAAACAGCAGCATTTGCTCCTAAGCTAATGCCCAGGATAGCTCTAACACTGGTCTGAAGTTCCCAAACACTGAAGAAAGGACCAAATCCTCAGCTGGTGTAAACAGGCATATTTCTATTGATCTCAAGGGTGATTTACATCTGATGATCTGTCCCCAGGGGCTGTGATTTTATACTGGAGGAAACTGAAAATAAAAAGCCTCATTGTGATTGTGACTAAACAACAATTATTGCACGTCTGGTTTCCCTCTCGGGGCTCTGATAATGACTGCAGAACTAAAAAAGGGGTTCTCAGGCAATACAGTATATGAAGGGCCTGTGAGTATGCAAAAATGGGGGGTGGGTTGCCAAAGTAAGGGCCTCAGGATTTTGGCCATCAGATTCCAAACGCAGATCTGATTGAACAGTTATCTCAAGGACGAATGTTTACATTCATCACCCTTTCTCTGACAAGAGAAACAAGATTTGTTTGGTGATATCTTTTATTGGACCAACTTTGTTGGTTGGGAGAGATTAGACAAGCCTTTTAAGCAGAAAATGCCCCTCCTTCGGTCTGGGAAAGAAGCAGAAACAGACTAAGCTAGATCTCCGTGGGCACGTCTACACAAGATGCTAACTGTACAGTAGCCTAATAACAGTGCGCAGTAGCGTGCTGGGCAAAAACCATGCTAATACACTACTGCACAGTAGTATTAGGCACAGTGTCACTAAAAACCCATATGCCAGTGCTACTGCGCAATAGCACAAGTTACTGAGCATTGATTTAGTACTTGTCTAATGCGCAATAACTAAGGTGCATTAATGAATGTGTAGATGCACCCAGTTAGAACAATTGTTCCAGTATTATCAACCAAATCTTGCTTCCCACGTATTCCTTGAACCATCACTGCTAGAACAACATGTCCCCCTACAGCTCCCCTCTGCCATGGGTAAGGTGCAGTCTGGAGCGAGAAGAACTGTATGAATGAGCGAACATGAAACATTCTTGACACCTTGCTGTCCTAGAAAACTATGGCTGACGAAGCCTACCACATGTCCCCTCAGCATAGCTCCCTGAACTAGACAGTACCTAGTCTGTGAATCAAAACCAGTACTTTTTTTTCCAGTCTTCTCTTTAAAAAAAAAAAAAATCTAAATAAACACACACATTCACTGAAAAATTGCAGTTTCTCCACAAGCTGCAATTTCAAATTTATGAAAAGCTGTTTACTTAATGACAGAGGCCAAAAAAATAAATGCAGTTTGGAGATTCAGAACGCTTGTTTCCAAAGCCACGCAGGCAATGTTCTCAAACTGGCTGATATCTGGCTACAGTAGTTACATAGGATTTCAAGGTTTACAAAACATTGCTCTCAATACCTGATGAAATTTTGGCAAGGCTGCTTTTGTCTCCTGATTGCTGATAGGAGGACAACTTTGATTTATTTTTATGCCTAAGTACAGTATAAACCAAGTATTAAACCTGGGAGATTTTACTGCTCTCTGTTGTAAATTCACATCCCAAAACCCTGACACAAAACAACACTCCCTCAGTTGTTTTCTATCTGCTCAATGTCTAATTCGCCGTCTAGCTGAAAGACATTCTCCCCTCCTGTCCCGCTGCTCCTCCAAGAAGCCCGTTCCTCTTCTTTCCTACTGCTCTCCTCTTCCGTGGCGCAATAGTCTGACTCCTCACAAGAGAGGTCTTCTTTGCTAACTCTACATTCTTCTGCATTCGAGTGAGGCTCCGGCACAGGCGTGCAGGCTGGTGTCCTGCCCGGCATGACATCCGAGGAGGAAGGAGATGTTGTCCATGACTTGGTGCTATTGACACTAGGGCAGAACTGGGTCTGCAGAGCGCAATCATCCACCGGGGTGCTAAGGCAGCTAAGGCTGTTAAAAGTTTGACGATTCTGCAAGGGGAACAAAAAAAAAAAAAGTCAAATGAAATTTAGCATTTAGTTACCACAAAAAAGGAGGCAGAGAACCAGCAGACGCTTGGGAGGCAAAATGTTCTATTTCATCTAGGAGAGCTCCCTGCGAAAGCAAAACGGTCTCTTCCTGTACGCCTTCTAGCTGTTTTGCCAACAATTGCTTCATGGTAGAGGTGTTTTTTAATGAGCACATGAAGGGGAAACATACCAGGTATTAAAAGGTTCTTTAATCAAGCAGAGAGAGGCATGACGGAAACCAGTGGTTGCAAGTCAAAACCAGATAAATTCAGCTTAGAAATAAGCAGACAAGGTTCTTTGGGTGAATCTGATATCTTTTATTAGACCAACTTAAATAGCTGGCCTACAGTTTTAATAATGAGGGAGATTAACCGTTGGAACAAACAACCAAGGGAAGTAGTGGATGTTCATCTCTCGTTGTCTTCAAATCGAGACCGGATGGAAGATACATTTTTAGTCCAGCAAAGCATGAATCAAAGACACGAGGCTGAAGACAGGTGTAACTGGATGGGATTCTACGACCCGGGTTTACAGGCAGTCAAACTGCCTGATCCAGTGGTCCCTTCTGGCATTCAGATCTGAGGAAATGAATCCCAGCAGAACACAGATGGACTAATTGAAATGTCCTTCCCCAAAGTCTTCAGAAGACACTGGGAAGAATATTGCTTGAGTCTGTCAAATGGCAGTGATTACATTAGGAAAGCCCTTTGTGAAGGGCAAATCCCGACAACAAACTTATCTAACCGTGCCCCTATTCCCCTCAAGCCCTTAGAGATGGAAGAAGTTGACAATCCACATTCGTTGCTTGCATTCTCATTAGCTCCGGCATTTCTTCCATTTTCTCTAATGCTTGTTGGATTCAAATGTACTCAGTCAGTTTTGAACACATAACATGTCACCCCACTGCGTTAGGGACCTTGAGATCAGAAAACTCAGCACAGGTCTGTCCTCCTGCAATTAAATTAACTACTCCCTGCCATTTGTTGGGATGTTTTACATGAGCTTTCAGCACTTTAAGCACATACTGAAGTGCTTCCCTGAATTGGGGGCTATCTTGTACTGTGGTAACTCGGTGTCATACCTATTTATTAAAGAGAGCACAAGAACACGCCTATCTCTCTCCTCTCTGTATGAAGCAAGCTATATAGGTGATTATCTTTTCTTGTAACTCTTTATTTAGCTCATATGCTGTCGGTTCAAAATGGTTTCAAAACACTGACAATGATAAGATGTTTGTTGGCATTTAGAATTACTCACATAACAATATATACAACATGAGACATTATTATCCCTTGAGATGCTGCAGGCTGCAAACATAAATAGTGACACTTTAAAAAAAATAAACAAAATTCTAATTATTTATCTTAATTACAATAAATTGCCTGTCTGATGAAGTTCATTGTCAAGCAAGGCATGTGCATCACAAGGAAAACTCAGGCAACTGTGCAATGGAACAGGAAATCTCTGATCTGAATTCTTCAGTGAGCTGTGAAAAGAGGCAAGGACAAAATGCCCCTGTGCCCACTAACCGAAAAGTAGACTTTTAATTATTAGTTTCCAATGGAGTCCATCCGTGTCACATGGATCTAAAAATCCACATCAACCAAAATGCCAGTTATAGCCATGCACACACAAATGGCTTATGCACGCTGTTTGCAAAATCACCAAAATAAAAGCCAACCATGTGATCCTATAATATAAGCATGAACACATTTCCCAGAAATCTGGTTCTGGCCCATCCCCACTAATCTATTTTGGGGGGTATTTATATAACTCCATCACTGCGGTATCTCTGTTTTTTTAGCAAGATACAGGTGGATAACATGTTTAGTTCATGGTGATGTCTTGTACGTGGAACCATAACTATATTACTTCAGGGCTACAATTTATAATTAGCTTGCAAATGGGACAATGTTTGCCCATCAGCAAGAAGGTGATGTCACAGTATGGTGCACAAATGTATTTTGGGATGCTGGCATTAAGCATTCCCTATTATATTAGGAGACTGACAGAAACCACGTTGCTCATCAGATGATAATGCTCAACAAGGTCTTCACACAAAACTATCCAGCCACATTTGAGATGTTTTTCCAGGTGTACAGATCGAATTCTGTAGTAATGGCAGTACATATACCCTGAGAGGCTGCAAATCATAGTGCAGAAGCAAAAGAGCTCAGTACAGAGCTGGTCTGGTCAGTGCTCAGCTGCAGTGAACTGGACTTAATTTAGGAAATGGGACGGAGAGCAAATGACCTCAGGAAATACAGTGATTCAGCACATCTCCCTGACAGCCTCTCCAGGGCAGGGCGTCCATGGTAAAGCTGTCTCCTTCCACAAACTGTAGGAATATAATACCTGGGCTGTTTCCAGTCTATGAAAGGAAGCAAACCTCTGGAGAGAAATCGAGCTCATTATAAACCCTGTCATAAATAATCTTTCCAGAAGAGGGCATCGAAGAACATGCAACTCTTAGGTGACTACATTTACTTTTTGATTAAGTACATTCCCTTAGGGGAATAGAGGGTACATATTTATACACAGCTTGAGCAATGCTAGATACAGCCATTTGAAAGGCTGAGGGGAAGCAATTTGCTGATCCCTGGTGAGGACCAACTATGCCTGCTCTCATGTCTGGGCATATTTTTGTCTCAGCTTCATATCAGTACACGGAGGAGGTTTCCCTTCTGCCTTTTTTGGCCTTTAGAATATACTGGGAGAAAACTTCAACAGAGGGGAGACAACTGTCAGGCTTTGAGGACACAAGTCATCCTTCAAGGCTCTGTTGGTATCCTATTCCTCGGTTTGACACTTTCTTCAAATCAACTTTAGCCTTTCTCAGGCCAAAACAAGAAGGGCTTATTATAGCCAGCATGCATTTCATGGCATCTTAAATTGCCATTCATATCTGTCTTCAACCAAGTCATCCTGTCTCCATGTCTACAAAAGATAGACTCATACTCCACAAGCTTCCTGTCTCAGCAAGCAGCAGATTTTCATGTGAAACCTGGATTATTTTTTCTTTCCCCTCCTTCCTTTTTTCCCCCAGAGTCTGAGACTGGTCCATGGACAAAGATCTTCCCAGAACATCACAAGGAGTATTCAGAAGACTATAAATCTATCTAAGGAAACTCCAGTGGCAAAACCTATGTTTTTAGGAAGATCTACAGTAGGACTCTGCTCTTACTGCAACAACCAAGGTATTTTTAAAAACCTACAGTCACCTTTACTCTGCTGACTCAAAACTTTGTGGCTACTTATCTCAGTTACTCTATAAACAAAGGTCTACCACAGCCAACACAAATGTTTAGTGTCCCCTTTTGAGAGAAAATTAGGTAAAACTACTGGCCAAAGGCTACACATGCCCTCTACTTGTGTAAGTTATTCTCTCCTATTTGTTTTCTTCCCTTTCCATATGGCCATCTCTTGCTTTTGCACCACAGAAATACATGACTCCAGAAGGGAGCAAGCTTTGATGAAAGCCAGATGTGTACATTTTTTTAAAGCAAAACCACATGTTTGGGGGGGATCCCCCCCCCCCTCCTCTCCTAGCCAGCTGACCTGCTACTTACATACCAATGTTCAGTTTTGGGTGTTCAGGACATGAATCTATCCATGTGCTCAGTGAAGAAAACATCTGCGGTGAGTGAAGAAACTCATCTGATAAACATTTCAGAAAAGACTGGAAACTGAAGGAGACAAGTATGTTGCAACTAGCCAATCAACTGATTAGATGAGCCCATTTCCACAAATACTCACTTTTTTAATGTGGGACTTGAGTGTGTCAAAAGTTTGAAGCATATCTGCAGGACACTGAGGTAGCAGGTCATGGGTTCCTGAGTTTCAGGGTGAGAACATTTGATTTTGAAAAAAACAAACATTGTGGGCTTCACTGGTATATCTGTATAATAGCCAGTGGGTGCATCTATGTGTGTACTTAACCGTACAGTACACTAATTTGGCTGTAGTGTAAAGCGTCACAGTCTACATGTGAGATGTTATTAGACCACAACAAACTAATTTTTGCCAGCCTGCAGTTGCTCTGCCCCAGCTCAGACTGCTGCTGTCCTGGGTGCAGTGTCTGCATGTACATCCCAGACAGCAGCAGTTTGAGCATCCACACGTGCCATTAAGGTGCTGTGATAAGCTGTGGCTCAAACTGCTGTGGAAAAAAAGGCACACACTTTCCAACTACTTTGGAAAAAAGGCACATGTCACAGGCAAAAAAAAGGTATGTTTTTAACAACAGAAACCCAAGGCACTTGCATTACACCTATACGCATCAAGCCAGATTCTATCCCATCCATTTAGCCTGTAAGGGGACTTAGGCACCTGGTTGTGATTCTATTCCACCCTGTTCAAGTCCCTGGAAATCCAGAACAGATCTACTTTTGCAACACGTCATCATCTGACCTTTAAGACTGAGTCACAAAAAAGCAGCAAGGAGCAGGGGAACCCACTCACCTTTTGCAATAACTGTTTTCCAAGGACTCAAGCAGGGCGGAATAGAATCACATTTAGGTGCCTAAGTCCACTTACACCTAATAAGTGGAATGGAATATGAACCTTTGATCATACCCTGAAAGCTTTAATTTATATCCTTGAGCGCTGTGTTAAATGAAGCATCCTAGTAAAAACAAGTTATTGAAGGGGATCTCACAGATGTTGAGTTTTAAAAAGAAGGCATGCCTTAGCCTTCCACAGAACAAGGAGTCTCTGCAGACTCCAACTCCAGAGGCAGCTGAGGCAGGTTTTGATCTCATTGACACTGCTATAAATCTACTGTGCTAAATGGAGTAGCACCTGCTTGGATCAGGTCTGAACTTGCCTCTGGGCTTGTGCCAACCAAGAAAATGAAATATGAAATGTTTGGTGTATGGGCACAGACATTCAGCAAGGGAGGTCTTTTTGGGGCAGCAGGAAACAATGGACTGCTCTGCCAGCACCTTTCTCACTCTTGCTTGTGCAACTTGTGAACCATGTAAGGTGAACAGACTTTGGAAGGTGTCTGATAAAGAGTAGCTATTAGTGCCTGAGATCAAATAGAAATGGCTTTTTTCTTTAAAACAAAACTCAGTGTCTCAAAAGTCACAAGTCCATATGAAAGTCAAGGCACTATCCTTATGAAGAGGTAGCTGCTTGGAAGAACTAACCTCTCTAAACCTTCTTAAATTCTAAATCACCAACCTGATTGACATTTTTGGGCTAATTCTTTACAAAGACCTTAAATGTGTAGTTGCATGAGACCCACAGCCAGGACAGTCTTCAGCCTGCCTCTAGGAAGCAGTAGATGAATGTGTCCAATACCTGTGAAAAGATGGATTTTCTAAAACGGCTGCTGACAATGCATTCTCCATTCTGAAAAGCAGCTGACTTTTTAGGTCACTCTAGGTGCATCTACATGTGCATTAAGGCACTTTTCTTAATGCATATTAAATTTAGTGCATCCGATGTGAGGAACTAAACAAATGCACATGAGGCTGCTTTAACGCACAGTACCGAATGTACATGGTTTTAAGTGATGCTTAATGCACAGTAAAATAGGCTACTGCACATTAAAGCACACATGTAGATGGACCCTCTGAGGAAACTACAGTGTAGCTGAAGTACATCTCCACTTTAAGCAGAGTTTTCTTCCCATGAATGTTGGAGGGCCCTATTTCTGTGGTAAAGACTTTCATATATCAAGTCTATATGAACCACAATTAGATTTCCAGAGATACTTTTAATATTATTAAATGCTCCCTGAATCTTGTACCATGTCTTGGAACATCGTGGATTCCCTCATGAGGTCTCAAACTGTGGTGTTTCATAGTCAGTGGTGAATTTGGTGGGAGAACTGGTCATTCACATACTGGAGAATTTTCTCAGTGCCATAATGATGTAGGAACCTATTTTCAAAAGTGATGTAGGCAATTGGAAGCCTAAGTCTACTTACAAATCAATGGGATTTAGAAACTTTAAAATGCCTACATTTGCTTTATGGAACTTATCCTCCTAGGTCAGGGCTGTCCAACTTGTAAGCAGCCATGTGCCACATGCCCCATGAGCTGCACCAGCGAGACCACATACTGCAGGGGCCACAGGCCTCACAGGCTACATGCTGCGCATGCCTAGGCACACCCTCCGCACACAGTGTGCATGCACAGTGCTTCCCCCCCTGCACTACACAGATGGGCAGCCTCCCCACACCATACTGTGTGCAATGCCTTGCCTGACCTTTGGCTGCCCAGCCATGAGCCGCCCCGCTGCACCACGCTGCAGAGGTACTCTGGATTGCTAGCTCACCATGCACTGTGGGTCACGCCACACAGCCCTGCCTATATCCCATTCTGTCCCATGGCGCACAGGCCAGCAGCAGAAGCTGGAGAAGGGAGGCAGAGCATAACTAAGATCCCAACTTCTGCTGCAGCAGGTGGCCAGGGGGGAGCCCAGGAGCCTCATGTCACCACCGCACAGGCCACTAATTGAGCAGGCCTGTCCTAGGTCATTCAGGAACCTTTTGAGCATGTCAGCCATGGACCTAATGCTCCTCCATCCATCAACTCATTAAAATATGAGCTTAAATAAACCAACAAATCTTGTGGTGTTAACTGTACAGATAAATAAGTGCCACAGTGGTCAATGACATTTTATGGGGGATTTGGAGCTGCTCGGAAGAGATACAAGCAAAATGTAGTTCATGCTATGAAAAAGTAAGAGCCCTTCTGTTTAAAAGGGACTCACCATGAGCCTACTTAAATATTCCCCCACGGTTTGCATTTGTGTTGCACCTGGCAAAATTCTAAAGCCATCTACACAGTTTTACTTTTTATCCTGTAACATTCGCAGCTTAATCTGTCTGTCCTGCAATCCAGTCACCAGTACAAAAAGCTGGCAACCTAAGTTGCTATAGAAAATAGTTTTTCTCATCCATAAGCTGGAAAGCTTTTATGATGTCAGGTTATGGCATGACTTCCCATCATTCCTAATGAAAGAGGATCATTGGTACACAGAGTTTTATAAACGAGGCACTGTTTGTAAAGTAGATGTGCCAACACTCAATTTAGACAGCAAGTTTTCACAGGCATCAAGTTTCTGTGAAATCCCATGTGTTACTAATCCTCATAGTATTGGTCTGAGGGTAAAGTTAGGAAAAGATGGCACTATGACAATTTATTTGGCTGGCACGCTGAGGTGGCTGCAGCTGTCCACTTTAACAGGAACAGAAGCCCTGCTAATCTTGATGTCATAAACTTTGGCAGACTCCACGATATGCCAGTTACCAGGTAACAGATGAAGGGTACTCATTTTGCAAACAGCATTGCAAAAGAGGTGGCTTTCATTTGACTAAATTTCATCTCTTCCTTCTCCACACTTTAAGGAGATGAATATTCTCTGCACTCTAAGATCAAAGGTGTATCCCACCTAGTCCTCAAAGGATCTTTTCACTCCTGCACAGTTTCAAAACACATGCTTTGTTTGCCTTTCCTGCATTGTAGAATCAGTCACCAGGCTCATCTTTGAACACAAACAAAATTTTTCTTATAACAAAAGTAAATGTGCCTTCCCAAAGTGCACACATCTCTCGAGGCAGCGCCAAAGTTAACATCTGATTCAGATTACGACATTCTTTCAAGGCACCTGGCTGCAGATATGCGCTTGGACTCAGTTTGTACTCCTGGAACTTGCAAAGCTACCAGTGACATTTCCTGCGTGAAGAGCAGATCTGGGTTGAACAGTAAATATATACATATATAAAATGTCCCACAAAAAAGAATCATAGTTTCTGAGATAAAAGAACTCAGCTGTGTTAGCTACACTTTGTGCAGTCAGAGTAACCCAGATCTACAGTTACTGCCAAGGAGTTTGGGACCTAATCCAAAGCCCACGGAAGTCAGTGGAAAAAATGCTATTGACTTGAATGCACTTTGGATTGGGTTCTCACAGTGGAAGTCAGTGAGTCGCATACAGTTCAGCATCATACGCCACTGATCAAGGGGCTATTAAGTGCAAGACCAGTCTTCACATATAAGTTACAATTGAACCCCTCTGGCTTTTCTGTTTGGTATGTGTATTTTTATTGAAACTCTCCGTAAAACATCTCCTTTGCTATGAGGTACTACTGGCTCAACTTCTAAATCTGTTTCAAAAGACTTTTCTCAAACAGGCAACATCATCAATAGTTGCAGGCAATACAGAATAGGACTTGTCTGTACACACACCGTGGAATGAGATGAAAAGGGCCATTTCAACTTCAGTCTTAAACTTTTCACACTATGTAATATTAGTCATATAAACCAAAAACACCACTCTGTTATTGCCATGTTACCCTAGAAGAAAACTGTTTGTTCATAATAATTTTGGGTATGTCACTGCATCTCAACAGGAACTGCTAAGCCAATGATACAGTTATTATATAAGTGGCACAGAAGAATTTTTTTAAAGTGAGGATCTGCAATATTTTTGTGATGATGAGGCCCAAATTTCCACCTGCTGTCTGATATCTGAGCTGCCTGGTGAGCAGATGTGAATCAGAAGCTATATTCAATGTGGTGTCTGTTCTAAATTCATCTGGATTTTTTTTTATTATTTATTGGATTAATTTAGTGCTTGTGAAAAGTGCTGAACTGGCAACTCCAGAAAGTAAAGTCCTCTATTTATATTCACCAAACAGATATATCACTGACGGAGGCACTGCAAGCTTACCCATAATGCCTTCACCAGACCTCAGCTGGACAGATCACCTCAAAGCCAGCATGTATAGTTTGTTCCCTGTACTCACTAATCCATCCCTTGGCCTCCTCCAAGACTGTCCATAAAGCTGCCATGTAGGGTGTATTACATTTTTGTGGCATTACCACTTGGAGCAGGCCTGACACCACATACATTTCAGATAGCCCAGTGAGCTGCTGCTGGGTGGATAGTTTGAATAAGCCAGGGGCAGGCAATTATTTCGGGCAGAGGGCCACTTACTGAGTTTTGGCAAGCCATCGAGGGCTGCATGACAGGCAGGCAGGGGCAGATAAATATTAATTTTCTAAATTTTTTAGGGGCCCCGTGGGCCGGATAGAATGGCTTGGTGGGGGCTGCATTTTGCACACCCCTGGCATAAGCTGAATGTGAACCACTAAGTTGTTTGATAGCCTGTTATATACATGCAAGTCATCCATATGTCCTTGGCTCTGCCTCTCAAAAGTTTGAAAACCCAGCTGCTCAAAGAAAGAATGCACGTAATTCTACAAATCTGGGAAGTTGCTAACAAACTATCAGAAAACAGCCCCAAAGAGAAAATAAGAGTAAGAAAAGCCAAAGTAAGTAAAAAATCTAAGTTCTCCTCCTCCTTGCCTCAGAGCTCAGGAGCTACTGATTCCTCCAAAAGGTTCAACTGGAGAAGTGCCAAGAACAAAACATCAAGGCCAGTCTGAAGGGGCTACAGTGCAGCTACCCTATGTTAATGTAGTCAACTTTCAAAGCAAGTTTTTTTATCATGGGCTGAAACCAGGTCCTTTTGCACAATTGCTATAAAATAAAGCAAAGTCTGTCCTGGTTAGCTTAAACTTTACTCTGTCCTAGTCCAGTATAGTATTGTCCCTTTGCACGGTTGTGCTCCCTCCCACCCCCACAGTGGGGCCGCCTCCCTTGGAAGAAGCTGCGATATGAGCAATTCAAGTGAGACACATGATCTAAGAAGAAGCACCCTCTACTTAATGTCCAAGAATCTCCAAGCATACAGTAATGCCACGCATATACCAGTGGGAATAATTTTAAAGGCGATGTTTACCGCAAAGTACATTTAGTTAGATAACAGCCCTAATTGTCTGGGGTTCCACTGGCATTTTCCATCCAGATTTTACTTAAACTCAGTTCTGGACAAGGATTCCTTGGAGCTGTTGTAGGGCATTCCTGCTTCCCTATTCCTAATCTTTTTCCTTCCAGTCTTAATCCACCCTCCAGACAATCAGTGGTACACAACTCGGATAGGCCACGCTTGGTTTTTACAATGTACACATACATACAGGTTCAGCATTACCCAAACATGCCTAGACAAGCCAAGGCAAGTTATGCTGGCTGTGTCTGGGCCCTTTTCTGGTTGAGTGTTTAAACAAGCCTGGGAATGTTATTTTAATGTAATGTTTTCTATTTCAGGTACAGTCGCTATGTTTATCTGTCTCATTTTATGCAATATTAATCTTTCTCTCCAGTGAAATGCTGCTGTCACTGTCATAGCAAAACTCTACCTTGAATTCAACAGGAGCTGAACTTACGTCACTTGTAGCAAAAACTGTCTCCTGGTGTTTTTTCATTTGGTTTCACGTAAGAGTGATACCACTTGTATGTTCCACTGTAAAATGCTTATGGACTGAGCAAATCATTAGTAATAGTGGAGTTAATAATGGCTTTTTTCTTCTATATTATTTTTATTTTGATACTTCTGCAGGTAGTACCTCTTCCTGACCTCCAGGGGTGCTACACATTTAACTTAAACAAGATATCAGGAGGTTTAACATTTTTTTTAAATAGTGGACATGGTACACTAATTCTGCCAACCCTAATTCATGTGAGGAACTTTATGCCGACAGGGTCTGCCTTATGAAATCAATGAGCGTCTTTCAGGTGACATCCATATGCTTTGGATCAAGTGTATGTTTTAGTACCCCTACCATCAATGCCAGTACTCAAGGGTGTGAAATTCTTCCAAAATATAAGTGTTTGCAAAACCGAGCTTAAGTTTGCAGCTGAATGCTTCAACAAGGAAGTAACTATTTGCAGCTGGGGCCACTGCTTTCAGTGGAAGGTTTTGGCATGCAAGGGATACACAAGTAGGCTTGGATGCCAAAATTTTCAAACTCAATTGCCAGAATCTATGTATAGGTACATAGATAAAAGTGATCTGATTTTTCAAGGTGCTGAACCCATGCCACTTCTATTGATGTGGGGATTTGCTAAATGACTTCTCCAACATCTGAATTTAAAATATTTGTCCTAACTTTTTAGGAACACAGCATTGTCTTGCTCACGTTTCATAATACACACAGAGCTGCCTGCATTTGAAAGCTTGTATCTGGAACTTTATGGTGCAGAGTAGTGAACATTTTAACTGTTTATTCCATCTTAAATAGTTTTCAAGATGTAAGAGATTTAGCACTCCCATCCCAAAGTGACTCTATAATGCACAGCTGCTGAAGTGACAATTACTAGCTCAGCGTCTGATTCAAAACCTAGTGAAATCTATCGGTCTTTCCATTAATTTCAATGGACTTTGGACCAGATACTTAATTCTTTCCAACTACTGTGATTGTTTTTAACAGAGAATTATATATGGAGAATGAAAGTGGAACACTGGCAATCTGAACACCTGGAAAGCTAATGAACTTCATAACAGTTTTTTCATAAAACCTTCCTCCCATAAAACATAAAGCATAAGTCCTTTTCTCCAATGACATTCCAAAAATGTTTCCATCAAACACAGGCTCCCCAAGTGGAAATGCTAGAATAAATATTAATGTGACTAAGATCCTCCAGGTGAAACATGTGGAATGGTTTTTGTACAAACGCTTTTTTTTCCAAATAGGTTATTGCCACAATTTTCTTGTTGAAGGTGTGCTAAAAGCCGTCAACAATACCAGTTCTACCTACTAAACTGTCATCACCTCCCATTAGCACGCTGTGCTACAGTTTCCTCATATAGCTGAAAATAACACTCTGTGAGAGAAACTGAGAACTGAACTGTGGGTGGAAAGTATTCCGCCTTCTCATGCTGCAGAGAAATCTTGCTGAGATGGAACAACTCCATCAGCCCTTCCTTAGAATAGCAGCCACCATTCTCAAACATGAAAACCATCTTCAGTAGAATAAGTCATCCCCTGTCCCTGGGGGATTTCTTTGCCCTGCTTGGCTTCAAAGCACTCTCTGATGCAAGCGTTTCTTTTTTTATAAGCTTTAGTGACTATAATATACCTTCACCCATAATCCAAAATTCTTATCTGCCACTGATCGGTGTGGCATTTATTTCATGCAAATGTTTTATTCAAGCTTTTAGAGAGAGAGATGGAGGGCATGTGGTCTATATAAAACAAACAAAATGTTTCCTTTAAAAAAAAAGTTTGCCAACTTCATTATAGCATGACTGGCACTATTAGATAGTATTCAGGTTCCATGAATTGCTATTCCATTCCCTTTTTAGTCATTTTCATAATTCTTTTTCAAACTTTTAACATCAGGAATATATATTTGGGGGCTGGTTCCAGAGTTTGATGGTGATTCTTTTTTTTTCCGACTCTAAAAATTTAAGTAAAAATGTTTCTGCAAAGCTTTAGGCCAAGGGAAAAGAAAAAAAAATTGTTTCCAAAAATTAAATTCTTGCAATCCCATTGTGTAAGTGCCTGGGATCAAAATGCTGAAATGTGGCTGGAAAATAGCCTTTACTGAGGAGCAGAATGTGTTTGCATCATCTTTTGAGTGAAGACCCTTGAAAACTGCATGCAGAAATGCCCAGTGTATTTGCAGAGAGGCTTTTGCTAACATGGGCTGTATTAGGTAGCTCAGCTGCATAATGCAGAGTCCTGCCTGCTCAGCTTCTGCCTACTTTGAAAGGGTATGAAGGGCTGCCATGCGTTTTTGCAAAATGTACATGGCCACAGCTGAGTTCTCAAGCACTGGCCATCTTTCAGTATTGTTTTCTTCTATGAAATTCTTTACAAAAACTCCATTAAGAGACCACTACAGTTGTGTGGCTAAGAGTGATCTATGTCCGATTTATATTCCAGCCAGCTTGTAATTCCAGCTTCATATACAGATTTATATGTGTGTATTGTCGTGTTTGTTATGTGCCCACACTATGGCAAGTCAAGGACAGTCATTCTCCCTTAAACTACAAGGAACACAGTACATGTTTGCACATCCTGATGTACACTTCATTGCTTCTGGGAAGCAACCAAAAAGCTTAGATGCACTGTCAACTTCATGAAAACCAAAATACTTTACCAACCTACCTAAGCCAACCAGCTGCTCCTCCACATATTACAATTAGAGGGCACTGATTGGAGAAGGTTGAAGGGTTCCCTATCTGGGTAGCCATCTTTCCCAAATGTAAACATAGATAATATCAGATTATATCTGCCAGTGCTACCTTTGAACATCTTTGAAACCATGTCTTCACTGATCAGGACATCAGGACCCAAACCAAACTTCTTGTCTACAAGGCTGTTGTCATCCCTAGCCTACTGCATGGGTGTCAAACATGGATGACATAACAGAAACACCTGAAAGCATTGTAATGTTACTATTAACAATGTCTTCCAAAAATCCTCCATATCAGTTGGAAGGACAGAAGAGCTAACACCAGTTTCTGACTCAAGCAAACACCACCAGTATTGAAGCTGTGTTTATACAGCGCCAGCTCCATTGGACAGGGCATGTCATAAAGATGCCTGAAAAACCGGCTCCCAAAACAGGTCCTTTACTCCCTATTCACCAATGGTCACTGCTTTAAATGTAGGCAAAAGGGATTCAAGGACATCTTGAAGGCCAATCTGAAGAAATGTGATATGAGGAGTGGGGAAAAAATGGAGCCAACCAGTAGGGCTAGCTACACATGAGAAGTAAGCTATACCCTGAAAGCCATACACCAGATGTGCCCCTTTTCAACAGAGCCCCTTCCACAGGCACCAGTTCCTCATGGGACTACTTATACTGGTGCAATTTGTATTCCACAGCTCCCACGTGGCCGTCCCAAGGGCACAGTACAGTCTTGTGCGGTAGAGTGGATGTCCCTGATCTTTTAAGCCAGCTGGATTCTAGTCCCATCTCTACCAGATGTGACCTGATACAACTTCCCCATGCTTTTGTTTGTAAAAATTACATGAAGGAGAGTTGTCTTCTCTCTAGGTAAGGGTATAGGGCCTGCTTAGTAAGAGTTGAGATCTACAAAGAAATACTAATGCTTGTCCATAGCAGAGGCAAGACCAGAACCTAGGATTTTCTGGTCAATGAATATTTTGAGGGAGGCTCGCCTGCTCAGGAGTGAGATCTTTCCTGAGATGCAGGCAGGCATGACAAGGCTGCAGCTGAGTCACTGAGGCATTGCAGATGAGCATATGAAACAAAAAATCCAGGCAATTATAATCATCATACAGTACTTGGACAACATTTAACAGACTGGTCTATCTTCACAGTGCACAAGCTCTAAGAAATGGAATAGGCAAAACGCACAGGCCGAATGGAGAAAATAAAATTCAGCTCTTGAAACTTTTATTTTAATTATCTAAGGTCTGATTAGAAATAGCAGTCAAGAAACCTATTTTCTTTCTAAGTGTCTGATTTCTAATCTGATCATCACCCTGACAAATCCATAGCTGAAATGAAATACATTAGTGCATTGATTTGCTGTGCTAACTCCAAAGCAGGACTCTAATCTTTCTAACTGCTGGCTGCACTGGATTTCTAATTTACACCAAGACTATGAACTTTGGAGCCCATTTCCAAAGGATGCTGAAAGATGTGGCTGTCTTACTTGAATCAACAGTAATTGGCTAGTGCCGCCTTCAGAGTGTACAGCAATGAGAAAAAAGACAGGAATTCCAAGATCAACATTCAGACTGGAAGAAAGGAGGCAGGCAGATTTTATACTGACATTACTTTTCCTTCGAACAAACTTTCAAGTGATGAATGAAGTGTCAGAATAAAATATGACTGAAATACTTGAGGAAAAAAAACCCACAGAAGACAGTTATAAAATTCTTGAAATACAAACAGAATAGTACAAGTGTGGCATGGAGCTGGGTTATACCAGGAGAAACAGACCCAGATACAGGCTTCCCTCGCTTTATGCTGTACATGTGTTCCTGGAAAACGGCGCATAACTCCAATTTGCATAAAGGGAACCCACCTTACAATGTAACAAATAGGGATACGTTCCAAGACTTCGACCGTACTGACCCCCAGACCCATTTCTACCACTTTTACAAGACAGTTTTGGTACCCACCAACAGTACACACAAGCACAGGGGGGTGGTGAATGTTACCATAACGGTAACATTCACCAACTACAGAAACATGTCACAGACAACGAACAAGGAGCACAGATCCACACGGGAAACTATATTTTGATGCGGGTCACTCCCACAATGCACCGCACAAAGCAGCGGACTGCGGGCTTGCACCACACCGATTGCATAAGAGTGAATTTACCTCGCATATAACAATTTTTTGGTATAAAAAGGATCATCGCATAAGAGCGATTCGCACATACAGAACCTGCATAAAGTGAGGGAAACCGGTATTGCTGTGTCAAGGAATCCTTACCCAGCCACTCTTTTCTTTCTTCAATGACTAGTTTATACCTGTTTACTCCTTTCAATTACTTCAGCTCTTACTTAACTCTCTGGAACACCCTGATGGGTCAAAAAAGCTCTGCTCCATGCCTATGGCTTCCTTTGCTGTGCTAGAAGTGTGAGAAGAAACTGGGGAATGAAGGGAAGGAGTTAGAAGATATTTTGTCTCTAAAGTAATGTACTACCCAGTCACACTGTGATCTGAATTGGGGTTTTACAGGCCTTGGAGAAAGACTAAAGTATAAAAAAAAATATTGCTCTATGATACTTAATAATACTTCCAGGCTCCTCTGCAGTGCTTTGGATTCACACACCTCAAAGCATTTGGAAAGAAGGCTTCACTATCATTATTTTACAGACGAAAAAAATGAGGCACAGAGTTGAAAAGTAACCTGTCCCTGCTCACCTAACAAGCCAGAGGCATATCTGGGAATAGAAATGAGGTCTCGCAGTCCAGGGCTCTGCTCACTAGACCACGCAGCAATAACAATACTGATTCAGTCATGTTGATGCCATTCCATGTGTGGTCTCAGCACATCACATTTTTTCCTCACCAAAGGTTATATTTATCCCTAGAAATAATTAGGGACCAGATTACAGTCTGGCCTGTGTAGGCACACACAGTATAAAGTAAGATCTCCCCTTGACCCTGCAGGACTTTTCACTTATAGCTATCGAATTAATCTTGTACCCCACCCCCATCCCCTGTCTCCATCCCCATGAGCAAAGAGTAGACAAAGGAGAGCAAGGAATGAATGGGTGAGCCAATATAGATGGGATAGCACGATCATAGAAGCTAGTAATTACCTGACCTAGACCTGTCGCAGACCATTGAGTGCTGGAAGCCAATGGGAAGCAAGTTTCTTCAAAATTTTGTTTCTTGGAAGTTCAATTTCTCCCCTGGGTTCCTACATGTGAGTTTATCCCTAAAATATGATGAATCTGGCCATTTATTTTGATTAATATGTAAGTGCCACAGTACACGGCAGGTACGAGTAAGCTGTTTGATGAGTCAAACCATTTCTTGTTTTCAAATTACACAAAGAGAATGAAAGAACAACCAGACATCTGAGACAGAACAAAACCCTGGAGGTTTCACTTTTCTGCTGTCACTACTGAAACCACAAGTAACAAAGTATGTCAACTTCAAAGAAAACTGGTACAAAACAAGTACAGCAACTGCAGGGCTTGCTGCTTTATTTCAGTCCCGGTTATCCTGCAAGCCTTCAAGCCAGATGCTATCCGATTTGGAGACAGGGAGATACTTCAGAAGAAAAACCTACAATTCTTGAAAATAGACTGGGTGAACACCTGGCTTCATTAAAATCAATGACAAGATTTCCATTTACTTGAATGGAGCCAGGATTTTTCACTAAGGGACCTCTCATATAATTTCACTTAATGTTTTCCAGAACCTGTCACTGGTAAGAGACATCTCTCACTTCCTCCAGGCTCCTGGAGACTGGTCACTATTTAGCCAATATAACTTTGTGTACTGTTCAACTACTGCTGAAGTATAAAGTGGTTGTACTGTTGACAAGTGCCTTTCCTGAATATGCTCCTCATGCAAGCTGATGATAATATATTCAGGCAAGAAGAGTAAGAAACCTAGTGCCTTTTGGATTTAGAACTCAAAACCAGACCAGCTGCTACAGGCTTGGCAGGTGGCAGAAAGTGCAATCATTATTCCTTCAGACCATCAGAATACTGCTTCTATTGAAAATTTATCAGTAACACATTATGCAAACAGGTCAGGGAGATATGAATGAAGCTTTTTGGCCTGGAAAAGAAGAAAGGAGAGCCACAGCAACAGAATTCATTTGCAGTTATCATCATATTTTCCATTCCAAGGTTAGCTGTGAAGACGATCCATTTTGAGATACCGCCAGAGCCTGAACAAATTATCTCGATGTCCAGAACAGCACTGCTGTCCCATTGGACACAACTGATGGCTCCAGATGCCTGCTTTCTCAGTGCACTGTCTCACTGTGTAGAGCACCTCTAATAAGGTACAATGCATCACTTTTACATTGCAGTTGTTTTCACAGTTTGCCTTTTTATCTCCTTCCAGTCTCATGCAGTAATGAAGGGAAATATTTATATGCTCCCAATCCTAATTTTGTAGCAACAGACACCAGCATTTAGATGTTGGTGTTGATGTTTCACTGAGATCTATAACTGTAGCAGATATTTTACCCTTATGCTGTTAAGTGATTTTGAGAAACCATTCTATCAAGACTGAAAATTAACTGCTCGCCTACCAAATTCTCTCACACTGTTATAAGAGAGTTCGAGTATTTCTTTAAAATTCAACCAGACTTTGGAACCAGCAGTTTTTACTAATTTTGTTTTCAATTTAACTCACCTGTCTGTCATTCTCCCATGACTAGGAAGAACTTGGTGGTGCGAAAAGAAAAAATGTGGGTGTTAATGTGACCCATCTTGTGACGCATGTGTCAGCCTGGAATGACCATTTAAATCAGTAGAGACCAACCCTTTTCAGCCACAAATTAGCCCTGCACCCTCCCAGAGTGCCACTCCAATCCCTTTCCACTGCCCAATCTGCTGCTCTACTTTCTACTCCCTACTATGTGTTCCTTGCCCAATCCCCTCCTCTGATTTCTACTTCCTGCCTGATCTTCTGCTCTGCTTTCTGCTTCCTATCCTATCTGCTGATGTGCTGCCTGTCCCCTCCCTGCTATGTCAAGTGCCATACACAGAGTCTCTCCATGCCACTTGCGGCACTCATGCTGCAGGTTGGCCAGCCCTGATTTAAATAATCTTCCACCTCAGCAAAATAGAAACAAACCAGGCATGTGCGTGTACGACTGCAAGGGGAATTGTAGACTAAGGGGTGTAGCTGGAGAAAGATCAAATTATACACTGATGGTTCCCATTTATAAAGATGCATAGCAATCAGTCCTCTTAGCCTTTACTCTCCCTTGCTTCTACCTTGACATATAAGGCATTCTCAGTGTTCCATGTTTCATGGCCTATAATTGTGTGTAAGGGTTAGAAGTGTCAATTTTGAGGAATCCTTGGATAAATGGCTATTTCTAAATGCAGGTGTGAGGGTTCGGCCAAGACGTAGCTGGCTGGGCCTGCAGGTAGGCCTGGAAGGGCAAGCAGGAGGTCAGCTAGGTGGGGGTACAGATTACCGGGGCATCGGGTCAGGGTCTGGATAAATGGAACAGGGAACACAGGACCAGATTCCAAGACAGCCGAGAGGGGATCTGAGAGACATACTCTGGAGTGTGGTGGTGGTCTCTCAAAGTCGAAGATGACGTCCGTCAGGCTTGACGGGTCCTCAGGTGACTGAGGAGCCCGATTCTGGATGCACACATTCTTCGGCAATGGGAACATGTTGCTGCACAGCAGAATGGGATTTGCAGCCCCCAGTTGGTCTCCTTCTCCTTCCTCCACCGCCACCGTTCTGCCTTGGTATTGAGTTGTTGGGCCTCGAAGTGGCACGCACCTTGGTGGACCAGGTGGCAGCACACCAAACGGTCAGCAGCTTGCTCCTCCCAGCTGTTGGTGTTGATGCCTCTGTGCTTGAGGGTGACCTTGAGCGTGTCTTTGTACCATTTCCTTTGGCTGCCCTTTGAGCGTTGGTCAACAGAGAACTGGGAGAAGAGAATCGGGTGAGGGAGGTGGTTCTTGGACATCCAGATGCAGTGGCCCATCCATCAGAGTTGATTTCTCAAGAGCAAGGCTTCGATGCTGGTGGACGCAGCTTCATGGAGGACACTCGCGCTGGTCTGACGGTCCTCCCATTTGATCCCCAGGATTCGATGCAAGCACCGCTGGTGAAAGCTCTCAAGGGTCTTAACGTGGCATCAGTAGATAGTCCAGGCTTCACTGCAGTACAGGAGGGTGGTCAGCATGACAGCCTTATAAACCAGGACCTTCATCAACTTACGAAGATCTCTATTTTCAAAGACACATTGTCACAGCTTGAAGGCAGCGGCCCTGGTGCAGTTGACCTGGTGCTGGACTTCTTCATCGATGGTAGCCCATTGAGAGAGGTGGCTGTCAAGATATGGAAAGTGCTCCACATACTCCAGAGTCTCTCTGTCTATAGCCTCCCCTCCGTGTCTAGAGAGTCTGGAGTGCAAGCCAAGGTCAGAAGCCAGGAGAATCAGAGCTGGTACTGAGTTCCAGGGAAGATCCAAGATTAGTGTCAGGAAAAGCTAAAGCCAAGTCAGAAGCCAGGAGAACCAGAGAGAGCAGCAAACATGAGGCTTACCAGAGCAGACTAAGATGTGTTCAAAAAGACTGAGTGCCACTCTCAGCAGCCATTCCAGTTACAGAGAACTGGAGCAGTTGCATTAGCCTGGGATCAAGGTCAAATGTGGAAGCTCAAGAGCTCAGTGCAGTCAGGCCTGACTGACCAGATGCCCTGACAACAGAGGATTGGACAGATAGCTCAGGAAGGACCTCTAGTTCCATGTTCCTGTGATCCTAAAATAACCAAGGGATTCACCACTTGAGCTGGTAAGTCCTCATGGTCTAGTAGATAGGTAAAGGAGTAAGCAATAAGAGACATGGGTTCTATTCTGGTCCTTCCACTGACCCGCTGTATGACCTGACACTAGTCATTTCTCCTGGATTCCCACTCTTCTCTGCGTCTAGCTTCTCCAGTTCAAACATCAGGTCTTTGGAGATCTGAATGTCTCCTCCAATGTACCCTGTCTAGGACAATGGGCCTTTGCTGCTGGCTATTGTAACACAACTAACAGTGATAAATAGGCAAGATCATCCAGGGCTACTAAAAAAAATCTAGTCTCTGAGCATGGAATGTTTTAATTCAAGTTAAAGGAGGACATGTGGCCAGTTTGGTCATTATGAAACCGTACACGTAACACTTTTTCCAGAAATTCACAGAATTTTTGTGGTTCCTTGTATCATGGATCCCTATGGTTACACTGTGTCTATGTTGAATGTTTATTGTTTCTTTGTGACAGGCATTTACCTCCTGGTGTTTCAGAGGATTCATCACCAAACTATGCTAATTGCAATCACAGCTCCTCTGTATGCCATTCTACTGGAACACATAAACCAACAATTGGTCAAATTAATTATATCCTTAGTTTTTATCACAATGAAAGAAAATGCACACAAACTTTCCCTCAGCGGGGAAGGGCAATAGATATTAATCATTATTATTACAGAAGCTCCCAGAAACCCAGCTGAGATCAGGGCCTTTGTGCTAGGTACTGTACAGGCATTTAAAGCCATGGGGAGCTCTGGCCCTTAAAGGTCTCCTATCTAAATTGACAAGAGAGAGAGGAAGAAATAGTTATTAATCTGTTCTTACAGATGGGGAACTAAAAGAGGTTAGATGATTTGCCCAACATAATCCAGAGCCAGGGACCGAACTCAGACGCCTCAAGATTATCTTTCCTCTCTATTTCATTGTATTATTAATTAGTACAGTTAGTAAACTGTGCATAGACAATAGCCTAATGTGGAGCTCACTCTCTAGCAATCTGGAAGCAGAAAGGCACATTGAAATAAAGGAAGATGTTGGAAGCTGGTAAATTTGGGTGGTAAATTCAAGTGCATGGCTCCAGTAGCACTGAGATGGCACATTTGTAGTTAAGCACCTAGCTGGCTTCCCTCTTCTCACTTTTCAGTGCCACCTTCCACCCTCACAGCACTGGGGTCAACCCCTGCTCTTACTAACACTGACTTGGTTTGGGATCACACCGGGTGTCAGACCAGGACAGAATCTGACCAATTCCATGGAGTTAGGATTTAGTGTCTCCACACATTCAGAGCACTGGGCTATACATAAGTGGTGCCAAGTTTACTGAATCTGCTCCAGAATAAGCATAGTTCAGTTGCTCTTAAAAGCACTGTTCTGTGAGCTGTGGCACCATCATCCAGTGGAAGCAGACAGGCAGCTCTTTTAATATCCACCAAAGCAGGCAGAGAAAAAGATTTCCTATGGATATTGTTCAAGAGCCCAGAAAGCAGTAATGTGCTTTTATTTCTACACGATATACATAAAACTGGAAATTACACTTTGGAAATGTCTTCCCTGTCCAAAATGAACACACTGTTGGCTCATGTGAAGCTTCCAGAGCCAGAAGAGCTGCAAAAATGTATTTGCATATGTTTGGAACTGGCCGTTTTTCCATATTCCCTCCAGTTATCCTGTGAATCCCAGGAAGTCAGGCTCTACTCATCAGTAGCTATTTGTCTAACTCAGAAGGAGTACAGTTAATGGGTGCCATGCATGAAGGAAAGAGCCCATCTGCAGAATAACTTGCGCTGGGAATAAGTGGAAATCACTTTTGTGTTCTCTTTAGCCAAGAAAGAATTTGTGAGTCTTGTACATACTAAGAACAATCTAATATGCTTAAATTTAAATTCTCATTGTTTTTAAAAGTCCGAGCAAGATTCTTCTATTACAGCCAAGTTCGATGGATTAAAGTTGCACATTCCTATTGTCTTTATTAGAGTTGTAGTTGTATAATGAGGTAAAGAATTAGCCCCAATACCCAACTGTTAAACTAGAGCTGATCAAAATACAGAATCTGAAGCTTTTTGTCTGCTGAGATGCTGAAATTAGATTTTGCTCAAATTTGTATTGAAGACAAAATCTTGAAATTATTTGCAAAGTAAATATATTGACTATTTCAAATTTATTCTCTGTAGTTTTATATTACTATCTATACCTTATTTCCTTGCACACAACACACACTTTTCCCCACAAAAATCAGAAGCTGGAAATGATAATGCATATGAGAAATATGGTAAGCACAGTTTCTGCCAGTTACAGACAAAAGCGAAAGCAAAATTTGCGCTCAACTCACAGGGAACAGAACAATAAGCAGGCTCTGCTCCCAAGCTGTTGCTACACAGTTACTTACTACAAAAAAAAACTTTTGAAATTCATTCTGCTTTTCAAAAACAAGTTGTGTATTGCATTATAGGGCATGTTATATGCAAGGAAAATATGTTAGTGTGACAGTACAGTCATTATGTCTGTACTTAAAGCCTCAGCCAGAGCTATAATAGTAAACAAAAAAATTCAGATTTCCATCTGCCACGTACTAGGCCTTAGCAGAATTTTCCACTGGTAGGAAAATTGCAGAAGGCTTCCCCCAAAAAACATTTAAGGGATCAATTTATGTTCACTTCAAGCTTCTCCATGAAGTTATTGACTCACATTTGGGCATTATTCTGGACTGACAGCTGATAAGAGACAAACTCACAGTTGGGTGCTGTGTGGGAATGCATTCCTGGCAGATACCATGGAAGATGACATTGCTAAAGTATCAACAATGATTAACAAAGCTGCCTAACTGAACAATGAGAGATCAGAATGAGTATGAAATATTTTTATAGTATTTCTGTATTTTCCAAATAAACTTAAAGAGCTCCCAGACTAGCCTGGGGAGAATGCTGTATTAATATGGCCAGGTGCTGCCACTGGGTGAGGTAGCTTGTCCAAAACTAGCTGTAACTGCAAGGTGTATCTGCATGTTACCACACTAAGTTGTGCGGACAAACCCTTGATGCCTAACAAATAAACATAATTCTTTCTTTGCAAGAAATTTCTTTAACTGAATCCAGGCAATCAGCAGAGAAACAACAGTGACTGAGCCTCCTAGCCTAAAAAACAGTACTCCTGACAGCCACTTCTATAATGCTAATACTTCACATTGCTATAGCTGAACCTAATCACACGCTGGGCACATCTGCACAAGATGCTGACTACACAGTAGCCTCTGCACAGTAGATACTACTGCACAGTAGCATTGTGTGACAAAAAACATGTTGAGACACTTCTGCGCAGAAGTATTAGGCTACTGCGCAGTAGCATCACTTAAAAGGCATTCACCGGCACTACTGCACAGTAACTCCAGTTACCGAGCGTTTATCTAGTACTTGCTTATACAAGTATTAAATAAATGCACAGTAACCACTGCACAGTAGCATCTCATATAGACACTCCCACTGATACCACAATGTAAATGCTAAGAGAAGAGCTAGTGTGGGACATTTTCTGACAAACAGTTTTCCCTTGGAAAATGCCAATTCAATGCAACACAGATGGTTCAATGCAAGACATGTATTGATTTTATCAATTTTTTTTTAGACTTTCTTAAAAGGTTGCATTTTTACTTTAACTGCTACTGCACTATAATTTATGATACACCGTATTATGAGTCAAAGGTGTTTTTACCTTCTGTATTTTCTCATATACAACATGCCCTGGATATAATATGCACCTTGCTTTTGGAAGGCAGAATTAATTTTAAAAAGATCTTTAACTGTCAGTTAAGATCCTTAACTGGCAGAAGTGTTCTTACCATATTTCACACCTATAAAATGCACTAAAATTTCCAGCACCTGATTCCTGGGGAGAAAAAAATGCATGCTATATGCAAGAAAATACAGTATTACCAGTTGTTGGTTCTCCTGTCTACCTCCTCCCTCCCACCTATATTGTAGCAACCATTACATAAATATATACACAAAGGGCCATATTCAGTTCTGTGTTACTCCACTGACCTTCAGTGGAATTATCTCAGATTTACCCTATGACTAAGTGCAAAATTTGGCCCAAAGTGTATAAAGACCCTAGAATCCATTTGTTGAATCTGTGGTTTGATTACATAAGGCTACTGGTGCATTGCAACTTCTTGTTCATAAAAAATAAGGAACAACTCAAATGAACCATCACCATCATAGGTTTGGATCTTCCTCTTTGGTATTTGCATGTGCTAAATGCTTCAAATATTAGCAATGCAGTTTACAGAACTATCACAGGGCAAAGAATAAAATTATACTTCAGCCTGCCTTAGACAAAGAAAGGTAGAGCAGGACAGTATTACAAAATCTGGGCAAGATAAACCCTGTTGTCTTATCCTTTTTTGTAAGAAAATCAAGTTCTGGGTGAAAAGTCTTGGCCCTGTTAAAGTCAAAATGCCTATTGACTTCCCTAGGCTCAGGACTTCTCCTTTGGTCCTGCGGGAAGAATAAGGAACATCTGAGTTTCAATCTCATCTCAGATGCTGGATAACAATGGGCACTTTTACACATGCTCCTGTGCGTTCTGACAGGAACCCATCAGAGCAGACTCGATTCATTGAGTAATGCCCATGTTTCCAAATGGCAGCAGGGGTGCTGTAACTAAAGCTCATTTGACAAGCTTTAGTTACAGTGGTCCCGCTACCATTTTGAAATGTAGGACACTGAATATCTGAGATGCTGCGGGCATTTGAATTAAAACAGCTCCTGATGAGAGCTGCTGTAATTAAAACGCCACCCCCACACCTCACCCCGGAGCATGTGTATAGGTGCACAATATGTTTGAAGTATGTCACTTAACCTCTTTTTCATCAATGGCAAAACAAAAAGGTAAAAATTACCTAACCTATTCCACAAGAATATTGTAGAGATTAATTACTAGATGACGACTGCACAGTGCCTTGAAAATAATCCCTCTTTAAAAAAAGTCCCTTATATAAATATTATATTATCATGCAATTCTATTAATATATCATTTCTGCAAGGTTTGCAACATTTTTCAGAGGTATATAGGAATGCAATGACATTAATTTCATACCAAGCAATTATGGAGGCAGAGAAACATTAGTACAGAATATGAAATAAAGATGCATCACATTGGAATTGTTATTGAAAGAAATACCACAGTATTTAACTACTACAACAGAGGGTGCAATCTTTCATTCAACAAAATTGACACAAAATGACACACTTGGTGAAGCAATGTTAAGGATGACCTAGACCATGGCAACATCAGTCTATTAGGAATGGCAGCATAGCAGTATCCAGTCTGGCACATTCTTTGGTGGCATTATAACATAATAGCCGAATAAAATGTAGGCTCTGAAAAGCAATTCCACTGTGGTGCATTATACGCCTGAACCACCTTTCATCAAAGTCATTGATAAGATTTCTATGGGAATTAGTTTGTGCCCTATGTGAGGTACCTGACAGTTTCCCACAACTGGCATTATAGAGAGAGAGAGAGAGTGTGTGTGTGTGTGTGTGTGTGTGTGTATACTGGTAGACTTTATCAAAGGACAGAAATGAATCAGTTGTAAAATATGCCAGGATTGTTTCTTTACAGGACAATTCAAAGAACATGCACCAAACAGACAGAAATTATGCCAACTGTTCAAGTCAGATCTGGTTCCTGCCTGGGGCATATGAATGCTGATCCCTGACCTGCTAGCTTGGGAGCATCTCTGCAGTTACCCTCTCCTTATAAGCTGTAGCCACAGTGCAGCTCGAAGTAGACTTCACTCTTTCCCTATGAGGTAGGTAAATATTACCCGTCTCGTTACAGAAGACCAGAGGCAGAGATAACAAATGATTCACAGAAGGTAATGGCAAAAAGAAACCGTGTCTAGAAGTTGGGATTAGAACTCGGACAAACCAAGCACCTCATGCTGTGCTCCAACCACCACCCAGCAACGTCTATCTCTATTCAGTGTACAGGCAACCCCCGCTTAGCGCTCCTCATCAGTGCCGGAAAAAGCGAGCACTAAGTGAAACAGCGTTAAGTGGAACCCATTTCCCCATAGGATTTAATATAAATAAAGATAATTGATTCTGCACCACCTGCCAGCCCTGGCTGGGCCACTCCTGGCAAGGCACCACGCAGGCTCTGCCAGGGAAGGCATCAGCTCCTCCCAGCCTCATTGTTCCCTTGCTGCGATGGCCCCTGCCAGCCCGCATCCACCAGCCACTGGTGCACCTGTGCACGGCCGCAGCCGCCCCGCCCATGGGGCCTGAGTCGGGGCTCTGGCATGGGGTAAGCAGTGGGGACATACACCTGCCCATGCCCCACTTTACCCAGTGGGGGCTCCCTCCAGGGCACCTGGCACTGGGACAAGCCACCACCGCCAGATTGCTGCAGGCTCAGGACGGGGTCCGCACCCCACGGGTGAGTGTATGACTGGAGCAGAACAGGGCATGGGCTGCAGCCCAGGGATGGGGGAGCTCTGTGGGCTCGGCTTGCACTGGCTCAGGCCCTGTACTCCTGCCAACCCTGGCCTTGGGCCCCACGCTCCTGCTGTCCCAGGCCCCGTGCTCATGCCCTCAACCCTCCCCTTCTCGCTGCTGCTGCTCCTCCCTGCCTGCTCCAGCACCATGTGCCAGAGCGGACCCCAGACTCCTGCCACCCCTCCCTGGGCTCCCACTGGCTGCCACTCACCACTTCCCATGCAGCTGCCACTACTTTTCTCCACACCCGTGCTAAGCGTTATAATGAAACGCGCTCAGCGCTAAATGAAACTAGGTAGGTATTTTACATGAGCGCTATAACGAAACCACAGTAAGCAAAACTGCGGTAAGCAAGGTCTGCCTGTAAGAGGAATGCATCATTAGTAGAAGAAACAGCCTCCCAAACAGGAGTCCCTGCGGTTCTTGAAGCCACACCAGAGGAATTATTAACATCGTTTTAGCACAATAGCTTGTCCTATCCTGGGCAATGCAGAACTACATAAACCATCACTTGAGGCTCTTCATTCTTGACATAAGCAACTAAAACCTAGCTGCTTTGCTGAAAAATTGATGCCTCCTGGGGAATTTCAATGAGTCCTTGGGAAAGTTTCATGAATGGCGGTGCCATCATTATTAACAGCATAATATTATTAACAGCGGAAACATATCCCTTGGCCCGGCTGTCCCGGAGCAGCCTCTCTTGGTCTGAGTGATACCTCTTGAAGCTCCAGCACAGGTGCATGGGAGCTCATATAAGGACCAGGGGAAAAAGATAGGAGAGGAGGGTTTGTGAAACAGGATTCTGTGAGCAAAGGGCCAGCAAAGTCAACGTGAGGGTAAATATAAACAGGAACAAAAAGAGTGCAGCCCTGGCATGCCAGCCTCAACGTTTACATAAAAAGAAGCTATGGAAAAGAGTTTAAGAAAGCATAACATTTTCCAAATGACTCAACATCAATTTGCCTGATAATATATTTTTCATAATCATGTACTGTAGTTAGTGCATTTGTGAAGAATAGCGGAAGAGGACAAAACCATGAACAACTGGATGTGCTGATACTCTGATGTGCTCATTTCTCTTCCTATCCTGTCTTTTAGATTCATTTCCTTGGTTAAGTATACAGTGTCTGCTTATCAGCAGAAAGCACAACAATTATTCCTGTATATAGCTTCTTTTAAGGACAATGGGATAATATTATGTTTCATCCCTTGCTGTTCTAAGATCTTCACAGCATGCTCCACACTGCTGCAACCTCCTTTGGATCCCATTCTTGCATGAATACTACTATTGAACAATAGCTAGGAAAGAGGCAGGCCAAGGCTTCTATTTATTAATATTTAAATGTTATTTACTTATTAAACTTGTTCATTTTAGTGTAATCTCCTCTACCCAACCACCACAGCCCGCTTGTTATATATATAAACCTGGACAGCCAGTCTTCTGCTGCTGAAATGGAACCCACTGGTTACGTATTCCCCTCTGGGCTGCTTGGGAATTTTTCAACAAAATGTTTTTCCATCGGAAAAAGAAATATTCATCGAAACTGAAATTTTCACAGGAACTGACTAATTTTGAGGCAACTTTTGTCAGAAAGATTTCTCTGGTCAAAATGAAAAGGAGAGGGAGAGAAGGCGGGAGAGAGTGAGAAACCTCAGAAATAGCTTGGTGATCAGAGTAATTAATGGGGTCGTGGGAGATCCAGATCCCCAGCTTCTAAGCCCTCTGTGAGGAGGTAAGCACTGTAATGAATAAATTATTTTTTAATGGGATGCTGCTTAATTCACAAAAGTTTTGGAGGGGTGTCTTGAGTCTAACAAGGTTAAGAACCACTGGTCTATGGGGATGCCCAGTGCAATCCTTTGTCTCTGTAGTGTCTGTTCTTATCAGTTTAATATCTGATACATCTTTGATGTGAAAAAAAAACAACCCCTCTGTCTGGCTATGGGGCCAGCTGACACAGAAGCAGTAGGGAAGACCGGACTGCAACTTAAGCAACACAGTGTAGAGATCACCTCTGCCTGATCCATCCAATGTTTAACCATCCTCCAAGTTTCCCTCGCCAACCATGGTTTTGAGTATCCACACTTAATAGTCTATATATCATTTTGGCTACCACGGTATACAGTATTGAGTAACCATGGTTTTCCATGGCCACACATCAGCCCACCACCTGCTATTTTCCTGTAAGCCTTTTGTCTTGCTAAGCACAGTTTTGCCAACCACAGGAACTTTCAGGACCCTAACCCAGCGGTTGGTGAGGGAACCCTGTACTTTCAAATACAAGCCCGAATCCGTTTTTGAAAACTATCAACTGCAGCCCAGCACCAGAAGTCCTGCACAGAAACCAAGGAGGAGCTCAGTCCAACTCCGCTCCCAGTACATGCCAATACTAGTTAGAAAAAATACAAAAACAAATAGAAAGAACAAACACTTCACCTGATCTGAGACAACCTTTCTATATGACTCAGTCTTCATGGCCTATGTAAAGAGGTGGACAGTAACCTCTGAGTCCTGAAGAGTATCTACCTCTGAGTACAATGTGTGGTGGGGTAGGCTCCCAAACACATGCATCCATCACCCAGAAGCACCCAGGTAGACAAACCCTGCTCTAGTTGCCTTAAGTGGGCATTTGAGCACCCAAGTGCAGAACGTAGCTATCTGTGTTTGAGCCCTGGGTCCTGTATCTGGTCACACAGGAAGGCTGGTTGTGGTGAAGGTGCTAGATTTCGTCCTCAGGTTTGTGAGGCTCAGGTGCTAGCTTCTACCATCGGCTTCCTGTAAGACGTTGCATAAGACACTTATTCAGTCAGGCACCAGATCATCTCTAAACCTGAGATAATATCGTTTCTTCTCATCTGTGGTCTACCCTGTCTATTAGAGTGTAACCTCCTTATTATGAGGCTGTGTATATGTATGGCACTTAGCACAACAAGGTCCCAGTTTCTGCTGGAACTTAATGGTGCTTTTGTAACACCCATCATAATATCACTATCACTTTATATTGCCAATATTTTATACACTCAAGTCCCATTTTACCTGGCGCTATGAAAAGGCACATAAATAGGGAAAAGGGCCCCTACCTCTTGAGAATTCATACAGGAGCTGGATAAGTTGACAAGACCTGCTCTGGGCTAGCACTTCTCAATCCACTACCCACACTCGCAAACGTGGAGTCAAATCCCACACCACAAACACACACACGCACACACACTTTCCTTTCTCAGCTGCTCCCTTTCAAAAGAGACTATTTCCCTTTTTATGCAGGAGGTGCATTGCCTGCCTGAGGCACAGTCAAAGTCTCTCTTCTCTTCAGGCTTCACCATTTTTCCAGCACTGAGGAACAAGTCGTTTCAACTGTTGCTGCAGGCAACAGAGCTACAATACATTTTCTCGGCATCAGCTTGGCTTCTTTCTCAATTTCAAGAAGGAAATGCTGCTGCCTCCTTCCACTTCATCCTCCCCAGAAAGGAGTGGTGAAAACTAATTGGTGATTTGACAATAAGTGCAATGTATCTTGACTTACCATGTGTCACTGGAATGTGGCAATTTGCCATCATTAACACAAGAATATTTATTTAGCAGCATATAAATAACATCCTTCAAGCACAGTGCAAATAATTACTTGTCCTCTCATATCTGGGTTTGGAAGCAAGCACCATTCCCCTTTATTTTCTAGTTAGAAAAGCTAAGACACATTGGGTGTGTCCCCAAGAGCAGGAACATGCGTTTCCCTGGGGACAACCAGCAGTGGCATATATTTGCTAGTTGTCCCCGAGCATGTCCCTACATGTGAGCTGTGGTGCATGGCAAATTGCCCCAGGTGGGGCAGAGGAGGCTAGGGCCAGAACCTGGGCTGGCACCAGCAACCTTGACTGGGGCCCTGGGAGTCTCCTGGGGCTGCAGCAGCAGCAATCCAGGTGCATTGAGCCTGGTCAGCAGCCAGAGCACTGGAGGGATTGGGCCAAAAGAAATCTCATGAGGTTCAGCAAAGACAAGTGCAAAATCCTGCACTTAGCACAGAGCAATCCCATGTACCAGTACAGGCTGGGGACTGACTGGCTGGGCAGCAGCTCTGCAGAAAAGGACCCGGAGGTTACAGTGGACAATACGCTAAATATGAACCAGCAGTGTGCCCTTGTTGCCTAGAAGGCTAATGGCATACTGGGCTGCATTGATAAGAGTGTTGCCAACAGGGCAAGGGATTATTAGAGGATTATTTTCCTCTGTTTGCTCTATTTGGCACTGGTGAGGCCACATCTGGAGTACTGTGTCCAGTTTTGGGCCCCCCACTACAGAATCTCCTGGCGGCAAAAAACCCGCCACATTGCAAATTAGCAGCACAGCAAATGTGTGCATATGCAGCACGTGTGGTTTGCAGCTCTGCAGACAGGTTTGCAGCACCGCAAACTGCACATGCATGCTCGCAGGGACATGCCTATTAAGTTTAATTACCCACTCTAGTCTACATACAGCCAGCAATTTTGTCAATCCTTAACATTCAAAAATCCTTTCAGAAATCACAAAATTCACTGAAAAATTATGAGATATTAAGACAAATAAATGTGGGGTTTTTATTTGTACTCTAATTGTTTTTCTTCTTGTGTTCAGATTTTTAAACTTCTCTCCTCAGTTATGAAGCATCAAAACTGCCTTAAAGAATAAAAAAGAAAACCTGAAATATTAACATAATTACCTCACTGAACAAGCTTCAGTCTTTAAGAAAACCATCCTGTACAAGGGAGAGCCATGATAAAATTGCAAGAACTAGCAACTCTGAGACAGTGCCAGGTAAAACTGAGTTTAAAAAATGCATGCTTTCTGTTTCCTAGTTTTGTGAACTAACAGTAAGATTCACCAAACAAAAACTAGTAAACAAAAGCATACAGTTATCAATGCAATTCATTACTCAATAAATATCCTGGGTGGCCTTTTATGATTTTATGAATCCTATAAGGGGTGTGTGTGTGCACAGGTATCATTACAAAGACTTTTATATAAAATCTGCAGACACTTCAAAGGAAGGTGAAACGTTGCATGCTGGGATTTGTAGTATTTGTGGGTTAAACCACTGCACTGAATCTATAATAATTTGCTCTACTTTGTCCTTTAGATACAAGCCACCAGTTTCTAGCAAATTTCCAGTGCAGCCCACATTTCAGCATCATTCTGAGCACCTTTCTGTTAAAGGAAACATTGTGTTTCTTTTTGTTTAGCTCTTCTTTCTGCAGTGCCACTGGAGAGCTGTAAAGATTCCCCTTCAACTGCCTTAACTATCATTACTAAAACTTAGCTTAGAAAAATATTTTTATTACAAAAACACCCGTTGCCCAGGAGGCTGCGGTAACATTTTTCTCATGCCCAAGGCGCCGTTATGACAGCTGTGCTGAAGCTGGCTGCAGATCCAAAATCTTCCTTTAATGCCCTGCCATGCATGTTCTCGGGACACCATCAGTTTCTCTTTCTCTCCCTTTTTTTGTTTTTGTTCTCTACTGCAATCTCAGGCAGCAAAAGAAGACCCAATTGTCAAAACGTGTGAGGGGAAAGTCCCGAGTCCCGATGAGGGTTGCACAGGTTGTGATACTTACCAGAAATACTGATAGAAGGGTGCACCCAAAAAATGGAGAGATTTCTTCTTCTAGATTTCTTAAAACATCACGAACAAATGCTTTTTGGACTCCATGTTACAGTATGTCAGTATGTCAGGAATCTGGCAGCAGCCAGCGATAAAGTGCCACGCTGCCTGACCTTGATGCCAAGCCAACAAAGAGAATATACGCTTAAAATAGCTGGCAGCTGACAGACAAGCTAAGTTGGATCTTGCTGAAGAACCATTCCAGTCTTTATAACTTGAATCTGAACTGTAAAACGGATCAGGTTCACTGACTCACCAAACTCCCTCCAAGCTGCAACGGGCAGCTACAATTACAGGGCACCAAATGGATATTTCCCTTGCTTCTGGGGGTCTTTGCAAGGCCCAGACCAGACCTGTGTCCAGTTCAGGCTTTCTGTGTTCACTGCATGTATATAATGAACATACAGAACCTTACATAAAATGTTGTGTCCAGATTAGACAGATGTCAGCTAGCGATGCTTATTTTAATAGCCAAGTTTTCCTAACAGACTCTCTGGCAATCTTCAGGATACAGCTGGATGCAGAATGCAACAATTAGCTGTAAAGCTCTACCAATGACAACTTGGACGGTGACTTTCTCAGGCCCCAGCAGAGAGCTCTTTCTTTGTTTCATTAGCTGGACATGGGAAACCCTTTCCCAAACTATTTTACGTTTCCATACACAATCTATTGTATGGTCTCTACTACCACAGCATCTGAGTCTACACAACCTTTAATATCTTTATCCACCCAGCATCTTGGGGAGGTAAAGCTATTCCCCACGTTTTGTAGTTCAGGAAACGAGACACAGAGAGACAACAGTCCAGGCCCTCCATGTTAAAATCAATGGGACATGTCCACAGTCACGCAGAAGGCCTGGGCTTTAGCAGGAAAATGAACAAACATCTCCAAAGTCCCAGGATAGTTCCCTAACCCCTGGACCATCTGTCCTCGCTAAAAACACATGACTGCAATGCACTCCCAAGTGAAAAGCATGCATGTCCACATCTTCAGCTAAGGAGCATCCTCTCTGTATATCACCTCTGTTCAAAGTGGTGACCCAGAGCCAGAGTTCCTTAAGCACACTAGAAATTACGGGCGTGCAAAGCTTTGGGTGGTGATTCGATTCGGAGGAGATTCAGCCCGATTTGGTGGCTGAACCTCCAAATCCGAATTGAAGCAAGGGACCAATTTAAAGGTCCAAACCAATTCAAAGCTCTCCAAATCTTCAGAAAAGATTCAGAGAGCTTTGATGATTCAGGCAGTCCCCAGTGGCTGCAGCAGGGAGCTGCAGCTGACTCTGAGCTGGTAAATACTAGGGGTTGAGGGAAGGGGGACCCCTACCAGCCCCCCTGACTCCCACCCGCTCCCCCAGCCCCATCATGGCTGCCTCGCCCACCCCAGCTCCGGTACTTTAAAAAAAAGCTCCAGTGCTCGCCGGGTGCTGCCGAGTGGGGTGGGAGTGATCCCCACTGCCCCCCATTGCCCATTGCTGAATGGGGGTCTCTGCACAAGTCCCCCGATGCCCCCCTCACTCCCCCAGCCCCCCCCATGGGTGCCCCGCCTGGCCTAGCTCTGGCCCTTTAAGAAAAAAAAAAACAAATGAGAAAAACCCTGGGACTCACTGCTCCTGCAGTGGCCTCAGGGCCGAATCTCCAAATCAGTTTCAGCCGAATCGAATTGGGACAGAGATTCGAATCACCGAATCGAATCACTGTCCCCTGAATCAGCCAAATCCGAATCCGAAGCAAATACTAGCCGCTTCGCACAGGCCTACTAGAAATCAACCAAGAACTCTGAAGAAGAGGAATTACTACACTGTTAGGCAATGATCCAATACTGTTGGATCCCCTGGAATAATTTTAACACCTTTGAAACTTAGGCTTGTGCGTGTCAGCAGGGGCTTCTCGGAGAGGAGCTGAACAACGTACTTGCCGCTAGTTTGTTCACAGCAGGGCAGCATTTTTTGATCACACAAATCTGAACTCCTTATGCACAGACTTTAAAGGGCTGGAGCTCTCCTTAATGCTAAAAGTTTCCTTTCCTTAATAATATGTTGTTTTGAAACTGGTAGAATAGCTGTGAGTTAACCAGAGGCTGTCACTAATGACCTGCTTCTTACAAAAAACATGCAAGGTCATCCTTAAGCTGTCCAGCTTTCTAGATCATGCCTACACCCTCTCCCCAGGCATTTACTTTGAGAGTTTTAGTAAACAGGAGTTCAGGCTAGGTCACATACCAGGTTGTGATGTGACAGGGTCATTATTTAGCTAACTGTCAATAGATAATATTTGGCATTCCAGAAAAGATGCTGCAAGTATATGAGGGCAACAATTATGCAAGGCCTGGTTTCCGGGAAGGCCAATTTTAGTCTACAAAGTAATGGAACATGAGATCTAAACCAGCATCCCCGGTTGTTGCAAATGGCCCTGAACAACCTTAACTCCACATTTTCTGTATTAATTCATAACAAAAAACCCCATAAGAATTTAAAGGGACTATAGTGCCTCCCAACTTTTGTTAGCCTCAGAAAACAAACACAAGAGCAACTTGATTTAACTCAGGTTGAAATTCATCCCTCTAGCATTTCATCCAACCAGTTCTCACTGCTGCTGAAAATGGTACAGAAAAAGGCATTTGGTTCACTAGGATGAAGAGGAAACCAAGAGGCATGTGCTGATAAAGAAGGGCATTTATGGGAATCTAACAACTCAACGGGTTCCTGAAAGAATTTGAAAATGGAGACCTTGCCAGTTGCCTCCAGTAGGGCATGGCTCAGCTGACCTTTTCGTATACTTTTAAAGAATGAGTTTGCTTCAGAAGCCTTCAAGGGGTAATAGTGATCTTTTATATCTGAGATCCATCTCTAGGTCTGTATAAAAGCTGCATTATGGGTCTGCCTCTAGTGCATTCCCCAGACACACAAGAGTTAAATACAGACATGTGATAAATCAGATGTATTCCCTTTGGATACAATTGGATTCTGTATCCATTTTGCACAGAGACACTGTATATCTTTGTTATGTTTCAGGCCTTTGCCTCTCATGTGAGTGCAAACAAGGGCATAACACTTGACCCACTGTTGTCTTTCAGAAAACATTCTGCCCAACGCTGCCTTCGTTTGCACCTCTTTAAAGTACAATCTGACTTCACTGACTGGGCTTGCCAGAAACACAGAGCTTGTCAGGATGTATGTAGCACTCTGGTCCAACACTGGTGAAGAATTGCTAGGTGGTCGCTGATAGCCTTCGATTTCCAGAGGTGGCAATTACGTCCAGGCTTCTGCTCCCGTCCACAGGACTGCATACCACTGGAAAGAAGCTAACATGTAGCATTACCGACTGCTGCTACTGCACTAGGGGGAACACTGCAGTTGATTCGAACTTAACTAAAATCATTTGGTTTCTGGTTTGCAATGCGTAAGCTTGGTAAGAGCATTTTCCTACAATATTAAAACTGTTTTGATAAAACCATAGTCAAACTCCACTAAGCCTGAATTCATTTGGAAGGAAAACCAATGTTAGAATGATTAAAATAAAATAAAAAGTCCAGGTTCACAAGTCAGTGATGCATGAATTACATGCTCTAAGACTGATATCATCATAGAAAACTTTTGACTATCCCAGAAACATCTGGCTGAATTATGCAAAGGTTAACCAGGTCTGTCTGCATCCCTAAATACAGTGTACTTTGTTTCTCCGAAGGGAATTAATTTTTATCCAATATGACAAAGATTTAAGTGAGTTGCAAAGAATAATTTAGGCAGATGGGGCTGTTTTGATTCTAAAGTAAAAATAAAGTATGTCATTGGATTACATTATTATTCCTATTAATAATTCTGAATTATAGCTAAAACATTGTCTGCTACAACAAATCATGTCTGACAAGCTCCTTCTGACTATGACAAAGCACTTTGCTTCAACCAGTCATAATAAAATTGTATTCAGAGATTGGCCTTTTATAGGCAAATGGATTCTCCTTCTATGTCATTATTAGCAGCAACCCCAATCAAGAGCACTGCTCCATAGCACTGGGTACTGTACAAACATAAATGATAGAAAAGGTCCCTTCCCCAATGAGCTCATAATCCAAGCAGACAAGACATATAAGGGCTGTGAGATATGATTATTATCCTCATATTTACAACTGAGAAACTGAGGCAGAGAAACAAGGTCAGACAGGTTAGAGACAGACATTACACATAAACCGGCTTAAGTGATCAGAAACTGGTTCAAACCTGTAACAGAATAGATGTTCAGTGCACCTAAACCAGTTTGAAAATGGCTCAAACCGGTTTGAGATAAACCTGGTTGAATGCAGTATCAGAC
Source organism: Alligator mississippiensis (assembly GCF_030867095.1). Lineage (NCBI taxonomy): Eukaryota > Metazoa > Chordata > Crocodylia > Alligatoridae > Alligator > Alligator mississippiensis. Next base: position 82,767,306 of record NC_081829.1, on the reverse strand, counting down.
TTAACTAATTTGGGTCAAACTGGTTTATGCAGTGTCTGTCCCAGACCCCTTAAGTTAAACCAGACTCCCCCAGCATCCCGGCATGCTCTCTGGGGTGAGCTCTCTCCGCCACAGCAGAGCTGGCCCCACCCCTCTGTTCTCTGGCTGGAGCTCGGCAGAGACTCCAGGCATCTGCCTGGCTTCCCTCTGCTCCCTCACTCTCCTCTCACCATTCATTGCTAAGCAAGGATTCCCCCTACCCTCTGCCTTATTGAGACACAGCTCAGCTTTAGCTAGCAGACCACATGCTGTCCATGGTCCATGCTGTGAGAAACAGGACAAAGGCAGGGAGGATAGTGTCAGCTTAGGAATTTTTGTAGCTAATCAATAGGTAGCTGGTAATGTCCCTCTGTTCCTTCCTTGGAAAAAGTTGTTTAAGAAGAGCTTGAACTAATGAGAGAGGCTTTGTTTTGTTTGATGGGCTAATAAATGCTAACAACTGCCTGTGTAACTTCCTGCTGTGTAACTCAGTGCTCTGTTATCAACAGCGAGTGTGGGAGGGACCCCTTCTCAATCAGAGCATCCTGCCAGGGTCTGGCCACATCCCGCCTCAGCTCAGCAGTGTGGAAGGAAAGGGAGGGCTGCTCTAGTACCCCGCCCTGCCCCGGCTTCTAGCCTGAGCCACTGCAGGCATGTCCTGGCATTTCTTCAGCCCAGAGGGATTGTCTGTTCAGTTAAAAACTGGTTTAGCTTTGCCAGGTTAGACTAGCCTGCAAAAATTGAATCAATTCAGGCTCAGGCTCTTTGAATGTTGTCCCTAGAGTCTGGGCAGGCCAGGAATGGAACCAATATTTCAAAGTCCCAATCCATTACCTTAATATTAAAACCATCCTTTCCTCTGTGTGCTGAAGCGTGCTGCTGGCTCCGGCTGCTTACCACCAGCTGTTGGCTGCCCCCCCCGCCCCCGCTCCACCAGTTCCACCCGCTTGCCACCCCACCCCACCCTACCCCACCAGGACCCTGCACAGGCCAATATTCCCCAGGCCCTGCACACCCCTAGGGACAACCTTGGCTGTATGCATTGAAAGTACAGCAGTTCTCCATTTCTGATCACATAGGTGGTTACCTATGTTAGTCTAACTACACAACAAGAAGTCATTCCCAGACTAGACTATATTAACCTTGGTCTCAACAGGACAATGGATTCTTATTCCATTACCTGAGCTAGCTGTTTACTCTGGTATGGCTCCAGGTGACATCTTAATTGATCTAGTCAACCCATTTATTACTTCTCTTAAGAGCATCCCCTCCCCTTGTACCTTTCTCTTCTATCATTCTTTCATTAGAGAGCCGCTCTAATTAAAACAGCCCCCCCACCCCGCCCCAGAGCAAGTGTATAGATGCCCTTTGTGATTAAACTCTTTAGCTTGACTGATCCATGATAGCTAACTAAAGCTCTTCTTTTGGGGACAATGCCATAAAAAATTATACAAAGTTCTAGAAAATAGATTGACTATTGCAGGGGTGATGTTCTACATAATGAATTAGCCACTTTTCCAGAGCCACAAGAAGTATTATGCTTGAAAAGCAGGTTGGACCAATGGACAGGGCTGTCCCGGGGGGGAAGGTGGGAGGACGATAATGAATCAAGGCAACCACCCCAGGCCCTGCACGCTGCACTTTGGTGGGCCCCACAATCAGTGCTGTATAGGCCCTGCCACGGCTGCCACACACCGCCTCTGCCAGCTCCGGCCACTCACCACCCCACCATCCCCCACCCGCTCCACTGGCTCTGGCCACTCACCAAACTCCACCCCCCGGGCCCCGCACAGGCTGATATGCCCCGGCCCTTGCACACCCCTAGGGACAGCTCTGCCAATGGGCAACTTCACATTAGTGCCACTTGCTCTGCCTTTTGCTTTTGTGACCAGGAGCAGTAATGTGATTCTGCTGAGGTTAACTCCCACTGAAATGACTATGGAGAACTGCTTGTCAGAGAACTAGGAAAGGGAAAAAATACATCAAGATTTTATGCCAGGACTAAGTATCATGATAAACATCATTTCAACGACTGATTTAATAACTCTTTAAATTATTTGTGTTTTTAAGTAAAAATGAAGGGGTAATGAATAGTTGTGACAGGCTACATAATGTTTTGACCAAATAAACAACCACTGTGCTTCCAAGGTCCTCTAAACTGGTTATAGTATGCCATTCTCTTTTGATTCTGAAATGAAATACCACTCCAGTGTATTTTCCCACCAAACCACAAACTGACCTTTACTATCTTTCATTCATGTTTATTCAAAAACACACTGGGGCTCAAAAGCTGGAACTTGTCTCATAAGTTACATCAGTATCAAACTATTTCCTGGGATACATCTGGAATTTAAAAACTCTGTGGCTTTTTCACCCTCCAGTACCTTTGGACAATGTTTACCACTCATTTCAGTAGATGCTGCAGCTGAAACAGGATCAAGTCACTCCCTCCCAATCAATGCCACTAAAATTATAAAATTGCATTTATTTATTTATGCATACATATATAGATATAATTTTAAAATGTATATAATTATCATTATTTTTAGTAATCTGAAAGCACCAAAGAAAGGAGTTATTATTATCCCTACTTTACAGATAATGTATTTTCGTTATTTTATTTCAGTGACATATTTATTAAGAAATTGCTAACTGATGTTATATTATGAATAACTAACTGATAGTTATAAAATAACTACTATAACCTCTCTCTTGTTTTCAAGATTTTAAATGCATTTGCTATGTAAACTGTTTCTCCCTGTTGAAAGACCTTATTTTAAAAAGTAGTAAAGTAATAATCCAATAACCATAATAATAGTAATAATAGTAGCTGCAGCAGCAGTTAAAACAAGAAGAGTAGGCCAGCACAGCTTCCCTTCTCGTATTTGCAAATTAGCAGCCCCTGCAGACACGTCAGTTCTGCAAAGAGTCACCGCAGTAGTAAGTGTGCATGCAAATCAAAAGTACTTTCCATAGGCACTAAGTTAAAAGAAGGATAAAAATACAATTCAGTGAAGCTCTTTGTTTTGAAGCAGGCACCATTTTTTGCCTTGGGTTCTTAAATTACATACACTGTGGTCTTGGTTCATCACTGGGATTCCTAGGGGCTCCCACAATACAAATACATACATAATAAAAAGAAGCCCCCTCTTGCCAACTTTGCTGTAGAGATGGTTTAACAGGTAGCTCCAATGATTTTGCAATGAAGGGATCTATTATGCTTAGTGTAACATTTAATCTCCCTTACCTGCTTACATAAGAGACAGAGAACATATAAAAGTGTAAATGTATCAGTCACAGTTTTTTGTTGATGTTTCATTAAACAGATAGGGTCTAGCAGTGTGAAGATCAATCAGGAAGCCAGGAACTCCTGAATCCTTATCCCAAGGGTTTTCAGCCTTTTTTAATAAGCATACCCCTGGCGGCCAGATGCAGAGCAGGAAGGGGTGGCATGCGGCCAGACGTGGAGCGGCAGCGCAGGGTGGTGAGTGGCAATGCCTGCATGTGAGCTTCCCCCTCCATCTCTGGCTGGCTGGGCACCACCTGTGCGGCCTGCAGAGGGGCACTGCTACCCTCATCCCCGCCCCCCTGGGCCCTGCTTCTAGGAGGTAGCGGTGCGGGGTGGAGGGTGGCGGTGCTCTATCCCCTCCCACCCACACGTACCCTCTAGGACCTTCCCAAGTACCCCACGGGCAACCCCTGCCTTATCCTGTCTCAACTAATGGCCACTCAACAAGTGACCCTCAAACCCATCTCTCCTGCTGGTAAGTTATCCAAGTCCATGTTACTAATCCAATCCTGAACAATGCAGGAGTCTTCTATTCCTGCAATTAATAGAAATCATTCAATCATTACATAACCTATGAGTAATTCTATGCTGTTGGAGTACATCCTTGGAGTTCCAAGGATAAGGGTCACCTTATGATGGTAGTCTGCACAAGAGAGCCAGGAAGCAGAAGTGAGCAGTTTTATTGCCTGTACCACAAACAAATCAACACTTATCCCATAAAAGACATCTAGCAGGCCCAACATCCTGCTTACCGTTATTTTATCTTCTTCAAAGCATTTGCTCTTGCCAAAATCTCTGCTTCACTCTTTGCAGTATAATTCCCATCTGCAGGGCAGATATGCATTCTCCTGCATGTGGACCTCCCATTGAAATTAATATATTTTTAATTTTAACTATATTATTTGGCTTAGGGGAAGACCACACTGTAATACTGGATCACTTTATCTAGGGGAACAACTAACTTTACAGGCCAGTCAGGGTTACTCAGCTTTCAGAGCACTCTCAAAATGCTCTTTGATCAACTCTTTGAGCAAAAAACAAGGTCATAGAGAAAACAGCATAGGTAACGATATTATGATGTGTGATATAGCAGAGACTGCTCTTTAATCCATAAATGCCTTAAAGAACTATGCAAAAGTCCTGCAGCTTTTCATTGGAACTTATTCTCAGGGCTAAGGGTTCTGGATTACAAACAACACCGGGATAAATTACGATTGGGAAAAGAATTCAGTTTCCTTGGTGGGATTTTCTAACCTCCTGAAGGGCAAAGTAATGAATTCCCTAGGGAAAAAGACTGAAAGCAATTAGGTATTGGTATTCTTCCTTTAGTCCCCTGGAAATTGGAAGATCTGAAGCCACTCCTGAGAACTCTCAACTTCTACCTCTCTTGTCAGTAGGACTTGAGGATCCTCAGGGCTTGTCTACACACAAAAATGTGCTGGTTCAACTATACTGATAGTTCAAGCCTAAGTGTGGGCACAGTTATGTAGAATAAAAGGTCTTTATGCAGAAAGAAAAATAAGTGATATCAGTATAAGGAACTTTTAGATAGGTACAACAGTATCCAAATTATGGTGTAGCAGGTATAGAAACTTTGATAAAAATTCCCATGTTTATGGAAATAGTTACTTGCAGAAGATCTGTGTGCAATCTAAACCTCAGAGAAGGATCCAACCCATCAAGTTATTAGTAAGGGAGTGACTATGCAGATGAAATTGTGTAACATTAAAAAAGCAATGACTGAGCATGTTCAGTATGAACTACCTGTCTCCAAAAGCCTAAGCTACTTCAGTCTGTAGTGACTGACAGAGCAAATAATTCAAGTGTTGCTCCTTTATACCAGACTCCATCACAGATAGTAAGCAGAATCTGAAACCATGACCTACCCTATGTCTATCACTTCAGCTATTTCTGGCTGAAGTAGAAGACTGTTATCCTCTCTGTAGGCTCTAACATATACACTACTAACACACTGGACTCATCTACACGTTGTCCTACAGCAACCTTGTTACTGTGCCATGCTTCAGAACTTCCTTTTGGAAGTACTAAACCACGGTGCAGTAACCACCTGTACTTTGCTGTACGCACAGCACACGGTTATTTTTAGCCGCTACTTCACCATAGCAGCGCACTAAAATGGGGGGAGCACGCTGCTATGGTGAAGTAGTTGCCAGTGATGTGTAGATGCACATGGTGGCTACATCACTACAGCACATTGCTACAGTGATGTAGCACAACGTGTAGAGGCATCCATCTATACCTTTGCTCCACTAGAAGTGATGCTACTAAATGTTACAAAGTCATAAAGCCCTTTGGGGAGGAGCTTTGTTTTCTACTGTGCACCACGGAAGTGCATTGCTGGCATTCAGCAAATATGTACAAAATGAATATCCTTTCATTAAAAACAAATAGGAAAAAGGAGCTGCACTTGATAACATATGCACTCCAGTTAAGATCTCCCTGATTATTTACTTTTCTAACAGTAATACTAGAGTTGCATGAGGCAAAAAACAGATTAGCCAGGAGATATTAAGACGCCCATTTGGGCAGTACTAAGACTGATTTCAAAATCTAATTCAGGGACTGCACAAATCAAGTGACAGATAAGTTATATCTCTTGCTCAGCTGTAGAGACTATGAATAAAAGTGATTTGCTTGATAGAGTATGTTCCTATTATACCAGCGCATATAGATAGCACAATAGTGGGAATTGGCAAGCTGATTGCCAAAACCACCTGAACAAAACTCAATGCAACTGAGAACAGTAATTTGTGTGTGACCGGTATCTTTTGTCCTGAGGTGCTATAGATGTAGGGATTGCTGAAAGCAACCCCATCTGAGATGAAATGGGGCGATTTTACTGTGTCAGAAATATTACAGAACATACCTTTAAAAGAAGGACCAGCTACCAATTGAAACTGCAAGGGTGGCAAATGCGTACTGCATATAAAAAAAAAATGGAAAGTGGATCAAAAGAATGCCCACATGGTTTAATGGCAGAGCTGCAGAGGTTTGTATAGAAAAAGGTTTCTTTTGAAAGATGGAAGACAAATTCTAAAGAGGAAAATAAAAAGGAGTGCAAACTCTGGCAAATCAAATGTAAAACTATAATATGACAAACTAAGAAAGAATTTGAAGAAAACTTGCTAGAGACATAAAAGGTAACAATAAAAATTGGAGGTGCGCCGATATATCGGTCCGTATCTTATCGGCACCAATAAAAGGGAAATTGACATTATCAGCAATCAGCTTTTTTTGGCTGATGTGGCCAATAATGTCACTGATAAATGCCCGTGCACGCGTGCAGCCGGTAAGTCTGCTGATGGGGAAGGGGCATGGGGAGGTGTGTGGGGAGCTTGACATGGTATTTCCAAATGAGTGAAATATTAAAATAAGCTTATCTCTTCCTTCCCCAAACACAGCTGGAAACATGGTGGTGACACCCCCATACAACCAGCACTTGACACACCACCTTTCACTGAGCTGAGGTGTGCTGAGAAATGATATTTGCAATGGAAATAAAGTAGGGATTGGAGTGCAGATTCCAAGGTGAATCAAGCTAGTGTTTGGATTCAGCCTCAGCTGGGCTAAAATTAGCCGCAGACAACTGAAATCTCATGGGATCCAACTCTATTTTTTAAACATTTCCTTATCTTGAATCAGACTCATGAGGCTGGCTATTCCTGCAAGATTTTATATGCATCTGAACCAGAAATGAAAAACAGGCCTCTTTTAGCTTTGCATGTAAGCCACACATGAAACTGGCAGCAGGGCCCACCCTATCCCCTATATATGGTGATCCAATCATATATTATTTTCCTTCCCCTATAACCTTTCTCTCCCCACTCTCTCTTTGTGAAATCCTGGGGGAAATCCTTTTGTGGGATGTCATACACTGTGCTCATTAAGAGCTCTCTGTTGTAAAATAAACCTCTTGATTCATGAAAAGTATCAGTTCTGACCATCTTTGCTTACAACCTGCTGGTACAGACACTTCCTAAAGAGCTGTGAAGTTGAAAAAGCTAAATTGACAAAGGAAAGCAAGTTGCTGAAGGATTAATTAACATGTAACAAAGACAGGCATTTTGATTCAGAAGGCAGGACGCAATCCCAGCAGGGCCTGTGCAGACTGATGGAGCTTCATGTGGAAGGCAAGAAGCACAAAACAGAAAAGGAGCCAGAAACAATCCTGGAACAAGCAGAAGTGGAGGAGGAGGGTTGGAGTCTGGCTGTACAATGAAAACAACACACAATGGTTATGTATGAACAGTCAAACTGCAGTGAGTTAACAGGATGCAGGGGCTGACTACAGAGCAGCTGGCACATGTTAACTGTCCATCTGCCTGCTCTTATCCCATGGTAAGTGAAAGCTGACCTGGAACAGTTTACCCTTACATGAAACGGTGCTAAATTGTCCCACTTTGGTTTTTACCCATCCTAGGGGAAGAATGAGCAGGCAGACAATTAAAGGCAGTAGCAGCTCTGCAGTTAGTTGCCATCCCCTGTTAATTGACTTCAATTTGATTGCTTGTCTACACCAATTTTACATAAAGAACAGATTTTATTTATACCAAGAAAAATTCTTTCCTGCCTAGAAATGTGCAGTGGAGCTCAACTTGCATGGTTCTTCCACAAATGCCAAGGAATAGTTAAGTACCATACACATATGGTATTTTATTAATAATAAATTACTACTACATTACAGTTTTAATGCGGAGGAATCAGTTTTTTTCCCAGGCAGTGCCATTTAATGGGCCTGATTCTGTTGTCAGATTTGGGCTAACTGCTAATAGGCTATGGCCTTGATCCATCAAAGCACTTAAGCACCAGCTTAAGTTTGAGCATGTGAGCATTCCCAAAGGTTTTTTATTGGATCAAAATGTGGAGATAACACATGGAGGAGTTGTCAGAAAAAGCCATGCTACAAACTCTGTATACACTGAATGTTAGTTCCTGTTTTCACAGAAAGATCGGTGTATCTGGGTTGCTATAAATTCATCAAATTTGGCTTTATTCTTCCAATTTCTAACAACCCCTTTTCAATGGGTTACCACACTGGATTCAGTTGCAGATTTCCATAATAATCCAATTATGGCACTTATATTCCTGCAACACTTTTTAAATGACCTATCACCTTAAACTGTCTAGACAGCTCAACAACTTTTAGACTGGAAGTATACTGGCATCTGTACCAGAAGGCTGTTACATGAGATTTAAATAGGTGTCTCAGGTTTAGGCATAAATCAAGCAGGCTGACAGCTTTGCCATTCATTAGGAACAGCACTGCTGTGATAAGAAATCTAGGGCAAGTTCTGCTGTGTAAAGGGCACAGAGAAAGAAGGTCCCCAGTCTCCGGCCAAACTTGCTTTTTCTTTTCTTTTCTTTCCTTTTGAGGGAAGGTTAGAAATTGATCCTTTCATTTGACTTCGCTTCTAGCAATAAGTTTGCTTTTTCATGCTTATATTTCACGAGATTGCAATCCACTTAATTGTCATTTTTGGATTTTCAGTTCTGTTTTTACTCTGAGTGTAAACCTTGCAGGGCAACTCAACTAATTTTAAGACCAAAATGTAGATTATGTAGGTTTGGGTTTTGAGAAGAAAAGGCTTTAAGAAAACCTAATACAAAAAAGTATCGTTGTAAAGTTATCTTGATTGTTGTTCCAATTAAAAATGTTTATTTAGTATTCTGATTGGTTTAATTCTGTGTAATTTGGTGGTGGAGACGCAGGCTCGCTGTATTAGTGAATGACAATTGCAGAGCAAAATGGAGTAGGTTTAATTTCCCTCTTTAAGCAAGAGGATCCAGAAACAAAGTAAAAAATCTTTACAGCTCTAATTTCAAAGTCTAAGGACTTGTCTAAGTGCCAAAGTTAAACTACTGTAGCAATACCTAGTTCAAGTGGGACAACCTATAACTAGTGTGGACATATTTATATTGCTATTGAAGTGCTTTGGACCAATGTAGATATTCCTTTTTCAGAAGTGACTAAGCTATAATAGTATCCCTCTGCAGCAGTAAATTGTGGCTTGAATGCTTTTTTTACAGACACGGGTTAGATCAATATCTCTGCTATGGTCACAATTTACTGCTGCAGAGGGATACTAGTCTTGAAATAAATAAATTAGTGCAAAAAATGTGGGTGTAGTCCAAGCATACAGGAAGTAAGATCCCAAACCCCACTGGAATTTAAAAATTTCAGCCTGTGTCTAAAAAATAATATTCTCTTGGTTCTAATCATGATTCTCTTATTTTTATAGCAGCAGCATGTAAGGGCCCAAAGAGGTATGTGAACTCCCTTGTGCTAAGCTCTCTACAAACAAGTCAAGAGTTAAATGTATTACTGCTGTAGCCTAAAGCAGAGGACAATGGGCTGAGACTTTGGAAACCTGGCTTCTATTCCCAGTCAGTAGCTTCACAGATGATCATGGACAATCACTTCATTCCCTGTGCCTCTGTCCTGCCTGTCACGTGAGGGTGATTAGACTAGCCTGACTTTTGTAAAATGCTTCGAGAATTCCTGATGAAAAGCATTATATAAGAACCAGGCATGTTATTATTTGACAGTATCCCATTAAACGAGGTATGTTTCTGCCACTCCATTGTTCTATTTTTTAATGCCTGTGGGGAGACTGTTAAAAACAGTTTAATATGGCAATAAATCCATTTGAGTTACAGAACATCTCTTAAGTCATCCTGTCTCTGCAACAATCTCCGATGCTTAAAAACATAGTTTAGAAAAGTAATGGATAGGAAATAGATTTTTATTACAGCCTGTCTCTGTAACTGACTAGCGGCATTTACTTCAGCTTGGGCAGAAATGTGGAGTGTACAATGAATAGTTTTTTAAATTGGCAAATTGGCTTCTCTTTGTCAAGATGTTCTTGAATGCAACTCGTGAGCCAAGATCCTGAAATTCAGAGCATTCCTCTTGTCATTTTGTTTATTTTTAGCTTACTTATTTCAATTCTTCTCTGTGTGAATCATAAAGATCCTTCCACCCATACATAACTTCACCCGAGCATAAGGTGAGATCAGAGGAAACATGCTGTAATAAGATCATGTGCCATTATTACAGTGTCTTTATTTGACAATACCTAACTCTCCAGTCTTAGAATTCATGTCTTATTAAAATAACTCCATTAAAATCAGCCATGGGCTATAGCAAATCTGCTAGACTGCAGGCTGCTCTACAGCCATGTTTCTACAGCAGGTTACTCTATGCCAGTGTCTGCCAATGTCCAAGCAATGAGATCACTGCTATGCTATTTCTTTTACCCCCCAGGAGTTTACCCTGCTTCCCTGCTATGTCAAAATCCCCTGCACCTATGAAAATCAACTCCACCACAGTCAAGAATGTCCAACATAACTTGCCTAATCTTGCCACGTTACCCTGTGCCAGTTAATATATTACTCCCATGTAAAGATATCCTGCACTTTAGCATGATAGCTGGAAGGACTACTTTCACACATATACAACCCCAACCCATGCCCAGATCCCGTATTTTTTATCTACTTATTTAGTTATGTATTCTTGTCCCACCAAGCCAGGGACAGAATGCCTGAGCTATGATTTATAATGAGCTATTCTCTAGTTTTCACACTCCCATCAGATGAGGTCCAAATTTTGCTCCAACTTGAAGCAAACTCCAGGTTTGCCAGGAACAGAATTTGATCCTGAAGCTACAATGTGACTGTATTACTATTACTATTATTTCTTCATGGTGGTGTCCACAAAACCTCAGGTGCTTTCCAGACATTCAAAGCAGCACAATTTCTAATCTAAGGGTATGGTCTGAGGATGGCTAGATAGAGAGAAGTTAAGGGAAAAGGAACAATCCTTTTTGCATTTATCCTCCAGGTTCCCTGTTAGTAACAAGGCAGAAGTGGAGCTTGCTGCAGAATTCAGCTGTAAATAGGGTGTGACATCATTCCTCACAGATGAGCTTGTGGAAGCTCTACCACGCTGCATATAAAATCTTTTTTTAATTTTGAAACTTTTATTTCAAGAAGCAATACAGCTAGAACAGCAATTACCAATCATGCTTGAACACCCAAACTGCTAGTAAGGCACTCACAGGGATCTACTGGTATCAATCAGTGTGGACAAGGATTTAATTTTTTCTATTCGTTTTTCATGTTCTGTATGTGTTTTTCTACACTCTATAAAAATGGCTTGGCTAGCACAATTCTCAAAATATTCCCACTTAACACTCACCAGGGAGGCCACACTACAAGCTGTTCAGGAAATGACTATGTATGAACAGTTACCTGTTGTTGCGCCACCTAAAACGCTCTGGTCAATATTGTTTCAAGCATGGTGTGAAGAGAGACAGACTGTCTGGAGTTGCTCACATCACCTTGTCTAAAGATGAAGGTGACCTGCATTTGGAAGTGACTGTGACTTTGTTGCTTGGACTGGTGGAAGGAGATCAGCTGTGTTGAAGCAGTTAGCCCTGTTTCCTCAGGGAAAACCCTTCTCTGCTCATGCTACTCTATTAGTAATGCTTTGCATTTGCTTGCTTGTATTGGCATTTTATGAGTAGTGGTACCCTTGCTTTGGTTTCATGCTTTGCTGCCTGTATAAGCTGTACAGAGATGACTGGTGATGAAAGTTGGAGAAACTGAGTCTCGGCCCCAAAATGACACATGGGACTTACCACTCTGTTGTTGTTTCTGTATATAAGAAGGAGATCTCAACAAGAAAAGTACAAACCGTTTATTTTTTTAAATGGGGGTGGGCCTATAGTTATATCAGAATCTATCTCCTACTGCATTTCTTCCCTTACAGTCAGTCCCTGAGTGCCCTGAGAACATCATTTCCTTTATTTGTAAGAAATAAAGGGCAACAGCATGAAAAATAAGGGACTCCACTTCAGGTTATCAGTGGGACAAAATCAGTCTTGTAAGCCTCTGCATACTTATTGCTAGAAAACAATATTTATCTGATCTAATGTTTTATAAGCTCTTTACTGAAGATATGTTTCTGAATGCTAAGCATCAAGAAGAGATGTCTCTGCAAAGGAAGTCAGGAAGTCAGTTGCTCTTTTGGGGATGGGGGGTAAACAGAAGGAGAAAAAAAAAACCCATTTCTTAAGCAGATGGTTTTCAATGAGTGAGGACCTAAGGTTGTTTTTGAAAGAGTAAATGATGAATTTTCATCATTGCCTGCCTGTATCAAAGACAAGAACACAATCCAGATTCCAAATCCAAGCATGTGCTTTCTGTCTTCTAAAAAGAAAAAGGAAGCTTCTTCTGACTCATCAGTCATCAGATGGGTCCCTCTATGATTGTTTTCCACTAGCAAACTTTCACCCTTGGTTAGACAAGATAGAAAAGCTTCTGCCACCCTAAAGCTCTGGAAATAATTATCTGAGGCTAATACAGACTGTTCCTAAAACACAAATAAGTAATCTAATTGTTTTCTTTGCTGTATAGCCTGCTCTAGGCATACTAATATTTCAGAAGTGGTAGTTCCATGCAAGAGAAGGAGGGGCTTCCAGACTTGTTTCCACGTTTTGTTACTTTAAAAGCAAGGGAACTGAATACTTGGAGTTACCCATGAAGAGTATGGCACTTGCATTTCTTTCTGGAGAGTAGTCACTGGTTACCCTAAACATCTAGCGGGATCAAATTTGCAACATAATGGGGGGGGGGTTAGAATGTTAATGTTAATGGGTCAATTGACAAAATATAGCTTTATGAAGCTTGTGAGTACATTTAAACAAACTAATAGGATAACCAATAGTTACTAATACACTAACTTAAGCAGATCCAAGGGGAATGGTCAATTAATTAATTCTATCAGGTTGTTCTTCAGTGATTCCAGTTTTAACATTAGTATGAATACCGTTCTGCTACAGAGCTGAAGATTCTTGCTCATACCTTTTGGTGACTTCCTGGGAAACTCTGGGAAAGCACCTGCAGTTTTACATAGTTTGTTTTAAAATATCATTTAAAATTCTTGTCTAAGTCAAGGTTTGCAAGACTGGACTGGCTAGTCTCTGGCTCAGAGTGGTCACCTGCTCTGGGTCCTGCGCCAGCTCTTCCAGACTTTGCTTATCTTGCAGGGCCACATGTAATGACTGGAGGGTGAGTGAGAGATGGCACCATTGTTATGTCCCTACATCCTACTCCACCATAATCCTGAGTTTCCTTATGGACTCATTCAGGAGTAGGAACTGCTCCTGTTTTGAAGATTGACTGGTTTTTCCTCACCTGGTGATTTTTTTTCTTTTTGTAAAAATGCATGTAATTTTGAGAAGATGAGTTGAAATGTCTGCTTGTTTCTGAATTTAGAGAAGCTTGGATTTTCAAACCTCCTGCAGTTCCTCCATGACTGGGGAGTCTAATTGCACAGACATTCACCTCTCAATTCATTGTCATTGATGCTTTTTGCACTGGTGCTCTGAAGTTTTAGTGTAAATGTCATTTAGTATCCACTATGAAGTTTTTATTTCCTGAAGAGGAGCAGTCAAGGTTTGAGGCTCTGATCTCTGAGCTGATCAGGGTCCAAAAAAAGGGAGCATGAACTTACAGCCCCTTTTTATTTTTTTTAGAGTTTCTATCTGCGCACACTTTTCTCCATGCTTTACTACCTAAAAAACTTGCCACCCTCCTCCAATAGCTATCAAAATCCTGATAGCACCTTGTAATCACCAAGGGTAAGACACCGTTTCCAAAATTTAAAGCCATAGTTAGGAAATGTTCAGCTCGGAGTGGAAGCAAAGGAAATTAAATAATTGATGTATTTATAGACCCTACAATCACAATAACTTGTTTGGTATATTTGCCCTTCAAGCCCATTCAGATCTAATAATACAGAACACTGTAAAGTGATACTCAACAGGAAACTAAAAAAAACCCAGCATGAAGCCATTAACGATAATTTTTCAAAACTTGCTGAGCTGGACCTGAAATCCAGTATCAGATCAATGCAAGGAGCATGAGACCAAGAGAGTCGCATCTTAAAGTTAGATTTTTATAGTGATCCATTCTTAGCACTGTGGTTGTGAGACAACATGTCAGTACTTCCCTTCAGAAAAGGGATCACTATGACCCTGATTCCGCACGACTTTGCAGCACATTGCATAGTCAGATACAACTCTGCAAAGTGAGTGTGGAAAATGCCGCTATTCTGATCTGGTAATCGTCAGCACAGGTGTCAAAGACAAAATATAAGGTGCACCACTATGGAAAATAAAGCCAAGTGGTGGTATATGGGTGGTGAGGAGCATCCAGGGGCATTTTTCAGTTGTTGTTGTTAACTTTGTTGACCAAACTTGAAATCAAAACAAGCCAAGTGCTGCGTCTTCAACTGGTTGTTAAACTTCCTTAAGTCACAGAACCCTTTCATATCACTTCCTCTGCTGCAGAAGCCCTATCCCTATGCTAAAGAGTGATGCGGAGCCAGGAGACCCATCCCCACAATGGCCATGCGCTGCCTCTGCATTACCTCCAATTCGTTTGGTGAAGCTGTGTTGACCTATTGCAGAACTCCAGGGTTCCACACAACATCAGCTGAAAACCACTGATCTGTAGGATTACAAACAAAACCATATTCAGTAGCTTTTCTTCTACAATTGCCACAGGTTAGTAACATGTAGACTTTGATCAGTGCCTACTGGTGTTAAATTTGTAGGGCACTGGGGATACAACACAGGACCTTTGTCAGCCAAAGATCACTAATATATGATCTAATGGACCTCTTGCTGATCTGGCACTAGCACCAATGGCCTGAATCCAATTTTTTACTCTACATTAAAAAAGTGGTTACATACTCAGTTATGAAACAGTTTGGGACACTGGTAAGTTCTGTCTGATCGCAGAAGGCAGTCTGTATTTGATTTGTCTTTCTGTTTAGTTTATCATCCTCACTGTGCAAAAGTAATGTCTTCTGTGTTTGGTAGTGAAGAGAATATAGTATTTGAATTAAACAAATAATAATAGAGATAAACTGACTGCCTCACCATCCACCATATCACTTATTCAAGGCCAGAAAGCAAGTCAATGGCATGTCCAAGGATGGACTATATTTTTGCCAACTTCTAACCAGTGGTGTAGCCTGTAGACCAGGGGCTGGCAAAATGTGGCCCGCAGGCTGGATCTGGCCCGCCAGGCACTTACATCCAGCCTGCAGTGCCCACGAATGAATTGTGCCATGCCCAGTTCTTCTGCCCACAAGGGTGGGAGCAAGGTTCCCACAGGTACAGACACCCCCAAATATACCCTTTTGCACCTCCCTCCCACCCTCATGTGCAGAAGGACCCAGCCAGGCCAGTATGCAGCTTCCAGGCAGGGCTGCTGCACCTGTAGCTGCTGGACAACCTGCTCAGCTTCCCCTGCCTCCTGGTCACGCCGGGCAGCAGGTAGAGAAGCCATGGGGGTAGGACTGGGAGGACGGGGCTGGCCACCCAAGCTTTGTGCTGCCACCCCCCAGGTGCACCCCCCCAGGCTCTGCACTTGTGGGGGTGGCAGCGCAGAGCTCAGGTGGGCAGCGTGTGGGTGTGTGTGGGGGGGGGACCCTGCTCTAGACCAGCAGCTGCAGGCAGGGGAGTGCCTGGCAGGGCGCAGCTTTGGCCAGTGCTGCACATTGCAGCGAGGGGCACAGTCTGGCCAGTCAGTCTTTATTGCCAGTACTCCCCAGCATGCACGCACAGCCCCTGCACTGACACGGGAGAGAAGCCCCAGATGCTGAAGCCAGGGCTGCAGTTAGGCCCAGATGTCTGGGGCTTCCCTCCTGTGCCACGCAGCCCTGATAGGGAAGGCAGCTGGCTCCAGTGCGTGGGGCTTGCCTCCTGTGCGGTGCAAGTGTGGGGGCTGCATGTGTGTGGCAGGGAGTGCCACTGATAGAGACTGCTTGGCCGGGCTGCACCCCTCACCGTGATATGCAGCGCTTGCTGGAGCTGCAGCCTGCTAGGCACCAGCACCTGTGCTGGGCACAAGCACCCTGAGTGCCCCTGCCTGCTGCTGCTGCACCATGGGGGGAGTGAAGGGGGGGTCCCCACACCCCCCACCCTTTCTCACGTTCCACACACCCAAACCCTGTGCCCCACAATCCCCCACATATACACAAACCCCAACATACCCCATGCTCCCCCACACACACAGCCACACCCCCTCTCCAAGTCCCACACACCCTACCATACACACATACCCACACCCCCCCAACACCTCACTACATGCACACACACCCCACCATACAACCCCCCATAATATACGAGACTAAGAATTTATTTTGGTGTTACTATGCAATCACCTCTATATACACAACGCAAACACAAATCATGACAAAAATATTTTTTGTAATAAAATCAAAATATGCTATCGTAGGTGTTTGACTTTTAGTGCATGATTGTTTTTTTCTGGTTCTAAGAGGGCAACCGCCTCTCCCAAAATAAGTCTTTCTGGGGGGCAAGGGAGGGAGGTGGGGGGGATGTCCAATGGCAAAGGTCAGGGGTTAGGGGTGGGACTTCTTGTCCCAAGCTGATGACCAGGAGGCGGGGCAACTGTCAAGGGGTGGGGCTACCCATGTGGCCCTCAACAGCTCACCAAAACTTCTTAAGCAGCCCTCTGCATGAAATAATTGCCCACCCCTGCTCTAGACCATGCTATTTCTATCATAAACAGAAAGGTCTTATTCCCCTAGGAAATGGGAGTTATTTGTGATTTTACCTGCTATGGAAATTTCAACACAAGAGGTCTAACAAGAGGAAGTAAAACTGGAGCGTTGACTTTACCTCTAAACTTCCTGACGTTCATTGCTTTAAGGTTGAATCCATTGCAACTATTTTCCTCTTATTTTTCCTGGTGAATCAAACTATCACTCAAGCACCTTTCTGATGGGTGACGATTAAGCTCACACCATTTCAGATTACATCTCCTGTTTCTTGCCAAAGAGTTAATGCTGCCTAATCAGTCCCAGATCTGTTGAAATTCGATTACCCAAGCCATTTGCTGAAGTGACATACTGCTGGTTTCAGTATCTTGACTATTTCATAACCACAACCATGTTGTTATAAGCTCTGTTGTCTCTACTTAGTCCATTTCCTTTTACTGTTTTTCTTCAGTTGCCATTTCCACTGACTGTATTAAGTCCCCTTTATGCACTCATTTCTGATTAGCCTAGTGAGGAAGCTCTGAAGATGGATTACATGCAGTTAAGCCTTTGATCAGCATGGAAGATATGAAGATAGGCAGAGGCCCTGTCGAGGAGAGGCAGCTCAAAACATTTTGTGGCAGATTGTGAGCACACCTTTCAATCTTTAGCACTGTTGTCAAAAATAGGTAGAAAAGGACAAAAATAATCTTTTCAGCATCGCCACAATACATAGAATTCATACAGCATATGGCACTGACAAACAACTGAATAACTAAACCCCTCAAAACACCTTGAAATAGTATGGCAGATAATAGCCTTTTCATGGATAGCACAACAGAACTAGAAAAGGAAAGTGCCGCAGTGATAGAGGCAATCAGCCTTACAACAAGTGTAACAAATCTACAGGTGCCTGCACACTTGTGTCATGTGTCACAGAGACAGTTAGCCATGTTAGTCTGAAATCAGGCAGAAGCCAGGGCAGAGTTGCATCTTACAGACTAATTTGCTCAGAAAGACAAAAGTTTTCATAGGTGAAAGCCTGCTTCATCAGATGCTATGATGAATCAATCTGTTACTTACAAAAGCTTATGCCTCTCTGAATAAATTTGTCTTTAAGGTGCTGCACTGCTCTCCTTCTACCTGTATCAAGTTTATCAAATGAACCTCAAATGTAGGGCACTGGGGACAGAGTGCATCAATGCAAGACCTACAACAGCAAAAGCCAAAGCTAATGGACCTCTTTCTTATCTTACTCTGGCACTGGCATTATCATCCTGAACCCAATGCTTATTCAAGTCGATAGAAAAACCCCATTGACTTCAGTGGGCCCAAAGTTCCTCATCTTCCCTGGGGGTGAGTCCTTGGATGGCAAATGGACAACTATTACCCTAAATGAGGCATAAAATCAATGGGTGTATGGAGCAGTACGGTTAAGGGAAAGTGTATCTACATGACCCGTGACTCACCCTCCTCTTCACATATCTGCCCTTCTGGAATGGGTATACTACCCATTCAAGAAAATTTTACACATAATGTGCCCAGGCTATCTATCATTAATGATTAAGCTGTAACAATTCCAGTACAAAGTACAGGATCCATTTAAGAAAAATTACCCCTCTCCCCTTAGAAAGTGCTTCAAAAACATACTATCAGGGAAGCAAAACCAGGCCCATTCTCGAGTTAATAATGATGAATTTGGTGCTCACAGCAGTCTCAGCTGAAAGAGCTTAACAACTGAAAGTTTGAAAGCGCTAATCAATTTGCAGAGCTGCTTGCCTCCAGATAACCACACCTAACTGCTATAGACCATCCCTGCTTTTGCAGTCAGAGTATCCTGCTGTCTGTGATATGATCAGCTGGAGTCTTCAGGCATAATGTATGGTACTGGGAGTAGATGGTTTCCAGTTAAGTGATACAGACACTGACTGGCCCCAATTCTCATGTAAAGCTCATGTCCCTGAGACCTCAGAAATGTATCTTTATTGGATTGATAGATCCTTTTAAGGTATAGTAGGATGCATCCTTGCACAGCATACAGGTCTTTTGATGTCAGGCCACAACATCTTCGGTTCTTTTCTTTCCCCCACTCCCTGACTCTTGATCCTTTTCTGGGAGGTTGCAATGGATAAAGAACCATGAGCAAAGTGTTTTGTTACAGCAAGAAGCTGCACTTCTGTGTGCACCCAGTGTCTCTCATTTCCCCTTTCCACTGCCCTAACAGTGTCTTCTTTCCCTTGGTGTCTACTCTGCAGGCTGCCAGAGTGCTGGCTGAGAGGGCTCCCAAAGCCAGGGCATGGCTATTAGAGACCAATTAAAAGACTGAATTACCACTGGTTACTTAAAAGACCCTAACAGTCACCTCATGATAAACACCTCTTATATTCCCTTGCATGATGAGAATGGATAGTTTCTACAAAGAGGGTTAACTGTATTTTACAGACTTTGTATTCCTGACATGGTAGTCCTACTGTAGCATTATGAAGCTGGGAATAACACAGTAGTACCCAACCTTTTCACCCTGAAGGCTGGATGGGTGGTGCCAGTTCCCTCCACGGGCCAGATCGGGCCAACCTGGCTAAGGGAAGGTTGTGTAGCCTGGCTATGGGGAGGCTAACCGAGGCAGGGCAAAGCGGCATCATCGGGGTGTGAGTGGGGAGCAGCTGGATCCTGATCCCGATCCAGATGTGCGGAGTGAAACAGGGCAGCCCCGGCCGTGATGCACCCAGAGAGGGTGGGGGTGGAGAAGCCCCAATCCAGATGTCTGGGTGGAGAAGGTGGGGCAGGGAAGGGAGCAGTGCAGCCCCAATCCAAATGTCTGGGGCACCCCAGCCTAATCTAGATGAATGTGGGACGGATGCCGGACCTGATTCAGCTGCCCGAACAAAGCTGAATCTGGCCACATGGAACTTCCACCACACCCCACTGCCAAATTTTCCGACAGCTGGGTAGTCCCGCAGGCCAGATGCCATGGCTCTGTGGGCCAGATTTAGCCCATGGGCCAGAGGTTGAGCACCCCTGGAGTAACACATTAAATTTTTTATTTAGCACTTTTCCTTCCATGACTTACCGCCTCCAGCTTTGGAAACAGCACCTTGTCGGCAGCAGACAACTGCTTCTAGCAATCTTGGTCTTGTCCAGGCTGTAGATTTTTCCCAGTTACACTCAGATGGTCTTACTGTAGATAGGCAAACCAACCTCTCCAAGGCTTACCAAGACAGGCTTACCCTAGTTTTAAGCACAAAGTTGCATTGGTGTTACCAGCAGCCTTAGCTGTCTCCACTAGGGGGGCTGTACCAGCACTGTTACCCCATGGCTGGTCACTGGTGGCTGAAGTCCCCAATGTAGGAAAGACTAGTCTCCAACTCCATCACTCATCCCTGTAACTGAATCTACGTCTGAGGCTACTTTTCAATCCTGCCCTCTTTTGTGACTTTTCCTGACTATAGTTTCTTACACATGCTGTCAGGTGCAGAAATTACTCCTGCAGCTGAAAACAGCTCAGACAATCAATGGATGCTGGTAACCCTTTCCTTAACCTTTAACTGAAGTAAGGCTGAAGGAAATTCCTCATCAGGTCTGCATTCTGGGTCTATGAGGTTCCAACAGAAATATTTATAAACAGTCTGAGGTATAAATTAATCTCAGTGTAAACTAATGTTGGTAACCTTCATGTATAAATTCCCATTTTTTCATCCCTACCTCCAGGATGTCAGGATGATAATATTTTTCTCAGCCCATCAATATCCTTTGAGTCTTTAGTCAGCAGTGGGGACAGTGGGCCACTGTAGCCCTCCTCAGATGAGCAGATACTCTTTAAATAAGTACTTTAAAAATACTCTTCATGTCTTTGCTGTGGTTGTCAGGTTGCTCACTGCATCTTCCTTAGACACCTTTCCATGGGGCAGCAGGATACACACTGGAGTGACTGTTTGCACAAAGAGCCTTCATTTACAAGATGGATGCAGACCTTTAACAGCTGCACACGGCGCACAGAGCTGGCATGAGAGTTTGCGTATGAACTTTTGATTTCATATTTTGAATGGGGCAGTGTCCAGATACCTCAACAATATACCAGCCACTGCTGTCAGATCACTGTAGAGGGCTACAAGACTTATTTTTCTCTTAAGCTTTAGTGTGTCACTTCCACAAAAATTATATCTCAGTGTTAGCCTGGGAAGTGACTGCAATTTTTTAAGGTATCTATGATATTCCTTTGAAAACTGTGTCTTGTGTGTCAAAAATAGGTGTGGTTTACATGACATCTTTGAATAGACATAAGGCAGGTATTACCAGGCTCAAGCAGATATGATCCACTAGTAACAGGAGGCATCATGGAAGATGTCAAATGCTGGTTAATGTGCCTGTTTAATATTTTGCTATATCAAGTTATGAAGAGATTTCTTCCTGACCACAGCAGGAGAGCAATTTATATCCTGAAGCCTAAGCATATAGAGCATGATCCAAAACCCAATCAAGACAACAGCAGAGACTCAAAACCAAACTGCAGGGTTTGCTGGGCAATATGAAAACACGTTTTAAGCTTTATTATTAGGTCCTTTTTGCCAAAACAGCCAAGTAAAGGGGGTTATGCTATTCAGGTCCTCCAGTGTCTCACTGATGCCAGTCTCTCAGCTCTGGAGTATAAATTAATCTGGCTAGTATTGTGTTAGAGTTAGGGGTATTTATTGCATGTAGTTATTTTTCTGCTTTGTTTTTAATGCCTGCAGGTATCCCTACATCCACTCTTCAAAAGCAGAATTGTTCAACTCTTGGCCAGAGACAAGTATTAACACCCACTTTCAATGTAGTCAGATCCAGTTTCTATTTTGCAAGCATCTGTACTTTGCTGGGATATTTAGTGTCTTCAGAGCCTAACTCAGTACAAATTGTTGGATTTAATTTTGCCATAAACAAAGTTCAGCGTGAATTTTCAAGGTGAGGTATGAGTAGGTCATTTTACTTTCATATCTCTCTTTTCCAGGAGAAAAAAAAGAAACTGAACAAACAAAATGAGCACTCACACCCCAAAACTGCATCACTAGGAGTAACTTCTACACACAGGAAAAATCAGCTCCAGACCTACAGCAGAGTCCTTCCTGCTAAGGCTCATTTTTAACAAATGCATAAAATGTGTTGTTTTCATCAAGCTAAGCAGTAACAAGGGTCTCTCTCTTTCTAACATTAATTACAACAGGTGGGACCCAGGGATAAAATGGACACAGGAAACATTTTTTTTTTTAATGAGAAAAAGGCTCCAGCCTCAAAACCTTGATTTGGATATCAAACAACACAAAGCGGGTGGCAAAAGTTTGCAATATTACGAAGACTTGGAATACCCCCAGAATTCAGATAGGGACGCTTTGTTTTGAGATCAGAAATACGTTTGAAATAAAAAGATGACTGACTGCTAGGTCTACCATTTTGGCCCTGTGGCCATAAGTGCTTCTAGACCAGGGATAGGCAACCCAGCATGTGTGCCAATTAGTGGCACATGGAGACATTTGCCTTGGCACACCAAGAGGTGTGCCAAGGAAATTGTTTTTAAAACATTTTTTAAGTTGCTGCTCTGGGCTCTTTCAAGAGACTCAGGAGGAGACACTGCCTCAAGAGCCTATTGGGGCAGGGGAGAAGCCCCTTCTGCAGCTCTCAGTGTACCGCTGCCAGTGGCGCAGGCTTCCCCACCCCTCCTCCTCCCTTCCCAATGGTGGCTGCTGCAGCTCTGCCTGGCCTGCCCCGATGCATCCTGCCCCAGGCTACCGGGGGGATGTGCCTGCATGTGGGAGAGTGAAGGCTGGGGAGCGGAGGAGGGCACTGGGGGAAAGCCAGCCCTGCTGTGCCAGGCACAGCTGTGGCTGGGGGGCAGGGAGCAGCAGCACTGCCCTGACTCCATGGCTGCTGCAACTGCATCGGAGTCACTTGGCCAAGGAGAGCCCAAGGTGACAGTAGCAGGGCTGGGACTGCGCTGCCCCTACTCCCCTTCCCCCTCCTCCCAGCCTGTTGTTCTTCCCGCTGCAGCAGGGCCACAACCCTGGGATGGGCATCCCCCCACCCCCAGGGAGGAGGCAGCCGGCTGATGGGTGGACTCTGGGCCAGGGCCTCAGCAGACCATGCTGCAGCCCAGGGGCCAGCTCCCCAGGGAAGCACAGGGGCTGGGGCGGGCCCAGGGCATTGTCACGTCAGTCACTGTCCTGCAGCCCAGCTGCGTGCATGTGTGCATGTGTGTGGTTGTGTATGTCTGTGTGTGCATATGCATCTGTGAGTCTGTGAGCACACATATGTCTGGTTCTGGGTACATGTGTATGCGTGAGTCTGATTCTCTGAGTTTGTGTGTGTGTGTCTGGTTCTCGCTCTTCCCTCCTTTTCTTCTCTCTCTCTTCTCTCCTTTTCTCACTCTTTCTCTCTCCCCTCTTTTTCTCTTCTTTCTCTCTTTCTCTTTTTTTCTCTCTTTCATCACAACATGCTTAACAAAAAAAGAATCCACAACAACAAATGTAGTACATGAAGTTTTATTTATTGTCACCGGGTTTAGCACTTTTAGAAAACCCGGTATTTACTGTAAAAAACAACCCCACAACATTTATGTTTATTAACTATATTAATATGCAGCATATCCTGCCATATATCCCCTGCCCCAGTTTTGCTTTTTGGCATATCAGCACTCTGGCACCTTACAAGGTGGACATTGCAGTTTTTTCGGCACTCTGGCCAAAAGCATTGCCTACTCCTGTTCTAGACCAACAGTGAAACTATAACTCCTTCCCCTCCTCCCCCCCGCCATGCTGCTGTCATCTGGAACACTGTAATTTTGTTAGAGCTAGCAGTCTCATTCCCCTCTGATGATGCCATCAATTCCACAGCACACACTTAATTGTCAAACGTTGCACTGTGATAAATTAAGACCTTGTTCTACTGCACCTTTACGCACCCCAGACTACATGATGTCAGAGGTTAGCACTGTGCTAGAAAACAAACTGTGAGGAAGGAAAACTGAGCTGCTGCTGCTGCAGCTGCAAGAACAAAAAAACACAGTTCTTCTGATGCCAAAATGAAGTGTTAAATTTGCTGGGTTGTTTTTAAATGTCTAAACTAGCTTGGGCTGAATTTCCTCCTTCACACATTTTGAACCTGGGAGATTTTTCATGCCAAAAAAGTATTGCAGCTTTTGTTCCTTTCTGTCCCCAAGGGACAACAGGGCAAGGTGATCTTGCAGGAGTCAGAGGCTTGTGTCCCATCAAGCCTCTTAACCTCATGTGGCATCTTCCATGGTTCTGGGTAGCTCCAAGGAGATGAGCACTCCTTGCAAGCAGTGGCAGCTCTAGATTATTGGTTTAGGTAGGTGGGGCACTCTAAATTGCTGTATCCACACCTAGGCACACATTAATGAAGGTTGGTTTGCAAGTACCTCTCAGTGCTGTTGTGACTAATGGATTGTTCTTTCAGATGATGTTTTGGTACTTCCTAATAAAATGTGTGCATGTGAACTCTAAAGTATGGAAGTATGAAACAGATGCCCTATGACTATGTGGTTCCTGCACCTGGAGGAGCAATTCTGCTCACTTAGTAGCTATAAATGGCACACAAAATGGAGATAACGGTGGCTTTTAAATTGATTTTATCATGTTTTTATTCCTATCAGCATGGTAACATTAAGAGACCTTTACAGCTTGCTGTACACTATGGGGTATGCAGTCTGTTTGATGGAATGACTGTCTGCTATAGCCTCCCCCACAGGGCAACATCCTGGCTTCATCATATTCATTGCCATTGACTTCAGTGGGACCCATAACGCAAATAATTAAGGTTGTGATGTACTGATGGACTTGAACCCAGGCCTGTTACCAGCCTGCGGTGCAAGGTCGCTCGCTATACATTCTCTATAGGGCTCTTGAGGAATAGAAGAACTCCCTCCTAGAGAGAAAGGTAAGAGAGACAGTCACCAGATGGAGGACAGGCTGGATATTTGGCAGCCAGGGCTCTTCTGGTCTGTATTTTGTGCTTTGCTATAACTGGAATTGACAGGAGGAACTGGGTTAAGGGGTGCAATATATAATCCTAACTTCAGGTTCAAAACAATTGTAGTATCTTAAATCCCCAAAGAGCCAAGTTAGAAGGGTTGGGCCACGACTGCAAGCCCCCATGCAGCTGAGGGACCTCGTCAGAATAAAAGAAACAGACTGGAAGTTTTGGAGATAAATGCCTTTTCTATGGGCTGACAAGCCCCAGTCTAAAATCTAAGGAGCCAGTTTGTGCAGCCAGATAGGAACGGATCAGTTGGAAGAAAAGCTACAGCAGCGGGCTTTCCAAGTTCTTCTTCAAAACTTTACTCCTGAAAGTTTTCAAAATGAACTATATCCAGGAAAACAAAACTGATCTCATATTGCCAGAAATCCATTAGCAGAGCAGGAGTCCAGGCTATGTACTCAGTCCAGTACTGACTCTATGTGGAGTCCTCCTTTCCCCAGCAATAACCTTCATCTGCACATCACCAGCTACCATTCATTGGACTTATCTGAGCACCTCTCAAAAGCTGAAGGAGTTATTTTCACTACACCCTACCTGCTGCCTTCCCCCCAACCTCCCCACCCTGGGGCAGAAACATGCTACCCTTTTTTTTTCTTCTCACATTCAGTGAATCATTAGTAACTTGCTATAGGTCACACAGGAAGCCTCCAGCCGAAGTAAAAATAGAGCCCAGCTCTTCTGTGCACTGTTCCACCCCCTACCTGCTACTATGGAGTTTTCTGTGAGAACTTGGACAGCCAGCCTCCAGCCTTCCCATGAGCACTTGTGCCTCGGCTAAGCCAAGAGAAGGCCATCCACTGACTACACTGGGCATTGGGCCAGATTCTGCATCCTCTGTGCACCATAGCCATTTTCCAAATGCATCTGGTCTCTGGCCTATTGGCATGTTGAGGATGAACAGCTGCCTGCTTTTAAGCACAGAAAGCAGGATTTTGTTGTTTACACCATCTTTATTTGTTTACACCATAGCATACACAGCATAAATTGCCATGCTGCCTCATTGGCTTTCCCCTCTTACAACTCTGCAATTACAAACAGCCAACAATTAAAGATCCAAAAATTTGCATGTATCATTGGTACGTTTAGTGATGCATTCATTGATTCTTTTCATGACAGATCAAGGCCACAGAGCCCACAATCCCTGTGACTCCTGAGAAGATTACTGCTGTGATACCCCCACCAACAACTTACATCAGGGTTAACTCGTACAGACATAGCAAGTGGCATAGCACACACCGAGCCCTGCAGCTCAGTGCTACCTTGGAGTCCCCAAAACTTGTGAAGGCAAAGAAATTTGCAGTTTTCTTGGTTTTTCCAAAATGTTTCTACTGTGTAGGTCAATCAGGCCCTAAAATAAATTGTTACCATTGTGTCCAACAGCTGCTCCAGTGCTTGATGTGTAGGATGGGACAATCCATTACACTTTCATTTTCTACTCTTTCTCTCAGACAGGTTGACATTTAAATAATAAATATGAAGAAAAGAAAAGGTTTGCACACCCAGCTACCTGTGCATAGGGAGTCCACAATATAGAGACCTGGCTCAAAGCACAGTTCTTGTCTCGTTAATTAGCCTTAGTTTCCTATCCCATGAATCAAACTACTTTCTACACATTGAAGAATTTGGTCTCACAGCATCCACTGGAGGAAACTTAAGCCAAGGAAGGTTCATGGTTTACCTGTGGTCACCCTCACACACTAGCAGCACTGGAAAGGAGGGCCCAATGCTCCTGATTTGCTCCAATGTTTTGACCTCCTTCCTTCACCTCTAATCCTTTTGAGTTTCACTGCATTGTTATCATCCTGTTTCAAAAGCCTAAATTTCATGACATGCGAACTCTCTCCCCATGAATGCTTTAATATTGGTGTCACAGAATAACTACTGTCAACAGCATGAAGTGGCAAGACAGCATCAAAAACAAAACTACTGACCCTGCTTGTGGAGCTGCTAAAAACTGGGAGCATCTACGTATGCAATTACTGTGCCTGAATTTTTTGTGCAGAAAATTCAGGCTCATTAAAGTGCTTCCCAGCACATGCCTACACATCCGCTCCTGCTGGGAGCAAACTGAGCCCAACAGGAGCAGCCTAGTCCAGGGCTTCTCCTGCCCTGCTCTGCCCCACTACAGCAGCCAGGGGGAGCTCCAGCCTCCCCCAGGTGCCCACCCCAGGCTGGCAGGGGGCACAGGGGCTTAACCCTGAGGTCCTGAGGACAGGGGGGACAATAGTGCCAGCTGGTGGGAGATTGGACTGGCCCTAAATGGGGGCTATTGTAGGGGGGAATCTTCCAGCTGGGGCTACAAAGTAATACAGGTACTAGAAAATGGTGCATTAGACTAATATAGTGTACAGTAATTCTTGCACATGTGTAGACAGTGACACTTTACTGTGCATTAGATTAGTCTAATGCACAGTAAGCATCTCATGTAGACGCACCCACTGCTGCTACAAATAACTAATTGGTTTCAGCCTGGCTGTGTTATAAATTGTATGGAGTCACTTTGGAGGGTGCTGCAGCTTGATGCAAAAAGTAATAAGGCAAAAGACTTTTCAAAAGAAAGTTTTAAAGCAGGGAGCTCTTTGTGACCGACCCTTCAATGAAGCAGTCTTCTGTGTGAAGCACAGGAATGTGACTGATTCCTTGCGTTGCTTTAAAAGCAATTTCTCTGGTGAAACAGAGTGATTATAATTACAATTACATGGAGTCTACATTTCTTGAATGAGGTCTTGTATCATTTCAACATGTAGGGCTCGCCATGATTTTACTAATCATTTGGGGTTAATTTACTTAGTTCACTCCATCCAGATGGTAAGATCACACAAGAAATAACACAAGGGGGTCTGTGTGGTCGCAAAGATGCAGTTACCCATTCCTGCAGAGGATCTCGCTTGCACTGCATTGTCCCGCACAGCAGGAACTTGTAGCCTACAGGAAAGCTCTGCACTTTTCAGTAGTGGTTATTGTCAAATATACTGTACGCTGGCTTGGGTGCACTGTGAGACCCAAGGGCAAAGGAGAAAGACCTTTAATGCGTGAAAACTGTGCTCAGAATACTCCAGCTATTTCATCCAGCCATACATCATTACACTTCATTTCCTTTTATTTTATTCTAAAGTTGCTATCGTTTTGCTCTGCAGCCCCGCAATTCAAATCTGATTGGGGGATATCATTCCAATTAGCTCAATATGGGTTTAGAAACTAAAGGAAGCACCTATGAGAATACAATATGTCGCAGTACAGGAGGGAGCCCACTTTTTCATTAGTAGAATAGTTAAGTGCTCATTCCACAGGGCAAATGGACATAGTACAAAAACGTGCTTTCATGTGTGTATAGTTTCTTGCCTAGAGTATATGACTTAACTTTTGTTTTCGTTCTTTTAAAATGAATATAACCCCCTCCTCTCCTTTGTGGACCCTCATCTCCTTGAGGCTCTGAGGGTCTGAAAGGCCTTTGTCACCAGGGACAGATTTAAACCTCTATATCAACCCACTGTGTCATTTGCTGTCACTCTGAAGCAGACGCAGCTGGAGCTAAGGCTGAACTTAAAAGAGAAGCTGCTGCTGCTGCTGTTGCAGAAAGAATTGGACTTTCTTTTTCTATTCAGCACAAAGGAGCTAGGTAAAAGGGAGCTGAAAAATAGATTTTTTTTTCTCCCAGTGTGGGATCCATTTTTCATGCTGCTGTAATTGAGCTTGTTTGAAGAATGTGCTCCCTTAGCACCACAGTCCCTCTAGACTCTCCCCACATTTTCCTTTCCTCTTTAAGGCTATTTATTCAGGCAGTTCAGAGCTAGCATACACAGTCTACAGCCCTCTATGACTGACTATTCTTTAATCAGGGCTATGATTACACACTTATGTGCAGAGCTTCCACCTGCCTAGACATAGAGCGTGCGGGGAACTGTAACTTTAAGAGATTCTCACGACTGGTTGTTGTGTTCAGTAGAGGTTCCTATGAAACAATTCTGATCAGTTAGAAATGAAACACTTAATGACTCAGACCTCTACTGGACTCTTTGACTCTGATTACTGACAAATCCATGGCTAATCTAGCTGCCCAAACCAGCAATCAGAGTGTATACATAGTATTCCTATGCAAGATGTCCAATAGATATGAGCTGTATTTCCTAAAACAGCTGAAGCAGTTAATGAAAGAGGCCCAGTCCTGATGTACTAGGACAATAAATACAAAACTATAGATACTTCCAAGAAGGAAGTGGTACAGTACTTCTACAAAAGATACGGCCAAACCAGAGCCATAATGCCACTAACAAAAATTTAAGTCCAATAAACTCAAATAGAGGTGGTGGCCTAGGCTTCAATCCATAAGTGTAAATAGTTTCATGTCTTTAGTTACAGGAGGCCAGTGCTAGTTTAAACTCATCATTAACCACTTATTGCCCTTGCTAAGCAGACCTGAGAAATGCCCTTCCTTCACAAATACGCACTGATATTCAGCTACAAATTTGCAAATTGAATACAAACCTGGGAGAGATTTGATGATTGCTATCATGCTACCTAAAGCATTTATCATGCTACCTACAGCATAAACATGCAGCGGAGCAAAGCCCAGAGTTAAATTCTGGATGTAACTCTCAAAAAGGGACTAAGACTATTACCACAAGGTGGCCAAGACAGCATATTCCAGTCCCTACTATCCATGTAAGGGTGGGCTGCCAGGACTAGATGGGATTTTGTTTAAAAGCATCATAAAGCAATTTCTAATATGTTATAGAAAAATGTGTTTAAAAGGATTTGTGAATGTAGGGATTGGAAAATATAAAAGATACAGAAATGTTTTGTACTTCTCACCAGTGCACAGTGATATTGAAGAACTTGAGCAGATGTTAAAATTACAAGCCAAATTAACTACAAGAGTCCATACTGACAGCACAGGAAAAAATGGCTCCCTGGAGCAAAGTATGCATTGCACTTGTTTGCCCATGCTAGAAGAAATTATGTATTTGTGTTTCCCTGAGATAGACTTACTAGGAGATAGCACAGCTGAAAAGGCAGTCATGCAGATCAAATTCATTTTTGCTAGACAACATTTCTTTACATGACATAGTATTCTTTGAAAATGGGCCTCTGTTAAGTATGCATGAGTGATTACGCAGTTTGCAGTGAAGCGTTGGGTTTGTTACTACAAATCCCCCATTATTTCCAATCTAAGGCCAGGTAGAAAACAAGGTCAAAATAAGGCATCTACTTCATGTCATGTTCTTCCTTACATCCAACCTGAAACCATCCTCTAACAGTTTATGGTCATTGCTCCTTGTCCTCCCCTGAGGCACCCTAGTGAACAGCTTTATTCCCAGCTCCTGATATTAACCCCTTATGTACTTATAGATGGCCACCAAGTCTCCCTCCCCGCCCCCATTCTTCTCTTCCTGAGGCTGAACAGTTCCAGATACCTGTCTTTCCTCATAAGATTTGTCCTCCAGGCCCTTAATTATTATTGTGGCCCTTCCCTGGACCCTTTCAAGATTTTCCATGTCTTTTTTGAAGCATGGTGCCCAGAACTGGACACAGTAATCCAGGTGGGGTCTCCCCAATGCCAAGTAGAGAGGAAGTATCACTTCCTTAGTCCTGCTTGTGATGCATTGGCTAAAGCATCCCAGTATGCCATTCGCTCTGTTGACTACAGAATCACACTGGTAGCTCATGTTCATCCTGTGATCAACCACAACCTTGAGGTCCTTTTCAGCAATTCTGCTGGCCAGGACATCTCATCCTAACCTATATTCATGTCACTGGTTACTTCTCCCCAGATGAAGCACTCTGCATTTCTCCTTATTGAACTACACCCAGTTCTGCTCTGCCCACCTTTCCAGCTTGTCCAGGTCCACTTGGATCTACATCCTATGGACCTAGCATGATCACTTTTTCCCATAATTTAGTATCGTCCATGGACTTAGCCGGTGTGCTTTCCACATCCTCATCTAAATCATTGAAAAAGATGTTGAACAGCACGGTGCCAAGAACTAAACCCTGTGGGACACCACGGGCCACCTCCCACCAAGACAATACAGACCCATCCACACACACTCTATGTTCAGCTCTAGCTAGTTCCCAACCCACCTGACCATGGACTCTGCCAACCCACAACCCCCCAGGTTTTTTATAGGAGTGTTATGGGAGACCATATCAAAGGCCTTTTTAAAATCTAAATATATGACATCAACCATGTCTCCCACATCTAAGCAGTTTGTTACTTGATCATAAAAGGAGACAAGGTTGGTCAGACATCACCTTCCCACAACAAAACCATCCTATCCTTCAGCATCATGCCTTCTACCAGTCTCTCACAAATGGACCTCTTGATAATTTTTTCCTAAATTTTATGCAGTATTGAGGTCAAACTGACCGGCCTATAGTTTCCCAGATCCTCCCTCCTCCCCTTCTTAAAGACTAGCACCACATTGGCCCTTTTCCAGTCTTCTGGGACCTCTCCCGAGCACCACAACCTTCCCCAACGGTCCTGCAATGACTCCAGCCAATTCCCTCAGCACTCTTGTGTGTAGTCTATCCAATCCTGCTGACCTGAAGACATTCAGCTGCTCTAAGTGCTCTCTCACCAGTTCAACCCTGACCCTGACCATTGGCTGGCAATCACGCTTCCTACCCTCCTCCCCTGCATCCGTCCTGTATCCAACCAGGAACACCAATGCACAAGTATTCATTAAATAGTTTGTTAAAGAGGTGAGAGACTTTCTTTTATCAGCTAAGAACTGCCTGCCCAGAGGAGTTTTCCATCTATTGACTCCTCTGTGAAATCCTATGAAATATGAACTTTGATTTCTACTCAGGAGAACTTTTTTCTCCAATGCCTAATGAAGGGTGTTTGTGCTCGAAAGCTTCCAATTAAAGATTTTTTTCGCAAAAATCTTGTTGGTCTAATAAAAGATATCACCTCTACCGTGAGCCCCAACTGCTTTTCCCTCTAGACCAATATGGCCACAAACTGGATACCTGACACACAAAAGAGTTCAGCTTTCTCCTGGCTGTCTGTTATCAGCTGTCCCTTCCCATTCTGCAAGGGCCCTGCATTTCCTTTGGTCTTCCTCCTGCTCCCTATATACCTAAAGAACTTCTTATTGTTCTTGATTTCAATCGCCAACCTGATCTCAGTCACCACTCTTGTCTTCCTTATCCTCTCCCTACAAATACGGGCTATACTTGTGTATTCCTTCTTGGTGACTACTCCTTGTTTCCACTATCCTTAAAGCTCCTTTTTCTTTTTTAAGCACTCCTTGACTCCTCTGCTAAGCCAAGAGAGCTTCCCAGCCCCTTTACCACCTTTTCTGCATACAGGACTGGACCTTTTCTGAGCTCTGAGGATCGTTCCTTTGAGGAATGACCACCCTTCCTGAATTCCCTTCCCCTCCAGTCCCTCTTGCCATAGGGTCTCTCCCACTATTTTCCTAACCTCATTGAAGCTAGCTTTCCTGAAGTCAAGCTCTTCTGCCCTACTAGCTGACTGCCCTACCCCACAATGGATACTGAATTCTATCATCTCATGATCATCATCTCCCAGACGACCCTCAGATCTCCCACCAGGTCATCCCCTTTGGCTAGAACCAAATCCAGCAAAGCCTTCCCCCTGGTCGGCCTGTTCACCTCCTGTACTAAATAAAGTACTTCCAAGCAGGCCAAAACCCTATGTGAGAGGTAAGATCTGGCCGAGTGCTCCTCCCAGCAGATGTCAGGGTAATTGAGGTTACTCATGACAGCCATGTCCCTTGAATGTGGGGGCTCCATCATTTCTCTGGATAATTCCAGATCCAGCTCCTCCTCCTGGTGTGGCAGTCTATAGTAGTTACCTACCATCAAGTCCCCTTCTCCTCATCCCCCCAGTATCTTGACCCACAGGGTCTGGAGTCACCCTGCTCTTGAACCAGTTTGGATCTCCAAGGAGGCATACTGCTCCTTTACATAGAGAGCTACCCCCTTCTTCCCTACCTGATCCCTTCTGTGCAGCCTGTAGCTCTCTATGCATACAGCCCAGTCATATGTGGTGTCCCACCAGGTCTCCATTATTCCAACGAGATCATATTCCTTATTTGCTAGCAGGAGCGCCAGTTCCTCCTGCCTATTCCCCATACTCCTAGCATCTGTGTATAGACACTTAAGTCCCCCATTAGTAACCCCCAGCTCCCAATGTCCAGTTATAGAACGGCACCAATGGAGTATGTGTTATCACCTGCTGGCATTTTGCTCTGCAAAAATAAGAACATCTGCACTCCAAGAAACTGGTATCAGAATCGTTGGGAATCTGAAGATATAGAACAAGACAAGCAAGGAAGGAAAAAAATATGTTTTGGATTTTAGATGAACGCAAGGTACATAGAAAGAGGTAACACTTCTAAATCCCTGAAGGAAGAAATAAGGGGCACCACATCAGCTGTTTTTCTGAAGAAGATAGCAACCACTGCAAGCTGTGACAGCTGGGACAGGGCAAAATGGAACTACCTTCACCTTCCAGCAAAAGTGCTGATATCTCAAGAGATACCTGCAAGTCCATATAGCAATGCAAGGTGCCACAGGAACTAATGGAACATTATTAGTTAGAATTATGAGTATTGGAACTTTTGTATTTTTTTTTTAATGTTTTGGCTGAGAAAGGAAGCTGTGGGGACTGGACCTTTAAAGGCAGAATAAGCCAGTTAAAGTTGGTTATTATACTATGCATGGGATCTTATAACAATGCTGAACAGTAAGAGAGTGAATGAAGCAGATGCCTTGTCAGTCCCCTTGGCTCTGATGAGTGATTGCTGAATAACACTCCCTCATGCAACTAGTGCCCTTGCTGCCAAGTAAGTAAGTGCTCACCAGTGTACAAAGTTGGAAGCATTATATTCTCATGGCTTTCAGACCAATATATACCCCAAGAGTTATTCCAAAACACTCAGCAATTACTTTCTCCAAGGCTCCTTGCATCTCAAAGGATTATAAATCCCCTCCGGTCCACTTCTATGTATGGTTAATATACCCGGAGACTTGTTGATGAACCACCTCCCACAGAGTACTTTCATTCACAGCTGCCTCTTTCACCTCCTCGTATCACCTCCATCACTCATGCCACCATTTCCTGGAGACAAGCCTGGAGCAAATGAAGCAACCTATATATAAGGGCACAAATATACATCACTATAGGTGTATCTACATACGTTGCTATGGTGATGTTGTTACTGCACCATGGTTAGTACTTTCTTTAGGAACTACTAAAGCATGGCACAGTAACAGCCTATACTGCAATGCGCACGGTTATTTTTAGCAGCTAATTTGCCTTAGCGACACGCTATAACAGGGGAGCAGGTTGCTCCAGCGAAGTAACTGCTGGTCACATGTAGAACCCTGCAGACGCTGTCACCATAGCATGTTGTTATGGCAACATAGCGTCACATGTAGACACACATGTTTTAAAAATGTGTCCATCAATGCAAAGAAATGAAAAGGCCTTCAGTGGTGCCGCTTGTGTTATTACAACTTGTGGCTAATAAAATATAACAACATACGAAAGTTGTTTTTACTACCTACCCAGCTTATTAGCTAATAAAATGAGCTTGGTATATTAAATGCAACTAACACATTTCATCAAATGGTGACCCCCATGCACTGTACTTCCCCCTTGCCCCAAATTAGCTAATTATGGAGTTTTCTGACCCTTTTTATCTTTTAAGTTTCTCAGGTACAGTAAAAACTAGTTGCATCCTCAAACACAAATGAATTCATTCAAGCACCTATTGAGCCATAAAGTATAAAATGTCATAAAACACCACATTTTTTGTAAAAGAAAAGAAATGTATTTAGAACACCAGAGGTCACTGCACTGGGTTATGGAAAGGAGATGAAATTTGCAACTCTCTTTCACAACCCCACCTGTTTAAAAGATACCACAAAATCTATTATTAACAACAAATTAAGGCTGATTATAGCCCTTTCCATCCAGGACTTTCACAAAGGACTTATGAGCTCAGTAAATGGTTGTACAAGCTAGATAAATAGAATTTTTTCACACACAACAGAAATGCATTCACCCCTGGGCCAAAATGCAACAGCTGTTTAACAACATTATACAACAGAAAATAAAGGAGAATTCCATATGCAATTGAAACTTCAGGGGAAATTTTTGGCAGGCGGTATGTAATAACTCAATTTGGAATTTGGTCAGGATAGCTGGGTTAATACCCTAGTCTTGCAAAAAAAAAAAAAGAGCCATGGGATCTTTAGACCCATATTTATCTCTGAACTACATAAAGCTGGTTATCTCAGGATTTTATTATTGTAAATTATTGACAGTAGAAACACTGAATCATAGAACTGTGGTTGTTGAAAACTTGGTGCAAAATGGTATAGCTACTTGTGCTGTTCTTTGATGCATCACTTTATTTTGGTGCTTGGTCACACATTTTTAAAGGCCAAGATCACATAATTGAGTCTTGAAGGCTGTGGGCTCTGAAAGAAAATCCTTCTGGATATGCACTTCAAATCTTTTATCAGCACTGTGAATTGGCACTGCAGATTGAAGAGGAAACTTTTGCTCTAAGTTTGCAACTGAAGATGAAACATGATACAGAAACGAAGACTTCTTGCCGTCACTGCTAACAACCAGCAAAGTTCCCAGTGGTGAAAATTCAACTACTGATAACATTAGTGCTGAATACCCTTGATGTTGTCTTCACTTCCTCAAGCAAGTCCTCGTTGCTTTTTTACCTTATTTCATATATGAATTGTTCATTAAAGACTATTTCTGGTTGAATTACATGCCATGAGCAAATAATGGAAAGGTGTGTTAAGGGAGTCAGCATTCAGATCTAATTAGTGCAGGAAAGAAAAGAACCAAGCTTTCTAAAGATTGACACTAAAGTTCCAGCTGAAGAAGGAAAGTTTTCTGCTCTGACAAAAGGAACAAGCCTCTCCATAACACCCATATCCACTTTATGCATATTAAAGCAACTCCATCAGATGATAAAGGGATTTTAGCCCAAGTGGAAACATTTAAAGCGTAGGCTGACTAAATTAAAATACCACATCAATGCTGTTCCATCTGGATGTTTGGTCAAGGTCTGTGCCATTCACGTTTGCCAGAGAGATAACTATGCCTTACCTGGGTCATCTTGGCAAGGTCCAGCGAAGGCCTTTGTTCCTGAACCTCCTCAGGCCGTCGTCGTTTAACTCCAACCTTTTTGTCATTAAGGACACATGGCTGAGATCGGCTGCGGGACAGTCCGTTGGAGCGTCTCATCAGCTCTGGTGTTGAGGCAGGTGTGCTGTTTGCTGAGGGTGGACAATATTCCGAAGAGGAAAACTGATCATGTGAGCAGGAGAGGGACCGCTGCATTTCAACCCTGCTGCTCTCAACAGAACTGTGGTCATTACCCCAGATGTCACCTGCTTGTCCATAGGTGGCAGATTTCCTCATCCCTTGGCATGGCTGACACCCATATCTACTGCTAAATCCAGACTGGTCATATGATGAGAATAGTATGTTTGACCTTGAAGGTAGGCTAAAACTAGAACTCCTCTGCATTGTGCTGAAGCCATTGGAGTAGCGTTGGACACTTCCCCCACTATAACACCGTCTCTTTTCTACTGGAGTCCAGACCTTTGACCCTAAAGGCCTCCAGGATGTCCTGCAGCTTGACATTTCATCAGAAAAAGAAAGTGACCTGCATTGGCGTTTGCTGGGAGGTGCTGAGGGGTTACCATTGTGGTCACTAAGACTGAGGTCTTTAATCAAGTTGGTCACTGAACATGTGTTAACTGTATCTCTTTGCCATATAGAGCCTTCTTCATTTTTATCAGGCAGGCAGTCCCAGATGTTGCTGCTAGGTTGCTCAATCTGCAGTGGACATTTCCTGCTGAGATCTCTCCATCTGTCATTTTCTAATTTAAAAAGAATACAAACATATATATAGACACATTAGCATTAATTACTTACATGATTCATTTTCTGCATCCATTTACTAAGAATAACATGTAGCGCATTTTCTAATATAAATTAAGTAACCCTTAGAATACTGTTTCCATGCTTTAAAGCCATATGATAAGTTAAGGTGTGGATGGCAAGAGATAAAGTGAAAATGTCAGCAGAAGCAAACCTAACTGAAACGGCTTCTGAGAAGGGAGGCAAGGATTTGGGGGGGGGGGGGGGGGGAGGGTTGTTTGTTTGTTTGCTTTTGGTGATAACATTTTTTGGATCATCTACCTGGTTGGGAGAGATGCTGGATAAGATTTAGGGTACAAAGTGCCTTTCCTCAGGTAAGCCTTTGAATATACCAATTGCACAAGCTAAGGAGAACTTAGCTTTATAAAACTTCAGTGACAACTTTATTTCCTAGATCAGAGGTGGACAATTATTTTGGTCAGAAGGCCGCTAACTGAGTTTTGGCAAGCCATCGAGGGCCTCATGACAGGCAGCTGGGGGCAGATAAATATTAATTTTCTACATATTTTAGGGGCCCTGCAAGCCAGATAGAATGGCCTGGTGGGCCACATCCGGCCCGCGGGCCGCTTCTTGCCCACCCCTGTCCTAGATTAACTACTCCTGAGAATCATTTGTTTAGTTCTGGTCTCTGAAACAACAATTACCAGATAGGCTGATCAAGAAATGGTTAATACAAAAAGAAAAATAAACAGGTTCACAAATGTTTAAGGGACACCTAAAATCAGAATTAAGAACCAAAAACCTGCTTCAGCTACCCTAACCCAGTGAAATAAATGAAGCTATGCCATTTTATACCAGCTCAGGATCTGGCTGCAAGTTTTCCTTTGGAATTGTCCTAAAGATAGGAAGCCTTTGTAAAGTAAATGCATTACATTTACTCTATAAAGTAAATGTTCTAATGCAGGTTGTCATTTACTGGATATGTGTTACCCATTAATAAAAAAGATCTTAAAGTAAATCATGCAGGAGAAACAATATATAATATGATGCAGGCATAGCTGGGATAATTTTTAAATATAAATACCTAACATCAGACACCTAAATCCATTAAGAGAAACTTAAATAAATGGTCTAGTTTTCATATGATAGGTGCTGAAGACACAGCTGTTCTCACTGAAATTTTAACTCATAATTGAAAATACTGACACAACTTTAAAAGTAGTGCATATTGTTGAGTATCCTCATAATTCAAAGCAGCCATTCCAATAAGAGTCATGAAAAATACTGATGGGAACAACATAACAGGGATTTTTCATTCAAGCTTGAAGCGTATGTGTCACTCCACAGGTAAACCAGTTTCTTAATTACAACACAGTCCAAATCATGATCCGTGCAGAAAAACCCCTGACTGAGGTTTAGCAATGCTGTGAGCCCTAGCTACCTGTGCTTCAGTTTAATTGTGTTCCAAGAGATTCTGAGTTCCAGTTTAACTACATCTGGGACCCACCCACTTCACAGGGAGGAGGGAGGCAAAATAAAGGAAGGAATGCATTAAAGGTCCTTCAATGCCCTCCCCAAAATTTTCACCTAAGACAAGTTCTCCAGCAATTGATACAATTGACTAAAAAAGAATCACAGCACAAAGGACCATAGCAAATGCCCCTAAACATGCATGGAAAAATACAAAAAACAATGAAGTCACAGTAATTCAGGGAGGTGATCTTTGTGGTTAGGATGCTTACAGAGATTAGGTGCCAAATATGTGTGTCAGTTGCTTGCTTTAACTGTGAACACACCAAAGGAAGTTAAAGACACACAATCCTACTGAATTTCAGTAGGAATTGGATATTTAACACTTTTTATGTTTCTTAGAAAATCTC
This sequence comes from Alligator mississippiensis, assembly GCF_030867095.1. Classification (NCBI taxonomy): domain Eukaryota; kingdom Metazoa; phylum Chordata; order Crocodylia; family Alligatoridae; genus Alligator; species Alligator mississippiensis. The sequence continues at coordinate 82,728,607 of NC_081829.1, read as the reverse complement.
AGTTGTAAATAATTTCTTCAGTTTTGAAAACTTAATTTAAAGGTATATGTCAGTAATTGTGTTCTTGTTTATAGTTCATTTTTTGCCTCCTGTTCTTCATTCAACAAATCCCACTGGAAAAAAAAAGCAATTTAATTTATCTGACTTGGCCTTTTGATGCTTTTCTAACATATTGGAATAAAAGCTAATGCGATCTCCTGTTGAATACTTCCCCATGGGTTTGTATCAACTTTCATCAATCAACATTTGTAGAGACTGTGACTAGTTCTGAGAACCAGCCTTAACTATACAACAGTTTTCAATCATATTTGAAAACGTACAAATATGGTTATGGCTAGAATGCCATTTGCAACACAACATATCAGAACGTGACAAACCACGTTACAGATCATAAAAAAACAAATGGTTGACCTCCTGTCGATATAGAGCAATTCCTGCTGATCCCAAACAAAAAGATACCCCCATTGACCACCCAACTGAAAAAAGTCATTAAGATTTCTTCTCTACTGTATAGTATGGTTATAGTTACGGTTACGGTTAGCAGGATTCTTTAAAAATATGCCTGTTCATACTCAAAAGGAAAACCTTGGGAGAATTATGTCACCAACAGCCGTGATGGAAAAAAGTCATCATCCAACTGTGCTTGACTAGTAACCGTTTTTATAGCCTGCTGTTGCAGAGGCAAGATGCACGACCATATTTTTTTCAGCATGGTGGAGGAAAGCTCCTCATCTTACATTTGCATACAATGAAACCTCATTAAATACATTGTATATCACTGAACTCCTGCCAAAAGTAGCATGTGCTCAGTAATGAAAACCAACTATGAAGTTGATTAAAGCCAGCCAAGACCAAGCATGACTATAAAACATATGGCCCATATTGGGCAAACATGGTGATAGGAACCTTTTTTGGTGTGTGTGGCCTTTAAAATAAAAACAAAAAACCCCCAAAAACCCAGGTAGTTGCTCACTCAGGAGGGAACTGGACCTGGAGGTACTGCTATACCAGGCTGGCACTGGGATGGCCAGAACCAAACCTGACACCATCCCCTTGGGATCAAAAGTACTAAATGAATGCATAGTAATTGCTGGTACTTTCTGACCCCAGTGTGCAGTCACTTGATACTGTGCAGTGGTGGCATCACAGTTTGTGCCTGCTGACACTATGTCACTGTAGTGATGAGCTATGTTGCCATAGCTTTTTGCTATGGTGATGTAGCATCCTGTGTAGTAAGTACAAAAGTACTGCTTAAAAGTGTTGCAACAATTTCAAAAAAGGTAAAGTGCATCAATTTCGGATGAACTAAATGACTTCAGGCATGTTTATTTCAAATTGCAAATAAATTTGCTCCTCACTTCTATGTACTCAGGGAGAGGAGTGTCTGATAGTAAAGGGGAAGGGGAAAGGGCTGCGGTGGGAAGATGTTGAGGGACAGAGGACAAGGGGGCCACCTGATCCCTCAAGATTTATTTTCCCTGTTATATCAGCGCGAAGAGGAGAAATTCAAGGCAAATCTTCAATAATTAGATTCTATACCTGGAAAATTATAACAATTTTAGGCATTTTCCATATATAGACTCCAATGGGTTAGCTTATATTTGAGTAAATATAGTAGTTAAATTCTGCAGTAGTTTTTCACGTGATCTAATCAAAATTGTGCAATGTTTTTGCTTTATACAGGCAACTGAGTGCTTGATTTAAAATAAACTGATACTTGGAACTTCTAACTAAAACCTTACTAAAATAAGAACTAAAAGTTCAGAGTATTTGCCCTTTTATAAAGATAATTTGATTCATAAAAGGGTTAAATTTGGGGCCTAAATTGGTTGAAACTGCTTAATGTTTAACTGCAGCAAGCTAGCTTAATTATTTCTTAATCAAAATGGATGTCACTTAGTAGTAACTGCAGAGCCAGTTTATACCTGAGCTATTAATTCATTTCCATTTTAACCATTCCTGTCTTTCTCATTTTAATAAGAACAATGAAAAGGAAAAAAATCTATGCTGAAAACAATTACATCTATGTTTAGTTCTTTATTATTTTCCCCTCTTGCTAATATAGGCAGCAGAGAGATTTCTCAGGTCAAGTCACCAGACAAAAGAAACCAAAATAGAAGCTAATTTTAATGGTAAGGTGCCATAAGCCTCAACCCCTAGATGTTACATTTTACAAATCCTGTAAGCCTGTGCAAGAGGATATAGGATGCCTTCCTCTGTCAACATTAATTCTGTACAAAACAGCTATAAATCTTTAAAAATTACTAAGAAAATCTTATGCATGATGTTACCTTGAGCAACACTTGAGGGTATTTCTTTTTTTCCTTTGCACTTTAGATCAACCCTTGCAAAGTTTATTGTTTACCACTGTAAAGGGTGTTTCCACTTTGCATATGAAATATGCTATAGCAATACCCCTACTGTGCCGTGTCCTTTACAGTACTGTAGCCTGTATAAATGATTCAATGGACATTTAGTCAGCCACGCAGAGTGGGGTTCTCTCTGCGCTGAAAAATTTCAGTATGACGACTGTCAGATGTTGCAGTCTGCCTGAACCCCATCAGCACAGAATTATTGTTTTGAAATATCACATGACAACCCAGGAAATGGCTTTCACAGCAAATAAATGTTAACTTTGAAATCAGTGGAATGCTAAATTGTAAAAGGAATATTGCAAGGGGGGGTGGATTTTAAATGACTCAGTAGCACCCTATAAGGAACAAAACGTTTTGTAAAATAAAGTGTCTCATCTGCTAAACACTGATAATAATAATTGTAGTGTACCCATTTCTGCTACTGTAGTTAAAGATGTGTTAATTTTTTTTAATTGCAAACCTCTTTTCGGTTTTAGCCGGTAGCTGTAATTTGTTCCAGAATAAAATTTTCAAGAACTGCTCAATTCAAAAGGAAATGGCTTTGTTTAAGAAGATATATTTGCCCATTTATAAATGCCAAAACAGCAACAAAAATAACTTATTAAGCTATTCTTTTGTGCTGTTGCAATGTAATAGGTTCTTAATTTGTGGTAGAATATTAAATTAAATACTCTAGGTTTTTAGTCCACTTACTTTAGGTTTTAATTTAAACAAAAGCTTGAACATTAAGATGCTAACAACATGTGTCCAGCAAGTAATTTCCTAATGTTTTTTAACCTCTAGGGCTAGGGACAGAAACTACATGTAAACTGGTATAAGCAATCGGAAACCAGTTCAAATCTGTAACACAACATAAGTTCATTGCACATAAACTGCTTTCAAAATGGCTGCAACTAGTTTAAGATAAACCTGGATGGATATAGTGTCAGACTTAACTGATTTAAGTTAAATCGGTTCATTGAACTTCTGCCCCAGATCCCCTCCAGATTCAAGTTAGCTCACAGTAATGGGGGGGTGAGTGGGGGTGCGCTGAAGGTCTCTCCCCCCCCCCCCCCCCCCCCCAGTACTATCCTGCTGCAGAGTTCTTTTTTACTCCACAGCCCCACATGTAAATGCTGATGTGGCTGGCTAGGACATGAGGCTGCTTCTGTGCAGGGGCTGCCAGTCAGTTGAGCCAGGTTTGGAGCAGCCCTGGCTGGTAGGCTGATCCCTTGCCACCCCGCACCAGGTCCCCCTGCCACTTGGGGCTGCTCCAACCTGACTCAGCATGCTGGAGTCCTGGGCACATGTGCAAATAGTGTGCCTGTAGCAATAAACTCCGGCTCAATAAGTACCAGGGTTTATTGTTCCACAATAATATGACAAGCCCACTAAGAAGCAAACTTTGCTCTTCAGAGCTTATAGTCGACATAGAAGGTGCAGGATGGGTGAGAAATGTGGCATAGAGAGGTGAAGGGACCTGCCCAGTGTTGCAGGGGAAACTGTAAATAGTGGTTGTGGCCAGTTAATTGTTTTGTTTTCCCATATCCATCCTGTCCTTCTTTTTCAAAAAAACAAAAGAAAGGACATACAAAACTGCACAGTCAAGCACTTCCCTTGTGTCATATTAACCTGACAAAAGCAAGAGAATGCCAACGATTAATAGTTTTACACCTTAGTTTTGCAGAAGACTGAAAACAGTTGCACACCATGTGCACTGCACTATCCTGGCAGAACAAAGCTAGGCCTGATGCAGGAGCAGGTTCGGAGGACAGTTCCATCCTCAGACTGGTAAGCTTCAAAGGGACACATGCCTGGATGTTCAACTCAAGCCTAAAGGACCATTAAAATCCTAATTATTATTTGGGTAACACTGGCAGGCTCATTCAACTCCGTACACGGAGACCTGATCCTGCATTTCTTACACATTCAAGACCGATCTGATCCAAACCCCATGTAAAGTCCTGCCTCTCATTGAACTCAATGGCAAAACTATTGGGGACTTCAGTAAGAATAAGCCCTACATTTATCTTGAGGAAAAGGCTGAATTTCACACTTTGGGGAATGACTGAAAGGGCTTTCCTGTGTCAGGCTGACAACTACATAATGAGGCTACATTCATTTCCCAGGTAACTTCATTGATTTCAGAAGAATTAAACAAGGGTGAATATGACCAAATATGTCACTCTTAAAATTAAGTTATGTTTTAAAGCCTAGTGGTATAGCTATTATAGTTGTAACAGTCCAGAAATATGAGGGGAGCAAGATTTTTAAGTTGAAATAAAAGTGTGTGTAGATGGGAGAGACAGGAGACAAACCTCCAGGCTGTAAGTGCTCTTCAGCAGGTCTGGGGAAGAAGCAGTCACAGTCCAGCCAAGTACACGTTTTACAGCCTGTCAGCCTTGGCTTGGTTAATTTAAACTTGAATTGCCTGGTTTCTTTTTGAGCCTCAAACATGCTCTAACGTCTTTAACAGAACGTGATTAATCGTGAGGGTCCAAAGCACCCTGGGAACACAATCTGCACATTCATCAGATAACTCTAGCTTCAGATGCTGAGCTGATTGTGATTCTTTTGTTTTAGCATGTGGTTTTATTTACTGACATAAACCAAAAGGTTCCTAACAAGACGTGGCTTTCTGCAAACAGCTAAGCCTTTACAGCACTCTGAATCGTGGGTGTAAAGATGCTGCAAGTGTAACTACACCTGCCTCTGCTGTGGCTGACAGTTATTAAGACTTGTTTGCTTAACTGTGGTTGACACTAGCTTTTCAAGTGCAAACAAGCCACAACTAGAGATAACAAGTCCTGTGCTTTTATTGTGAGAGTGTGCTGGCCCATTTTTCTACCAAAGACAAGGGCAAGTCAAAAAGTTGGAGCTGAATCTGCTTTTATGGGGAATATGATTTAATTGGTCTTTGATTCCTTGCATATGTTTTAAATCACCCTCAGCAAAATGTCATTTTGAACACGCATCCAAGACAAAAAATGAAGATTTACATCGTCTCGCTTTAAACTGTTCGGATATCTTTTTTCCCCCCCGCTCAAACCCTTATCACTTCAAAATAATTTGGGGCTTGCACCATATGACTCAGCATTAGGAAAAGAACAGATGAGGGAAAGGTGTGGAAATGCAAGTGTTGGGAGAAAAAGAGATGATTTCTGCCACCCTTGGCAGCTGGAAGAAGCTGTGCTATTTTTCTAACCTTCTGCATCACTATCTTCTTCATCGAATTCAGTGCACCCTGTACTGGAAGTCCCTGCTTTTCAACACCCACTGTCTGTGCCTTGCATTTGATCAATCAACAGATGACTTCTTCATCCACCCCTAAACCAGCTCCTGAGATCTGTCCCACCATCTTTGTCCTTCCCTTGTAATATCCATTAGCCAGAACTACATATAAACTCAATTGCTGCTAAATTCAAGGTTTCGACGACTTTTTGCTAGCCTTCAGACAGACCCCACTATACTATAAACTAACATTTTCTAAAAATCACTTTGTAAACTAGTCCAAAACTGTAATCTGTAACAAGTAAAACAGATAATATCACAGTCCATATCTGTGTATGTGAAATAGGACAACTGTGTGAGTACTGTTCTAGCAAGAAATGTGGTGAAACATGTTTCGGGCTAACCTTGGTTTTGGCTTCGGTGGCAGTAGCTGTGGCAGGGGGGTGGGAAGGAAGTTCAGACACTATACAATTTCTCCAGAAATTGCTGCCTGTTGCCTTAGTGCTAGCTGTGCTGCTTACTGGGTCTGCACTGATGTCATAAGCCCTCAATCTGCCATCAGTCAGGAAGTGCCAGCACTTCCTAAAACCAAAAATATCATCTGAAATTAGAGCACTAACAAGGGGAGGTTAAAGGACTTTGAACAGATTTGAAGAGCGTGGCCTGCTGAGAAATCCAACAGGCTGCAACACTGAAGTTTATTTTAAGAAACCTGGTGTCACCTAAAAGCGACCAAACTTAGAACAGTACCTTGCCTTTTTCTTGTTGCCAGTACGTGACTGTTTGGTTTCTTTTCCTAACAAATCATTATATTTTCTGAATAAAAACAAGTACGTTATTCATTATGGCCCAGAACTCAAAAGCTACCCTCCTACCAGATTGGGGTGAGTGCAAATGATACCAAGTCCAGCATCAAACTTTTAGAGGATCAGATATTTTACAGACGATGAAAACACCTTTAGAAAAACCCTATGGAGTCATCAGTGTATCTGGATTCTGGAGGAAGTACAGTAATACATTAATTATATTAGGCATTCCTAGGGCATTTGATGTGAATTTTATGTTCTTTCCTCCGTATCTCTCACTAGGATGAAATCTAGCACTCAGTTACTTACATGCATGTGCACACACACTTCCCTTCAGTCGGCTTCAATGGGATGTGTGCTCAAATGTTTAACAGAAGATTCGGGACCAGCAGAAGTTGATCCCTGATATCACAGTGAAAAGACCAAAGTTCCCTTTGAAAAGCATCAAGGGTGTGAATTTTTCACACTTCCGAATCCCCCACTGGGCCCCCGGTGGGACCATCACAGACAGATTTTCAGAAGCTGGACCCCAACTTCACATGAGCAGCTTGTAGCCACAGATAACTGTGCTTCCAATCTATATTCTTGGATGTCTGTGTTCCAGATTGTGTCTGCAAATCCGTGACTGAGGTGGCCAAGAAACCTGATCTACAGAGGTTAATAAACAGTTTGAACAAAACTGCACTTTGCAAGAGTCCACACTCTTACACTGACATCCTCCGGAGGATGAAGTTCACTTTTAGTGAACCACTATTGCAGGACCATTGTCACTAATGGCATAAGAGCTGGCTAGTAATTAATTTGGCTTGCAGGCATTAGGAGTTTTAATTTGCTAGTCCACAGTCACAACTGTCTCGCTGTTACGTGTCCAACATTAAAAGACATCAAGGTATTCATCCTGTTGTGTTCTTTCAGTACCAGCATCACAGAGTCAACAACACCTTGCTTATCAATGTAACACTTCTGCCAAGTATTATTGGCAGCAAAAAGGGCAGGGGCCAATGTTTCTGGAAACTCAAAATTGCCATGAGTCCCCAGCTAGAAACCAGTGGAAAAGTAAGTACCTGTGGGCACCCTTGCCAGGGAGTACTTCTCCCCTTGCAGCATGGAACAGAAGAACACAGATAAAAGGGATACAACATTCATTTGCAAAAAATGTAACAATAAATCAGCTGTTGGCTAATGTGAGCAATGACTTAAACACCCACTCCTGCAGTATCTTGGGCAGCAGTCCTAGGCCTCAATTTCCCCAGGTGCTATGTGAACACCCAATGGACACATGTCCCCTCAATACCTCAGCTCCCTCTGGTACAACCCCCCTCACAATCCATTGTCTGTAGTCAGCGAAACCCCAGAGCACAGGTGTGCACTTGGGCAAGTTCATCCCCAGCCCTTCTGCCGCCATGGAAAGATGCCAAGCCTCCTCCTCTAGCCACAACGTCTCTAGTAGCAATGTTGTCTCTGTATCATGATCTCTCACCATCTCTAATCAGACTCATCTCTAATTGCAACACCAGATTCAGGTTACCAAGCTCCAAACAAAGTTTAAGTGATTGTATCTCTACAGATGCTGGGTACAAATATCTCACCATAATGAGGGATCCAGCTCTTCAGGCTCTTTACCTAGCGACTGAAGCTCAGGTGGCCCTGTGTAAATACCAGGTGAAGTCCAGGTCCCTACCAGAGTGCATTCAACTCTACCCCTGTACTAGGAGAGGGGCTTAGTGCTGTGAGAGCTGTTACTAGGGCACTCACTACAGTACCAAGAATGTACTCCTGGCATGCTGTGAGCAACTTTGCCCTCCATTTCGGTCTTGCCTGTGTCCTATTCCACTCCCCAGTGACGTGCGACTGGGAGTCTGGTTGTAGCAAACCCCTTAACTTCTCAGCTATGGTCAGTCTATGGGGTTCAGCCAAAGCAGGTCAGGTGAAACTGTAATCATGGCTCCATTACACGCCTGCAGCAGATTTCCACAGAGCCACTGGTTACAAGAGGTGAACAATCCTGGATAAACTTAGGAGACATTTCATGCCATTATCCTTGCACACAAACCTGTGACCTGCTTGCCCCCAACCTACAAGTGTATCCACAGAAGGGTATGGCCTGGGGAGCTGCTGCTGACTCTAATATTCAGATTGGTTAATCCTTCTCATTATGAACAGGGAAGGGATATTTTCATTTCATTTTATTTTATTTTTAAGAAATTCTCGCACTTCCTTTGTTTGCAACAGGCCTTCAATAACCAGGAGATGCAACATCTCAGGCTTCAAGAGTGCCTTGTCTTTGCCCCAAGAAATTCTGTTCAGCTTTTGCTGAATTACAAACTGCTAAAACATTGACGTTCTCTCTGTCTCTCTCTCCTGCTTCTCAGGAAAAAAAAAAAATCCAGCCAAAAAAATAACAGAACACAAACACTGTAAAGCCAGTCTCACAAAGCCCTTAAAGCAACAGCTGGCATTGTCTGGCACAAGAGGGTAGTGGTGAAAACCAGGCTGAGTGCCCGACTGGCCCAGCCCTCAGGCTCCATGCTCCACTTGAAGCTGCCATATGGAGCTGTAATTCTACCATTCAGGGAAAATGAGAGAGGCAGGAGAAAGAGAGCTCCCGTCAGCAACTTCCTGGGCACCGGAGCGTGGGCCCACCGCTGTCACATGCTACAGGGGCACCATGCCGGGCAGAAGCTCCCCCCAGCTATAAGACAACTGAGGAGGGGCAGGAAAAAAAATTAAACATAAAATAGGAAAAAGCATGATCACTGCAGCCAGATTTACACTGGTTATTGTGTAAGTGGGCTAATCCGCACTGAAACTAACACGGGTCCTACAACATTGCATTAGATATAACTAACCTGATTCTGAGTCACAGTATCATACAAATATTTAAAAAAAACTTAGGAGAAATCATCATTTTTCCAACTCTCCTGCTTCAGAATGGTCCTATGCTTTTTAAACTGATGCAGCTAAAAATATAGCCCATGGATGACACAGAGTAAATGTTAACAACAAAGTTATTAACCACAGAAAATAAGGATGTACAATTAAAATGCTGACACAACTTTAACTATAGTGACACAAATGTGCTGCTATAATATTTTTACGGTTCGTTTTTTATACATAATGTATGATCCTTCTGCTCAAGTTTCCTCTATGTTCTTTCCCTGTGAAATAATTTACATTAATAAATAATTTATTACAGCAACTCGTAAAGTAATTATGGGTTTCAATCAGGTTTTTTTTCCTTTTTGGCAAATGAATTCTGTTTGGATCTCAACCCAAACATTTCTTTTCATGCGTGCCTTGTGTGATAAATTTACATTGAATTTGATTTTTTCATGCATTATTTGACTTACATTTTAGTGTGTTCTGCACTCTATGCACAAAGGGAAAGGCAGTCTACATGTCCCCCAGCCCCCTGTTTACATGCAAGGGACGGCTTTTAAATGTGGAACCAATTTAATGGCTGTAATTAGCTGATGGCAGTGACATAGAACCATGCAGTACTCCTGTTTTCCTGTTTCACAAACAAGATTAAAATATGATGCATGCAGCTATGCTTCAGCGGAAAATGAAAATGAGAGTCCCAAAGTCTACAGCTTCAGAACAAATACAATACAGAAAGTCTGTGGTCTGTGCACCACTGGTACCAAGTTACTTTATTTAGAAGGGAAAGTCCCTACTTTTTTTCATTCTCTAAACTGTCTAAAATGCCCTCCCAATTTTACTGGAGTTATTTTTCTACCCTGATAGCTGTCTTCCTAACTTTCAGATACTGATCAGCACAATGCACACATACACAAAAGCACACGTGCACAAAAATACTAACACTCAAACTATGTTAATAAACTTTACCAAAAACTACATCTGAGTATGGCATTACAAAATCACTATGGTGCAGTTGGCTTAAAGAGCAAAGCCTAGGCAATACATACAGATTTAGAGCTGCTTTCTGAGCAATATTTCCTGTTACAAGTACACAAATTAGTCATTTAGACTGAACTATCTACACACAAGTTGTTTTCAAAGGAAATTCCAGTTCAGGAATAGGAGGTGTGGTATACAAGGATTAAAAGGGAAAATGGTGCCTTATTGTGGGAAACAGAAGTACAAAATATTCTTATTCAAATAAAAGGGCAACGTTGCCATTTGCAGACTAAAATGACTTAGTCTGATTAGCTCTTCAGTCCTGGCTGCAAGGAAAAGCCATCTTGTATACATATAAAATGATAATGCCTAAAGCTACCAACTCACTTCTCAGCTGGAGGGTATATTCACATGATTAGTTTTTCTTCTTGGTCTTCTATCTTCACTTCTATCTTTCCTTGCTAAGACAGTGGTACAAATGCTACCAGGCCTGCTTGCTTCTCAGAACAATTCCATTCACTATTCCCAGAACTAGCTATTTGCAGACTTGTGTCCATAAAATTTAGGGAGAGATTTTGTTTCAATTCCACTTCCAGTTGCAAAAGCTGAATGCACAAAATTAAGCATTGACTTTACTACCATGTTTAGCTATGAAGTCTGGGCAGACTCAAATTGGTTCCTTAGGCACCTACACCTAGGAATTCCAATGCTTAAATATTAGACTTCTTGCTCAGCAAGACTATTCAATTTGACCATCTTAGGCACCTAGGATCCCTGTGCAGTCAATGGAGGGACTTCAAGGCTAAGTACAGACAGTCAAAAAGCCAAAGGCTGAATTAATTCAGTCTTTCCAGGTTAGTCTAAACTGCCAAGATTGAAGCAATAAGCAAATGAACAAACATTCACTTTTGATTCAGAGAATGCAGCTACATGCCTGCAGTGGCTCAAGTCAGAAGCCGGGGGTGCTAGAGCACAGCTCTGGCACAGTCAGCATAAGCTGTGTGTTTGCTTCCTCTTCCTACCGCCTCCAAGGTCTCTGGGATTTGCAGTCCACAATCACAGCAGCAGGACTCTGTAGGGTTGCTCATCACTTCTTCTTCCTGCTTCCAGGTGCCTCTGAGATTTGTAGTCCACAGTCACAGCCAGCAGTAAGCCAGCCAGCAGTGTAGGGCAGCTCCATACTTGGGGACAAGAGAGTTTAACCTCTGTTCATTATCCCAGACCCCAGCTGGGGTTTGCCTCAGAAGGCCAGTGAGCTAGCACCCACTGCTCCAGCTAGGGAGCAGAGGGGCGGGGCCAGCCCTGCCCTCTGGAGTACACGGCCCAGGGCTGCAAAGCATGCTGGGATGCTGGGGGACTCTGATTTAACTTGAACCAAGAAGGGATCTGGGACAGAAGTTTAATAAACCGATTTGACCTAAATCAGTTAAGTCTGAAACTACCTTCAACCAAGTTTATCTTAAACCAATTTCATTCATTTTGAAACTGGTTTATGTGTACTGAACTTTTGTTCTATTACAGGTTTAACAAAGTTTCTGATCACTTAAACCAGTTGATGTCTAACTTCTGTCCAGAAGTCTGTAAGTACTTTACAAAGACAACTGGGAGCAAAAGGCACATCCAAAGGGTGATTCAGAAAGCACCGGGGCAGAGAAGCAACCAATTGAAAACACTAAGCATAGGGATGTCTGAATGCCTTACTGTCCCTCTCAGAAGCCAAAGCATCTGATTCAAAGCAATGGGCCTCATTTTCTGCTGTGCAGAGAAAAGAAAGAAGTAGTTATTTGTTTTTTAAATTTTGCTCATTATAATTTTTTGCCTCCCCAGTTCTGTGTGCCTGCCCTGTTCATTGAGAGGGTTAGTCTTCTATAAAAGTGACCCTTATGCTCTTTGTTGCCACAGTACCTGGAATAATGGGCCCTCAATTCTGATCTTGATGTTACCTTCACCATCATCACAACAGACTAACTGGAGTACTAATTGACAATGATTCTCCAGTTATACAGAAAACCTGAGATTTTTTCCCCTGTAGTTTTCTGTACAAGAATCCTGTTGGCATGGTATCTTATACTGGATATTTAGATACTACTGCATGTGCTTTTGCAGTATCCTGGAAGGAAGAGTTAGGTGATATGTTAGCTTAATGTAAACTATTTTTAAAAAATTACTGCCATCTCCCTGATATAAAGAATCTTTAGTATATCAGTTCAAAAGGTAATACTCAATCAGTTGGCTTCTCTCACTGACAAGGCCATTGTTGCATTTTCAGGCATTTTATCTGGAGACATGTAAAACAGACTGTGTGGGATGAAAATGGAAAAAAAAATCTGTTTAATAAGAGGAAAATGCTTATATTCCCAGATGTTTCAAAAGCCACTCAAGCAAGGAATAAGAAATTGTTTCTGCTCACAGCTGAATTTATAGCTTTAAGTTTTTCATCTTTGGTCTTCTTTCCAGCAATGCTACAGCTCTATAAAGATTGGAACCACTCTTTTTAATCTCATCATCTTCACAGTGGGAAAGCAGTTCTTGCATGTCTCAAAATAAAAATCAAAGGATTCTTTAGGTCACTTGGAAAATGGTTCTAATGTTGGATCTTCTGACTTAGCAACTCTTTAATGGCTCTTTAGAAATCTCAATATTATTTTATTATAGTTTCTTGTAAAGTTAAGCATATGAGAGAACAAAATTAGATCCAAGATGTACACACTCTGTTTATTCCTATTTAGGTGGTTTTCAGGGCCTTTCGCAGACAATTGTGAGGCTTTTTGTATGAGTTTCATCTTGTTTCACTTATTCTAATGGTCTTACACCATTTATTTTGGAAAGGAAGGGATTTCTGCAAATGAATGAATGAACAAGTGAACAAACAATAAGATAGTTGCAGGACCTCAAAGAGTTTTGCAAACACACATATGCCACTTTATCCACCACTGATCTATAGCCAACCTTCTGAGCCAAAACAGTTTAACAGTATTCAGTCACAGCAGATGACAGAACGATGAAATGAAGCAAAACACCATACCTGCTTGGAACTGCAGATTAATTTGTACAGGCCAAGTTTATTCAGTTAAATGATAAATTTTGCTAAAATTAAACACCCTTATTCTTGGGAATGGTACCATGGCATATTTAATTATCACAACCGTTGTCCGTTATACTCAGGTCTTTCTCCTCCTTTTGCTAGGAAATAGTCCTGAGATGATGTGTTGGAATTTTACAGGTGCCCCAATACCTTTAATTCCAGGTTAAGATGCTAAAAAATAATATGGAAGTGGGATTTTTTACTGACAATTTCCATTGGGCAGTGGACATACGGTGGCCCTGTTGTTTCCATTAGGCCTACCAACAGCAAAGATCGTGACGCTAGATTGGGCTTCATCCTTTCCTTTGTAGATCAAGAATGATAATGAGCATTATACTCTCCATCTCCAGGGCTTCTCTTATGCAGACTTCAGCCTGAGATGCTGAGGAGCACAGTGCTTTGGCTTCCAATGTATCAGTAGCATAAGCATGACACTCAAACCTACTCTTTTCTATCAATCCTTAACCCTGTGGACTCCACAATCTCTCAGTGCCTCTCAGGAACAGAGATGTAGATGAAAGTAAAATGGCAGTGGTTCCATCTGGATAAGACAGAGTGAGGCTGGTGGCTTGGGACAAACATCTGAAGCAAAGGGTAAAAACATAAGACTGCCTCTTCGTGGAGGCTTATTTCCAAGCTTTGCAAGGTCTGTAAACAGTCTCAGAGGTAAAATTTAACCATTATTCCTCCTGGATCCTTTGGATAAGCTATAGCACAAAATGCCTCATTTCATCTTGGCTTGGCCAGGAAGGCATGACTCCATGATGAAGCCATGAGCACAGTGATCCCCTCCCCTGTGACTTCTAGACCATTATCTTCACTGTTCTTGGGGAACTGTTGAAAAGCACTGCAGCAGAAAGCAGCAGCTCACTTCTTGAAAAAGAGAGACATATGTTCCCTGCTAACTATCTGTTTTACAGGAGAAGATGTTGACTGTAAATGGCCTAAGATCCAGCTGAGAAAGAGCCTCTCCTCCCTTTGCATCTCAGCAGTAGTTATATACTTGCCATCACTGTTGCTGGATCATTCTTGGTATTCCTTCCTGGAGGTGAACTCTCCAGAACAGGTACAATATGTTCTCTGGGGAAAGCCCAGGCCTTTGGACCTCCCTCTCTCTGGCAATCCACCAGAGTCTAGGTTCGATAAACATCAATAAAATTAAAGGTCAAGCTTTTCATTAGCCAATGGGAACCCCATTGCAGAAGATTATTGGAGATAATAGCATGTCTCCTCTTAAAGACAGCATCCATCATATCATTCAGGGCACATCTATACATTCATTAATGAGCTTTTGGTAATGCATTAAATTTAGTACCTCCATTGTGAGGTACTAGAAAAAGATGCACTAGCCTATTTTAATGTACATTAGCAAAAGCACACATTTTTTGGGATGCTTTAATGCGCATTAAAATAGGCTAATGCACATTAAAGTGCATGTGTAGACATACCCACCATCACTTAAATGGGGCACTGGTTCAATAGAGCTTGACACCAAAAAGACCAACCTACTGAATTGTCAACACCACTTTTTATATTACTCAGGTTTTTCTTTCATGGCTCCCATTCACAAATCAATTTGGTAACTTTGTGTGTTTTGAAGAAATAGAAGCCTAAGGTGTAGACAAATGAAAAAGAAGGCACATCCCCTATTCCCTCAGTGGAAATCACTTCCTTCTTTTCCGCCGTACAGTTTCTTGCAGCTAACCTCATCGTTTCCAGCTTTCACCTGAGAGGGTGACATGGATTTGCTTCGCAAACAGTGATGCCAGTTAGTTGCATACATTTCACCAGCCGTAGCTACCACTCCTTTCACTGTCTCTAGAGGAAACCAAAGAGATCTTTAAAAAAGACACCCAGTCTCTTCTGACTAAACAAGAAGAAATCCAGCCAAGTTCTCTTCGACCCCTAGATGTCTTACATGAGACTATAATTCTTTGACTCCCATTGGTCCTGCTGCCAGCCCAAACTTCAGAAATAACTTTCAGTGCTTTTCCCCAGCAGGAACCTGGCCCGTTGTTCTAAATACTCAACCAATTTCTAGTTCAGTGCCACTATAATCACTGGACTTAAAACACTGAACAAGTTTCAGCACTGAATTGGTTTATGATCTTGTCCCAAGCCTGAAGACATTAAGAAATGCATTGGGAAAAATGCCTAAAATTCAAAACAAAACAAAATAATGCCCTTACATGCCAATAAGACTCACTCTTCTTGACTGAGCATGACAAAGACAACGACATGGTGGGCTGCGGTCAAGGAGGTAAGATTAGGTTCCCTTGGAAACAGGATAATTTGGCAGACAAGGAAAACCAGCACAGTGTAACTCAGATGCTAAAGGTTTTGTAAAAGCCTTTTACAATAAGCTGATTTTCAATTAGGCTTAGACCCTTCATATTTGTTGAGGGTTCTGTAAGTGCCATATCACAAGGCAAAACCAACTGACTGAGTGCTCTTTGTTTCTTATTTCTGCTTGACAGAGAGAATAAAGGGAACTGACTGTTTCTATCACATCTTGACTTTAACACTTGTGACTTTCACTCAAAAATCATGACACTTTCAGTCTCTCGTTTTTTCCCAGATGACTCTAAGTTATCTGGAGGCTTGGGAAATGTTTCCACTCAATGCATCTACTCAGCTCTCATTAATGCTATTGAGAGTTATATCTATTAATGGAGCAGATAGCCTCTTTGTCTCTAAAGCATTGGTTTTCCTATGGAGTAGTTTGGTTAATACACTACCTAACATTTTAACTGGATTGGGAAGTCTTATCTGAATGCCTTGCAAACCACTCTCCACATTACAAAACCCACTAAATGGAAAACAGTACCGCATCTTTCAATCATATCAGGCCTTCAGGATCATCAGTCCATGAAAACACCCACTGAAATCAATGATATAAAAACTGATGGCAAGCTTGGGAAGAAAATACATTTGAAGGTTATAGTGTACAACTTCTAAATTGGCAGACACAGAAAAGGAAAAATAAGCAACTGTCCTTATTGCCAAAGGTTCATCTAAACACTGTGCTGGGAGGTGAAATCATTTGTATTTATTCTTTTATTGTGGTACCATTTAGAACCCCTACTAATGGGCTAGAAATGTATTGTACAAGGTAGTTTATAAATCACATAATATGATATTTACTTGAATACAAGATGACCCTGAATATAAAACGACCCCCCCACAATAATTAGATTCCTTACATGGAAAATTTATAAATGTGTTATAATTTTCCATGTATAGAATCTAATTGTTGGAAGTTTACCTTGAATTTGTCCCTCTCCCACTGCTACAGCAGGGCAAATAAATCTGGGGGGTCAGGTAGCCCCCTTGTTCTCTGCCACCCACACCAATTTTTCCCCCATCACCCTTACTATCAGACCCTGCTCTTCCTGACCACATGGAAGCGAGGAGCAAAATTTGCATATAGGCATATTAGTACAGGTACCCATAGACTTAGTTTGGGCAGAACTGACAAAAAGTTTCCCTTTTTGAATCTGCTACAAATTTTAGCACAGGCACTCCATAAATACACTTTTAAGCTGTACTTTGGTACCTACTTATATATATAATACAAACTGTATATGATATTAGTTCAGAGCCAAAAGGCTCATGATTTACTACACAGTTCTCTGGGCTGGGCCCCAGCACAGTCAACAGCATTTCAAGCCATGGCGATCCCATAGCTTAGCACTTCTCAGTATGTGTGTGTATTCCAGCTACCCCAACAAAGGATTCATGTGTTCATTAGCACCCCTCCCTTCTGCTCATGACTGGAAATGGGTGTTTTTATCATGAGTCCTGAAATCCTACAAAAATTTATATGCAGATGAGGCCTTTTGGCTAAGATCGAACATAGCATTTTTGGCACCAAGGGAAGGATGTCAGGGCTGGCTCTGGCCCTTTCAGTACTGGCCTGGTATTGCAGTACCTCCAGGCCTGCTGCCAGTTGTTTGAAGAGGGAACACTTGCCCATTTTTTAAGGGCCACAAAAAAAGGTTCCCATCAATATGTTTACCTTATATGGGTCATATATTTTATATTGTTAAACTGAGTTTGGCAGCAATTTAACAATAGATAATGTATTCAATGAGGTTTCCTTGTATATGATTGTGTGGAGAGGCGGGCAGTATGAAGAGGCATGTGACTAAGGCCTGACAGCGTGGCCTAAGCTTGCTCCAGCGGTAGGCCGGGAACACAGTAACAGCTGGATGCCATCTGTGAGGCATGGGCTGCAGTGTAGGGGAGGTTCGGAGCCACGTACAGCGCCCCTTGCCATTGGGGCATAAAATGGGCAGCCTCCCACCTTAATTATCATCATATTAATTACCAACAAGGCATGGCAGCCGAGTCAGGTGGGTGGCATGCCCAAAGGCAAGTGGGGAACCTAGCACTGTGGCTAGGTGGGGAGCCCCACTTTGCCACAATGATAATAAGATGAAGAGGCTTTTTTCCCCATACTGATTGGGTGGGGGGAACTTTGTCTTGCAGTTGAGTAAACACAGTAAAAACAGTCTCTGCCCCACAATCTTAATACTGTACAAATTATGGAGTGCACATGCATAACAGATAAGTAAATAATTCACTTAGCTGCATAATACACTGACAGTCCAGTGTATTGCCTATTGTATACATGGTAACAAATACTGACTATCTTCAGTTATCAGAACAATCCCATACACCAATAAACTGGGGACTGACTAGCTAAGCAGATGCTCTGTAGAAAAGGACCTGGGGGTTACAGTGGACAGTAAGCTGAATAGGAGCCAACAGTGTGACCTTGTTGCCAAGAAAGCTAATGGCATACTGGGCTGTATTAATAAAAGCATTGCTAGCATCAAGGTAAGTGATTATTCCCCTCTATTTGGCACTGTGAGGCCACATCTGGAGTACTGTGTTCAGTTTTGGACCCCCCACCATAGAAAGGATGTGGACAAATTGGACACAATTTGTTCAGTGAGGGGCAATAAAAATGGTTAGGGAGCTGGGGCACATGACTTATGAGTGGAGCAGAGAGGAGGATTTAATAGCAACCTTCAACTCCCTGAAGGGAGCGAAACTATTCTCAATGGTGGCAGATGACAGAACAAGGAGCAATGGTGTCAAGCTGAAGTTTAGGTTAGATATTAGGAAAAATTCTCTCACTAGGAAGTTAGTAAAACACAGGAACAGGTTAGGGTGGGCAAAATATGGCCCGTGGGCCGGATCCAGCTTGCCAAGCCATTGTATCTGGCCTGCAGGGCCCCTACATTTTAGAAAATTTATATTTATCTACTCCTTGCTTCCTGTCAAAGATGACAGGGGCCAGGGGCAGTACAACCCAGGGGAAGTCAGCAGGACTCACCAGCAAGTCCAGCCTGGCCCCACCTCACCGCACCCCCAGCCCTCTTCCTCCCTGCCCCCCACCCCAACCGGAAGTCTCTGCCTGCCACAGCTTTCACGGCTTCCCTGCACGTCCACCGGCCTCCAGCACCATATGGCCCCCGGCTGCATCACCAGACCATGGGAGCATGGGGACCGTGCAGGTATCCCAGGGCCAGGAGTGGGAGGGTGTGTGCACGTGTGTGTGTGCGTGCACGTGTCCCTGCAACAATGAGAAAGGGAGAGACTGTGCGTGTGTGTGTGTGTGTGTGTGTGTGTGTGTGTGTGTAATGAGGGATGGAGAGACAGTGTGTGTTGATGTGTTTGTGAGTGTGCAATGAGGGGGAGTGAGAGAGAGAGAGAGAGAGAGAGTGTGTGTGTGTGTGTGTGTGTGTGTGTGTGTGTTCATAGGGCAAGTCCCACATGTGCACCCCACCATACACATGCACCCACACCCCCCCTTACACTGCCATACATGCAGACTCCCACACCCAGACCCCCTCACACATCCCAGCCACCCTCCCCCGGCATGCATCCCCCACAAACCACATACCCACCCACACCCCACATATCCACACACACACTCATATGCTCCCTCACCTCACACTCACACCCCCAGACCCACACCCTTCCCCACCCCCCACATACCCACACACTAACAGCCCCCAACCAACCTACGCTTATCTTGCTGGGATCCTATGACCCCAGCTGACTTCCTGCCCCTCGGGCAGGGGGCTGGACTCGATGATCTTCTGAGGTCCCTTCCAGCCCTAATGTCTATGAAATCTATGAAATACCCATGCCCCCCCCCACTCCACCACAATATACAAGAGTAAGACTTCATTTTAAGCTATAGTGCAATCACCTCTATGTACACTACACAAACACATATAAATCAGGACAAAATATTTTTTGGAATCGAATGAATGTTGTAGATGTTTGATTTTTAAAATATAACTTGGTATTTTTCTGGTTCTGAGATAGCACAACCCCTTGGTGAAAGAATATTTCCAGGAGCAAGGGGAGGGACTTCTGATGGCAAATGTCAGGGGCTAGGGGGCAGGACTTCCAGTCACAAGATGGCAACTAAGGGGCAGTGCACCTGTCAAGGGGTGGGGCTACCTGTGCAGCCCTCAACAGCTTGCCAAAACTTGGTAAGCAGCCCTCTGCCCAAAATAATTGCCTGCACCTGCCATAGAGGTTGTGGAGTCTCCTTCCTTGGGGGTTTTTAAGACCCAGCTAGACAAAGACTTGGCTGGGTTGATCTAATTGGGGATGGTCCTGCTTTGAGCAGAGGATTGGACTAGACCTCCTGAGGTCCCTGCCAACCCTAATTTTCTATTATTTTATGATTCATATTAGCTATGTGCAAAAACAACTTAAATACATAGCATCTTTCAGTTCTACTACCTACTTTGTAACATACTTATACTCCAGTTAACTGTACAGAAATGGTGAGGAGAAGCAGTGATCAAAGGGCTGCTCTTAGAAGTCTTTAAAATGATGGGAACTAATCAATTTAAGGGTTGCTATCTCCCCTCATTTTACAGGCTTCTAAGCTGTGCAGCTTTTAGCTTCCCGAAGCTACTTCCTGTTGCTTTCAAGGCCTCTAACAGCAACCTTGGAAATCTTAGAAACCTTAAACATGATGAGAGCCAGTCAGTGTCAGGGTTGCTAATTTCACAGCACTGAGAGCACTATGTACTTACCAGCACAGTTTATATTAAGTTCTGATATTCCAAGTAAGGGCTTAGCCTTTTTTCAGTCCCGAGGCTACACATTTATACAAAGTACACTGTACTCTAAAAATGAGTCAAAGCTTCAACATATTCAGAAAAGGCAAGGAAGCAATTTAAGTAGCAGCCACTGGGGTCCATGAAAGTCCCATCTGGAATGAGTGATAGGAGATGCCTGGAAGCAAAGACTTTCTTATTTCCAACCTGTGAAGTCCAATGAGAAGGTTCTCAGACACCATTGGATGTGCCATTGAATGACTGGAAGTGTCACTGAGACAGTATTTAGAGTCACTGAAAAGCTTTTTCATTGAGGTCTTAACAACTGCCCCAGTAAATCCATGTGGCACGTATCAAAAGGGAGGGGCTATTAAACATCCTACTGCCTGAGACAGCGCTGAGCTCACATATATGTGCCTATACATATGCCTATACATGTGCCTATACAGCGCTGCCTATACATGTGCCTATACATTGTAATTAGAAAGCTTCAGCATGGCATCACTGTCATGTGAATAAGCTCCTGCATGT
This sequence comes from Alligator mississippiensis, assembly GCF_030867095.1. Lineage (NCBI taxonomy): Eukaryota > Metazoa > Chordata > Crocodylia > Alligatoridae > Alligator > Alligator mississippiensis. The sequence goes on along the minus strand of NC_081829.1, from coordinate 82,707,645 downwards.
TTAAAAATGGCCACTGTGGCACTTTATCTAAACCTCGTCTAATGAGGTTTAAATAAAGCATCCCGCAGCCATTTTAAACCTGCAGGGGCTTAATACACATGAAGGTGAGGCATTTTAATTAGAGCAGCTCTCCAGAAACTGCTCAAATTAAAACGTACCCACCCTGCTCCCAAACATGTATAGGCAGCCATGCAGTTGCAAACAGAGGTTGTGCAGTTGGAAATAAATACAGAGCTGTCCACCCAAGTGCCATGAGGTGGAGAAACAGAGCAGATGAATAAATAGCCGTGTCACTTCCACCATAAAGGCTCCAGCACTGGAGCTTTTCAAATACTGTGTTTAGAGAAAAAGCACAAGGTCTTGGGATTCACGGGCAACATTGCAAGGATATATGATCCCCACCCCAAATGCTTTCCACAGATTACATGACTGGGGCAGAGATAAGGTAAATGTTGATATTGAAATTTCTGTTACTTACCCATAATTCCACAAGAGAAGAGAGTAGGTCCTTGACTCATCTTTGGGGTGTGCTGAAAACAACCAGAAAAGCTATTCATTTTTCACAGACTTGACTGGTTCATTAGAAGTCATTCCAAACTGTAGGCCCTATCTGCCATCTTAACTAGCACTAGTAGTGTGAGAAAAGGGAGTAAAATCAAGCCCTCACTGACTCGCCCAAAGAAGTATGTGGCCTGGCTGACAGCAGGACAGTCTTGGGCCTCAACCAAAGCACTACACTTCCTTCATCTTTCTCCAGTTCACCACATTTTTCTAAAACTTCCAAATAGCAGCATCAGGGCCCAATCATGCAAACCTGTACTCATGCATGAAACCCTTCCCCATGTGAGCAGTTCTGCTGAAGTCAGGCACTCCTCATCACATGACCCACAACCCTAAATGCTGGAGGAGCTAAACAAAGTGCTGAACTTCAGCAATAATTTTGTGTTGTGGCAACAAAAAACCAGCAAATTTACTGGGATTTGAATCCCCGAAAAGCTCATTAAAGTTCCCGATCAAGATACCAAAAGACAAATGTTTTCTATATAAATACGTAGTGCACTTGTAATGGACAGCTTCTATTTCAAAGATTTTTCAAGGGATTCTCACCAAATTTGGATTGTTCTTCTCTTATTAATAAGACAGAAGGGCAAATACTACTTATTGACAACATAATTCCAGCAATGTTTTCATGTTTTTCATTTTAATTCGCTTTCCAAGAATTTTTCTCCCGACAGCATAATCATGACTTCTAAAAAAACCCCATTTCAGCTTTATGTACAATCAATCAGGATGACTTTAAAACTGCAGGATATGTTAGCACTGCTTATAAAACCAAACATCCACAGTAATTGTTCTTTGGTTGTGGGAAATGTCCATATTTGATTCCTGAAATTTCCTCCCTGCAACTCAAGGCCACTTAAATACAATGGTCATTATTTTAGTTAAGTAAAGCAACAGCATAAACTCCAAGGTGATTCATTTTGCCAGAGGTGCATTTTATCTGGGTTTAGGTAACTGTGCTGGCATCAACTTCTTTCCTAATTACTATTTCAGATGTTGCCTATATATGTAATAATGTGCTTGCTCCTGACAACCCCTATGAAAAGTAATCCAATGGAAGGATGCTAATCACTATGCATATTGCCATAAACGTTGCAGTCTACTTTGGAGTGACATGGAGGTAGGAAGTGCCAATTTTGCAGATTGGCAGAAAATATTTGAATTGTAAGCCAAGTTTGGCCCCCTTTTCAAAGCATGCTGTCACTCTTCAGATAAAGTAAAATGTTTCTCTATCAGGACTGAATTTGTTTTACAGGGAAGTTTAAATTAGCCAAAAACCCAGGATGCAAAAGAAAGGCCAAATTAAAGTTAACATGATACCTGAATGTACACTACAAAAAACAATATTTTTGAGCCTATATGCCCACGCAGCAAGTATCAAAGAATAGCAGGCATTGGCTTGAGACAAAAGTTAACACCTAGAAATGAGGAAGAGAGAAACAGTTTGACATGACATACGTTCCTATATTAAGTATAATTATCATTTCATAAGACAGGCTTTGCCCCAAAACTGGGAAGTAAAACAATGAAGTGGTCCATTGGGGTTTTTTATTTGGTTTTTGTTGATATGATTTTATTTTTGTTGCTTTCTCTTTCTTTTTTCCGTTTATTGTTATTGGTAAGTGCAGCCACCCTGCTGCTAATAGGGGTTATAGATTTTCTTTGGCTTCCACTTTGGGCCTAATCCATGCCTACAGAAACCAATGTGAAAATGCCTAGTGCCTTCAGTGGTATTTTGCTCAGACTCTTTATAAACATCTATACCAATTTAACATTGCTGGCAAACAGGGAAATAAGAGATGTATAACCAAACCATGATTACAGTACTGCCGTACTACCAAGAGTGTGATAGACACTTAACAAACAGAGAAAAGACAAAAGCCGTGCACTGATGCAACTGTATTTGAACTGGGCTCCACGCCGTCTCAAGAACTAACTTTGCCCTCAGCGGAGGGACTGGGTGGGCTGCTTGTCTTATTTTACTGTTGTCAGCTGCAGGTGCCTTGATAGTAGACAGAACACATTATATTCACCCCAAACCAGTGAATCAAAGCACTTGATCTCATCACTAGCATTGCTTAGCACTTTGGCAGTTGAGGAGAAGCTACAGGACCTGAACCTGTTCAGCCTCCACAAGAGAAGGCTGAGAGGGGATGTGGTGGCCGTCTATAAACTTACCAAGGGGAATCAGCAGGGAACCGGAGAGTCCCTGTTCCCCCGAGCACTACCAGGAGTAACTAGGAATAACGGCCATAAATTGACTAAGAGTAGGTTCAGACTAGACATCAGGAGGCACTACTTCACAGTCAGGGCGGCTAGGATCTGGAACCAACTTCCAAGGGAAGTGGTGCTCGCTCCTACCCCTGGGGGTCTTCAAAAGGAGGCTAGATAATCACATAGCCGGGGTCATTTGACCCCAGTACTCTTTCCTGCCATGGCAGGGGGTCAGACTTGATGATCTGCTCAGGTCCTTTCCGACCCTACCAACTATGAAACTATAATCTTCACTGGGGCTAAGATTTCATCCCAGAGTGTTTGTAGCTACAATACTAACTCACTGTGTGACCTTGGGGTCACTGCACCCCTCTACTTCAGTTTCTCCACTCTGGGGATAATGATCAAGCATTCAGATACTCAGATGTCTGGCAGACTAATACAATTGAAAGGAAAATAAAAATTGATTGCTGCTCTGCACATCCTTCACATATTCCATTCAAAGAGGGCAAGTTCCTGTACAAACTCTAATGGTATAAGCCCCCAGAGCCTGAAGAAGTGGGCTTACCCTACCCTAAATATGGGAAAACTGAGGTGCAGCATGGTACAAACTCATCCCAGGTCTTCCAGTGTGCCAATGGCACAACTAGGCATACAGCCTTGACCTCCTATGTCCTAGGGCTCTGTTCCAGCTACTGGAGATGCCTCTCCTTGTCCATGGAGTAAGACAGTATTGGAACACTAATGCATCCAGTAATGTTACCAAGAACACTGAATCTTCCGTTATCTTTAAGTATTCTTTTCCAAAATGTAAGCTCTTGTCAAATTCATCTTCTGGTATTTAAAAACTCTCTCTGACTTCCTTGTCTTCTCCTTCACTCCATCCTATCAGGTTGGTCGGCTGATTTCCCTCTGCAGACTCATGTAATCCAACCATTCCACACTACCGCATGCCATTAGCTATTAGGTAACACTAACGCAACATGTTCCACTGTCAGTTACATGGGTCCTGAGTTTACATTTCATGCACCCTCAAATGCTCACTTATGGCATACATCTGCGAAACATTCCCCACCAGGCACTGAGCAGACTCATCCCCCACTGGTACTCAGCATCTTCCCTTTGCTCTAGAAGCATTTACCAGCAACAACACCTTGTTCTCATTAGTTTTGTGCTCCTTGACTGCTATGAGATATCCACACATGTCTGAGACTAGCGCTGACTGTTTTGCACTCTGAGCTTTTACTCAGATTGAGCTCTAATACTGTCCCCCTAGGCCACTTTTGTACTTGGTGCTTTCCAGATATTTGTTCCTAATTTGCACTTGTGCTATTTATTTCTCCTCTTTAGGTACACTCAGCTCACAGTTGTGCTGCCCTAATTCATTTGCTCTTTCTATCTCTTTTGCTCTTCCTGCCCCTCTGATTTTTCTGTGTTGTCAGGTCATTCTGAATTGAATTTGCATCTTTTTCTTGATTGTTAATGAAACTGCCCCACTTAATACTGCTCCCCACTTGCTCATTGGACTACTAATGATGACAATCTGTTTGCTGTTAGTCAAACAACTACTAACCCATGCTATTCATCCAGCTGGTATTTATCCAGTTTTGTAATACATTATTATATGACATGACACTGAATGCTTTACTGAGATTCAAATGCAACAAACACCCCATATTCTTGTTGTTTACTAAAGATCATATCCACAGCTGTTGCAAATGAACATGGCTCATTTGAAATCACTGGATCAATGCTTTTTTTTTCCAACTGAGGATCCTGTCCTAAATACAAACTACAGAAATATTATGTAGCTTCTGTGCAACTAAAACAAGCAAAGAGTTTTGAATTAAGATGTTTTGAATCTTACCAGCTCAGTCCTGCATGTTACAGATTCAGCACCTTTGTTTTCCAGAGTTTTGGTTAAGATCATCACCATGGTAATGAAGTCATGCATTGGAGCCCATTAGAGTACAGGCAAAGGTCACTCTCAGCCATGTTCTGGCAAAGCCGCTGTTTCGATGCATTTTCCCAAGCGAAAAGTTCAGTGGCACCAACTCCCGACTGCCCACTCACAGGATGATTTGACAAGAATAGCTTCCAAATGCTGGTGAGTTCCTGCACACAAAATCAAAGAACAAAGTTTTAAAGCAGTTCACAAACCAGAAAGCTTTAAAGCAAGCCTAGGAGAGAAGTAGGGAAAAGGTATGAGACAAATTTTCATGGAAGTAGCCATGAAAAATGAATAGTGGTCCGCATTCTCGGTTTGTATTTAAAAAAAAAATCCGGGAATTTTTCAGGGTTTATCTTTGAAACATAAAAAACTGGATGAAATCAGGATAAAAGGAAGAAAATTTTTTTTAAAAATCAGTTTAAATTGGGGGGGAAAAAATCAGTGGTGAGGGAGGGAGGGAGTCAGGATGAGACTTAGGAAGAGGTGGGGGAGGGGCATGGCACAGCCCATTAGCTGCTCCCGGGGGTGCAGCCGGGAGCAAAGTGGGATGAGCTGTCAGTGGGTGCAGCACGAGGCTCTTGCTGCTATGAACCCTCCCCCCCAGGAAGGCTGTGGGCTGGGGGGCCTGTGCCAGGCTTTTCCCAGGGTGTGTGCACCCCTGGATCAGCAGCAGGAAGCACATGGCACCATGCCTGCCTTTCTTCCCTGGTTGCATTTGTGTCCTTCCCCACTGCTGCAGCAGCCTGCTGCCAGGCTGCCCTGGCATTTGGGGGAAGGGGGAGTGGCACGCAGCCAGAGGGGGAGGGTTAGGGACCCAACCCCAGCACTGGCACCTCCCACCCCGCCCAGCATCAGAGCTGGATGCCCCGCACCCCAAGGCAGTGGCTCCAGCAACCCTCCCCCAGCCCATACGCGGCCACCACCACCCCCCTACTCCTCATGTGGCTGCCACCACCACCCCCCTCCACATCCAGCTGGAAACCTGTGCCTCAGGTAACTGGCACAGAGGCACTTTTAGCTTACCAGCACCACCCGTTTTTCAGTTTAAATCCCTGTTAACTAGCACAAGTGAGGAATGCATCATTCCCCACTCATGCCAGTTAACAGGGAATTTAATTGAAAAATGGATGTAAATCAGTAAAAACTGAATGACTTAAAAAAAATCAGGGAATTTATCAGTGAAAAAAATCGGTAAAAACTGAGAATGCAGAACAATAAAAATGAAGTGCTGAACTTTAGGAAGGATGTGGACAGCATTGAGAGGGTCCAGAGGAGGGCCACTTGCATGATCTGGGGACAGCAGGGTAGACCCTATGAGGAGAGGCTACGGGACCTGAACCTGTTCAGCCTTCACAAGAGAAGGCTGAGAGAGGACCTGGTGGCCATCTATAAACTCACCAGGGGGACGAGTGGGGAATGGGAGAGACCCTGTTTCCCTGAGCACCACCTCCTCAAGTAACAAGGAATAATGGCCATAAGTTGTTTGAGAGTAGGTTCAGGCTGGACATTAGAAGGCACTACTTCACAGTCGGGGCAGCTAGGATCTGGAACCAAGGGAAGTGGTACTAACTCCTACCTTGGGGGTCTTTAAGAAGAGGCTTGATAATTACCTAGCTGGGGTCATATGAGTCCAGTACTCACTCCTGCCCAGGGCACAGGGTCAGACTTGATGATCTACTTAGGTCCCTTCCAACCCTACAACTATGAAACTATAAGAGCTAAGCCTCAGCCTGTGAACTGTGCACAAACTTTGCACCAATAATCTTGCTTTGGATACTGGATACTTAAGAGAAATATTTATTTTAAGCATATTGCCTCCCTCTACACCTTTGTGCTTACCATTATACAGAGTTTCATGAGCTTTGTGTAGTTTAACATAATCTTAACATGGCAGGTATGCAAGTACCTGAAATGTGTAGAATATTAGTTCTTGGGCTTTGGTGTGCATACCAAATTACAGATGTGCGTATCATACCTTGATCGCATGCACTGATAGGTAACAGCACGTAATTATATCTTGGAAGACAGTCATTTTATGGTGCCATAAAAAATTATAGCACTACATGCAGCATGAGGTTTGATGTGTTCTACTTTCCCTTTGTACAAATTTTAAAGACTCATAAGAGCTTTGAGGTTCTCAGATGGAAGGAACCATCTAAATGGAGAGTATGTGTCCATTATTACTAGCTGGCATTTCCATGAGCACTGGAGCTATTCAAATTCTGTCCCAGCATAATTCTAACAGGGCAAGATCATTCAGTTTCTACTCACACTTTACTCAAGCAAAATACTCAAGTAAAGCAATGGGCCAAATGCTGAAATCTGTACTTACATCTAGATTGAGTCTCCATGTCTAAATTCCTATAGTATGTGTGTGGGGGATGTGTTTATAGAGAGAGAGAGAGAAAGTGAACAGGAAACACTTTGCTCTTCCAATTGTTTCCCTCGGAGTTTCTCCTAAACTGCTCTATTAAAACTGGGAACTAGGAGCTGTCCTCTCCAGAGAAGAAACTGACTCTTTGGAGTCACCAACATCCCAAAGCCAACCTCCAAGAGGCTCTGTGTCTTCAACCCAGCTCTAAGCAACCTAGGTTTGTCAAAGCCCAGCTAGGGGTTCCCCATCATGGAGGTACATTATCTTTAGTGTTTCGCATTCTCAGTTTCTACCCAAATTCCCTGATTTTTTTAAGTCATTCAGTTTTTAATGATTTATACCCATTTTTCAGTTCAAATCCCCATTATCCAGTACAAGCGGGGAATGGTCCATTCCCTACTTGTGCCGGTTAACAGGGATTTGAACTGAAAAACGGGTGGTGCTGGTAAGCTAGAAATGCCGCTGTGCTGAGGCACAGCTTTCCATCTGGATGTGCAGGGGGGGAGGGGTGGCGGCCACATGAGAAGTGGGGGGCAGGGGGTGGCAGTGGTTGCGCGGAGGCTGGGGGAGGATGGCTGAAGCCATGGGTGACTGGTGCTACCTTAGTCAGGGGGGGCATGTGGCCCCCCAGAAACCAGTCAGCAACCGGGCGAGGTTCCCCCATGGCCAATCTCACCAACTGGAGGGGGAGAGCGGAGTCTCCCCTCAACCGGTCACGTCAACTGGGAAGTATCCGCATCGCTCCCAGAACTGGCCGTGGTGCTCCAGCTGGCGCTGCTGCTCCCCGGCCAGTGCTTGCAGCAGGGCACCGGCGCTCCCACCTGCTCCCCCTCCCCATCGCCTAAGCAGGGAATACAGCCTGTCAGGGGGTGCACCAGCACTGTCAGGGGGCACGTGTGTAGCCCCTTGTACCCCCTATGCATCACCACTGGCTGGAGCCACTGCCTGGAGGTGCAGGGCTCCTGGCTCTGACCCTGGACGGGGTGGGAGGTGCCAGGTCCCCCCCTCTCCACATCCGGCTGCATGCCACTGCCCTCTCCCCCCAAAAGCCAGGGCAGCCTGGCACCAGACTGCTGCAGCATGGGAGAGGGGCACAAAGGCAACCAGGGAAGAAAAGCAGGTGTGGTGCCATGTGCTTCCTGCTGCTGATCCGGGGGTACACGCCCCCTGGAAAGAGCTCTGCACAGGCCCCCGAGCCTGCAGCCTCCCTGGGGGGGTACACAGCAGCAAGAGCCACACCCTGCACCCACTGACAGCTCCTCCCGCTTTGCTCCCTGCTGCAGCCCTGGGAGTGGCCAACAGGCTGCACTGCACCCCACTCCCTGCCCCTTCCCTAGTCCCAGCCTTACTCCCTCCCTCCCTCACCACCAATTTTTCCCCATTTTAAACTGATTTTTTCTATTTTCTTCCTTTTATCCTGATTTCATCTTGGTTTTTATGTTTGAAGATGAACCCTGAAAAATGCCAGGGCTTTTTTAAAATAAAAGCTGAGAATGTGGAACACTAATTATATTTCATCCACTGATTCAGCGGGGGCACCTCCATTCCTTCCAACTTCTTCATGGGTCCCTGGATCCATGGAGTGCCCTTTGCAAAGCTGGGATGGAGACTGCATATTTAAAAAGAAAGAAACCAAGTCTTGTATAGAAATGGCCAGAAAGTCCAACATCAAGCTAGAAAAGCCCATTCCTTTCTCAGCTTCTGGTAGCCTCTATGGCAAATGCCCTGCTATGAAAAATCAGACCAAATGCAATTCAGATCTGATTATTAAAATCAGTGTTCTTCCAATACAATTCCCCTACTCCCACTTTACTATTTGGTTGCCTTATAGTTAAAGGAAACAAGAAAATAATTTGTATGCATGATCTGAATAGTACAGAACATATCTCAGAATATGCAATTAAAACCAAATTGCTATATGTAAAGGATAATATTTGAGAAAATGCTGCTAAGCATTAAAACTCATTATGAACTGATATTGATTTGCTTCCCAGCTTGTAAATCATATTTTCTTGTTTACTTGGATTAGAATTTGTGGTGGGTTGAGATTGCTCAGTTAAGGCCAGCTGGCTAGTAAAAAGAAATTACCTACTATTGTTTTATAAGAAGAAGGTTCATCCAGAGTGCAAACCTGGGGGTGGGGGAATCGATACTTTTTCCAAAGATTTACTGTTTGAAAGGGCACACAGTAGAGTCTTGAGATTCTTATGTCATATTGGTTGACTTAAATGTACAATTTACTGGTAGCTTCCACATAAATCCGAGGGTAACTCTATGACCAAATGGAAACTGTCAAAGCTAAAAGCAAAGAATGTCAGGCAATCAAAATTACACATAATTAGCTGAGCCCAAACCACATCATTGTATCACACTGAATCCGAGTTTAGGTAAGGAGAGCGAGCCGTAAAAAATGACAAAAAAAATGGTGTGGCCAGAGGCCCAGAACTAGTCTACTATGACTAATAAAAGGATAACAAATGTGTAACCTGCACAGTGCTTCTCACTGTTCAGTACTTGATGGCCCAATGTGGAGTAGTCCTCATGTGTATAAATACACAAGTTTCCAATGCTGGAGCTAAGAAAGAACAGAGTTGAGGGCCCAAGCCTCAGTTGATTCTTTCTAGTTGCAGGCAAAATTGTGATCATATACATACATTAACTTGCCCATTACAGAATTTCATGTTTCTGTAGTATAGCATTTTTGTACTTTTATAATGCATTTATTTACATTGCAGCAGAATCCAAAGGTGCCATTCAGGGAAGGGTACTTCATTGTGTCAGGCTCTGTACAAACATATAATAATAAAATGTCCCTGCCTAAAAGAGCTAACAATCAAAACATGTGACAAGTGACCAACAGATGGAGATAAATACACAGAGGAAGGTGGGAGGAAGGACAAGGTAACATAGAAACAATCAGATTAGTTTAATAGCCTGTACTTATGGTACGTTCCCATTTCACTCACTGTCGAGTGCTTTGTACCAGGATCCTAAAGCATGCAACCAACCTCACCCTTTGACAGGCTGCCAAGTGAACAGTCAGCACACATCCCACAATGTCACAGCAGTGGGTAAAGAATTTGGGAGCAAGACACTAGTGGAAACTTTTACCAGTTGCAGGTATGTTTGTTATGAAGAACGAAAGGGAGGTGAAGGATGCTGAGATGAATTTCTTAAGTATTCTTGCCAGGTATGTGACATTTTGTGAGTGCTGATTTTAGTAATCATGAAAAATTGCAAACCTTTCCTAGACTTACTGTAGATCTGTGAGCAAGAGACCACTTTCTTAAAGAAACTTAGGTTCCAGTTGTCACTTAGTCTCCATGCAAACAAAACTGGATTCCAAAATGTCATTCTGAAGTCATTCCTTTTAGAGGCTTACAACATTTCCGGCATAGATACTATTTCTGCCGCTCCACATTTGCAGCTTTTTTCTGTCTGTGGGAGGGGATAGGAGTTAGGTTTATTTTCCTCATCAGCATGACAATATCTAGAACTAGATGACCTCTCTGACTTGTGGAGAAGACTTTAAAAAAGGGAGATCCCAGCTGTGCCTCTGCAGATTCATCTCTTCTTTGTGGGAATCCCCATGGAAGTCCCCAACCAAAATTGTATAGGGTCAAGACTCCAGGATGCATGCTGATTGACCTTGTAGCAGATGGGAAAGGGCAGAGAACCAGCCATCCCACCATGTCAAAACAAAGATCCATCTGGCTGGGGAGTTAATACTAGAGTTCAATGTGGAATTAATGTGCTGCTAGGTCTTTTCTGGGCTGAACCAGTAACTTGACAGAGACCAGTGCTTTCACCTTGATTCAGGACATGAAAGTCTCTGTGCCATCCAGCCCTCATTTGCCTTTGTCCTGGTATCAGTCCAGCGACTGAGAAGCGCTGAACCACAGTCTGCCCAGAAGTCTACTTCTTCCCATAATGCCGACAAGCTTGAGGTGCTTAATCTACCAATCACACTGAGACCCACGCCTCCACATCAGGCTAAGTGTTCAAATTCTTGTATCAGTTATTTCCTTGACATCAGACAAACAACCTAGAGCTAACCTCAGTGACCTCTGAGTTTCCTTCACTGATGCATAACCAACAATCAGAGGTGAGCCGGTAAGACCTGTCCCTTAATGTCAGGCTGGAAGTACCTATGACATGGTAGCTGTGACATGACAGCAGCTTGTCCATCAACAGCAGACCAGAAGCTAGAAGTGCAGACACCAATGACCAATGATAGTATGTCCAAACTGCCTCTTGAGTGAGCCTGGGCACATCACAGAGAAATGACTCCCATCTACTCATACCTGGTCCATACACATTCAGACCCACAAACAGCACAATAGATGGCTCAGAATAGCCTTTATCACATGCCCCAGCCCTGTTTAGTACATAGAGGCCTGTACTTTGACACGTGTCTGTAAAGCTGGAGGAGTCGAGCCAGTAACGTAAGAAAAATGCAAGCCATGTCTTCATGCCAACAAGCCAGAGGTGTTAAAAGACCTCCCAGAAATCTGTCTCTTGGTATCATCTGAGCATAATATGAATGAGGTATGTACCTCAGAGAGGCCTGAACTCTGACATCAGTCCAGGAAACTAGATCTTGCAGAAGCACATGCCCTGAAATCAGCGCTGAAAGATGCAGGTGCAGAGTCAATGACCTATCCTCTGCTGTCTGACCAATGAGGTAAAGATACTGAGTCACTCCACAGAGGCACTGAGATAAACTGAGCCAACTAAAGGCGTTGAGTCAGGGATGCCACAAAGGCCTGTGCATTGACATCAGACCAGCAAACTACCACTGCTGAGTCAGTGACATCAAGGTCTGCTCTTGAGAACGGGCCAGAAAGCAGCTTATGAGACAGTGATGATGACAGGGGCCTGTACCATCAGACCAGTGTGCAAAAGCTGCTGCATTAGCGTCATCACAGAAACCTGAGTCTTGGCAGGACGGATGATGAGCCTGGTATATCAACATCACCCTGGCAAGCTACAGTTGCTGAGAAAACATTCATGTAAAAGGGAACTTGTGAAGGAAATGGAAACCACACAACCCCGATCCCCACTAAAACAAAAACAAGAGTTCTCCATTCTTCTTTTGACACTGGGGATCTGATTCCCCTAGAGCAGCCTTTCTTCCTTTTCACTGCCTGGTGGAAATGAAGTGAGAGAAGATTAAGTGAGAGCCGCCCTTACCAATTCCATTGCCATAGACAAGGATCATTTAAACACAAAACACGGCCCAGTGATGGCTGAGTACAAGTCTTCCTTGGTCATAAACTTCCCGAGTCATGCATGGTGGGGGAACAAGTCATTTGGCTTATGTCAGCTACCTAATTATTAAATGGGGATATTTTTCTTTTCCCAGCATTGCCATGTGACTAATTTAATTGAGTTTCCAAAGTGCTTTCAGGTCTTCTAATGGAAGGTGCTCTGCATGTAAATATGTTTTTTTCTTATTCTGAGTTAGGATGGCACAGCTGCCCAGAGTACTCAGCAACACTCAAGCAGTTAAACAACGTTCCTTATTAATAGGACATGATTTCTCCAAAGTAATTCTCCTTCCCTGAGGTAATAATTAATGCTTCTGCAACACGCTCCTAGACACGCCCAGGACTGCAGGACCCAGGAGGCAGTAAAGATGACAAGTGTGGGCAAAAACATTTTTCTCTAGTTGGGCACAGTGCAGTTATGTTTTCTGCATTACCCCTACCCCTCCACCCCACACCCTCCCGCCCAAGGCACTTAGTGCATTAATGTGGTGGTATAACAATGCTTTCTGTGGTCCTTAAAATGAGCTTTAATATCATCCAAAGATCAGCCTTGGTCCTCTCCCAGCACTGCCCAGTGCAGGGTGAGGTATTTGCAGATCTGATTCTTTGCTTTAACTTTCATTTCTTGAAATCTTCCCCACCAGGAAACTATAATAAAAAAGTCAAGCTTTCCACTAAAATATAATTTTTGGCTTCCATTCTTGCCTCCTAATACTCCCAAGACGTGTTATGACCTGAGATCAGCCATGTCCTGCCATGCCATATTGCAGCAAATCAATGCTACAAGAAGCAGAGAGAGATCCTCAGGTTTTCAGTGTCAGTAACATTGTTCTGTTAAAAAAAACCCACAATATGTAGTTGCGTGTTATTTTCCTGTCTATTGCAGGCATAAGGTTCAGGTGTCAATCAGGCATATAGTAAGAGAGACTCTTATCAGCGGCATAGCCACACAACTCTGTGCATGGAGCAGCTGCACAGCACAACACTTGGGGCAGCACCAGCTCCTGCCATGACAACTTCTCTGTCAGGAAATGGGCAAAATAAGAAGAGTTCTGATTAAATCTGTGAACCACATAAGAGATGAATATAGGGCCCAAAATGAACATGGCTTAGATGTTAACAAATAGAGATGGGTCAAAACTGAAGCTGTGGGCCAAATTCAGCTTCACTTTTAAATGGATGCAACTCTTTTGAAGCGAATAAAGTTTTGCCTGCTCCATATCCCCCACAGTTATACTACTGCTCTTTACGAAACACTGAAATATTTAAAAAAATCATTTTCCTCACCTGCAATGAAATGAAGAAGTATTCACACATGAGTCAAGATTAGATTTAAACGGGGCCTTAGATTTTGTCAGACAAAATCTTGTGGGATTTACTAAGGAGATCTCATCCCTAAATTGGCTGAAAATTTACTAGATGTCTGTTGATCCCATTAGTTTTCTACTCCTTAAACTGAATGTGAAACAGGCCTGGAAAGGCAGACCTCTGGTACTTTGATTGAACCCAGATTCAAAATTTCAGTGGTGGATTCAGATCTGGAGTTTTAAACAGGAAATTTTCCCTCTCTCCAGTTTTGAGGCTCTGCAGGAATCAAACATAAGGAGCTAAATTCAGTCAATATAAGAAGGCAAAACTCCACTAGCTTCAAGAGTACCGTCCATTTACAGTAAAGCTGAATTTGGCCCACAGCTTCAGGTTTCACCCATCTCTATTTGTTCACATCTAAGCCATGATCATGTTTGGCCCTAGATTCATTTTTCTTGTGGTTTACAAATTAATCAGAACTCTTCTTACTTTGCCCATTTCCTGACAGAAGCAGAAAGCTTATCACAAGAGCACAGTTCCCACCAGTTGACATACAGGAAGTAACATGATAGTGCTGAGCAAATGAACCAAAAGATTATATGATCCTCGCAGTTAAGAAGTAAAGGAAAGAAGTACATACAGGGCACTCACGCACCCTCTTACCTCTCAGCAGCCAGGAAGAAGGAGAGACTAGATAGTGCAGGCTGGAGTCATCAGGCAACGCAGAACAGTAGCCTGATACTATCCCAACAAGGCTAGTAGCAGCATATCAGAGCAATCATTGCAGCAGCGACATAATGCCTACGAATGGACACTGCATTTATCCCAAGACAAAGTACAATCATTCAGATGTCCATGACTGTTGTTCCAGGACAAACCCTAAAAAGATTTATTAGAAAAGTGCTGTCAGTTTGTCCTGGGACATCACAAACCACATCTGAACAGTTATCCTGAGACTTTATCATTGAGTCAACAGCAGAAAAGTGCCAGTGCACTCAGCCACTCACTAAACCCTGACTGGAAGGGCTTGGAACAGCATGTGTACATGCCAATTCCAGGACTTTTCTGTTCTGGGACAAACACAGGCATAACTTGTCCCAGGACAAATGCAATATCTGTTCCCAGCCAACATCCACTTTTCAATGCAACGTATAGACAGCACCCTGAGCTTTCACTCATGCCCTTCAAGGTTGAGAAGATACTTAAATTGAAATAACTTTTCAAATCTCATTTATATTTTTGTTGTTTACTTTTCATGCTTTACCCAGCTTGGACAGTGAATATTCACTTACTGTTCTTCTGTACTACTGTGTGTTTCCTCAACCTGCAAAGGCATGTACAGATCCCAAAGCAAGTATTTCCATACAGCCTACCAAATAACTAAGCCCACACTCTACTTCATAGTAGATCTGTATAAGCCAGTGGGACAGATGAACTAAAGGAAGGTAAAATAAAGCCCTATGTTGCAGGTCACTTCAAACCCTTTCCTCAGGGCTGAATTTAGCACAATATTACAAAGACAAGTGCACAGTCTCTGAACTCTTCTTCAGCAAGCTGTGGGAAGAGAGAACTTTCCCTTAGGAAGCTGCTGCTACAGCATTGCCTTTGCTTGAATAGCCCCATCCCAGATCACCCCTGTGACAGACTCTTCTTGTAGCCTTTATAACAATGGGACTTAAGGAGCACTTTTGTACCTTGTCATAAAAAAGGAGCACTTTTGTACCTTGTCATAAAAAAAATCTTGCTTTCAACAAACCTAGATTGTAGGCCTAAACTATTAGATGGTATCCCCTTAAGAACAGCAATCTCATTTTGGGAGACAAACGGAGTGGATGCAGTCATAGAGGGCAGTGGTGCTCAGCATTTCTTACAAGCAGGCCAAACCTTAAAATCAGAAATGGGCTGAGGGCCGCAGAGAAATGTATTATAGTACAGTGGGGGTGTGGAGGGGAGGCAAACAGTACATATACAAAAATGTGTATTTATTTCTGCCAGAGCTCCGCGTGTGCAGTGCGCTCACTGGCAGGCAGCACAGATTCTGGCCATAGCCACTACTTTCATGCAGCTCTACAACCCAGGGGGGTGAACACTGCTACCATTCACCCCTTGACAAATTCAGCAGATGGAAAAAAAAGGGTGACAAGCGATGATGGCACTAACCCCGTGGGTGAAAGCAGTGAGTCTGACCCCAGCCCACAATGACATGCCAGTGAGCTCATGAGCCGGCGATAACCCATTCATATGAATTTCATGGGCCACATCTGGCCCACAACTGTGTAAGTTGAACAGCAGGGCTGCACTGTACTATGAAGTGCAATCATTCTTTTTAATTTTCTCTACTTCCTTGTGTCTGTGGGGAAATATCAAGTCAATGGCTGCAACCAAGCATTTGGGTTTTTGGGTTTTTTTATAGTACTCACTGCAACTTTCACTTCTACATTTGTATTCTCTGCTAACATATTTCACCCTTAAAACCCTTCACTCCTGCTACATGTCTCTTGTATATGTATGGGTTTCTTAAGAGCCCAATTCTGCAATGGGAATTCTGGGCACAGAGTACTCTGTTCCCAGGAACTAATGAATAGACAAACTTAGTGCGGTCATGTATCCTAAACCCTTCTCGTCCACCACCCTCACATCCACATTTAATTTTCTGAACAACTTACATCCCTCCCCAGGTACCACCTACTGGACACTGATGAACAGCACTGGCCCAATCACCACACCTAGAAATATCTTGCAGACATTGTTCTCTATATTCCTGGCTGGAATATCTATGAAGAGTGCTCCGTACAGGGAAACTGGAAACATTTAGCAAATAATTGTTTTTCCATATTTACTGCTTCAAAATCCAGACTGAGTGAAAGCATGTGTAACCTCTGCAGTTTTATAGAAAGAACTGAGGTTATCTTAGATCTGCTCTCGGAGACAATACCACAGCAACTCAGTGTCGGTATTTGAATAAACAACACTGTAAGGCAAAGATGCTACAGAAGACCACTAGCACTGCTAATCAATGCCAGAACAATTTCTTAGCCTATATGAAGACAGAGCCTGTGTTAAATCTCTGAAGTGAAATAAACAATGTGCATAATTTGTATTTCTTTTATTTATCAACTACATGTATAGAACAATCTCGTATAGCTAATCTAGGATTTCATATTGTTCATTCTATAAATTAATGGTAAATTGCTGCCATTAGTATCAAATAAATGAATGAACATATAAATTAGTGTCATGCATGTCATCAGAGCAAAGCCTCCTTTGTCATCTAAAGATATATTTTCTGTACCTAAAATGTACTGGCCTTTTTCCATAGAATATATCTTTGCTCACTCACCACTCACTCTTTTCACTCATACCTATCAAGAAGGGCTACCAGAGTCCCTATTACTGACCCCAGCTTACACACGAAGCTGAAGAAAGTACTGGCTACTAGGAAAACCTGGCTCTAGGAGCAGAAGAACACAAAAAAAGGAGATCTAAAACCATTTCTAAATGTTACTGTAATGGTTTTGCTGAAGTGTGGCACACCCTGAAAGCATAACAGCATGGCATGAAACCCTTATCACAGCACATCTGGGGAATGACCAATAAAACTCATTCATGATTTGCCATTTGTGACTAATGCAACTTTGCCAAACAGACATCAATCAGTCCAAGGGTTCAAGGGCTCTGAACTTGACAAATACTGCACCATCAGTCACCATGCTCCAACGGTGATGTACCCATGGTGCAGGGAGCCAGTAAAAGGACCTCAGTAATACATCAGTCAGTCAAAGATTTATTTGTGGGATTAGCAGATAATGTCCAATAACAAAAGAACACCATTACAATATGCTAGGAATAATGACTGTCTGAGAGTTCCAGTTTTTAAGCAGGCAAATGTTCCAATGACCTTTGCATATGCAAAGAGTACAGTTCCTAATTCAGCAGCAAAATACTAGACCAGATCCTACAATCAATTCAAAATTGCACAGCCGTCATCAGCTGTAATGAAAAGAACAGAAAAGAAGCTCAGCTATAGGAATTTATTAAGATATAACATGTTTCCATTACTATGCCATGACTGAAGGGATGAAGGATGATAACAAATATAACATGTTATATATACCACCCTTTCATCAGCATTCTTTACCCTGAAGAATGTGGACCAGCATGTACATTTTACAAGCACAGATTTCAAAATGCCCTTAGAGAAGTGACCCTCTATATAGAGCAAATTAAAAAATTACTCAGTTCTACGCAGTCTGTCTCTAGGTAATGACTAATATAAAACCGATTTACAACATAGGAAGGAAATGCAAAATGAAGATCAATTTCGATATTTTTAATATTTTATATGCCTTAAAAGAGTAAAAATTTATAAATCCTGAAGTACAAATTGCATTTCTGTATTGATTTTTTTAAAGTTCTGTTGCTCAAAAACTTCAGTGCAAAAGCTATATGCATGATAGCTGAAATGACTGAATTAAGATTCAGTTTCTGAATTAAATGCTCTCATGATAATGTTTCTTCAATTACTCTAAGAGGAAAATCAATTTGGGCATCTGTTTCACTTGGAAAAATGTATTTACAAACCTTTGTAAAAAAAAAAAAAGGCAAGCATAATGAATCAGTTGTCTCAGTTTCTGAATCAAACTGACAGCCATCTGTCTCTCTTCCAGACTAGGGATTACCAGCCACTTCTGATTTTATCACAAACTTTGAAAAAATTGATGGAATACAAATACTTAGGTCCACAATTTGCTCCATTACCTCCCCTGAAATTAATACTCAAATGTTACTTTGGTATAACTAAGAGTGAAAAATGTTCCCATCATCCCTGCTGCAAAATGTGACAATATCACTCTTGATATCCAATGCCAATCCTCTCTCTAAGTTCATCTTTTGGCAACTACTGGTTAGAAGACTACTGAAAAGGCAATATTTTCCTTATAGCAAGACACAAGAGGTCAGTAACTCCAGTCCATTAGTTCCAGATAACACCATAAACAAAGTTATGGAAAAATGAATATGAGACAAAGCAAAGAACTAGCAATTTTGATAAAAATGGCTCTCCAAGAGGAAGAGCCGTGAATACAGTTTTACCATGAAAAATATAAATCTCACTTCCACCTACCAGAAAATTACAGACTGAAGGAATGTATATGCATGTAATTACTCAGTTAGCAGAGCTTATTTGACAAATTTCAAAAGGTTTACATGTCTGATGTGCCAAACCTAATCCCCTAAACCAGACTCTGTGTACGTTCTCACTGTCAATGCACCCCCAAATGCATATAAAATTCCTCTCCCTAACACAAATCATTGTTTCTACGTGCACAGAGACCACTGCTGAGTCTTGGGATTGCTGAGTAGCGCAGAAGGATGCAGGCCAAAAACCTTACCTCCAACTGTCTCATTATAGCTTCTGGCATGGACTAACAAGAACTTCTGAGGAGTAGTCATCTTTAATAACACCAACCGCAAGAACCACTTATACATAGCGCTTTGCTACATTTTGGCCCATATACTGAAGATTTTATTCTCCTTCTAGTTCTAGAGTCAGATTCTGATATCCTAAATAGTACCTTACTCCATAGACAGTTCTAGCGAAGCCAAGAGGATCCTGCTCAAGGACGGTGCTGCTCATCACAAGTAAGGTGTCAGAATCAGGCACACTCTCCTCGTACTTCAATTTTCAGATATGTCATCAGAGGAAGGCAGGAGCACATTTATAAGCAACGCAAAAATCATCTAGCATTCTCAAGAGAATCAACACAGCTTCAGAAAATTTGCATTGGACAGAAGTTATGTGATCAAAGGCAGCATCAAAGCCATAAATAGTGTAATATAATCACTGGTTAGTGTTCATGTAATAACATCCCCTGTGTCACTCAAAAGTTTCCAGACTGATATGGAGAGATGACAACATGTCCATAAAATAAGATTTCCCAAGAATAGAGGTATTAAAGGACACAGTTCAAACCCATCTTTATTACCTCCAATCTAGATATGTCAACTCATAAAAGTACTTTAAATGATGAGTTTTGCATTGTTTGAAGGTTTGCTGAGGGAGGTGCGCAGGAACGCTGTTGTCATTGCTCTGTTTGGAAAAGCCTACAGCTCTAAGGTTATTTTTACAATTATATGATGCAGGGGTACATTTCCCTACTCCTTCAGGAAAAAGTATGAAAAAAGGTCTGTAGTATGAAAAAAGGTCTAAGTTGGCTGCATCTAGATGAGCGCGGCCGTGAGGTATGTGGCGCCACAAACATGTCTGCAGTGCCACATACCACACATTTAGACATTCTCCACGCTGCAAGGGATCACTGCCCGTGCATGTGCTGCTCCACCTTTTTTTTGTGGTTTTTTTTGACCGCTAGATATCGAGGGGTCAAAAAACCCTGCAGGGGAAAGAAGCAGAGCATCTCCCACACAAGCAGTGCGTGCCACTCAAAACTGGAGCTGAGCCACCTGGAGCCATGCTGAGGCTGCTGGCCAGGCTCCACACTGCAGAATTGCTGCTGAAGCAGCCCCAGGAGTCCCCCAGGACTCCAGGTAAGGCTGCTGGGGCCAGCCCAGTGCTGGTCCCAGCCTCCTCTACCCCACCCGGGGTAACTTGCTATGCACCAAAGCGCACGTGGCACAGGTGTTCCCCAGGGCCAAGTTGCAGCAGCACAAGGTGTGCCACTGCTATTTGTCCCTGGGCGGGACAAGTCCATGCTCATCTGGACGTGTTCAGTTGTGTGCATTTCCCCATCGACTTCATTTAGGGCCATTTATCCCACTTTGCTACCTTATTATTGAAAACTGAATTTAGGTAGGAGAAAAAGATTTATAGCCCACTATAAAATATCCTTATCACTCTTTTGGGTGGAAAACTAAGTCCCAAACATCTTTCTCCTCTAAAGATGTAGTGTTGTCTCATGATTAGAAAACAGAATTGTGAGCCAGGGTTTCCTATGGGGAAATCCTGGCCCCATTAAAGCCAATGGTAAAATGTCCATCAATTGTATTAGGATCAGGAGTTTACCCTTGGATCCTGTGTTGCACTGGAACAGTTACCTCTCGGCTCTGAATCTCAATGTCTCTATCTGCTAAATAGCTGTAATACTCCCTCATTTCACAGGGGTATATGCAAAGCTTGATGACTTCAATGTCAGTGAAGTATGTTAAGCCTGATACAAAGTCCTTCTCATCGGTGGGGATTTTTCCACGGACTTCAAGAGGTTTTTGGATCAGGCCTTTGAGAGCCTTAGATGAAAGATGAAAAGTGGCAATTACAAAATATTGTTATAAATCTTTTCCCAGCCCCATCTGCAACTGTCTCCCAAACAAATGCTTAATTGACTTTTCTGTTCATTTGAGCATTTATCTGAATCTGTGCATGAGGAAATGGAAAACGTTAAGGAAAACAAAGTTTATGAGAAATACCGCTGTATTTTATAGAACTGTATTAGACCCAAATCCACAGTCTACTTGTAAAATTTACAGTAGGACGACCACAATGCTTACACAGCTTGGTTACAGCTCAGGATAGAGTTCCTTACCAAAAGACAATAAAATCTTGACTCCATCACACGGGACGATGCCTCTTTCTACAATATTTCCTTTCAACTTGACCTTTGTTTTAGATGGTATGTAACAGTGATTCAGTTTTACCACATAATGAAGGTAACTGATAAAAATCAGGTAGTTGCCAAGCATTGGGAAATATTTTCATTAAAAAGGAAAGTGCCACTTTAATTGTGTAGAGCTTAACAATTCTACTGTGCGAACATAATGTAATGTAATATAATTTTATCTTGAATTAATAGTACAGCCATTAAAAAAAAAGAATAAGAGCGAATCCTACCACTGGTAGTTATTGGATACCCTTTTCTATGCCTAACAAGATACATTTTCACAATTAATTAATAAGTAAAAGAATTGCCTAGATTTAACATTTAAACTATGTGTACAGCAAAAGGAAAAGTAATAAATGACTGTGTTTAAAACAGCAGAAGCTCTGGAGATCTATGATCCAAATAATTTCTTTGCTTGGGATTAACAGCTTAATGCAGGAACACGGGTTCTCATCAGAGAAACCCACTTTGCTCAAGTATGGATAATAAATGCTAGTTCAAGACAGTTGTAGAATAAGCTGTTGTCCTCTACAGCCATACTAATAACAACCCCAACTACAGACAGAGCCAGAGAGTTGTGAGCATGATAGCGCTGCAAACCCCTCACCGCCTGAGCTGTGCCACAAAAAGTACATATGATGTTTGTCGATCACTAGGGATGACCACGGGCAATCCCATTTGGGAATTCTATAGCTATCCTGAATTCACAAGAACAGGTGTATTAAGCTGTCCACAGTCACAAGGGCTTAATTGAAGTAGAGATGGCCCTCAACCAAAATCCTTAGACTGATCTGAGCCCCCAGATCTCAAATCCAAATAACCCGAAACTCTGGGGACAGTTCAAAATCCAGACACATGCCCAGATCTGCATGTTTTGGTTGGAGCCCATAGCTAGATGCTAGTTTTATACTAAAAGAAATAAGAGCATTTAAGGAAAATGACACACCACCTGGTTCAGTAAAAAACAATATCAGTTTATTGCCCCCTTGCTCTTAATGAATAGGAGTGGCAGGGGAAAGACTCCCTTACAAACAAACAGCGGAAGGGGAGAGAGGGAAATGACAGGACAGGGTCAGAGGTGATCTGTCTCAACATCTTAGTTGTTGTTTCTTCTCAGATTAGGGACATGGTGTGGGCAGTGATTTTGCCTTTTCCTTCTTGGCAACTGAAAAGGAAAAAAAAAAAAGAGAGAGAGAGAAAGAGAGAGAGAGAGAGAGAGAGAGAGAGTGCAAAATGAGTAACTGCAAGCGGCAAACACCAATTGAGAGGCAAGAGCCTAATAAGCTGGAAGAATATTGGTCTACTGCTGAGAAGTGGCAATTGTACATACTAAGTGGCTTACACAACCAGGATCACAGACTCATGCATGAATCCAGTTTATTGTGTGACAATTAACATGTGAAAATGTGAAAGGACAGAAGAGCACACCCATTTGTGGCTTTACTCCAGGGTCACCATTCATGTTGTGCAAAACTTCTTGTGGAGGACCAGCGTAATGCCACAAGAGGGACCACTAGCCATATTTTAAGCTATTCTCTCCATCTAAAAGCATGTCTGCATGGCACAATGTAGTGTAAACCGAACCAGGTTGAGTCCTGGAAGCCAGATAGCCGGGTTAGCACAGCATACCACTCAAAGTAATGAGCACTGCTTCTGAAGTGCAGGTTTCCCTCGCTTTATGCAGTTTCTGTATGTGCGAATTTGCTCTTATACAATGACCCTTTTTATACCAAAAATTTGTTATATGCAAGGTAAATCCACTCTTATGCAATCGGTGTGGTGGAAGCCTGCAATCAGCTGCTTTGTGTGGTGCGTTGTGGGAGGGACACACAACAAAATATCATCTCCTGTGTGGATCTGTGCTCCTCGCTCGTCGTCTGCGACATGTGTTTCTGTAGTTGCCATCCCCATTATGGCTTCTAAGCATCCTGCTATCTTATCTCCTACCTCTCTCCCTGGTCCATCAATGAAGACTTCACAACCCTCTCTTCACAACAACTAAACATTCACCACCACCCTGTGCTTGTCTGCACTGTCTGCTGTTGGCAAGTACCAAAACTGCCTTGTAAAAGTGGTAGAAATGGGTCTGGGGATCAGTACAGTTGAGGTCTTGGAACATATCCCTATATGTTACATTGTAAAGTGGGTTTCCTTTATGGGAATTCGAGTTACGTGCCGTTTTCCAGAAACACACGTACAGCATAAAGCGAGGGAAGCCTGTAGGCTAAGTAGCTTGGGGACAGCTCTGTTACTGCAGCAATACTGTTTCTGGTACCTGAGATACCTTCGATATCTCAACATGGCACTGCATTTTACTAAGAATACATTTCTGGAAGGGCACTTCTGGTCAGAAAAAAACGACTGGAAAAATAACCATTTTTTACTGGATAAACTTTTAGTCAGAGACTGATCGTTACACAATAGTGGCAAAATAAGGGGTTTTTACTACTACATTTATTTACCTACCATATACACGTTCCCTTAAAATAATCCCACCAAAATTGGGGTGCATGTCTTTAGTTAGATTCAGGATCATATACAAGCCAATCTGACTACCCAATTATATACAACCCAATCTGACTTTCAATTCCCTTGTTAGGTTTGTAGATCTGGTAAATGGGAAAAACATCTTTTTTTTTAACAGGCAAAATAAATGTGATATGGATCGCTGAGCAACAATAGAACACCATGCCATTTTAATAAAATCATTTTTCAAAGTATAGATACACTTCAGATATTATTTAAATATATATTATTACCTACCTTTATAAAATGATGTCCGTCTACTTACAGCCAGGTTGGACGTCTTCATTGGCCCAGACTTGTTGGCTCAGATCAAGTGATTTATATGAAGAGTTTGCCTTGCAGCTTAAGCTGCAAAACTGTACCTTAGAATAACAACACTCCCTATAACAATGTCAAATCGTTGGCCATCATTGCAAGAGAGGGACCGAATGGATAGAGTATTAGTGGGAATTGCCTGAACTAAAGATGACAGTTGTTCACAGGACAGTTTAAGATAATAACAGCAAGGCATCATTTTCTTTATTTCTTGAGGCTCAATGAATAAACTGGATAGTCAGAACAGCTCCTTGAGAAAAGCAAGTGGGGCATGGTAGATGGAAATAACTGAGCTTATTATATTAATGTGTATGAGTATGAACTAGACCCTTGGAGCTCCTGATGGTTTTGGCTTACTCACATGGCTCTAAGAATACAGATGCTGGTGTAAGGCCTCAAAATATATATATTATCAGTTGGGAAAGGTCTAAGACTGAAATTACTCAAACGAACTAAGCAGATCAAGCGATCTGAGTTCCTCAAACCCAATGACTTTTGAAATGATTTTTCCATGCTTGTTGTGCCTGTATAATGTATTACTTGGTACATGTTGTCTTACTGAATCCTTATTATAGTTACCATCTACAGGGCAAAAGACTTCAAAAGTCTTACAGGATCTGGGTTTGAATCAAGAGAAGCTGACTGCATCCTTGGGCCAGCTTTGGTATTTAATTTCCTAACATGACGAGTGTTGTCAGAGACACCTCCGCTTGGCTACTGTTTGAAAAGCCTCAGAAAACACTCATGAATAGAAAGCCACCCCTTTCAAAGCCAGGAAGTTTTTAAGCTACTCTTCCATCCAAAGAAAGTATTTTATATGAAGAACAGGCTAAGAGAAATCATCTAAATCTAAAAGTAGTAGGAAATGTTATTACTCATTTGATGTAAACCAGATTAAGTATCACTCAGCTGGTTTTACAGGCCATAATACATCTTGATAAAAATTCAGAAATATTAGGCACAATAATATATACATTTTTGCCCATATACCACACAACTAGAATAGGTCATATGCCACATATGAGGTAGTGACAGAGTCATGGGAATGCTTTTGGCTTTTTTCCTTTTCAAAGGACCAGAGAAAGCAAAGTACTTCTAGCCATTTCAGTAATGAAAAAGGACAAATTGTTGTGGTTATCTATTTGTTAGTGTTAAAATGTCACTGGCTACAATAAGTTCCTGAGACAAATATGATCTTTTTCTGAGATGTGTAAGTGAACACCACTTTTTATTTTATTACAGGCAACCCCCACTTAATGCTGTCTCACTTAGCGCTGTTTCACTATAATGCTCATTTGAAATTGATACCTGATTTAACTTAGCACTCAGCGAGTTTCATCATAACACTCACAGTTGCCATCTTGGGTCATTAAAAACAGTCGCCATCGTGGGCCATCAGATACTTTTGGTTTCGCTTAACGCTCATTCTGCTTAACGCTGGGTTTGTCAGGAACCAATTAAGAGCGCTACGTGGGGGTTGCCTGTACATACAGTTCCAAGTACTCCGTGTATTTGTGGCTCTCTGCACCTTTGGGCTTTGACTGCCTTACACAGAGGAGCTTTGTAAAGGACTGACATGACACCTTCCTTGGGCAGCAGAACCATTCCCGAAGAGCTCACCAGTTTGGGCAACTGAGCCTGTAAGTTACCAGCTAGTTAAGGACTAGCCAGTTAGGTTGCTCTGGTTGGCTCTGCAGAGTTAGTACCTTCTGGACAGTTATTTCCTTTTGTGTGAGGGTGACGGGTGTATCTAGAGTGAGAGACTCTTGACTGGGGTTTCAACCTGCTTTTCCAAACAGCTGGTACCACCCAGGCCTCTCTGACATGCTGAAAAGAGACTTCTGAGCCCTGTACCATACATAAATCTCTTTAACGAATGAGAAGAAAAACATCTGTGAGCTGTCTGCATTAGTGTGAATCTGGCAGACTGAACAGCAAACTCTTGTCGCCCTACAGCCTTTAAATTTCTTGTTTTCCTTGGGTTCATTAAATACATAACAATCTGTTACCAGAAGATGGTTACTACGTGTGCAGGCTGCAAAGGAGCCACTTCTGATAGCGCTAGCTGAGATACAGAAATACACAGAGAGGGGAGGGAACTCTCCCTTCCTGTTCTTCATAATTTACCAGAGCAAAGAGAGGACTGGTTACATCCAGTGTACTAAATTAAGGAAGCTTTGGGGGGAAGTGCTCAAGCAGTTTCCTTTAGTTATTGCCAACTGCACGAAAATACTCAGCTTTACATTTGGAATATCTCATGCAAATAAAACCTGCAGCATCCAGCAGAGCTGGTGGCAACTTGCGGAGGCTGCAGCAGGAATTGAGTGTTAAGGTGTGAGGAGATGAAAAGACAAAAGAGGAATTTTTTGTAGCAGGTGTCCTGCCTTCTGAGCTAACCAAACTAAGTGGATGCAGATATCTTTAGAAATCAAGGGCAAATTAGCATTACTGTGCGGCATAACCTAGCCCTGATCCGGAAGTGTGGGGAGGGAGCATGGACCAGTCTGGCAGGCAAAGAGGCAAGTGTGGGGTTTGTGGCTTGGAAATTTAGCAGGAGGGAGGGTGGCTGTACGAATGGTCACCACCAGCTCCCCACTGCCAAATTTCCGGACCCATGGGGATCCCTGCAGGCTAGATGAGATGGCTCTGTGGGACTCATTTGCCCTGCAGGTGAGAAGTTCAGCGCATGAACAGTCCCATTGACTTCCACCACTTAAGAGGTAAGACATTACTAGCTGTAAAGCTGACAAGATTAGGAGTCATTTAATGGAATCAGATAATACCCCACATTAATAAAAGTGACAAAATCTGGCCCTTTACAACTGGGTTAATTTTGTGATAAAGAACAGCAACTGATGCCTCAGCTACTTCTTCTCACATGAAGATTTTCTCTTTGAAAAGAGACAAGCTTCCTTGCTTGTCATCTGATCCAGCACCAAGCAGTGCCTAATTTTTTTTTCTTGAAAACCGTTCCAGAGAGAGATCTATAGAGATGTAGGATCTATGCTTATGTTTCAACTGGCATTTTAAATACCTCTGGGAGCTATTTATGAGGCTGCAATAATACCAAATCTTGTATTTTCATATTATTTCAGTTCCTGGCAGGTGGAGATAGCATGAAGAGACTAACAGTTATGTGATTTTGGTCCCATAAACAGCACTCTGCAGGCCAGACTGTGCAATCTTCAGTCTATCTGTTGCCCCCATGGCCAAGACAGTAGCCCTCTCACAGGAGCAGACACCTGCTACCATGAGTCAAGGGTCCATGCTGCTCCTATATATTAAGTCACTTAAGTATGAATGTCCATTAAAGAAAAAAGATAATGCACATTATCACAGACACTCTCCAACAGCAAGCTGACTTTGAGCTATTTGCTAAAAATATGGTATCCAAAATAATTACCAGGGATCCTAGGTTTTCATTTAAAAAAAAAACAAAAAACCTAAACTAAATTTGCTGATAAAAAACCCCATAAAATTCTGTGTTTTTTGTGGAGTGACCCCCCCCCCCCCCCTTCCAACACTGACTGGCCAAGGGGCCCTGGCAGTAGTGGGGGCCCAGGGCTGCCATGGATGTGTGCGCCATGGTGGTGGCTTCTATGCAGTCATAGGAGTATTTGAGGGAAGACGACTCTATGGTGGTCAGGCTATGGTAGCAGATACCTCCCCATATATGCTCCTCCAAATCTCCTCTCTGGCCCACAGCCCCAGGAGTAGCAGGCAGGCATATGGCTCTAAAAGCATAAACAGTTACTTTCTCAACATGCCAGTATAAATATAGCTGGGAAATATGTATGTCCCATCCCTTGTTGCAGTCGCTGCCCACTCCCTCTTGCTCCATTCCACACAAAAAAGAAAAAAAAATCAGGAAGTAAAACTGACTCCTCAGTTCCAACATATAGAGCCCAGAAATGAGATGAGAAAAAGACAGAAGTGTTGATCTGCTTTGAACCATGGCTTTTAACTAGGCACCCTCCCCCTTGAACTTCCTACAACATAACACCAGTCTCCCCATAACTCCTTTCTCTAACAATATCCTGAGGAGAACTGACCTAAATATTGAATCCCAGCCTAGCTTCCAGACTGACATCAGTCCATGTGCTATTTGGAAGTACAGCTGTGCCAGTTATTTTGTCAGTGCACAAAAATGAATGATTCTTCAGTACAAACAGAGAAGCTAAAAAACTCATCTTTACTGCATGGGAAAATCTATATCAACTTGTTACATTAACTAATTGCAATATAGCCAACCCTAAGGAACTGCAAATCATTATCATGTCCCTCCTGCAAATCATGACATCGCCTAAAAATCATAAGACTTTTTAAAAATACATGTTGTGTTCTTTTTTTCTTTTGCCTTTCAGTTTCTGAGCCTTTCGGGTGCACTCGTTTTATATTTCAAGTTTGTCTTGGCAACCAGGAGGGCCAGGAGCATACTTCTTAAAAATGAAAACTGAGATTCTTATGCAGTCTCTTGAATGCAGCAGCTGCAGGATTAAGCAGTAAAAAATTGGAAGAACTGGCAACACTGTAATTACTTCACTTTACTTAATTAATATGCACAACCCCTTTCTTGAGATAGCAATACTTGGAAGTGTCTCCTTCTAAAGAAAGGGCAGAATCACATCCATGTGAAATGCTTTGTACAGTACCCTATGAATGAGATAAATTTAAAAGTAATAAAATTTCACTTAATACTTCTTAAGCTGATGGTAATATATGGTAAGTGAAGCAAAATGACACAAAGAGAAATCTATTGCCAATGGACTAAAGGATAATGAGGAGTTTTCAAGAATATTTTGAAAATATATTCAATTCTGGTTGAATTGTTAATAATAATGAGGAAAGGCATAGTGTTCAATAAATATTTCTCTTCTGCATTTAGGAAAAAGTCAGATGGAGCAATGATGATTAAATAGCAGCTACTAAAGTCAATCCTTTTTAAAAATAAGCAGATCTAAGTAACTTGCATTCAGGAATCTTAAAAGTCAGTGAATGATTACTCCACACCGTTAATGTTGATTTTCAAGGAGGCAAGGAACAAGTGCCAGAGAAGCGTCAGAAGACTGGAAAGAAGACAATATTATGCCAATAATTTAAAAGGGTAAATGGGATTATTCCAGGTAAAATAAAGAAATGGCTAATATGGATTAAACTCATAAAGAATTGAAGAAGGAAATATAATTAGTAACAATCACCATGGGTTTTATTGTCTACCTTGCCAGGGATTTGGGGGGGATTACAAATTTAGTTGGTAAAGGTAATTGTGTTGATATAGTATATTTAGACCTCCATAAAGACATCTGACTTTGTACCTCGGAACATTTTGATTCAGAAACAAAAAACAATACAAAAGTATGATGGCACACATTGTTTGCTTTGAAAACTGGCTAGCAAACATATCTCTAATTGTAAATGGAGAACTGGGAATGTTTCTAGTGAGGTGCCGAAGGGACCAATTCTTGGCCTAGCCTATTTAACATTTTTATTAGTAACCTGTGTGATTTCATAAAATAACCACTGATAAATTGTAAAAATGACAGATGCTAGGGGAATGGTAAATAATAAAGTAAAATCATAAATAATAAAGACTGGTAAATAATAAAGTTCTGGATCACCTAGTAACTTAGGTACCAGTGAACAATGCATCTTTTAAAGCAACCACATATATAGTCAAACAAACAAACATCTAGGACATACTTAAAGAACTCTAACCTGAGAAGCAGTGACTGTGAAAAATACTTTAGTGTCAGGGTGGATAATCAGAGGTCCTAATATGCTGCTGTGGCCAAAACAGCTAATGTAGTCTTTGGAAGTATAAAAAGTTATACTTCTGAATTTGGCACTGGTACAACTGCTACTGAAATAATGCAGCTAATTCTGGTGTCTAGAGACCGTGTAGGATGTTGCTAATTGGAGAAGGTTCAGAAAAGAACCATGAGGATGATTCACAGATTCAGAGTCATGCCTTATAGAAAAGGCTCCAGCATCTTAATCTACTTAGTTTATCATAAAAGACTAAAGAATGACTTCAGCACTGTCTGCCAGTACTTAAGTGGGGAACAAAATTTTGATTATAGAGTCTTCAGTCTTGTTGACATGATCCAGTTACCAAGAGTTGCATCAGGTTCTCCATCACTGGCAATTTTTAAACAAGAATTAATTGAAGCAAGCCCTAAGACCTGTGCTACACAAGAGGTCAGAAAACTGGAACACAGTGGCATCTTTTGGTTTTGTGTTCTGTGAAATTAGCTTGACTCATCATTGCAAGAAGCAAGTATCTCTCATTGAAGTTAGTGGAACTACCTGCATAAGTGCTACTCACCCTAAGCAAAGGTTGAAAAAAAATCAGGCCCTCTGCATACAACTTGTATTTTCTTGTTTCAGTTCTAGCATTATTTTATCTTTAATCTGTACTCTTTGTTGCATGTTTAGACGACAGCATTGTTAGAATATACAAAAGGCATATGCATAACTAAAACAATGGATTGTGCAAAGGAGGGCATTAGCAATCCAATCAATCATATAAAAGAGTGGAGTTTTTACAATGACGTTCAAAATACTTAACTTGTCAAAACAGAGAAACACGTATTACCTGGGAGGGTTTGGATATTATTAGCCCAGTCAGGAAGTGTTAGAATTATTTAACCACTGTTCAGTCTTCTTTCAGATAGAATGTATGAAAAATGTTTGCAATTTTACCCAGTCTCTGCCCTTCCCGACCTATATCCAATAATAACAATTCATCTGAAACCTCTGTGGGGAAAGTAATTTTTGCCAACAACATATATACGATGTGCAACACAAACTACAAGGGGATTATTTTCCAAATGAACCAATCAGTAACTTTAAATCTTCATTAAACATGATTGTTTCACTGTAAAAAAATACTCTCAGTTGTATTATATTTCAATTATAATAAAAGATAATCCATTTAATGACGTATCTATTGTATCTATAACAGAGATAACATAAAACACTAATGTAGCTATTTTAATGCTCTCCAAGTCTTCATAATTGTACTGGATTTGCAGTTTTTTTTCCATCTGCCAGCACATTTTGACATCTATTTAACAGTATTAAAACTCATCATTTCAAGAATGTTATAATACAGTATTGGTTTTTAATGGCTGAGGCAAAACAGTGTACTAAAATGGGTTTTGATAACAGATACTTGCAGTGACTTTGTGATTTATAAGACTATTATCAAGCACAGAAGGCTGCTTCTCAGTAATACTAAGGTTATCACACACATTTAAAACCCAGACCATTCAAAGTTATTGCCACTCTTCAATAACATTTAGAAACAAAGCACTGGTAGAACTTCCTGGCATGCTAAACTGTTAGGATGCTATCCTGTAGAAATAAATAATAAAAATAGAGTATTTTTACACTTAATAATGTTTTACATCAGGAATAGACAACCCCCAGCACAGGTGCCAGAGCATGGCATGTGAAGGCATTTTGCTTGACAAGCACGCCTCAGGGTGGATGCTAGGGAAAGGGCCAGGGCTGTGCTGCCACAACAATGATCGGGACCTTCGCGGCTCCCCCAGCATCCATCTCAGCATGCCAACATCTTGCCAGTTGAGGTTGTGGGAACAGCAACATTCACGTGAGGCCTGGCTGGTATTATTTTTCACCTTGGGCCATTCCCCAACTGCTAGGTAGCTCCTTAGGATTAATGGTAGCCAACATATATTAAAAGCAGACTTGAGGTGCTGTTGTTTTGATAGGAAGCTGACCAATGTCTGGATGGCCCCAGGCTGAAGAAGAGCAGAGTCTGTAAAGCCACCATATGTCCAAATTGGCAGTGATTGTTCCTGTACCTGTATTTGACAACTAGCCTAGTCTCCACACATCCAACTGGAAGGTTCCAGTCACACACTTGCATTTGATTTCAAAAGTCTGGAAAGCTTCTCAGCAATTATTTATCTATTTAAATTAATGCTGTATGTGGAGTAATGGTCCTAAGGAAATCTTGTGCTTGATGCAGCTAATTACTGTTGTCAATTTTAAGATATTTGCATTAAAATTCCATGCAAGGCAAAAGTACCTGAATAAGCCCTACAGAAACTAATGTCCTTTTTTTCTTATGGTATAAGCAGAAGACTATCGCAAGGCAGCCAATATTGCCAATAACACACATTATACAGATCTGAAAGACATTACATTTAGGAATAAAAGGACAGTTCCATCCCATTGCCCAGTCAAATCTCAGTTCATTTACTGAGCTTGCCAACAGAGTTGCCAATATGCACTAATGGTGTTGATTTTCATGACTGCCACTGCCAAATCTCATTTCTTATCTGCCACAAAATGACAATCATAATGACTTCTAGTTTCTTCTGATGGGCTGATTCCAAACTGTCAACCCAAGGAGATGAAAGATTGTTCAGCTGCTAGATCAATGACTGCTGAATTTCACTTTTGTAAAAAAACACAACTTAGTAATTGCAAATATATATGAGCTCTAAATAGCTTTGAAAAAAACATTTTCCACTATACTCTTTTACCTATAGCACAATACAACTCAAAAAGTGCTGCACTTTGGCTGTTCATGACAAACTTTACAACCAAGTTTCATGAAACTGGTGAATTACATAACCCAGAAAATGACTCGTGAGGACTACAGTGGAGTGACACCAATGATGCTGCTATATTTAATTTTCTGAAAGCAAAAACATTTCCAAGGGTCTCTTGGGCCTTTCTGGTACAGTGCACAAACCCCTCCTCTTACTAAATGCAGCAGACTTCTGCATTTACTCATTAAATGTTTAAACTTTGCTTCAAATATAAATTATTACATCAAAATTACACCATGGTGAATTGGGCCTTTTTTGTTCATCCCAGGAATTAGATTCTATTTTATTGAGAACTGGCATTTGTAACAGTTTCTACATTTGTTACATGTTTAATATAAAATATGTTCCCCCAAATAACCTCGTAATCAAGACTTTTTTGCAGCAACACTTCTGAATAGGGGAGGAGGCTCAAGATGAGGAGGCAGCCTGCCAATTTTGTGGGTAGACTGTAGGGTTGGCTACCATTTCATGGACTTATCATGATGCCCGCCCCATCCCCCACTCCCCCAATTGATGGAGAGGGCTATCTGTCATATGACCCTGCTCCTTGCCACTGACTGGCTGAGAGAGCTGTCCATCACGCAGCCCTGCCCCTCACCACTCATGGGTGGAGACACATGGGGCCACATGACAGGCAGCCCTCAGCCAATCAGCGGTGAGGGGCGGGGACAGCAGCTATCTTGCCTACTCACCTTCATACCAGCAGCCCTCTTCATGCCAGGCTGCACAGCCGGGAGGACTGCTGACAATTTTATTTTTAGTAAGTTTTTTGAGTTTTTTCCCCACAGGTTTCCCAGAGACCGCCTGATTTTGCGATTTCCGTGAAATCCATGCAGTCGCCCTTTGAGTAGGTTCCTACTTATGAAATAAAATTTGGAATTCATAGAACAACTTCCTTCAACAAGTTCTGGGTGTGGATCAATTGCAGGAATAGGTTCTTAACTTTCAATACATGATTCACCTGTTGATAGCTGGAGAGTTGTATGTGCACATTTTATAATATCAAAGTCTAGAGATACATACCAACTGGACTAGACTTCAAAATTAAACTCATGCTTGGCAACTTTATCTTTCCAAAGGTAGCCAGCTCATAGAAGTTGGAGAAAAGAACCCAGACGCATAATCTGTTCACTGTACCCCTGCCACATCCTGCATTAATACTCTAAGCAAATACCTAGGTGTGACAGGGCACTGGGGTGCACCTGCCCTTCAAGAGCGCAAGCAGCCTGAGAGGCAGCTTGCAGGTGGCAAAGGGCTGATTAAGGACTCACCGGACCGGATGGGGCTGGGCTTGAGCCATATAAACCCAGTGCATGAGCTGGGGGGTTGGTCCAGCCTGGAGAGCCTTGTAGGCAGCAGCTCCTGGCAGCAGAGCAACAGGGCTCTTGAGCACACAGGGAGACTGGGTAAGAAAATTTGTTGACCTGGGAACAGGGGCAGTTGCCCAGGCAGAGAGAGGCTTGTTGATGCAGGCATGTGGCCTTGTTTTATGTTAAACCTTGAGAGAGTTTGGAGGTGCCTGCCAGAGGGCTGAGAGGCTTTTTATTTAGGTTAAACTGGTGGTTTAGCCTTGAGCTCTGCTGAGGGCTGGCTCAAGACATACTCAGAGAACTGGTAGGTAAGGGAAGTGCTACCTAGGGAGACCCCAAGAGTCCAGGAGCTCAGAGAGGGGCTGCATGTGGGACCAGGGTGGTCCAGGAGCTCAGGTGGGGCTAGAAGTCCAAGAGGGACCACAGCCAGGGCTAGCCAGAGCCAGTGAGTCTGGTGAACTCAGCTGGCCCAGGAGGGGCCAAAGGTCCAGGGGGCCACTGCTGGGACCCACAGTTAGGGAGCTTAGAGCCTAGAAGCCTGGTCCAGTACCGTAGGCTAGGCTAACGGGCCTAGCAAGCGGAAAAGGGGAGAAGGCTGTTAAGGCCAAGACCCCTACAAAGTGCCATACTGTAGAGTAACACCCACGAGGCTTGGGGCATGGTGTAGGGGAGGGACAAAGTCACACAATGAGCCCTTAAGGCTACAGGGGTACAGACAGGCCAAGTGGGTCTACTAGGCTGGTGAGGGCAGGACTGTGACTGAGCATACCCAGGAGGGGCCCAGGGGTTATTGTAACAGACTCAGACTCACTCCAAGCCCATAGGCAGCCTCCCATACACAACTTTCCATAAGAACAAGGTGTGGCAGGCAAGCAATCAAAGGGGGATTATAGTCAATCTTGAGCCAGGCAGGGGCCACCAGGGGGGCGTCACGGCCACCATCATGGGCATGGGCCTGTTACAGTAGGCGATATTCAGCTGGGTTCTGGCAGCAACATGACCTTCTCATGAAAAAAATATAGTCCCTCCTCATCAGTAAACCATGTACATTACTAATAAGCAAAATTAGATGGCAAAACTGAAGCTTTAGGTCAGATCCTGCTCCTCTTTATAATAGTATCCATCAGGATAACTCAGTGGAATCATACTGTTGTGAAGACAACCATCTCCAATTGAGTCCAAATGAGTTACTGCCAATTTACACCAGTGTAAATATGTCCAGTCAGGCTCTCTGGAGTTATTCATGTAAATCCATGCTGTAAGCCTGTTAGGTCCTTCCAATGAACATGCTCTGAATGACATATAATTCATTATATTACTACAGGAGTGCCCACAGAGTAAGGGACGAGAACCATAAAAGGTAGGTAGACAGATTCATTGTCTCTCTAAAATTCCATAACCATCTGTCTGAGACATGGCTAATGCACAGATTACTGTAGCATATAATCTAATAAATATGCTAATAAGTCTGTTTTCTGAATAACTCTAATTCTTCAGGCCTGAAACTTATACCTTCAGATAAAATGGGATTCATAGCCTTCACCAGGATAGTATGCAAATTTGACTTTCACTGTATGGTAATGTCGTGCTCTGCTGATTGTTTGTAGTCTTTCTGGTTCAAGCCTTGCAGGACTATATCTAGGTATGAAGAAATTTGTTCCATGTTTAGTATTTCAAGTCTCTAGGGGCAACCTTTCATTCACCTTGTGTGTGTGCACAGAGCTGGCAAATGGTAAAGACAGAAATGCAAGACACAGGGCAGCCTTCAAAAGTAGAGATTAGGAAATGGCACCTAACTGTTGCGCCCTGCAGACAGTGGCGCCCTGCAGACCAGATACATGCTGAGGAGTGGGTCTGTGGGCCAGATCTAGTCAGCCAATCTGACATGATTGTGGCCATGGCCCCACATGTGCTAAATTAGGCCTCACCACCCTAGCCTCAGTTCCCTGTGGGCCTGCAGGACCCCGTGCACATGGGCCATGGCATCTGGCTGACAGGGCTTAGAAATTTGGTGATGGGAGGTGGTAGCAGTGCCAATTGCCACTGCTGCCCTCCCACCAAATTTCTGGATCCTAGGGAAGCCCTACAGGTCAGATCACAAGACTCTGTGGGCCAGATCTGGCCCATCGGCTAGGGACTGATCACCCTGAGCTAGGGCATTCTCACGGTAGAAATGTGGTTTCAGCAGCCAGAAGGGGAAAGTGAATTGGGATGCCTATCTTTATACAGCCAAATTCATCTCTCAAGGTAAAAGCTACAGTTGTGTGCTGCAGAAGTTACTGGATCAAAACAGGGCCTTTCAGAAACACGATGCTCAAGGAGACTCAAAGTCTGTGGCTTATTATGTGGGTGAAGGGCAAGAAAAGTGAGATTTGGGAGTTAGCCTGCTATGAGACTGTTGGGCCAAGCATGCTGCCTAAAGGCCTGATACATTGTCAATCTCAGCTGAGTAGCATGGTGGAAAATTTCCGTCCCATATGCTGATTAGTTTATATTTAGCTCTCCTGGGATCAGACACACACGAGAGAAGCTGTTGTTTCTACAATAATTTTACATGGTCTTGCAAGGACCCCTGTGATGCAAAACACAGCTTCCTAGTGCAGATTGCTAAACTAGCCTACCACCTCACCATCAAGAGAAGTGAGCGGGGTGGGGGTTAAGCAGTAAGGACATGACTACCACTGTCACACTTCTTAATCACAGTAACATGATAGGAAATTTTCCAAAGTGGAACCCTCAACATGCAAAATTTTCCAAGGCTCTTCATACATTTTTATTTTCTCTCATCTGCAAACCTGGTCCCTGCCACATACTTCCCATCACCGAACCTATTACAGAAAGGTATAAACAGCAGCCACAAAGGCCTTTATTTCTCATTATAGAAACATCTCCTGAACTTTTCATGGACACCTTGTATAGAACCCAACTAGTCCTCTAGTCATGTATAGGATGCTTTATGTCTGTTCTGCACATAAAAATATATGAGGTGTTGTTTCTGGCAAAAATTATTCACTTGGTTATTCCAATAAATTGAACTGAAACTTGTTATACTTAAAATACTGAAATTGAATCAAATGTGTTATATTGTAAAAATATATTTAAATCACATCATTAATTTTATTTGATTATAGGACTTACATGGTATGTTTGCATATGGCTATGCATATATTTTACATATGCATACATAATATGTTTATAGACATATGCATACATGCACTCAAATACCTGAACCCTAGCCTAAATCAATTCCGAGTGTGATTTATACACTGCTCAGTCTATATTTCTATTTCTGAATCTGATCCATCGAAGACAGGAAATCAGAGATCTTGAATTGATTTCAGTTAGCATTCTGGTTCAAAGCCCAGGGTTAGGAATCAGGTCTAGGTTCAAATTATTTGGTGCTAAATTTTTGTGATATTTTCTTAAAGGTTTTCTGCCTTGTATAATTGATATGTCATTAAAAAAATGAAAGTTGTTCTTAGGGACCTTGACCATATCCAAACCAGAACCAGGAAGTCTATCCTGGTTCCCTGTTTTAGATCTGACTAAGAAACAAAGTGTAGATCTGGGGATTCAAATTAAAAAAACACAAAACCAAATACAGAACTTACAGAAAGCTGCTTTGGCTGCTTTCTGTCTACTTATTTATGTAATGTAGCATAATTTTTCAGCACCCCTTCTACAGCCAGTGTCTTTTGGGGAGGGGAAATTCTTTCTTTGAGGGGGAATAAGGAAACAATTCTATGGTACATTGTTTATTTATTTTTTTTAAATGCCAGCTGCTTGAAGCATGTGATAAATGGGACTTACCATGCACCTTTGACTGGCTCCACTTCCACTCTGCCCACTGATCCATCCAGACCAGAACTATTTTTAACATTCCAGACCCCTCGGCAGCTTCAAACAGCCTTTATTTTTTTAATGAGAAAGTGATGTTTCCCTCTGTCTTTGGCAATAAAAAATATTCCTCCAAAATTAGAGTGGGCTGAGGCCCAAGATAGGTATATGTTAGAACTGTCTGAAGTGTCCTGAATTCCAAGTTGCTTTATCAACAACAATAAAAACTAAAAACGGGTTACTTGACCCAACCCAAAAAAATGTTTATGCAAGTTTTATCTAAACTCTTCAGGTTTTGCAAACAGACCTAGTAAATATTTAGCTCTAGTCACTGGCAGGTTGAGGGCCGTCAGTACTTTGTTAGTTGAAAGCTATTCTAATGGCACATGCTCTGCACACAATTATTTGGGGTGTTGTTTAGAAATCGTAGCTGTGGCAGTTGGCCTGTTCGTTCAGCTTAACAGTTGCCCATGCTGATGCCATGTGCAATACTACTAGCGAGGAAACAGTGCTCTCAAGAAAGAGATGAGGAATCTGGTAAATGGAACAAAGCAGGAGAAAGAAGGAACTATAAAGGCACTCTGAGTACGGTATTTTTAGAAAGAGGGTTATTCCAAGATAGTGTTACCTTTGCAATTTGCAAGTAGTTTGCAATCTGTGAAAATATACTCTTACTGTTGTTGGAGGATTTAAAAAGAAAACATCCACATCTGGTTTGAATCTCAAGCTGAAGCTCAGTTTATCAGCATATTATATAAACAGTTCTGCCTACTTTTTTTTTCTAAATTTCATGTTAAAAGGGTTTTAAGGAGATGAGTCCAAACTGCTCCAATGTACCTGAAAACTGCTACAGACATATGATGGCTACTGATTGCAAATGCATACTGTCTCTGTTTTTCCTTTGGTGACAAACACATTCAATTTGAAGACTCTGCAAGGATGGGGGGAAATCCCTATATGAAAAGTCTTAACGTACAATCTTTCTTTAGGTATTTTGAAAAATCTGAGAGAACTTAATCTGAGATAAATATATAATTACAAACTATCCTTTAGGTCTTTAGAGTCATTTATACAGAAACAGATTAAATTTATATAAAACTCAAGCGCTCTCAATTCTCTAAGACATCTCTAGAAAAGGTACACCTATTGCTTCTTAGAACCCTTTAATGAACTTACAAAATAATACTTATAGAAACTCCTCCTCCCCTCACCTCTATTATCAGGAAATGTAACTGCAATATGGCTTCCAACAGAAAAAAAGAAAATGTGAAAAATGAGGGAATCCTGTTGAGGGGAATATTATAAACTGCTAAGGATAGAGCTGGCACATGTCTCAATACAATAACATTTAGTCAAATGGCCAGGTGGCAGTGTGTTTTAAGTCCTGGTGGATCAGAGTGCTCTAGCTGATGGTTTGAACTTCCAAGTTTTAGCTGTGCTAAGCATCTATTCTCAGCCCAGGAGAGTGGAATACACTGATATAGTCAGAAAAAAATATATATTACAAAGGCTGTAGCGTACTAAATCTAAACGCAAGTTCTCTGCAGAACAAACTTTTGAAGGGCAACCTCCACTCCCACCTCCCATCCTGGCTAGGCTATTTGAACTTGTCTTGAAACAGTTGTATCCTGCAGCAAATGTACAACATCAAAGCACATAATTAATGCTGTTCTCTAGGCACATGCCAGTTTCACCATTATATTTTGCTTGGTTTTAAAGCTAGATACAGACTCTCTGTAGCCAGATCACATAAGACTAACATCTCCTGAACTCAGGGCAGTGTTCACACTAGGTAGCTTACTTATATTGTATGGCTGGGAGTAAGAATGAAAGAATCATCTTAAATCTTCTCTACAAAGATATAATACTTCCATGAGGAGTGGGGGGAGGGGGGAGAGGCAATAATGCAAATAAGGAGGCATTACAGAATACATAGTTTGCTTCCATCCCAACTTATCTCAGAGAGGTAAAAGCGTGCAGCGCATTAACCAGTCTCAAAACCATAGCTGTGCTAAGTTTGCCACCAAGTGTACTAGAATTAAGATGAACCCAGAGCCCGTGACAAAACTGACAATAAACAGAATAATTTCACAAGATCTGCCGTTCCTTTTGCCATCCTTAGTAATGAGTTCTCACCAACGTGATTTTCTCTATTAACAAGATCATACACCACAAGGACCAGCGAATGCTGTGGCAGCTATTTGCCTGCTGTGAGCAGGCTCAGCAAGACACCAGTCCTCCTATTACCAGTAACTATAGCTATTAGCCCATAATGCAAGTAAGCTCTCCCGTTTTCCACAGCAAAAAGCCCTCTGAATATCATCCGAGGCATGCGGCAAACATGTCCCGGGGCCTCGAAGGCACCCCAAAAAAGCTCAGGAAACAACCCATCCTAACTTCTCCTCCTATCCGACACCCGTCAGCCCAAAGTCTTCGGCTCCAGAAGCGCCCTTTGCATGACAGCAGCCGCACACCTGCACCTCCAGGCACAGCAGCGCGTGGACGGGCGGGCGGGCGCGGAGGTGACAGGCCCAGAAGGGTCCTTGTACATCATCCCCGGCAGTGTCGCCTATAGGAGGCAGAATACCACTCATCCAACGCAGCCAAGAGCGTTTCTTTGTTCACCATCTTCCTAAGAGCAGCATGGACAAAACACACACCCTCACAAAACAAAACACCACCACACCTGGAGGGGCTGCCTGCGGGCGGCGGGAGGGACACGCGGAGCCGCAGCAGCTGCGGGAGAGGCGCTGCTCCAGCGCGGGGGCACGCGGGCTGCAGGGACCGCGGCGGCTGGCACCAAGGGGGCTTGCTCAGCATCCATGCAAAGTTCCGCAAACAAAAGAGCTGCCCAAACTTTCCCTCCCCAACCCCGCTCCACCGTCCCTTCTCCCCGTGCCCGGGCGCAGACGGGGCACGTCCCCGCCCTCCCCCGGTGGAGCACAAAGACAAGGACACACACGCACAGCAAGACACGCGCCTCCACCTGGGTCCGGGAGGGAAGCGGGGGCCCGGGCTCCGCTACGCGCTGCTGCACCGCCGCGGCCGGGAAGGCAGCCCCGCGCCCGCCCCGCGCCCCGCGCTCCGCCCCGCGCCTTACTGTGCGGCCGGGCATCGCGTCCCCGGGCGGCGGGAGCTGCCGGCCTCCCCCGCCGGGCCGCAGCGCTCCGCCCAGAGGAAATCGGGCTTGTCACTTCCTGAGCTCCTCGCCCGCTCGCACATGCCTTCCCCTCCCGGAGCCGCTTCCCCGCCGCCCCCGGCGCTCGTCTCGGTGCGGCCGGGCCGGGGGCTCCCCGCAGCGCTGTGCTCGGCTCCACGCGGAGCGCCCCGGCCCGGGCCGGGCCGGGCCGGGCCGGGAGAGAGAGCCCACACCTAGGACTGGGCAGTGCTGCCGCCTCCAAAAGCTCGTGCTGCGGCGGGGGTCGGGTCGGGTCGGGTCGGGTCGGGGGGAAGCAGCTTGGGAAGTCGGAGGCAACTTCAGCCCTTCAGCTGTCATCAAGCTCATTGAAACCAAGGGGAAAAGCAGCAGCCAGGCAACGGTTTCATACGTGGTCAAGGATGCTGCAAAACTTACTAGCTAGTAGGACTGGCTTTCTTTAAACATGGTCAAGGACACTGCAAAACTTACCAGCTAGTACTGGCTTTGTACTGTTCAAGTATCTAATGTCTATGAAATCTATGAAATCG
This sequence comes from Alligator mississippiensis, assembly GCF_030867095.1. Taxonomy (NCBI): domain Eukaryota; kingdom Metazoa; phylum Chordata; order Crocodylia; family Alligatoridae; genus Alligator; species Alligator mississippiensis. Next base: position 82,666,097 of record NC_081829.1, on the reverse strand, counting down.
CTTCTCAACCTCCAATTCGGTGATTGACTTTGACCTTAGATGATTTTGAAAGCGGTTCATTTCCTCAATTTCCATTAGGAGGCCTAGAGTGACTCCTGCTGGTACGCAGGGATCCCCTCGCAAACATTTGAACACGGTGCGGTGGGGTGTTTTTATCTTCTCAGTCAGAGTACAGCCGTCTTTATCCCCCACCCCACTTTTCTTTTAGTAAAAATATAGGAGTGAACTTTGCGCTCATGAAAATGCAGAGGTGGATGGAGAGTGCTGTCTAGAGCAGTGGTTCTCACCCTTTTTTGTACCAGGACCCATTTGGAAACATCAATGGCTGGTCCCCACCCAGTAAATAGTTTAAGGAGAAAACGCACAAGTATTTTGGCCCCAAAACATATTACACACAAGGTAAAGCAACTCAGCAGTGTTCATTTTAAAGACAAAAATCAACATCAACAGGAAAACATTAACAGCAATATCAGCACATGGCCCTCCATTACTCCCAAGTGACATCGTTGTTCAGTTTGCACAGTGCAAGTTGCTAGTGCCCCTCACTCCTGACTCGCAGCCCCCAGCCCTGCCGGTGCCCCTCAGTCTCGACCCACAGTCCCCCCACCCCCCAGCCCTGCTGGTGATCCTCACTCCTGACCTGCCCCCAGGGAGTGTGGGGCAGGGAGTAGTGTGTGCCCACAGCAGGCACAGAGCTGCAGCATGGGCAGGAGCTGCCTCCATGGTCCAGTGGATGGGAGCCATAGTGGGGCATCGAGACTCTCTGCTGCCCCTGCCAGGACCCCGGCACCAGCTGCCCTCATCTCCCACCACCAGCTGCTTGCATGCTGGGCCACAGCTCTACCCTGCCACCATGTCCTAGCTGCCACCACTCCCCTCAGGCCACTCACTGCCCACCACCCCACCTTCCCTCTAGGGTAGTGGCAGGAGGATGTAAGGGCAGTGCAGGCCCCCCCACAACCCCACATCCATTACTCTTCATGCAGCTGTCAGCACAGCTGGAGTGGGGGTCTCAGTGGTGGCAGCAACAAGTTTTGCCATCCTGCATCAGGTCCTGCCTGCTCAGCCGCAGAGGTGACTCCTGCCTGTGCTAGCCCGGCCAGGCAGTAACCCCATGCCTGCTCTGGGTGCACAAATCTAGGCAGGCACATGCCCCCCAATGCATCGTCTGTGCCCCCTCCCCTCCCCCACCCCATAGACTTACCTGTGGGGAGCTGTGGCAGCTGCTCTTTTTGTTGCCTGAGCACCATGTGCACATATGTGAGCATACATGCATGTGGGACCCCCTGCCTTATCACCGTCCTGCTTTCCCCAGCCCCAAGCAGCCCCTTGGAGGCTGGAACTCTGCCAGCCTACAAGGGGAACCTGTGGTTTCCTTTAAAAGAGAAAATCTATGATTTTCCACATTTTTCCATGATTGTTCACAACTTTTTCATATATTGTTGCAACCCACTTGTGGGTCTCAACCCATGGGTTGAGAAACGCTGGCCTAGAGTGTAGGAATATGGGTCAGACAAGACACTGCTTCAGGTTTTCCCATCTGCTCTGCCCACCTCACTCCTGCCCCTGATGTTCTAGTTCCAAATGTTTCCTGAGCAGAGAGCTCTAACAATGTTAAACTATGCTAGTTATATGACATGTGAAAGTGGGGGCTATGATGCGAGTACGATGCTCCTTTTAAAGGTTCAGATTTTAGATGAAAACTGTAGACCAATAGTCTACTAAGAAAAGGGAGAGGATGCCTGAGGCTGCATGGGATGTGTTCATTTCTTTGCATAGAGGAGCATCTGGCACAGCAGTGTGCAGGGGCACATGGAGTTGTGCCAAGCCTCTGCTGCTATAAGAATTCCCCATATATCAGATCCACACTGAGTACCATGGGTAGCCAATCTAGTTCTGTGTCCACCACTTATGAACCAGAAGTGGTATAGCAGCATTTATACAGCAGTGTCTGAACAAATTAGCTGTGCAGTGGAGCTAGCATGCACAGAGCTAGATCAGTATCTCTGCATGGCACTCACTTGCAGTGAGACTTACCCTGAGGGGCTGAACTAAAAGGGACATATGAAGGCTGGAAAGCCAGGCTCCTCATTGATGTGTGTGGAAAAATCTGACCCCTAATAAGCAAGCAAAGATTTTGACTTCTGGGCATCACAGAAATCTGCTACATGATATTATACACCCAGAATGAGGATTCTGAAAGAAAAGAAAATCCAGATGAACACTCAGGATGCCCTGTGGAGTGGAAGCTAAGAACACTAGTGCTTTTTCTCCATCGTTTTCCTCTGTTTTTCCCATTGTTTGGTGTTTTCAGGAAGCAGCTTTGCTAAAAAACTAAAGGTAGGAAAACACTATCAGATGAAGACACTAGTGGAGACTTAAAAATGCTCAAAGATTTGTCCTCTCAAATTGCTTCTAATACGCAAAATCAATACATTTCAAAAGTAATATTTTCTATTAGTGCAATCTGGATTGCATCTAGCACATGGCCAGGCTTCTATCTGGGAAAGAATGCAATTAGTGGCCTAAGCGGCATGTTTATATATGAACAACTAGGCTATGTGACAATCAAGCGCGGGATTTAGAAACCATTACTAAACATATTTAGCATCTACACATAAACCAAGGACACGCACATACAGACATTGCAGATGTCATCAGGAAGTGGGACCTTCAATAACTAAACCACAGGCCTGCCACTTGAAGTAGAGGAGAAAAAGGGTTGCTACCATCATTGCATCGAATCCAAGAGGGAAACACGATCACAAACACTAAGGGTATGCGTACACTGAGGAAAAAGGGATGTTTTTACAATGTGACAGTTAACAAGCTTTTGGGCAAATGGTTATTTCATAGTTGGCTGCAATCACAGTGATCTGCACTCAAGAGCCTGGGAGGTCCCTTCCAGTCCTATGCTCCTAAATGCTTAGCATAGCTTAAGTGTTTTGCTGAACTGAAGCCCAATCCAATGTTCTAAACAAAGATCAAGGATAAATATTAGCAAGTAGTTTGTGTAAAAAAGTGGGGGGGCAATTGAGTCCGATTAATGGGGTGAAGTTTTGAAGCAGAAATTATGCTCAATATAAAGAAAATTTCTCTGACAGCTAAACTGTGACTAACTTAAAGGAAGTGGCAAAAAAACCATTACTTGTTACATTTATAATTAGACAGGACCAAACACTGCTGATGTGCTACACTAACTCAAAGAGAGTCTGAATGACATAGAAAGTCTTTTTCAGCCATTTCCTCAGCCTCAGTTGAGCTGTTTGCTTTTCTTATCACATAGTCAGTCTGGAACCAATAAAAATAAAATATTTTCAAACTCCTGTTCCAGGCCTTTGGAGATCAAATTTGAAAATGTGTTTTTATAGTTTCCCAGCTGAGCATTTAAATAACAAAGTTTGCAGTGTAACCAGATCCATTCCTATGGCAGCTTTCTGCACAGAAGTTTCAGTGTCCCATAACCTAAATCAAAGTTATATTCTGCCTACTTCTGTAGCTTCATGAGAAAGATATTCCTTGTTCATCTCAGAGGCCCTATGCTTCAAAATGGGTGTATTGACCATGGAGTGTTACCAGTGTAGGTGAAGCTGCCTCCCCAAATGTAACAGGTGTTTTTACAGAGACAGCTATTTAGGTGCTGCAGTTTAAATCTAAAGAGGAGGAGGAGGAAGAAAAACAAAAACAAAATACCCTGCTTGGATAATTATCTACAAAAGCTTTGTTTAAAGAGGAAGGAGGAGAGAGAAGAGGAGCTCTTTGCTCTAGATCCTAAAGGTAATTATGCACCTAACTCCTGTTGATTTCAGCGAGCCCTGGAGAGTGGCTGTACATTAACTCCAGTGACTCCAAGACAATAGAGTTGCCCTAGATGAAATTCATCACTAAATGTAATTCATTGTTTTTGCCAGGAAGAAGGAACATGAGGTCTTCCTTCTTGGAGTACTGCAGGAAAAAGGAGATTTTAAGACCTTACAGAGGAGGTTCTGCCTTTGAGAGTAGCCCCACCCTAAAAGAGAAGGCTACATATAAGCCCTGCGGGAGGCATGAGAAATAGAAGAAAATCTTGCTTAGAAATAAGAAGTCATGAAGTGGACAGTAGGCACTGAAGAATAAGGAAGACAAACCAAAGGAACGAGTGAGGAGCCCAACTCCTCACCTGTCTGGGGAGGTGAGTCTGGGTGCTAGTGAGCCTGGAGGGCTCTGGACAAAGACCATAAATAAGGCCCGCAGATGCCCTGAAAATCTAAGAGGAGGCCTGGACAAGAATCAACAATTAATCTATGCTGCTACGCTGGTATGGGAAATGCTGGTATGGAGGACTCTTGAGCTGGCGGGAGGCATAGTGTTCTGTAACAGCGCCTGAGACGCCGAGTGCAAGAACAGGGTGTGGGGCTGGAACTGGGCTCCTTGTGGAGGGTACTTTATGTGGGTGGAGGAGATGGTTTGCCTCCTTATCACAAATACTAAGCAGAAACTTCTACCTAACAGACTACTAGAAGAATGCAAGCCTCTAGTGACTACATTGCGATCCATTGTGATGTATTCTCTATAGCTATACTGTGGTCATTGCTTTCATAACGCTTTGATACTATAGTGATAGGTATTATAAATAGAAACAACTTCTGTCACTTGCTGTTGCACAACATTTTGCTGATAAATAACAGCCTATCTGCTTTGTAACCCTTTTTGATAGTTATTCTGCCAATGCAGATCCCAACGTGGAATGTTATGCTGGCAGCTTGCTTGCTCTGTCATGTAGAGTAATTTCAGAAGTATAATTTTTATTATGCCAATTAATCTCTCCCTGTAGCATTTCTTATTATTTATCCTCCCAACATGCCTCTGAGATGAGGAAGTATTATTATTATTTCCATTTTCCAGACAGGTGGTTGAGACACCCATCAATGAAGTGACTTGCCTAAGGCCAAACACAGGAGATCTGTGACAGAGCCAGAGCCCCTACATTCTAGCCCAGTGCCTTTGTTACAAACCTATTGATGAGAATCAAAACTTCAGGTGAAATCCTGACTCCAATAAAGGCAGCAGGTTCCTCTGGTCAAGCAGCACAAATATGGAAACTAGTATTTACAACCCCCTCTTTGGGAGTTATATAAAAACTAAAGTATCCAAGTGGCATTAAGCAGGAGTATCATTATGAAACATTTAATATCCTGACAGCTAGCACTAGATTGTAGATCTGCAATATGATCAACATGCTCTGGCTCAAAGAGCCTATCTGGATCAAGAACATACTCTCATCCTAAATAAAATGCTGCTGTGCACAGAGGGCTGTTTCTGGGAGTGCTGCTTTTATTACAGTCAGCACATGGGCCATTATCCGGCCTTAATCATGGAATTTGCTAGTTGTCTGGCTGCAGAAATCCTAAAAACCTGTTTTCAATCACAGATTGTTTGCTATGTGTAGCATGAGTTTTTTGCTTCCCACCAGGATCTGATGAAAAATGTGGACAACTCTTTAAAAGGACTATAATACCATATTTTCCTGACCAAGAACATTTAACAAAGCACCTTCAAGCTCTCTTCTTTGCTCTTTTGCCTGGTTTGCCTGTATTGGAAAACCTTAACCTCCTTTTCCCAACAGTCATTATAGACGTTATTAGTGTTTTCTGGCATTCTACTTGCTCTTCTTCCTAAGATCTGATTCAAAGCCTATTTAAATTGATGGGAATCTAATTTTAAATTTGAGATCTTTGTGATTAGGAAGAGGGACATCTAAATGTAGATATTCCAGTGCCAGAGCCCTTGCATACATGCCTAGTTTCCTTTGACAAAACATGGGGAGAGCCATTTCCAAATGGGATTCGGAACAGCCAGTCCACTGAATCGGTAGGCATCTGAAGTTGGCAAGCAGCTGCCTAGAAAAGGCCAAGAGGGAATGCTGGGGTATGTTCCCTCTGCCCACCTCCAGTTCAAGTGTTTTACATAATGCTACAAGGAAGCATCATCACGCATTTGGGATCCATGGCACAAAACCCTCTCCCGAAAGGTAGGTGTGGCGGTCGAGTGGTAGGCCGGGCTGTGGCCAGTAGCCCCGAACCGGCAGGTGGGTACTTTTGACCGATGGAGTGGAATTAGGCACGGAAGCGTATCGGTTAAACAAAGAGATTGCTTTACTTACACTGTTGAGGTATACAGTGTAGGAAGAAAATTAATTTCAAACTTCAGTTACGGTTTCACTGAAGAGCTCTAACACAACGAAATATCTTTCTAACGATTTCAACAAGCATGCAGGGCATGGGGTACGTCGGGACGGTCGGTGACGGGGAGTCGTTGGTGGGTGATCAGTCCGCCAAGTTCACTCCGAGATGGGCGCAGAGTTCTCCAACTTGGGCGGAAACTGCTCTAACTTTTATACGGCTAGTGAGCCAATTGCTAGTCGCCATGTAGGAATAATTTAAAACCAGCCAATAATAGTGTGTGTATTTGCATATGAATGGTGGGAACTTTTCTGCGCCGGGGTTCTCCACCGTACCGAGAAATTCCGTCGTACAAAATCTTACTGTGCCGAAAAACTTCATTGTGCTAGAAATTCCACTGTGCCGAGGCACTTTAACTACTGTGTTCTGACAGTAGGCACTTAAAACAATTCTCTCAAAAAACAATAAGGGTTTTTTCCCTTAAAACATAGCCAAGGGAGGACTTGCCACTTTCTGTCAGATGGGGTGTGTCTACACAAGTTGCCAGCTGTGCAGTAGCCTGATAACACTGCTCAGTAGTGTGCTGGGCAAAAAACCATGGTAATACACTACTGCACAGTAGTATTAGGCCTCTACGCAGTTAAAGTCTGAGAAAACCCATGCACTAATGCTACTGCACAGTAGCACAAGTTATAGCACATTGATTTAGTACTTGGTTATCCAACTACTAAATTTAATGCGCAGTAAGTATGATGCATTAATGAACGTGTAGATGCACCCACAGTGCTCTAGCTGCAAGAGTACTTGTTCAGAATACAGGAAACCTAGGTTCAGCTTCCTCCTGAACCTGGGGGATTCCAACTTGCAATTCCTACCTTTCAGGAGAGTACCTTAATACATAGGGTAAAGGTCATTTTGACGTGTGTGTGTGTGGTGGCATTCTCATCCCTTCCTGTTAAAACTGTGCCACTATGCAGAAAAGAATACAAAACTAATTGGGTTAGAGACAGTGTAGTGTGCAAGAGCGAAGTTGACTCTGTAGCTCCGTGACTAGGACAGGACTAGGACTGGGAGGTGAGAACATCTGAGTTCCTGTTCCTAGGAGTGTTTATGCATCTTACATAGGCATAGTAACAGTTAAAATGCAAAGACCCAGATCACCCTACTCTTAGGTGAGTGTCCTAAATAATTGTTGGCCATGCACTGCTGAAGTTGTACCATAGCACAGTAACAGACAGTATTCTGTTGCGGGTAGTGAGAAAAGAATGACAGTCACCTGGTCAAAGCACTCTTGGATTTAGGCACCTAAATCCTACTGAAATCCTGCTTTAATATAAAATCCTTTTTAATTAGATCTGGCCCCCAGTCCTTCAAAAAAATCTCAAATCTATATGAATTGCTTTCAACTTGCTTCTTCTTGATCAAACTTTTAAAATGGCTGGTGGCTCATCAGGCTGTGTGGGCTTGAATCAGAATGTCCAGTCTCCCTGTTCCTAACAACAGGTTTTTAGTTCATAGTCCTATCAATATTTTAAATCACTTTAATACATTTAGATTATTCCAGACTGCTTGATATCTGACACTGTCAGTGAATCCTCCAGCACTTGAGGGATTGTGTTAAGGTTGATTTCTGTTCTCTTACCAATGTTTATTAGCCCTGCTTTTCCAGCGCTGGATTGAGCACTCACTATTATTCAGAATGTATATGTTACCTTGAGGCTACATTTGTGTGCATGACGACATTGAGTTTTATTTCCAGTAACCTAGAAATCTGTTAATCTTGACATAAATTCCAAAGAGTGCTATTACTTAGCTAATAGATAGTGAAACTGTGGATCTACATTTCCTTTAGTTACATCAAATAAAACATGATGATGATCACATCTCAATTAATCTTGAGGCCACCTCTGCTCACTTCCATCCAGACAAAGCCCTAAGGATCCATTAATTGTTCCCCACTTAACCTAAACAACTAACCCCAAGACCTTGGGCATGGTGCACCTACTTCCAGCCACAGGCCTCCTTTTAGAGTCAGTCATTAACATCCTTTACTTAGCCAAAGGAGTAGGTAGAGCATAATCCTCCTTTCTTTTTATCCAAGTCAAGAGAAAAACAAATGAGAATGCAGTCAGATTTCCTTATGGCAAAACAAAGCACTAGCCTGAAGACCCATTTATTTCCTATGGAAGATGACTTGTTATATTGAAGTGCAAGGGCCTTATAAAATAAAGATGTTATTGTTGTAGTAAAAAGGGTGTTCTCTCCCTTGTACCATGACAAGATGTGGAAAGCAATTTTAGTGCCAAAACACTGGAAAATGCTGCTGCATGTTTCTAAATCCATATCTAAAGCTTCTCTGTGATACTACATAACATATATTTGTCAGTCCTACACTGGCAGACAGGCAGAGAAAACTGAAAAGACAGGCAGAGAAATGTGTATATGGATTTTCCTTGCAATGTTGGCAGTACTGTCAATTGTATATGTTCTTGGGGTGTGGAAATAAACTGAAAACCAGTATTGCTGTTGAAAAGTAAGCTTGTGCCTAATGTACTGGAAAACTATTCAGAAACTCATCCTTATGTAAAAATGGTTACCATGAAGTTGCCAAGGTCAGTGTCAGCCCAGATTCTTGGCTGCATAAGCAGTAGTTTGGGAAAGCAGCTTTCCCTTGCACACTCCTAAAAACTCAAAATGCTCTAAAATGGTGGTGCTAAGGAAATGGTGTAACTTTTCCATTTAGGCCTTCTGTCCTCTAGGACCTGCATGTTCCTTGGCTTGTATTAACACTGTATGTGAAACTATAACAATGTAGAGCAAGATATAAATGTGACTTTTTCTTTTCTAACGAGCAACACATTCCCTTCAAAGAGAATCTCTGCTACTAAGAGCAATGCAAACTCCTTTTTCACAAGTGGCATTAACTAATAAACTCCTTGCAATCAGTGTCTTCTGGATCACCTTCCAATGGTGCACAGACTGCAAGTTAAAAACCAGTGCCTCCAAAACATTTTTCAACCTCCCTTTTTTCTTTTCATTGAGAAGTTTAACTGTTAGTAGGTTTTAACTTGGCAAGAAAATGCATAATACAAGTGCATCATCCAAACACAGAAACAGACTCCTGGGTAGTTATTTCCACATCCTACTGATCAAGGAAAAAATCATGCCAAAGAAATTAGACTTCAACCATGCCCAGTAGCATGAGAACTCAAGACTGAAAGCAGAAATTATTGGGTTAGGCATATAGCCTGTTATGACTACCCTGGTCCTCGTGACCTTCGGGTCTGAGTCTGCATGATCTAACCTATTTGGGTCACCCCCTTTCTCAGTGCAACTTGACTTTTATGGACTCTTCCCCATTTAGCTTTGCAGCTCTTATTACTGATAAATACTGTCTTGCAAATCCTGTGGAATAGCACATAGAAAAGATATACTTTGGGGCACTGATGAGCCAAGGAAACTCAACTGAGTACACTCAGACTGCTGACACAAAGGGTGTTTTTCTGGCTTTCTTCCTTTCTCTAAACTCTCAGCCTGAGTGAACACCTGAGATGACTTCCTAGATGAAAATACTATGCTTCCTGTAATAGCAAATTGACTATTTTAACTTGTGCAAGGAATTACTCCATTTGAGTATAACAATCCTTCCCTTCTGAGATAGATAGGAAAAGGTTTGGAAAAGTGCTCTGCAGGACATACCCAACCAAGGTAGTTCTTACAGAGCTATACTGACAAGGAAAATAGTAAGTAAGTACTCAAATCAGCAGGTCTGCTCAAGTCAGCAGGTCTTATCTGTTTCTTCCAAAATCTATAAGAGGGCTGAGAGCTGATCCACCTCCATTTAACAAGCTGAAGACACTCTTGTATGCAGTACATATTACTATCAATAAGACTTCCAGGTCTAACTTTGAGGACATCATTGTTACATATTGAGCAGTTTTCCAGCAAAGCATGTAACTGTAAACATTTTAAATTAAAATGTCATTGGATTGAGCAAACAAGTGAGTCACTCTTTAGGTTGAAATTTATCTGTAGCTATTTTAGACAGCTTATTTTTATCAATGCTAGTGATACAACAAATAGGAATCAGTCATTTAAAAGAACAAAGCAGCACCAGGACTAGCCATGGAAGTCTTATGTACTGAGATTCTAGTTGAATTCCCATTAGCTGATTTAAAAGAACTGTCTGAAAGTTTAGGATAGCCGTTACTTATTTTCTTTCCCAGAATAAACCTGTATTATACTTAATTTTTTAAAAAAGAACAAAATTCACTTCCTAGTGGTGTGTGTGTTATTCTAAAAGCTGCTATTATTACAGTAATAGAAAAATAGGACTAGAAGGGACTTCAGGAGGTCATACTGCTCAAGGCAGAATCATTCCAAGATTATCCCCACCTAACCTGCTCTTAAAAACATCCAAGGGTGGAGTTTCCACAACCTCTCTAGGCAGCTTGTTCTAGTACTTAACCATCCAGCCTAACTTCTCTGCTACAATTTAATACAGTTACTTTTTGATTTGTCCCCTGCAGTCACAGAGAAGAGTCTATCGCTGCTCTCTATGTAACAACCATCTAAGTATCTGAAGGCTTCTATCAAATCCTCTCTGTCTTCTCCTTCCTAGACTAGTCCCAGTTCTTCCAACCTTTTCTCATAAGCAGTCTTCTAGATATCTGATCAAAACTGGTGCCAAAACTGGACACAGAACCCCAGGTGAACCCTTATTATTGCTGAATAAAGTGAAAGAACCATTTCCCTTGACTTGCAGGTAACACTTTTCTTAAATTAAAACAACCCAGTATGCTATTTCACTATTTTATTTATTTTGCAACTCATTCAGCCTGTTGTCCACTAATTCCCAGATACTTTATTATAGTACTGCAACCTAGTCAATTATTCCCCCAATTTGTATTCATATACTTGATTGTTCCATCCTATGCCTGGGACTTTGCACCTGTTCTTGTCACATTTTTTTTAATAAAAAACAAAAAAGGTCTGAAATGTATCAACATCATTCTGAATCCTGATCAAAGGTGCCTGCAATTTCATCCAGTTTGTCATGTGCACTCAATCATTAGTCATTAATGAAGATATTAAATAGTCCTGAGCCCAGGACAGACCCCTAGAGAACCTTACTCGGTATGTCCTCTTAATTAGACATCAAGCTATTGATAACTACTCTCTGAACATGATAATCCAACCAGTCATCCCTCCATTTTCCAGCAGGTTCTCCCTAGACCATATTTCCTCAGTTTACTAGTGAGAATATCATGGGAGAAAGTGTTGAAAGCCTTGCTAAAGTAGAGAGATATCACATTCAATGCTCTTTCTCTAGCCACAGAGCATATCACATTGTCATAGAAGAAAATCAGATTGGTCAAACATGACTTGCTGTAGAGAAATCCACGTCGGCTGTTCCTGATCTCTTTCTTCTCCTGTAGGTGTCTAGAACTAGATTCCTTGATGACATGCTCCATAATCTTTCCAAGTATTGAAGTCAGACTGATGGGTCTGTCATTCTACAGATTATTTTTCTTCCTTAAGTGTGGCCACTATATTTGTCCTTTTCCAGTTGTCCAGGAACTCTGTGGCCTCCATAAGTTCTCAGAGAATAACCAGTGGCTCTGCAATTACTTCAGCCAATTTTTGGGTACTCATGGATGAATCTCATCTGGCCCTACAGACTTAAATACCTAGGACATGTCCAGACGAGGGTGCATGTGCAGTTTGCAACACTGCAAACTTCATGCTCTGCACATGCATGCATTCACTGTGCTGCTAAATAGCAATGCGGGGGGGGGGGGGGGGTTTACACTGGGATCTCCAGGTGTCAAAAAAAAGGGCCAGAAAAAAGCAGGATGGCACATGTGGTAACAGTGTGCACCACCCAAAACTGGAGACTGGCCAGCCAGAGCAATGCTCTGGCTGCTGGACCCTATGCCACGCAGGGCAACTTGCTGTGCACCAGAAAGCGCAAGCAGAGGCATTCCCTGGGGACAACTAGCAGTGGCAAATATGTGCCATTGCTAGTTGTCTCCAGGGAAACGCACATTCCTGCTCATAGGGACGTGCCCCTAGTGTCTTTAAATATCTCTAACCCGTTCTTTCCTACTTCAATTTAATTATCTCCTACCCTGTCCTTGTTGACTCCTGCACTTGTTCTCTGATAGAAGACTTTTTTTGTGAAGTAAAAAATGCTTGAAATATTTTTAGCCTGCTTTGCATCATCGATTATTAGACTGTCCTCCCCATGAGTAAGAGGCCTATGCTGTCCTTGGTCATCATCTTTCCTCTACTATACTTGTAGAATGGCTTTTTGTTTTGGTTGTGGTTTTGTTTAATACCCCTTGCTAGCTGAATCTCAATCCATACCTTAGATCCACTTAGTCTCAGATTTATTGAATCAAATCAAAACCAAACCAAACCCAGACCTGTATTAAGGCTTATGACAATCTCCCCAAATACTTACTAGATACTAACATATCTAAGCTATGAACTGATGACTGGCAACTCTTACCTGCAGTTGTCGTCCTAACTACCGCTAGAATATAGTAAACAGTATTGCACGAGTAACACAGGTGGTATAACGTGATCACATCTAGCTTTATGTTGGGCAAGTATACAAGTCTGGTTACACAAAGAATGAATTTGGGTCCAAAGCCTTCTCCTTGCTTCCTGTTGGGCCATTCTGTGGGACAACAAGCACAACTTCACTGTGCAAAGAGATGCAGAATTTTGACCTTCAATACTTGGGGCACAGTTCAGCAAGCGGGGGATGAAGGATCTCCTTCTCGTTTTGGATCCTTATCTCCCTACAGAGTGGGAGTGTGGAAACAGGACAATGGAATAGAAGATTCCCTTCCGTTTGCCTTGAAGATCCCCTGGACCTAACCAACCTGCTTAGGCTGAAACCAGAAAGAGCATTTCCCTAATGGGTAAACATGACCTTTCTTTATGAAAATGAAACAGATTGCCTAATAAGGGGTTTTGGATGTTTGAAATGTCATGTTTACTGCCATCTGAAAATGTGTGTCAAAATGCACAAGGGAAGATGAATATTACTTTTCTTCTTCTCCAGGCAGCCACATCAATACTCCATAAATATGAAATAATAAAAGAGGAAATGAAGGTAGAGAAGGAAAATAATAAAAATCATCAGCTGTAGGGTATTATGCTTGAGATTCTGCTGGTCTATCATGAGTCTTCCACAACCAAAATCAACCTTATAAAATTAACTAGACAACCAGATGTTCCTTATTGGCCCTTCATAATACATTAATATATAATAAATATTAAAATATATAAGAGTATATACTACTGAGCGGCTTTAACAGCAAATAATTTCTGTACATATTTTACTGGATCCCTGGTAGTGATTGGTAATAGCATGCAAATATTAGACAGCTAGGTGTTTTAAAAGCACCCACAATTGGCCTTCAGTGAAAACAGGTAGGCTAACTCTGAGCACTTATGAACATCCCTTTCTAGAATATGATGTTACTTTGGGTTGCTAGTGAGACAATCTCTTATATTCACTGCTCCTTTTCCTTAACTAAATATGGATTCTGAATAATGCTGTAAACTTTCCTGCTTCTTTCACTGAAAGTAAATAATTAAATATTGAAATTTCGTTTTCAAAAGCATGTTCCCTAGTATATCACACAACCTGGAAATAAGACTTTCTGCCTCACACTGGATTTACAGTTTCAGTTTATTCTAAACTGCTGGTTATCAAAATTAAATTAAATAGGAAAAAATGTTTACAGTTCAAATACAAACAAATTGCTTGTGCACAGGCAACTTTCATTGAAACAAGTGAGCCTATAACAAAGGCAGAATTTCTCCTAAAAATATTATAATTTTGCATAACTTGTCCATAATATTTTACAGTCTCATTACAATTGAACACGTTAACTGTTCATCGTGCACATTAACTGTATATTTGGTGAGCGTTTATTTACACATATGTATAGGGTGGGTTTTTTTCTTTCTTCCTTGCTGTCAGATTTACTTTAAAGTTCAGACTTCTCTTTTCTCAGCGAATCTAATTTGTCAAAGATGGATGACATCATTTTTTTCTTTGGAAAACCAAGGATGTTACACTGTTTCCAGTTTTCCCGCCAAAACAGAACTTGGGTGTTGGCAGCTCTTCCAGAAAGTCAAATCCTGCCAGACAGAAATGAAAATATTTTCATTAAAAGTGAGTTGTATGTATTAAATTGAAAAACCCTTTGCAAACAGCTGCTAGTTCATCTGGAAACAGCATGTTAATTACTCTGAAAATTTACAGAACTATATTCATGTTGTATTGCTTCTTTATCCAGCTGACAGTCCTCTCTGGATAATAAAATCTTAGCTAGCTGGATCATGTAGATTAATGGCAAAAAAGATTATAACTTGCCAGTAATTCCAGTTCTCCAGAAGGAATGGTTATATTAGAGCCATACTCCTAGATTTCAAACTTCAAGCATGAAATTCAAAATCTGACCAACAAAAATATTCAAACTTGTGCAGAGGTTCACTGAGCATGTGACATGTGGGTGTGCTTGCAGTGTCAGTCTTAAGTTACCCGTTAATTTGTAACTACGAATAGGTATGAATGTTCTCCCAGCTTTAAAACTCTGCCGGGCAGTTAAGTAGAGGCTTCTGACAAGGCTCAGAGGTAATGATGTTAAATCTCTTCCCCAGAATAATTTTTCAGATTCTTGTTCCGAGACTTGTAGTTATAACAAAACCCTCGCTCTTAAACTGCATCAGCACTGAAAAATGTAGGAGACCATAATTCTCCCACCGTGCCTCCAAAAGGAGAGCAATAGTGAGAATGAAACTGAGGCATAATCTAGCCCATTTACTGTTGAGTTGTCTAATCCTCACCTGCCTTATCATCAACAATAGGGCATTAAAATTTACTCACCAGATCCTTAAAGAAGCACCAGCTGGCAGATGCTTCTGTTCAACCACTTACCTTCTCTGAACTCATTTAGCAGTTCCTCTTTGGTCCAATTACAAGATGTTATGAGAAAAAAGCCTTCTGGATTCAATACCCTGCAGAGCGATTCCACATACTGCTTCCTCTTTGCAGCCGCATTATCAGGATTAAGGCTTATGGCATCAAAGGTTCCTTTGTCAATACAGATCTGAAATCCTAATAGTTCAGCTGAAGGAGTCAGAAAATCATTTACCTAAATCAAAAATGTACTTCTATGAAAACATCTCTTTGGGAGGTGCCAAGTCTTCCTTTAACATAAAACAATACAAAACTGGCAGCAGCTAGGTATGCTTGTGAAGTGGCTATCCAATGGCTTTCCTTAATAATGATGCCCTATCAATTTGTTTCTATGTATTATGTACAAATGCAGCTACCTACTTACCCATCTCAAGTCAGCATATGGCTCCCATTATCCTAGTATCTGAGAACCTCTCAATTTTGAACGTGCTTGATCTTTGCTTTATTATTCCTTACCACACTTGTATTGTACTAGAAGCCTTGGCTGTGGACCAGAGACTCAGTGTGCTTGGTACTGTACAAATTCATAACAAGAGATGGTGTCTAACAGGAAGTGTTCACAACCTAAGTGTAAGGAAAGCGATAATATATGGAGAGAACAAACAAAAGAATAATGCTGTTCAGCATTAAAACCAGGGGTCTCAGTCCACCAGCTGCCCAACTACTGAGGTTTTTATAATGAAAAATATAATTTTCTGTCATATACTTGAAATTCAAAATGCATAATCTAGACTACGGAACTGACCCTTCAAGTCTAGGGCCAGATTTTCTGGGAAGTGGGTTGAAACCCTCTCACCCCAGATCTCCCTTTGGAAGGTTATTATTCAAAAGGTGGACACCATCATCACCAGCTAGTTATCGATAAATTGCAGTTAATTGCAGCTACTTAAATCACAGTCGGATTTACCAATTTTCATGGGCGGGTCACAGCATGAAGAGCAAATTCCATGAACGTTTGATGGATCTGCTCTGGCGGCCCTGCCCCTCGGTGCTGATTGGTGGAGAGGCCCTAGGTGGGAGGAGGGAAGAGGGGGCAGCCACCATCTTGCCTGCTGGCTGCCCTTTGTGTAGCTCCGCCCCTTGGTGCTGATTGGTGGAGAGGCCCTTGGAAAGGGAGGAGGGATGAGGGAGAGGTAGCCATCTTTTCAGCTGTCCTTCATGCTGCCCTGCCAGCTGGTGCCTTCTCCTCCTGGGCAGGCCACAGCAGCAATGAAGACTGCTGCCTCCCACTGGGGAGCCAGCATTTTATTTTTAAGTTGGCCAGGGTGGAGTTTATTTGTTTGGTTTTTGTTTTTGCTGATATAAGGACAATCCTGGATTTCTCAGTTTCCGCAAAAATGCATGAAACCATGAGTTAAACCGACTCCTAGTTGTCAAGTGAGAGGGCCCAGGGGTGCTAAGCTTTATACTGTACTTAGAAATGTCAGGGAGATTTGTGTGCTTTGAGGGCAACTAAGGCAAACTTCATGCATTTCCCAACTCTGACATGACTCACAACAGACTGTAGGTGGGAATTAAGCACCAGGGTGTTCAAAAATTGGATAGCTTGCGAGCATACATAGAAGCCGAAGCCGATGACTCAGCAGTCCTTTAAAACCAAACTAGAGCTACCTAAAGGGTTTTACAGATGCTAGAGCAAAGTTAATTTAAATCACTTTTCCTAACATAGGCATCTAAATCCCATTTAGGTGTCTACAAGAATTCTTTGGACCCAGTTACTAGCAATTCCCTTGCTGCAGGCATGAAATTCTTGTTTCCCTTAATGAGAAGTGTACAAGTTCCCACTAACTAAAATACCTTCTTGTAAGTATGAGCATGTTAACAAGCTATTGGTTAGAGTCCTCCCAAGTATGCAGAAACTCCAGTGAATTTCAAAAGAGCTAATTACTATATTAAAATGAATACATAGGAATAGCAAGTAGCTCAATTAATCTCTGGCACGACTACTTTGTGTTTTCTTTGTATAATTTCTCTCAATGCTTACCTGCAATTTAATGTTGGGCAATCCTTGTTCTTCTATTATCTCTTCAGAAAGAGTTATTGCAGAAGGAGAATAATCAATTCCAGTGAGATTAGTGTAACCAGATTTTGCCTGCAGAGTAGAGAATTGTAATCAGCATGCTAGCAAAATATCCTTGTGCAACAGGCCTGCTCCCTCTGTTCATTTTTATTACAAAAAGACCCCTTTATTGCTGTTATCACCGCAGAACAAAAAAACTGGTATGAATGAGCTAAACTGATTGTATTCTGCCTTATACATCCACAGAATTGTTTATTAAAGGCTAGCTTCTTCCAATAAGTGAAGAACTGAGTAGGCCTGTGAAAGGTAATGCCCTGGTGAAGTTATACATCTTCTAAGCAACACCAAAATGAACCTGGAAAACAGGAATTATTGTACAGCACAAGAACATAAGCCAGCAGCAGATAGCCCCAAGGAAGGAGTAAATCCTCCATGATGGACATCTATAATGACATATCAACAGGAAAGGTGCTTCTTACAAGCCAACCAAATGTTGAGGTTAAATCCTGAATCATGAGGCTGAAATTCCTAGCCATTATTTTTATCCTACCTTGTGTAAACACGTATCTTCCTATTGTTCAGATTAAGATCTAGCCTTATTTGAATGCTGCCAAGAATTTTTTTTCAACAATATTTGCCAGAGTTCCATAAGCTAATGGCGCACTATGTTAAAAGGTATCCAGACAATGATTTGAGTTGGGTTCTGTATTGAGTAAGGAGCCAATGCAGACAGCTGAACATTCAGGTGATGATGTGTTAATAGCAATCTGTTTGCTGTGTCCTGCAGCAGCTGCTGTCTTTTCAGTGTCTGGTTTCCTCCCTAGATTAAGTTTCCATAATACAGTCTGAATGTCACATGTGTGGATCTGTCTGACTGGGTCTGAACCGGTTGGGGAAAGGAGGCAATCTTCTGGCCAACTACATGTAGAAGTGGGGGAGTGACTGATTTTGGTTTCGGCAATGTGGAATTTGGACATCTAACAGCATTCTAAATGCCAATGGGATGTCCAGGTTGCACGCTGACCTCTTCTGAAAACTGATTCCCTTTACAGCAGAGGGTGCTACAAAGATAAACTTTTCAAAGCACTTTCTCCGGCAGCATAATATCAAGAAATATGCAAGTTCAGCTTTAGCTAGAGGCTTTTAATACAGGCATTCAGTTCAGCTATACAGGGAGAGTTTTGATGAAGAGCTGTGTATTGCTGAGGCTTCTCCCCATTCTATCTCCCTGGAACTCCCAATGCATTGATGTAAATATTGGTTAATGTCAGAGAGGAGACTGAGCCTTGTGTGACCTGAGCTGAAGGAGATGCAAGAATAGTTCCAGTTCTAAGAAAGGTGCCAAAAGGACTTAGTCACTTCTGGGGAGATTTGCTTAAGCATAGAGTTTTTGGAGCCAAGAGAGAGACATTTGATCAATGATACTGAATGCGTAGCATTCCAATGGAGTGAGTGCAGACTAACTACCTTTGTTCGGGCAGGAAAAGGTGGAACTAACAACTGTGTCTGCACCCTGCTCTGAAGCCTGACTTAGTGGGGCTGGAGAATGCCTTTTGCTACCTTCTTGAGTAGAAGGCTTAGAAAAAAGAGGCTAAATACCAGTAGGTGGGTTGTGAGGTTACTAGCTGGCAGTGGCGGCAGCAGTCCCTCTATGAGGAGGAGTCTTCCAGTAGATAGGGGGGTCATTGGTGAGACCGGAGATGACTGAGGCCAGCCAGAACTAAATGTTCTCTACAGTACTTCCCAAAGTATTGCATAATCTGGGTTGGGCGATGCATTCTCTTCATTAAAGGAGATATTGAGGATCTCAGAGTTGTGTTTCCTTATCTAGAATGAGGGAATGTGTTAAACTTCTGGTACTGTAACCAGGGAAATGAGGCTGAAGGAGAAAATTTCAGTCACAAATTCAGTCAAGCAGAAGCCCACAAGAGTCCTAGATTTGGTGTGTAGGCCCACAGAATCATGATACATGCGCCCTTAAGGCAAGGGGTCTTAAATATATGGATGAGACCCTGGAACGAAATGAAGGAGCAGAAAAATGGGAAGTCTTCAGCCATCTCTCATGAAACTTTTGGAATGGGAACATTTAGATTTCATAGACTTAGATTTCATAGATTTCATAGACATTAGGGGCTGGAAGGGACCTCATGAGATCATCAGGTCCAGCCCCCCACATCAGACTGATTGGTCTATAGTTCCCTGGGTAATCCCTCCTCCCTTTCTTGTAGATAGGGATCACATTGGCTCTTTTCCAGTCATCTGGGATCTCACCCGAGTGCCACGGTTTTTCAAATATCCCTGCCAAGGGGGATGTCTGTCCTTCAAGACCCTTGGGTGCATTCCATCTGGGCCCACGGACTTGTGAATGTCTAGTTTCTCAAGGTGTTCCTTCACCTGATCCACATCGATTTTGGGCCCGTCACCCACTTTCAGATTGGTTTGTGCCATTCTTAGCCATTCTTGAAGTGCCATTCTTGACGTATGTGTAGCAGTCCTAGTCTTGTACCTGCAGTTGATACATTGACTTTTGGTGGGCATTGGATCTGTAAGCACTGTAATGGTCATCTTCAAGTGGTGTAGCTGCTTATGGTACATTGGGAGACAGCACTCTCTGTACTTGACTTCACTTGTAGGATTACCTACTTTTGTCTGTCAGATTTCTGCCTCCTTTATATACAGCCTGCCAATAGGAACTAATGCCCAAGCCCAACATTAACTGTTAATCGTTCTTTAATGGTTCCTCCATTCCAGTTCTACAAATCCACACTTATCCTAGGAGTTATGATGCTATTCCATTCCATCTTTTCTTCCTCTGGTAGCCTAATAAATACCCTGTATAACCACTTTCCACTGTTCTACCCTAGATACTGAACATCAGTTTGACTCTGTCAAGGTGCAGAAAGAAGTGACAATTATTGCCCAATCTGGCCCCTGAGAGCACTCTACATTCATGACCAAATACAAGCGCATGGCTGCAAAGAGCTTTAAAAGGGCCCAGTCCCACGATAATCTGAAACCTCATTGCATGAGGGTTTAGATGTAAATGCTCCAAACACAGCACCTTCATTAACATCTGTCTGTGCATGTTGGGAGCAGGGCTGGATAGAAACTTCCTTTGGGCTAGGAAGGAAACTCAGCCCAGACTGCTGAATCCCCAAACCCCTGGGACCCAACAGCAAACATCTGTTGGGTCGGGGGGATTGCTGTAATTTATAGAGCTTCCTGAGAAGTGCTTTGAGTTACAGCAAGGAGCTGCACTTCTGTCTGTGTCTTCAGTTTCTGTGCAACCACCAGATCTCAGCTCCAAATGTAGAATTTTATTACTGTTGATGATGCACAATCCAGAAAAATCCCAAATTTTTTTTGGATCCTACAGAAAAAAACACTAAGTGGGGAAAAATAATTCTTTTAGTTATAAACTGAACAAATCTGAGACACTACAAACTATGCCATTTTTACTGTCATTTTCAAAAGAGAACTGCTCTTGAACAAAATTTCTTACACATGTGACTGCAGTATTTTGGAGCACATTATCACAAAAAACATCTCTTATTCTGTACCTACGGAGTTTTAAAAGATTTTACAAGCTACTGTTTTTCCTAATACAGAAAAAATATATTTTTATATTTGTAAGGGACATCAGGTGTCAGATTTAAGGATGGTATGATACTCAAGTATAGCCAGCTCTTGCTGCTAACTCTACGTGCAGTGGAAGCTTAAATGAACATTTCCAATGAGACAGATGAAGCAGTTTTTAACTCTGTGTATTTTTTTTTGTCAATCTGCAAGATCAGTCTAATCTTACAGTAAGGCTATACCAGTGATTCTCAACCAGGATACTTTTTGAAAGCTGCTGCAAGGTGTGAGGGGAGAAGTAAATTGATAAGCAGCGTGAGGAGATAAGTGCAGGCTCAGGATTGTCCCTGGCCTGACTGCTGCCTTGCCCCCAATACGCAGCCCCTCTACAAGGAGATAAGTATTGTAATAAATTTAGTTTTTGAAATGGGGTCATTCAATTCACAAAAGTTATGGAGAAGTGCCTTGAGTCGAAGAAGGTTGAGAACCACTGAACTATGCCAAAACACTTAATCAAAAACATGAAAAGAAACACAAAGCACCTCTGAAACAAGATTACTAATCTTCATGTCCTGCTGTGCCACTCTGAGGTAACAACATATCAGACCTTTAAACATCCATGGTATTAGGTTTCTACTCCAAGCAAAATAAATGCAAGGCACATGTTATATTTGGGGGTATAGGTAAGAAAATATAGTAGTTGAGTTTTCTTTTTAATTTCAGTGTGATTTGGTACTTGCAAAGATTCTCCTGTTTTTTAGGAAATGTAAATGTTTCGCCCTTCACTTTGATTCTGTACCAAAAGCACAATTTTCAAAAAATACCAACCAATTCAACCAGCAAAATGCCATTTCCAGTTCCAATGTCAAGCACAGAACTGTCCAGGGGGATCTTTTGTTTTTTCATCCATCTGATTAAACGAACCATGCTTTCTTCTCCAAACCTACAAGAAATAGAGGCTCAGGTTCTTAAGATAACACAGATCCATGTGAGTAACACAGCAACTCTGTGTCTCTCTGTCCCACACTCCAGGGCATTGGTAATGCACCTGTCACTACATTACCTAGGCAACAATCTACATAGATCATATTCCAAGTTTTAAGTGAACGAAAGAGCCTTAAATCCAGCTGGATTACCAGTACTGGAAGCTGAGGTTCTCACTATGTACTCATGGGAGGTAAAATAAGGACAGCACTGGAAGCTTGCACACTGTCTGCATAATTCTGAGCAGGTCTTCAGGGACGCGAACACTAGTCCATTAGTAAACCAGACTATATTTCCCAGATTGTTTTTCACACAACAGTTGTCAGAGAGAACCTAACAATTTCCAGTTGCACTAGATCTGGGACTGTCAGGAATTGGTGCCTTCAAGGTAAAAAAACCTTCCCATCATGTTACCCACAGCCAGAGTTACCTGGGTACCCAGCAGACTTATAATGATTTAAAAAAAAGAAAAAAAATTACTACATAACTTTCAAAAGAAGGGAACATAAAAAT
Organism: Alligator mississippiensis; assembly: GCF_030867095.1. Lineage (NCBI taxonomy): Eukaryota > Metazoa > Chordata > Crocodylia > Alligatoridae > Alligator > Alligator mississippiensis. The sequence continues at coordinate 82,643,839 of NC_081829.1, read as the reverse complement.
GTTTACTGATTTTTTTTTTTTTTTTTTTACCAAATCTCTCCAATATCTCCGTTTTCTTGAAAATGTTGCAGTTCTCTTTCATATGCAGCATCCCAGCTAGAGAAGAAAGAGAAGAGAATACTGAAATTAACAGATAACCCTGGTCTAAATCATTCCTAACCGTGGCCTGTGATTTGCATGCAGCCTGCAAGGGGTTAACATATGGCCGTCAGACTCCCATCCAGCTGCTACTGCTATGTATATAGCTCTGGCTGCAGCGACTATACAGCAGGGAAGCCCATCACCAGGTAGCTGAAGGTGATGCCTCATTGTGCTGCATGCAGTTTTGGGGTGAGCATGTGAGAGGGGAGAGAGCGCACTTATGTAGTGTGCGGCTTGGGGGCCCTGTGGCTCCGGTAGCATGCAGTCCCCACTGGCATGGTCCATGGTGGGTATGGCGTCTGGCCTCTTAGAAGCAGGACAGCCCTGATCTAGACAAAAGATCAGGGGAAAATTGTAGGTGGGAAGATCACATACACATAAGGCAACCTGAAAGGCCAGATTTCCCAGCTGCAGCTAAAGTGTTGGAGTAAGAGCACGCTTTTCTACTCCTTGAATCCTGGGGCTACTCTGCCTACTCAGTTGGTCCTCTGATGTAAGCCAGGCTGCAATAAGGTAACGCTAGATGCCAGTGTCCTCACAACAAGGAACATGCATGGAAGCATCTTTAAATCCCATTTCCTACACCAGCATCTGGGATTACAGAAGGAATATAGAAGCTGCTATGGTAATTGTTTGCCATCCAAGAGAGACTTTTCAGCAGCTGGTTCCACTGGGTATAGTGGTAACAGTGTCTCAGGCATATCCAAGATATACATCTTTCAGGGTGCATATTCTCTTAAGCACTTTAACACCAAAGAAGATCGATCAGGTTATAAAGGAGCAGGTGCACCCACACTCAGCAACATTCTCTGTCTGACACCCTGTTACTCTCAAAAGGGTGTGAAGTTCTTCCCTAACAGTGAAAACATTGGGGGAAATTCAGAGAAATTTACTGGTAACCTGCCAGAGACGGCACACAGAGGCTTTACGATCACTCGTGTCAGAGCTCATTAACTTCTCCATGGTGTTCCCCCACTCAGAGCGCTATTTGTACCTTACAAAAGTAGATCTGGAGCTCTTTGTTGATAACCCTGGGTAATCAAGTGAGAAACAATGAATAGGTGCAGGCTATTAATGAGCCAGTGCATTTGGGGCCAACCTCTTTAATCTTTCTAACTCCCACTGATGTCAAAATCTTCCAACCAAAGCCAGCTTAGCTCATGCTTCAATTTTTTTCTTTAAAAATGGGAAGCCCTGGCACTCCAGGATTATAAAACCTGTCCAGAACCACAGACATCTCAGGTTTTCATTGCGCCGCATTTTTCACGGACCCTGCGTCTCAACTTTTGGGTATATTTTTAATCCAGCAGGTCCTGAGAAATCCCAGCAGGCTAAAAATGTGCTCTGGGGTCACCACTGTATTTCCCCAGGGAACTTGACCTTGGTGCCCTTTGCTGGCCCATCTCTCACCCTGCAAAGAAAAGTCAGCAACAACACAGGAGCTGCAGGGAAGCCCCTGGCTGAGTCCAGGAGAGGTTCAGGGACCACCACCCTCTGCCCAGCCACACCCTCCTCCTGGGCCAGGGGAGCTGGGCAGGACAGGGGCAAGTGCTGCCCTGCACCCTCACGGCGGTAGGGGGCGCCGCTCCCCGCCCCCGACTCACTGCTCCTTGGTCCCCAGGATAGAGGGGCCGAACGCGTCCTCCCCGCTCCCCATCCCTGCAGAACCACGTGGGACCCGGAAGTGTAGGCGCACCATAGAGTACCGCAGAGAGTGTTGGGCGGCTGCCGCTCTAGGTTGCGTGGAGGACCTCGGCTCTGTGGTGGAGGTGGTGCGGGGCACCTGCTGGGAGGATGGGAGCCGGCCTTCCCCTGCTCACACCCTTGGCACAAACGTGAGGCTGGTCTGTTGCCACCGGGAGAAAGAGGCTATTTATTTGGGGGAGATGCCTTCTAATCTCTGCAGCTCCTTTGCAAGAGACTGGAATGATTTTGGGGCCCACTGCTGCTATTCCCCTCCCCCCCCCGGGGGCTATTGCAGCCAAGCCCCAGCACCACCTAGGGTGCATCCCTTGCATACGGTAGAATGAGTGCAGCTCGGCAGACTTGCAGGGCAGCCTTATTCTTGTCCTGCAGATACACCTGCCATTACTACCAAGGGATGTCAAGATTTCGGCTCGCGTTGTCTTGAATCAACTGCAGGCCTCGCGGAGGCGTTCCTGCCTGAATGCCGACGTGGCTCCTGCTGCAGCAGTTCAACCATTGATTTATTTGTGCTAAAGATGCTGGTGGAAACGTGCAGAGAGTAACACAGAAACAATAGGAAAAAAAGTAACAGGAAAAAAAAGCGACAGAGATAAAATGTATCATCTCTGAACCAAGAGTTCTAGGGTTTTGCATTTCTTTTTGTCTCAGATCAACACGGCTATTCCTGAGAGTAACAGAGCATCGTGTGTGTTGTTCATAGACGTAGCCAAAGCATTTGACTCCGTCCCTCAAACTGTAGTGTCAGGACTTTGATGACCACAACAAATTGTCCACTTGATTGTTGGCTTTCACAACTGAAGGAGCTCAGTTTGCAGGGCTCAAACCTCCTCTTTGACATTACATCTGGTACCAGACAGGGCTGCGTGCTGACTTTTGTCCTTTTCAACACATTTCTTATATTTGTCCTCTGTGATGCCTTTGACGGTGTCCCAATATAACTTAGATCGCAGGCTATTCTTCCTTAGCAGATTACAATCAAGGCTCAGGACATTGGCTGCAGTGGTTCTCCTGCTTTACCTGTGGCAGGTGTTAGGTTTGTGTTGTGTCAGAATTGGCAATAGTTTTACATAGAGTTTAGATTATGCATTGTATAGGATGGTTTGGATAGGGATGACCCTGCCTCAGCCAGGGGGTTTGAGTAGATGTGCTTTGAAGGTCGCTTCCAGCCAAACCTCTATGAGTCTTTAGACCACAGTGATTTATAACTTGCTGTTTGCTGCTGGTTTTGTGGCTGGGAGTCAGCCCAAGTTGAAGCAAACAGCCACTGCCCTAGGCAGGGCCTGCTCTCAGCCTGGGTCCTATAGGTCAGTCATTAAAAACTGTGGTTATGTGCAATGTGGAGCCCTCAAGTATCCAGTGGTCACTTAGAGCAATGCAATAAAGAAAATCAATCTAGGAAATGTGGTGGCTGCAGATGGATCACTTGATTCAGAGATATGGGGGAAGATGGTAAGTGTTTCTGGCAATTTTCCCATCTTGAGGTCTTGTGTGGGAAAGACAGGTTCTGGATGCCAACAAAGATCTCAGTCTGTGGAGTGATGGTGCTCCTCCACTTCCTGTATGGTTACAACACTTCAAACCCACATAAGGTCGTTGGAGAGCCTTCCTTTGAGAGTATATGAATGGTTGAACCCCTCTTTGTGCCCACCCTGACAGCTGGGATATGAGAGACCCTGTGCCTCTTAGGGGTGCGGGTTAATCTCCTTTCCCTGTCACCCTCGTGAGCTGGGAATCCTGGTGCCGTGCCCCGTTGGGTTTCTCATTCCCTGCCTTTGCCCCATCGTGTGAGCTAGAATCTGAGGAGGCCATACCCCACTGGATCAGGAACTGAGAATACCTATGCTGGGGCTCTGTACATGCATGTTCAGCCAAAACCAGGCATGCTTGCTGCATAGTGCAAGTTTGTGAACACTGGCTCTGGGGATAGGAACACTCAGCAAGATGACTGAAGTAGTTTCTAGGTCTTAGAGCTATTATTTGAATCAGTATTTTTCTTTGTGAAGCAGCCTCATTAACCTAAGAATATCTTGTTGAGATGAATGGGCCATTTCAGATCTCTCTTAGCTTCTCAGCCCTTCCTATATGCCAGGACAAGGTCATCTTCGCTCTGTTGCCCCTTCCTGCCTCCCTCCATCTTATACAAGGCCTCCTTGCAGCCCCACCAGCTTCCCCATGATTCCTCCAAGTTTACAAGGAGCAAGGATTGTCAAGTAGGAGAATAGAGCTCACAGTGTCAGAAACCTGAGAAAAAGCACCATGCTGGTGTGTGTGAGGAGGCATGATGGCAGGAATGTTGGAGAATCAGTCTATGAAGAGGGACTACATTGAAATATCTGAAACCGGACAGTGAGGGTTAAGTGGAGAGTTAGGTAAGTCCAAGCAGCTACAGAGGAATATGAGATAAAACAGGGAGATGGAAAAAAAACAGGGTGAAAAGGAGGGGATCAGTATGCTGGGAAATTTTAGACCAGAGTATTTTGAATCTGTCCCTGTTATCAAAGGACTGGTTATGGGTTTTTATACAGCCCCTATCACTGTCGTGTCCAAAAGCTTCTGAAAGATTGTGTCTTCACAGTCTTTAATATACTTTCCCTCACAACATGCCTGTGAGGTAAAGGAGTGCTATCATCCCTGTTTTTACAGATTCTTTTTCACTAAATCACAATAAAACTAAAACACCTGAATTCAAGTTTCTCAAATGTCTGTTTCAAACTACTGGACACATTTTCCTCTCCTGTCCCTACCATGTTTGACTCCCTCCACTTTCAAAAATGTTCCCTGTGATTCCTTACATTGTTTCTGCATCCCGTGTTCAGTTTGCAGTCCTATTCTGATGTCTGCCTCTTGATGAGGAGAATGGTTTGGGGAGGGGAAAACCGATGGTGCTAAATAGTAACGATGTCAAGACAGTGGCCATTGAAGAGAATAACATGCCACTAGTGTACCCTATGATATGCATTGCCAACGAAACAGAGGCAATGGAGTGGGGAGCTGGGAAGCTGGAATATGGGCTTGCTGAGAATTTTTTTTTTTTTTTAAAGGAAATTAAATGCCCCCAAAATGTTCACAAACCTCTGTTGCCCAAAGAGACCTAGTGGCTTCAAGAATGTGGAGAGGGCCCACATTTAAATATCTGAAATCAGAAAGTGAAGAGTTAAGATAATACAAACATTTCAAACATTTTAAGCACATCTATTATTCCTCTTACTTTAAAATAAATGGTACAGAAGCTGGGAGGACCACTTAAGAATCACACACTGCAAACTTAGGTAAACACCTTAACTCCTCAACTACAAACCTATAGGGTAGGTACCACTGCCTAAATTAACATTGGTGCCTGCCAAGAAAACTAAGGAAACTACTGACAAAACACCCTTGTGAAAGCAGCTTACACAGTTCCAGGAGTACCTCTGGCCTTCCTGAATGTTTCATTCCATAAAACTCAAACCCACATCCAATGCCTTCTCAAATGTATTAGACTACAGCCTGCAATGGTCATAAGCTACATTTCCCCTAGCGTTCTGTGCTGTCTGCGAAGGCAGAGGCTCGGCAAGTGTGTCATAGGCATATTAGTCATCTTTCAAACAGGGCAGAATTAAGGTTCCCTTAGCTTACATCTTAACTTTGTATTTCCTGGTTTTCAGTTGATGTTTGCTGAACTCCACGTTCTGCAAGGGCACAGGATACTTGCAAGCACTCATATAACCCTGTTCATGATTTTTTGTGACACTGAATACTGATTAAAGAAGATATTGTAATCTCGGTACCACCAAGTCCCATATCCCAAAGCACATAAGCTCTTGAGGCATCCACCCATCCCTGTAATGACTTGATTGGACTAAGCAGCAGCCCTGTACACTGTGGACTTCATTCTGTGCAGATCAGGAAAAATGCCTGAAATGAGCACACTTTGGACTGTCTCTCTCCCAGGGCCTCTGGGGGAACATGTGGGGTGAAGCAGCCCTGGTTTTGCAGTTGCCCTACAGAATATGTTGACAGTGTCATGAACTTCTTTGTAGGCAGCATTGATCTGACCTAACAAAGCACCGAGCCCCTTTATGGAGCGCCGAGCAGCAAGCGGGCAGGCAAAGGACTGGTGTCACCCACGTAAAAAGCCACTTCAGTCCCACGGAGCACACTTCTTTCACCAGCCCTAAGCATTCAGGCCTTTACACCAGCATTTCTCAACCCATGGGTCACAACCCAAAAGTGGCTCACAAGAAGATATGAAAGGGTCGTGAACAAACTTAAAAAATGGGTTCTCCTTTAAAGGAGAAAAACATGGGAAACGGTGGCTTTTCTCTTGCAGGCTGGTAGTACTCCAGCCTGCGATGGGCGCTTGCGGGGGTCGCTGTGCCCCACATCCCGCCTTTCCATTTCCCAGCCCTGCACTGGGTTGGGCTCATTCCCATGCTCCAGACACAAGTTACAAAAGTCGCTACATTTTGTAACACCTTGATCTGATACGGCATGCAAGGAGGGGCCCGTGTTTCACCCAATCGGCTGTGTTTGAAGCAGTTTGCACCCGTGCACATATGTCTGGTCACAGCTATAAACCGCTTCCTGTGGCCAGAGCAGGGGAAAATTGCCACTTCAGTCTGCACCTATGAAGTCAGAGGCGCGTTTGCTTCCCTCTTCAACTGAACGGCAGGCCCGGATCCCTGTAGGAAAGCTGCTAGTTTCTCTTTAGCTGCAGAAATAAACGAGGTGGAGGGCTCTGGGGCACGATGCACCTCCGCACCCCCTTGGCAAGCCCCTGGCCGAGCAGAAGCCCCCCCTCGCAGCTGCGAACTACATTTCCCAGAGGCCCCCCGCGCGGCGCCGGAAGCCGGGCGGGAGCGCGGCGCGGGGGCTTGTGGGAGCGGCGGCCGCGGCGGCGGTGGTCTCAGTCATGGCGGCTTCCATCTCGGGATACACATTCAGTTCCGTCTGCTACTGCAGCGCCAACAGCAGCGCGGACCACGTAGGTGCCCGGCCCGCGCCCCGCCCCGCCCCCACCCGCCCCTTCCCCGGCCCCGTCTGCTGCTCCGCTTTCTGCTCCAGGAACTCTCTGGTCTCCTACTCTGCTGTCTGCTCTTACTCTTTGCTCCTTGTCTGATCTCCTGCTCCACTTCCTGCCCTTGCCCCGTTCTTCCTGTCTGATCTCCTGCTCCGCTTCCTGCTCTGTGCTTCCTCAGATCTCCTGCTCTGGTTTCTGCTCTGATCCTTTGCTCCTTGCGTGAGCTCCTGCTCTGCTTTCTGCTCCTTATCCCTTCTGCTCTCTCTCTCTGATCTCCTGCTGTGCTGTCTGCTCTTGCCCTATGCTCCTGGTCTGATCTCCTGCTTCGTGTGTGTTCCATAATCCCTCTGGTCTCCTGCTCTGCTTTCTGCTCCGTATCCCCTCTGCTCTCTCTCTCTCTGATCTCCAGCTCTGCTTTCTGCTCCGCGGTCCCTCTGGTCATACCGTGTGCTCTGTATCTGTTTTCCTGCTCTGCTTTCAGCCCCTGACCTGTGCTCCTTGTCTGAGCTGTTCTGCTTTTTCCAGGGTCCCTCTGATCTCCTGCTCTGCTGTCTGCTCTTGCCCTGTGCTCCTGGTCTGATCTCCTGCTCTGTGTTCCATGATCCCTCTGGTCTCCTGCTCTGCTTTCTGCTCCTAGTCTTTGCTCCGTGTGTGATCTGCTCTGCTTTCTGCCCTTCGCCTGTGCTCCTTGTCTGCTCTTTTGTTCTGCTTTCTGCTCTTGCCCTATGCTCCCTGTCTGAGCTCCTGCTCTGCTTTCTGCTTTGGTGCTTCAGGGTCCCCCTGATCTCCTGCTCTGCTTTCTACTCCTATTCTTTGTTCCTTGCGTGATCTCCTGCTCTTCTTTCTGCCCTTCCCCTGTGCTCCTTGTCTGTTCTCTTGCTCTGCTTTCTGCTCCCTGCTCTATCTGGCGGTGTGCTGCCTGTCCCCTCCCTGATCTTCCCCAGTCTGCACGCAGAGGCTGTCCCAGGCACTCATGCCACAGATTGGCCACCCTGGCCTACTCTGACCAGCACTTGTGCATCCTCGTCCCAATCCAAGAAATGCCCGTCAGTAGGTGTCTGTGAGCGAGAAGTAGGGTTTTCGAGAGGGATCTGTTTAGTTGTGTTATCAGCAATTGTGCTTTTCTACTGATTGCATTTTAGAAAGGGGAGGGGCATTATGCTTCTAGTGTCAACCAAGTGGAATTTGTCATGAGTTTATCATGCCTGCAGAAATGTTACACCCTTCTTATTTTAATGTAGAAGGGTCATTTGGCAGAGTGGTTTAAGCCCTGATCATGCAAATGCTTGTGCGTGTAGTTACGTTTATGAGTAGCCTCATTGTTCCTGGAAGGGACTGTTCATGCTAGTTAAGTTAAGCACCTGTGTTGAACCAGAACCTTTGATCAGTGTGTCATTCACATAAAATGTGGGATAGGTTTTAAGTTAGAATAGGTAGAGCATGTAAACTAAGCATCATCTTCATCTTATACCTTGTATTACTGTTTTCAGTGTTGGAAATCAAAGGTTACATACCATTGCAATCCAGAATCCAGATATTTATACCGTAGCATAAACCTGACCCAAGCTTTTGATCCAGTAGCATAAAATACGAATTTGTTTTACATTTAGAAATCAGCAAAATTCTATTGTTGAAACATTTCTGTTGATTAGTACATGACTGTTAGATATTCTGTTTCTGTATTTCTCAATTCCTACCTCAAGCAAGGATGGGTTTAAATCATTTTTTAGTACAAGTTCAGATGAACTAAAGATTCTTCCAATGTTGACTGTTTCCAGTGAATTTCTGTATAATAGTGGTTTGTTTCTATTTTTATTCCGTGTCCTTTTTTTTTTTTTAATTTTAGGAAGGATTTTTGCTGGGAGAGGTAAGACAAGAGGAGACGTTTAGCATTAGTGACTCACAGATCAGCAACACTGAATTTCTTCAAGTAATTGGTAAGTGATGCTAAACACAAACTCTGAGAAACTCTAAAAGATCAGTCACTCAGTTCAGTTTTCCTTTTTTAATAAAAGTTTTTTTTTCCTTAAGGATTTTTGCTCATTTTTCTGTAAGGCCCAGACAGTTTTCTAAACTCCCAAGAATTGTAATTAAAATATGCTTAATCACATTCATGTTTGTACATACCTAACTGAAACATCAGGGAAAAAGTGTGGTCCTTGTGGGGCTGCATTTTTAACATACTACTTTGTGATGTAAATATTACTTATCTTAACCATTCAGTAAGTTTTGTGAATTGGTTGAATTTTATAGCACAACATGACAAGCTTTGACTTTGTTTAAACATGTCTGTTGACTTCCCTTTAGCAGTTAAAGGGACCTGGTAAAATTAAAATCACCATTTTAAATCATTTATATAACTAATATTATATTGTCATTAAGATTATAATGTAAAAAAACAAACCTCTTTTAACAATGTCGTCTTCTTTGTTTACTTTTGCTTTTCCCTGGACAATGACGAGACTAGTGAATTGCAATAACGTTAGAAGAGAATCTTTGAAACCCATTTCACTCTATAGTCAATGATAGCCTGTGGCCCAAATCTTGCAAATACTTAATCTCTTGTTTAACTTGACCACAGTATGTAGACACTTTGATTTCAGTGAGGCTATATATGCTGATTATATGTGGAATATGTGTAACTGGAGGCTTAATTTATTGACCTGTAGGAAAATTTCACAAAGCTATGTGTTTTGCTGACTACTAGAATAGCATGACCCGTATGGGAGATTTTAAAGATCTGACTTGATTTTTGCTGCAGGTTTATTGTAGGTATTTTAATTAATTAGTGAGAATTTGTAATAGGAGTGGTCAGTTTTTATAGCTGGCAAGGTTAAAAATAATAAAGGAGCACATAGCAAAAGGGCTAGGTGCTCTCTTTTGTTGATATATGTATAGATAAAAGCAAAATGATTCACTTGTTTCAAATATTTATTTTGGTTGTAGATTTTTTTAAAGTAAATCTACCTTCAGCAATCCTGTAATCAGATCTGTGCTGGCAGACCACCAGGGACTTCAGTGGGGATCTGTGAATGTGTAAGGGTTGACCAACACAGTCTCTTTCAAAATGAGTCTTATGTTTTAGTCCATTTTAGAACTAAACATGTCTCTTGAAATTACAGGTTCTGTTAACCACTTTAAAATAGTAATGGCAGCCATGTAATTAAGAATCTCAAGAGACAGGTATTTTTCTTTTTCCGCTTGTATCTAGAACTAAGCCAAAATAATTAGTAGACTTGTGAAGGTCTTATAAGTGTAGACTGCCTATCCTTGAGCTAACTTAAGAAAAATTATTGACATTCTCAGTACTTTGATAAGTATATTAGTGAGCGCATAGAGAAGATCTGCTGGTTTTCTTCTACATATAAATTTCCTTACACAACTTTGAAAGTTGAATTCCACAAGTAGGGCCACACTGGTTTATTTCTTTTTTAATTGTACAACACCAGGCCTTTATAGTAAAATGAGAATGAGGGCTGGTTCTTTAGAAGCCTGGCTGGTTTATTTCTGTTAGAAAAAATTATGTTTTATGTTGGAACAGTTTGATTTACTGGCTTTTAGTGAATCGTTTCCACAAGCCTCAGGAATGCCAGGCAATAAATCTGGAGCTGGCAAAAATTCCTTTGTTTTGCAATTAAATAAAAATATTGTAACTTTCACAGCTGCATCATTAACAGTAATAGCCAACTACAACTTAATCTCTAGAAGTGCACACATACATTGATGTGCAGAGATTTCTTTGGCAGTGTCTGAAAGTGTTGGGAAACTAAAGCGTAGAGTCTTCTTTGGTATTGTGGTTTGATTCTGATTGAGCTGAAAGTGCAATTGTGAGCAGAGAGTCTGTGACTTTCAAAGCAGCAGGTGATGAGTCATTCTTCAGGGAAGATGATACCAAGCATTGTTTCTGCTCGGTGCTCTCTCTGGTAGAGAACAAAATATTATATCAGCTTAAATTCTACAGAACCTGGGGAACATCAAAGGGGAAGATTTGAAAGAATTGGTAGAGCAAGGTGCAAATAAATGCAGACAGTTACTGGAAGGAAACATTGTGTAAGAACTGGTAGCTAGAAACAAATCTTGAGTCCCTTTTAAAAAGGGAAATATCTTCTGTGTAGGGTTATTGATTACTTTCTCATGTATTTGCCCCAGTGTACTGACCCTTTATTACCTTTGTTGCTTATAGAGGGATCTTGGATTTTTTTTTTACTTTGGCTGAAAATAGAGAGCCAAGTGACTCTGGCACTTAGGAGGTGGTACTTAGCCTCTATTAACCTGTATTTTGCATCACCCACTTTAGTTTCTTGTAGCACATCTCTCTGCAGTGATTGCTTCCTATCTGTCAGTGCCCCCATAAGTGTGTGCACAAACTTCTAGGAGAAAAGTTGTATCAAAAACAAATATGTGAAAATTCAGAAATATGTTGGGGGGAAAACTTATAACTTTGGAAAAATATTTTAAAATATAATTATTAGATTCAGTTTCAGCTAAAAATGGCTTAGTTTGTTATCCTGGAAGGTTAGAAAAAATGTAGCTGTCAAAGGGTCACACTATCTCATCCTACAGGGGCAAATTGCAGTGTCTTTGGGAGTAGTCCAGAGATGCGGAGCAACATACAGCATGAGACAGAAGTGCTTATTTGTTTCCTATTTGATATTTGGAAAAGATTGCATGAAATATACTGCCATAGTTTTACGTTTGTCTTTAACAGCTGGGACATATGTCTTCTTTTTTTTATTACAGAAATTCATAACCATGAACCTTGTTCAAAACTCTTTAGGTAAGCCATTTCTGTCATTTTACTCTGACTGCACAGTTCAGTAAACCCAGCATACAAATATAAGCAGTGCGTTGAAACATGTTAGTATTTCAAATGTCTCTGGTAACATTTGCAACTGCTCATTATGTTGTTTTGTTAAAGCAATGTGTGTAAGTAGTGCACCCAACAGGACACTTAAAACATCCTTTGACAGGTATAGTAACATTCATTTGAATGTAGAATTTCAGTGTAGAAGGTGTATATCTGTCTACCCATGTGTTGCAGTATGGCCAAGATTCTCTGTCTCATCAAGTTTCTGTTTGATGTAGCAAGAGTTAGTGGCACTCAAGGATCCAGGTGGGACACCCTGGTAGCTAGTGGATATGTGCAACCCACCCTAAGCTAGAGGAGCCTTGGGATTGTTCTGCTGATGGCAGCTAGCCCCCAAGAGATTATTAGGGTAGAATTGCAGCATGCTAATGACCCAGACAATGGCCAGTGGATGGTGTCATTCAGAACTGAGCAATTATTTGGGCTGGAGAGACCCTTAGGGGTTTTGATGAGCTGTTGTGGGCCAAATCAGTGCCGCCACGCGCGCCCCCTCCCCCCCCCCGTCCCCATCCCGTCCCTGTCCCGATCCCCAGCCTGCAACAGCTGCAGAAACACCCTAAGTGGCTCTGTCCTGGGGCCCAGTCCTGTGCTGACACCACCCAGCAATCCCAGGGTCTCTATGGAAACCAGCCTGGGACCTATGCAGGCACGCTGTGCTTGGCCAGGCAGATAGCATGGGGCTGCAGCCAGGCAGGGAGCAGTGTCAGGGAGCAGAACGGGCAGGTGGGGCCATGGCTGGGATTGCGGGGTGGTGACAGTGCAGGCTCAAGGCTGGGGCCCAGGGCAAAGCAGCAGAACTGCAGTCTGCTTAGGCAGCAAATCGGGCTCTGCACCAGGCCCTGGCCCCATGATCCCAGCCCTGTCCCCACCCACCTGTCTCACTCCTAGATGCTACTCCCCACGTACACGCTGCTTCATCCCGTCTGCCTGGCTGAGCATGCTCCGCCTGTGTATGTCCTGGGCTGGTCCATCTTGTGTTCCTGGCGGTAAATGTGTGGTGGAGAGGCGGGGGTGTCTGGGCAGCAGGTTCAGGTCTGGTGGTGACACTGGCAATGGCAGCTGGAAAGAGCCACCACCACCAGGGCTGCCAGGAAGCAGAATCCAGCTGTTGCGCCACCCGTGCCCTGCTGCATGTCTGGGGTGATGGGATTGGCTGCACAAGCCATGGCTCAGGCTGCCCCGCAAGCCTAGGCTGGGCAGGGTTGAGGGACCTGCTGCAGGCTGGATAAAAACCCTTGGAGAGCCGCATCTAGTCCGCATGCCATATTTTGCCCACCCCGGTGTAGACGGTTGATACACCAGCTTTGCACCAGCTGCTTATTCTCCTTATCAAGCTGCTGTCTAGCCCCTCTATGATGCCTGAATGCAAAAGGGAATCTAGTCCCATATATTACCATTTAGTAGCCTCACTCTCAATTTTTTTCCCATGGATCCTACAGTTACTTCATAAAGATGATTTCTGAATTGCTATCTGCGGTATGATGTTTTTTGGTTAGAAATGACCTTTCCAAAAATAATTCCTTATTGTGCTCTATCTGTTTGTTTTTATTTGGAGACTTGTAGAGATTTACAAAGGCATGTGCCTCAAACATTGCGATTGATATCGCTTATATTAAAGGAGAAGCTACAGTCTGTGATTTGCTGTCTGATAATTAGAAGGGAAAATTCTTATCCCTATGAATGATGTGCCAAGCTCTCCACACATCAGGATGACACTCCAGTGTCTGATTGGTGATCTCTTTCCAATGTCTGCATTGGTTCCTTATACTGCTTCATGCAGTACATAACAAAATAATCATAAATTTTAATACTATTCACTTCCCAGTTATGGCTGTTGGTGCTAGACCCTGAAATAGTGTAGGAAAGAAGTCACCCACATTTCACAGTGTGACTACTTTACATAAAACATTGTTTATTAAATTCAGTTGCTGTCGGGGAGAGTCTCCGAGCTTGTATGTTGTTCATCAGACCAGTGCACCCTGTTCTTTGTTCTGTTCCTTTAACCTTCATGTGTGAAAATATTTTTGGTACACTACCATAGCTCCTTGACTTAAAAGTACTCAGTTGCAAGGAGACTTATAGTTGGAAGAGAACAGCTGTGGCATTGCTGATATTGAATAAGATGGGTTTAGTTGCAGCAAAGTTTCCAAACAGTGGGAACTCAGCCAAAAATAATGAATTTTTAAAGGCCAGTTTACTTAATCAATGCAGTTTGAAAACAAAGCTGCTGCATTTAATTCTGATTGCTTTATATCCTCCTTATATATTGCATGTGATTATTCCATCTACATATATAGTAATGTATGGAAAGCAGACTGATAGAGTTGGATGCATTTTAATTTGCAGGAAAGTGTTTAAGCATTTTGAAAGTGAAAGGATTATGAGCACAAACTATTCAATATCCCAAATCAGTAATGAAATGTGGTCATAACATTCAAAATGATTTGCATCTTAAAACAGACTATATTTCCACACTTATTTACCAGCCAAGTACTGAGTTCAGGATTTTGTGTTTTTTCCCCTACAAGAGTTGAGATCATAGACCTCTAAAACAGTATTTTCCTGCACTGCTTTGGGTGTTAGTGATATCAGCTCTTGAAAGAGACTAAGGACTTGGCAGGTAAGTGAAGGAGGAATCTATTTTCCAATGTTTTCCTGTTGTTGTGACCTGTGAACCATTAGAATTCTTAAATCTATTCATCTTTTGGTTAGGACTTGGGATCCAGTCCTGCACCTGGGGCCAGATGGGTGGACCCTTACACTTGTGCAGATACTTGTTGTTTTCAGTGCGACTCCACAAGTGCTAGGGTCCATTTGTGTGGGTCTGATGGCAGGACTGGGGCAAAGTATTTTTGATCATCTTATCTGAAAAGTGAAATTGCATCCTTCCTCCTTGGCTGCTGCTGCTGAGATGCTAGACGGAAGCACATTCTGTTTCCCAAAGGGCTAATCTGAAGAGATTTTCACAGTGCCCTTTAGTGTAGGGGCTGCAAAGGAAATACCTGCCATGTAACTAAGCAGTGTGATGACAGTGAAGGCACTTTTCAACTGGTCATTAAAGGCTGTCACTGCTCTCCATGTGACACTGGATAAATATAGAACTGTTGTAGTTACTATATTATAATATAGTTTAAGATGAATCAGGTATTGTATATTTACCAAGCTGACTTGTGAATCCTATGTAAACTGTGTTACCTATATTTTTTCCCCCCCTCTTTTTGGTTTAAGCTTTTATGACTATGCAGGCAAAGTTAATGAGGAGAGTTTGGACAGGATTCTTAAAGATCGAAGAAAAGTAAGTTACTATATTTTTCTCACATGTTCTATCTTATTTTTTCTTTATGTGGCATTCCAGGCCTACAATTGATCACGGGTAGCTTTATATGACATGTGAGAATCAGAAAAATAAGGATTGGATTAGGACAAGTGTTTTTTTCTTACAAATCTGTCGCCTATTTGATTCAAACCTCCCTGGCTATCCCAGAACTGAGCTTATTCTGTGCAGTTTTGTGGTGTCTACTGGAGTTAACTAGACCCAAATCGGAAGAGGACCAAATTCCTATTAATTTGAAGAAAAAATCAAATGTGCCAGGTCTCCAGAAATTATTGGTTAATGTTAGCCTACAGTTACTCACCAGTGGCTGAATTAGACTTGTATTGTGCTGCTTAGGCCAACAGAACATGAACGGATACTATTTCTTAAAAATAACATATTACAAATTTATGACACGAGACTTTGGAATTCAGACTTTTTCACCAGTATTTTTAAACTGAAACAGGAATGACTCAGAAAGTAGCCATTATTCAAATATTGTCATAGCCTTATTACACATGTACCTTGATAATAGTGTAGTCAGTTATGAAATAAAATTATTTACATTTTGGCAATCAACCGTAAAAGAGAATAAGATTTTCCTCAAAGTATCATCCAGGGAAATTTCTAATTTAGTAGTGCCCTATCTATATAATTAGCCAATGCCTGTTTCATCTATTCTTAACAGATCTGATCATCCTAAAAGGCAGAACTAAGTTTTAGATTAGAAGCAACAATTAAAGTGTGTTTTCACTGTAGAGTTAACTCAGCTGAGCTCAATGTAAATTAGCTTTGCTTGAGTAAGAGCCACCACACTGCAAAATAAGTCTCATTATGCAGCGGGTTTGTGTTACCAGATCTCAGTTGATCAGTTAGCCTAATTTGGACTGCAGCCTTTGCCCCCTGAAGGCCCAACCAATTTCAAGTAAGGTGTTTCATGCATGACAGCAGTTGAATTGGGGTAGCCCTCTAGTTTCCCCTGCAGGGTAGGAAAGCCTTAAGTGTACCCATTATATTAAACATGTATCAATAGGGGATCCTGCAGTAGTCATCAGCTGGATAACTTTTATTTCATTGTAACCATTCTTCTTGTCAGTTTGCTTCTGCAAAAACAAGTGCCTGGTATATGTTTTTAGCTATATATCTACTGCTGGTGATTGAGTGGGTTTTCCCATCTCAAATATTTGATTCTGCAGTCCCATAGCTCTCCTACAGAGCAATATAAACATGATGTGTGGGAGCAAAATGTTCTTGACTGTTGTTGAAAGAAAGAGAAAAGCTTCAGTCTTTCAATTCAGGAGACAAAGTCAAAGCCACTTATTAAAGCTGTCTAGCATTTTTTTTTTTAAGGCTGTAATGCACATTTTCAGATTGAAAGTCCAACTTGTTTTCAGTTGGGTTTTATTTTATTTGGACAGTTAGACTCACAATAAAGATGCATTATCTGCAGTATGGAAATAGACTGGGAGGGGAAGCTTTTATGTGTCATGTGACTCAGCACTCCTGATTTAATGTATCCTTAGTGTCCATTAAGTTACCATCAACTAAAATAAACAACATATTAGTATATGCTGTCTTGGGTTTAGCTAATTACTAGGTTTGCAAAATCCATAGCTCTATAAACTGTATTATAAAGAGACTGAAAGTAATGTTGCTTACTGATTTTGTAATGTATTTAATACAACAGATGTACATTGTTCAGTTAACATGCAGATTTCACTTTATTATTTTGAATCTATAGACATCTTCTTTCTGAGGTGCCCAACGTCTGGCCCACAGGCCAGATTCAACCTGTGGAGTTATAGCATCTGGCCTGTGAACTTCCCTATGGATTGGGAAATTTGCTGTTGGGAGGGTAGTGGCAAGTAATACTGCCACCCCTCTCTGCTGCCAAATTCCCACGCTCTGCAGGGCTGAATTGGGGCCAGGCCATGCCATGTCACGCCAGCTTCCCCCTCACGGCCAGTTCAGAGCTGGGTTATCCCCCTCACATGGCCAGATTGGGTTCCTCCTTGCTGCCCCATCGGCTGGATTGGGCCCACCGGCTGGATCCAGCCCACAGATAGACTCAGCATGATCCCTCTGGACCATGGGGCAAAAAAGTTAGGCACCACTGCTATATATTCTTGTGTTTGTTACTCAGCCATGTTTGGCTAATGCTAATTATTTTCATTATTCTTCCTGTATTTCATGTAGAATTCTAATTTATGGAGTTAAATGTGTGTTAGTATTTGGTGTACTCATTAAATTACCAGGATGAATGCTTGCAAATCTGTTATGATAAAAACACACACAAAGGGATAATTTCAGCACCATACCCAATAAATTAATCCCACAGCTCCCATGCACAAACATGAATTTACAAATTTGTTCTGTGATGTATGGCATTGAAAATGTATTGCATAATATAACACTAGTGAATAATATTTTGCAGCAGTCTTCAAAATGAAGCCTTTTTGCTGTGTTCAAAAACTGAACAAGTTCAGCAAATGGAAGATGATCCAAAACTTGGCTGTTAGATTAAATAATTGCAAAATGTATGTGGGATGCTAGATACCATTAAAATAATTAATTTTAAGAAAAAGTTGAAAGGTTAAGTGGTATATTGTAAAATGAGATATTAGTGTGTGTAAAATTCAAGCAATCTGTAGTCATTCAAAATTATAATTATACTACAGGGAATTCTGGAGATTGTCAGAATTATAGTAGCTTAATTACATTAGTTAGACCCTGACTAATTCAAAAGATAAAACTGTAAATCTTTATCCCTCAATTAATGCTTTGTTTTTCTCTTATACTTTCATCACAGAATGTTATTGGTTGGTACCGATTTAGGAGAAATACTCAGCAGCAAATGTCATACCGAGAGCACATCATTCATAAACAGCTGACACACATTCTTGGAGTGCCTGACCTTGTCTTCCTTCTCTTCAGCTTCATTTCTACTGCAAATAATTCAACACATGCTTTAGAATACGTGCTTTTCAGACCTAACCGAAGGTAAACAATTTTTGTGCGTAGATGTTTGAATTATACTCCTAAGGAAGGAGTTGCTAAGGATGGTCTACAGTAGTCACTACTGCACAACCCACAATGTAAGGGGTATGGAAGATAGATCCATCTACTGGTAAATGTTGGTTTTGCATTAATAAAAAAAAAAAAGAGAGCCTGTATTTGAATGTGAAAAGTTTTTCACTTAAAGTTGATCTAGATTGGAAGTTAACATTTTAAAGGGGTTGAGGGCCTTTTGCTCTGATTGTGCTCAGAGACTGATCCACTATCCACATTTGCCAAATATGTTATAAAATTTATAGCAGGCTCTTTTTCTATTTTTTTTTCTCTAGGTATAATCAAAGAGTGTCACTTACAATTCCTAATCTAGGGAATACCAGTCAGCAGGAATACAAAGTGTCTTCGGTGCCAAATACTTCTCAGAATTACGCCAAAGTTATTAAGGAACATGGGTGAGTGGGATTATTACTTATTCATAATCATGCAGCTCTACAGTTTTACCTCCCCAATGGTGGTGTCAATATGTGTTTCAGCAAGAAACAACAAAGTATTGAAGCTGTATAGTCATTTGCTTCTGCTTTGTGTAGTACTTTTTTTCTGAAAAGCAAAACATACATATTTGTTTAAATGGATCAAAGTTATAAGTTTCCAAGAAAAGGAATGCTAATATGAGCAGTTATGGCCTGATACTGCATACTCGTTTTCACATAAAGAGCTCCCATAGATTTCAGTGAGGATACTGTATGAAGAGTAGCCTTATGGGCTTGGTCATTTGAATAAAATGCACTAATGCTGCAAAATAACATTTTTATATGATAATCACAATTTCCCAGCTTTTACATTGGTTCTGGGAGAAAGATGTAAGAGTCCAGTCTTATTAACTCAGCAAGTTTTGCTTCTTGTTCCAGGAAGAGCCTCAACAGCTAATGTGTTGTTGCCTGGATACTAGCTTCTTGGGACATACACATTTTTAGCAACATCCGAATTTAGCTTTTGTGTACATGTAAAAATGAGCGCTTAAAAGTGATTTGGAGAAATGTAGCTCAGGGAGAGAGTGAGAGAGACAGAAAGAGAAAGCTGTGATATTATCCTTTCTAAGTAATTATTTCTGCTTATTTTTTTAGTACTGATTTTTTTGATAAAGATGGAGTCATGAAGGACATCAGGGCTATATATCAGGTTTATAATGCACTTCAGGAAAAAGTACAGGTAATGAATTTTATTTATTATTTGGTGCCTCTGTTCTTGTGCTTTGATAACCCAGAGTTGCAAAAACACCCAGATTTGATTTTTATATTTAAAAGGAAATAAACGTTACTTTTCTTTAATATTTAAAAATTTATACTGCTTCCACCTACGGCTTGACCAGCTACCAACTGATATTCACATATGACAGAATATATTGTAATGATGATGAATATATATATATATATATATATATATATATATATAAAATTGGTTCTGGCTGCCTTCACTCGGGTTTTTTTGAGTGAGGATAATTGTAATGTTAAGTGGTATCAAAGAACATTTTTATTCGTTTCTGTTTAGACCTTGTCCTCAGGTGTGTGATTGGATCTGTGTGGGTGGATTTCTTTCCCCCAGACCCGTATGGAAGTGAGTAGGGCTTCACACAGGTGCAGGGGCCTATAGAGAATTTTGGAGCTATTATAGTTTACAACTGTTTTCTAAGAAGTTGTTCTAATTGTAGGTGAGATCCCAAATGGTTTACTACTGAACTTGCCTCAAAAATCTGCAATGGACTAGATTGCTCAGGACAAGATATAAGTTGACAGATAGTTGTATGCTGTCCTGCTGCCTCAGGAGCATATGTTTGGGAATTGCGAGTCAGTTGGATTTTGCTCCAAGACTCTTGCTTTATATCTGCTCTGAGGTAATCTGTCACCGATTTTTATGAGTAGCAAGTTATGTCCTTCTGGACATCAGTTCAGCTGTGCTGATTGGTCTATGCTGCAGAGAACAAGATGGATTTAAGACTAGCTATTTACTGACTCTGCCTGCATAAAAGTGGGACTAACTGCCCTGTTCAGGTTGCACCATTTTAGTTTCCTTGTGTGATGAAAAGATCTTGCCTTAAATGATTAATTCTGTATCCTTGGTGGGAGAGTTCCTTGGTATAATTTTAACATATACTTGCCCCTAACAGAACTGATCTCTGTCTCAGCTAATATCCAGATGGTTGCTGTTCTCTTTCGAGCCTGCCAGCCCTGCTTTGAATGCTGGCCAGAGCAGGTCACTGAATAATGAAAAGATTCTCTTCCCAGACATTTCATGCTGTCTCTGAGCAGTATTTTTAAAGAGATGCAGTTATTCTCAGATGAATTCATTCAATTTGTTAATGGTGTAAATTTATGTAATGCTTCCTTGTGGCTAAGAATAAGTAGGCTTAAATGTATGCTTTTGCACTAATCACTGTTTTGCTAATGAGAAGGATAACAGAATTTACCTTCCCATTGTTAGAAGTGTGACCTTGCTTTCATTTGGCATATATATAGCATTACTAAGCTTGCTTGTGCACGCTTATGTGTTCGTTCCTTTATCCTCTGTAAAGACTTAACATTTCTTTATGTTGTTTGACCTGGACACACAGAGTATTGCAAAACTGGAAACAAAATGTTATCCGTATGTTTAATTGAACAACTGCAGATCCCCTTAATTTTAATTTTTAGGAACTTAGTAGAAATGTATAGAAGAAGGAGGTAGAACGAGGAGGCACTCACTGAAATTAGGAGACGGGTTTAAAACTAACAAGAGAATACTGTTTTTAGGTAGCACTTAGTTAACTTGTGGAACTCATTAGCACAGGAGATTGTAGAAGACAGATAGTATAATCAGGTTCAAAAAGGGACTAGACAGATTCATGGAAGATAAATCCATTAATAGCTATAAAATGGAAGAGTTGGAGAGGTGTCTGCTGGCATCTTTAAACCAATGATAGTGGATACTTGGGAAGGGTAACAAACGGAGGATAGATCACTTGAGATGCCTGGTTTAGTGCTGTCCCTCTAAAACGGGTGTCAAACTGATCTGGCTACACAGGACTAGATGAGCTTTGCATGTCAGGTCAGCCTCACCAAAGCCCATCCAACAAAGTGCCACATGCAGCGCACTCCCAGAGCTGATCCCCTGTGCCAGGTGTAACAGGCTCAGGGCTTGAGGAAATGCATGGGTTGGAACTGGCATCAAAAGCACTTCATGTGACGCAAGAGACTGGCACAGGGTGCACGCTGCATGCTGTGCCCCATCAGACTAGCCCTGCAGCACTGGTTCTGGGGATGGTCTGGATCAGGTTGTGCTGGTGCCAACACACAGGGCCAAGCCGGTCAGGCGCAGCATGCAGTGCATGTCCTGTGCAAGCCCTGGAGCAGAGCTGGTTGCTGCAGATGGTGCACAGGACTGGATCAGCTGCACTTACTGCCCATGGCACAGAGGGCTGGCCTGAGGTGCATGCTGGGTGTGGTGCTCTGCCAGACAGCCCTGCGTGTCAGCTCTGGCACAGCCTGATCTGGACTGGACTGCACGCAGTGTGTGGGGTCAGTCTGGGACCCACGGGCCAGCTCCATGAGCTGAATCTGACCCACAGGCCATAAGTTTGATACCCCTGTTCTAAGAATTCACTCCTGCCACTGTCAGAGACAGGGATGCTGGTTTAGATGGACCATTGGTCTGACCCAGGATGGCGCTTCTTATGTTTAAAAGAATGGTGTCACCCTCATGGATGCTTTGTAGTTGAGGTTAGAGGTGCACCTATACATTGTTCTGTATTGTATCAGCACCGATAAAAGGAAAAATGACATTATTGGCAATCGGCTTTTCTTTGGTTGATGTGGCCAATTATGTTGCCAATATGTGTCACCACAGCATGCATGCACACTGCCACAGCATGCATGTGGCCAGGAGTGCAGCCCAGCAGCGTGGAGAGCATCAACTAGCTGGTAAGTCTGTGGAGGGGAAGGGACATGTTGGGGGCAGATTGTGGCCCCCACAGTGAGGGAGGGAGTGCAGCAGGGGCAAAGCAGACAATACCCGGCTGCAGTGGGGCTCCAGGTAGAGCTGTGGCTCATGTGGGGAGTAGGGGGCCTTTGCACCGCTCCAGGGGAGGCTTGGGTGGGGGGGAGGAGGGGCATGTGCCCCCTGGATCTGTGAATGGGGCAAGGACAGGCTGCCCATTGTGTGCTTGGTGCTGGAGGTTGTGCCAGTTGCTTCCCGGTGTGGGGGCTGGGCCAGGGCTGTGCTTGGGCTGGGCAGGGGTGGGGTGGGTGGTGCTGGGAGTGGGGGCTACTCTAATTTTGGGGTGGCTGTAGTCCCTCCCTGTAGCCCTCTCCCAGAGCCGCCTCCACTCAACCCACCCCTGCCTGGCCCCCCCTGCCGGGAAGAGACTAGTGCAGCCTCTGCTCCTGAACGTGCAGCAGGGGCAGCCCACCGTCACCACACAGATCCAGGGGGCACCTGCCCCCCATGCTTCCCTCGGAGGTGCACACAGTGGTGGGAGCTGCTGCCCCCCCCCCTTTGCACCTGCCAGACGAGCTGCGGCTCCATCCTTCACCCTGCCCTGACTGAGAAGCCCCTTTCTTATTCCCTTCTTCACCTCGGGGGCCTCGGTCTGCCCCCACACGTCCCTTCCCTCCCCACCCCCTTCACCCACAGATTTACCAGCTGGACACTGCTCTTCAAGCTGCCGGGCTGCATATCAGTAATCAGATCAGTATCAGCCGATATGGCTGGTTAATGATCGGCCATTGGCATCAGCCCCAAAAATCTTTACCGGTGCACTGCTAATTGAGATCAGTGCAAATGAAATGTACACCAAGAGAATTGTTTTCTTGGAGCGATGATTTTCCACTTTTTTAGACTAAAGGCACCACTCAGAAAATGCCAGCTCTTATCTTTCATTCATTTTTTTTTTTTTAACCATGAAAAAATAATAAAGCAATTCTTCAGTTGCAGAGAGCTCACAAAAACAGCAACAGATCAGAATATTTTTTACGCTGGTTTCTTATTTGAAATCTCTGAGTTGATCTTGTAAAGCATGTGTAGGTGTTTACACACCTAACTCTGCTAATACTGTCATCCTTAAAAGGATCTCAAGGGACTCCAGGGTTGAGAATCACTGACTTAAAGCTTCTCCTCAAAGAGTTGTAAGTTTTTTGGGTTTTTTTTTAAGGTTTAGTGGTACCTTAGGCTTTATACATGCTTCAAAAGCAATCATGTTTAAACTCTGTTGGGAGACATGATCATGATCCGAAGTTTACTTCCTTGGTATGGTTAAAAGTTATTTTGTTACTAGGCAGAGGAGCAGAATCTATTTTAACGTAGATCAAAATGTTTTGCAATTGCACAGTGCCTTTGAACTGGGAATTGCTTTCGCCAACATTGTTTGCGTATGTAGATCGCTCCCAGAAAGATAATTGCATGGCTTCATCCTTTCCTGACCAATGTAAATGAACACTTACTGAATTAATAAATCTTTACAAATTGCAGTAAAAGGTCTTTAGGTAGTATCCACGCAAGAGTTATAATAGGAAAGAGAGCAAGTAGTGTAGTTGTCCCTTGACTTTTGTTTCCGTGCCCAGCTATAACTCAGTTGAAATATATCATAGATGCTATCTAAACACGTTCCAGTGAGCAACCTGGAGTATCAGACAGCCTTAGATTTAAATTACATCAGCATAAGCTGTGTACTTACAACGTTGTTGCTAGCATAGTTTCAGTGAGTCCAGATGTAGCCTCAATTATTTTTTTTAAATCAAGTTCAGAAAAGCTTAGACTGAGTCATTTCCAACAGATGTTAAAATATGCGCCTTTCCCCCATGGGTGAAATGATTGGGAATTCACTTTCCATCATGCACCAGTTGAGCATTGACCATGATTACAAGGTAGGAAACCAGTTGGAACTTCTAATTTTATGCTTTGGTGCAGTACCTGGTCCTCTTGCTTTTGCATTTGTATTGCTTCTAGTCTGGCAGCATTCTTTGGCATAGTTGCAAGACTATTTTATTATCTTTACAGCATCTGACTGCAACTTATCTTGTAATGTTTTTCTCCCAGGCAGTATGTATAGATGTAGAAAAAAGTGAACGAGTTGTTGAATCTTTTCAAGCTGATGTAAACAAGCTAAAAAAGCAAATCGCACAAAGAAAAAATGAAAAGGAACAAGAAACAAGTAAGTTTCCTTATACTTCTGTTGTTCCATAAACAGGATCTATAAGGACAAAAGACTTTTTTTTAAATGGGTACATGAGACTGGTCATGAATTACTTGTCTTTGTCTATTTTATGAAACTAGAAAACAAAAACAAAACACATTGTCATCCTAATGGCTTTAGTCTTCCATGCTGATACTTAGGATGGCTATGTAATGAGTTTCTATTGAAGTGATACCTGAATTGTTAAGATACTTCTGCAAATATTTTCGTATTCTGAAATCCAGATGAAAATCATAATTTGCATACTTCACTTGCAAAAATCTCAGACTATCCTGTGCCTGGATTGACAGAATTGAAATTTTGAAACAGAATTTTGAAGAGGGCGACATGGTGCAATTTATTAATACCTGTCACCTGGGGTCTTTTTGGCTCTTGCCCAAGATCCATATCACATTTTAAGTTACTGCAAATTGTTGGATTGTAGGACATATTATCTTGCCAAGAGCGTATAGACTATGGGAGAGTGTGGTATACCTTGGAATGATGATTTTAACAGTTTAAAATACAAGCTAATCCAAAACACAGCAGGCATTTTTAAACAATTTGTTAAATGTACACAATTTCAGGAAAATGTAGATTCCTGCGGTAAAGAATTAAATTTTAAATTATATTTAGTTTAAGTTGTACCGCTATGACTGCTTTTGAGGTGAAAGATGCAAGGCCAGATCACTGGCTAACAGATGGTGCTAAGTACCAGACTTAGCTTGTGAGAGCAAGGAAGGTATCTGGCCACTGCTCTTATACTGTGTACCACCATCACCCGGGGTGCAGAACTGGCCAGTCATGCCTCTGCCACACCACGATAACATGTATTTGCATAAACTAGCCCCAGCAAGCATGGGACTATACCGTGGGTATGAAGCTGGGAGTTATGGTGTGTGTATGTGAAGTAATGTCACTTCGCAATATGCTAAAACATACTTTTAAACAAACTGTTTGGAAATGAGTTTCCTTAAGACATGCATCCCAATTTCTAATTGCCAATTTTTGGGGAAAGGTATGTATGGTATGCAAATAAATATGGTAGCACTTACTGGGAAACCAAGCCTGCCTTAGAGAAGAACTTTTCTGATCGGTGGCATGGTACAGTAGGGCCTCTCATCTCAGCTTAATATGGTAGTACTGTGTAACCTGGATACTTTGGAAAGTGAAGTTCCCAACCCCCTTGCAAAGATGAGGGCTTGTAAATTAACTGAGGGCATACGGAGCCACAGGAAACAGCTGTATGGGATTGTTGAGGTGGTTCTGCTGAGTAGCAAAGCAGGGCCTTTTGAAGCAAAAGCTGTAAAAAAAAAAAAAAACAAAAAAAAACAACAAAACCCTGAGTGGTTCATCCTTAATATAATTCTCTCTGACTTAAGTAGGTTGTGAGCCACCTAGATATGAATGATGTGGGTTCTGCTGCATTGGGCTATGAGTGGTATTAGGATGTGGATCCTGAAGGGGAAGTGGAGAGGGAGAAAAAAATGATGGTGTTTGTTTAAAAGAAGAAGGTAGTCCAGGGAGGGCAGGACAGGACATAGTGTTTGTTCATTTTTTGCAGGGGAGTGGGTGGAAGGGTCCGTGTTAGAGGAACAGGAAAAATACAGGAGAAAGGAGGAAGAGAGAGAAAAAAAAAGAGGAAACTGGCACTGGAAACAACATATGGACAGATAGTTACAACCAGTTAATGGAGTAACTAGTGACGCAGGCCAGCTGCTTGGATCATTTTCTAGTAGGGGTGGCCAACCTACAGCTTGTGTGCTACAAGCAGCACAACTAGCCTCTGTGTGGCGCACAGCAGACCGTGGAGGGGACAGCAGCACAACAGTGGCGGATAGTAGAGGCGCATTGATATATTGGTTGGGTATCAGATCAGCACCGATAAAAGGAAAATTAACATTAGTGGGGTTTTTTGGCCGTTGGAGCCGATAATGTTATCCAATCATGAATTATGCCAGGGCCCCCAGATACCTGGGTTCCCTCCCTTGAGCTGGGGGGACTCTGGATAACCCTCCATCCCCTCACCAGTGGGCAAGCAGAGCTGGATTACAGTGTGGCGTGGGCTGGGGCTGGGTCAGGTGCTGTAAAAGGTGTGAATGCAGCAGAGGTAACAGGGTAGGGAGGGACTGGCGGAGCTGCCTGGCCTGACCCAGTGTGACTTAACCCACAGTGCCTGGGCTTCTGTGCCCCAGGGGCTGGGGGCAGAGTGTGGCAGGGGCCAAGGCAGCTGCTCCCCTTCCACCCCCCTCTCCCCCCATGCAGGAGGGTCCTTCTCCCAGCAGAGAGGCTCTGGGAGTGGTGGGGGAGGTGTTGCTTTAATTGGAGCAACTCCAAGAGGCATTCTACTTAAAGTGCTTAGAGACCATGCAGCTTTGGGCAGCCTCGGCTCAGACAGCTGCCCCAAGCCTGAAGAGCGGGGACTGGGACAGCTGCTCCCCAACCTACCCCCTGGGTGTACAGCAGGGTTTTTCCCCTGCCGGGGGGAGCCTCCAGGAGTACAGGGGTGGGTATCAGCATCCCCACACTTAGAAATGGCAGTGGGGGTGCTTGAACTAAAACTCGTTGGACAAGCTTTATTACTAAATATCGGTTATTGGATTAGTGTTGGCCAATATGGCTGATTAATAATTGCCTATCGGTATCGGCCAAGAAAATCTTTATCAGTGCACCCCTAGGAGACAGGGCTGGAAACAAAAAGCAGAGTATCAGATCGTGGCAGGGAGTTAAGGGGGGGAAAAAAGACAAAACAGCAGCAGATTGAGCAGAGAGCTCAGGGCAGGGGGAAGAAAGAGCAGCTGATTGGGCAAAGAAAGGGGATTGGAGTGGTGCTCAGGGACAGGATTCGGGCGGATTCGTGGCATGCCTGCCAAAAAGGTTGGCTACCACTGGTCTATGTGATCTCTGGCCAAAGTTTGGAAGAGACTAGAAGTTTTAGCTTGTAAGGTTTTAATGCTTTTAGGCTGAGGCTTTTTTATTTAATCTTTTAATGCGTTTATTCTTCCCCTTTGCAGTTAGCACTTGATTCAGCATCAGTTTTGCTTTATGTTCTAAGTTAATTCCAACAGCAAATAAAAGTGCTGAAATTATTATATCATTTTTGGATGCTAAATTAGAATCCTTACAGGTATATTTTGAAGATAGTCCTACATTCAGCAATTGGTAGCAAATAATTGAGTGTTTTTCTGAAATCCCGAATATCTCCGAGTGCTTCCTTTTTATCAGTGATGCTTCTGTATTAGAAATTTGTGTTTCAGTTAGAAGAACATTATTTCAAAACTTTTCATCAACTAATATTCTAGTATATTCCAGTATAAGGTATTTATTTTAGGGAAGTGGATTCAGCAATCCTTTGATTTATTTCAAATGATGCAAGATATAAGGAAGAACAGGACTACCTTATTCACCTGGAGATTTAAGCTCTGGATGCATTTCTTTTATTATGTGTTTTGAGAGCCAGAGCAAACATTCTTTGTATTGATTTGCTGGGGTTTGATTTAACTCACTATCGTAGAAATGTCTTCCCCATCAAAACTCCATGTTTTTCATTACAGTTCTACATCATATTTTGACAGAATAATTTTCATGGCATATGTTTATGGCTACTAGGGAAAAAAAGAGTAGTAAAATTGTTTGTTCAGCAGTTCTTTTTGCTGCTCCACAATTTTCTGGCTCAGGCAAACCCATTGTTTGAACATATTTGGGCTGGTGCCATGCTGTCCCTCCTTTGTAAAAGCTGAATACATCTTTAAGAAACTTGCTTATTGGTAGAAAGGCTTTGCAAAGTGCTTCATAATTTTTTCAGGAAACAGTGGTGAAGCTTTAGCAGATGTAAGACAGGGAGGATGAGGGTAGAGAGAGAGAGAAAAGGAGGGAGGGATTTTTGAACGATGGTAAGCAGAATATTCAGGTGGAATGTAGAATATGGGGTAGTCGTGTGTTCAGGGCCGTGGGCAACAGGCCATTCATGAGACCACGTGCCAAGCAGATAAGAATGACAGGAGATGGAGTAGGATGGGAAAGTGTATGCATGGCTTGTCTGCATGATGTCATCTGATCGTGCTTTGCTAGGCTTCAGGGCTGGTTTCTTACTTTCTCATTTTCACAGTATTGGAAGTTGTTTTCCCTGTCTTGGAAGAGTTGACCGTTTTGTCTCGTTTCTTCAGCCAAGTGAAAGAGAGCAAGCACACTTTTACACTTTAAATCTCCAAAGGAATAGTATTTATCCAAAAGGCTGTCATTCCCAGCAGTTATTTGTAGCTGGGATATGGCTATATTGGATATCCTACTCGCCTTAGGATATGTATTCTGGCTGTATTTTAGAGACTTCACTAGAAACTGTCAGATAAAATCAAATCAACTTTATTAGAAGCACAGTAATATGTTTTAGGAAGTGCCGAAGTATGTACTGTTTGCAGTTCTTATGCTCTGCAAAACTCTGTTCTCTGTGTGTCACTGCATACTATATGGTATATAAAAATTGAATCCTGCTGTACACTTAATTCACCATAAAATGTGTGGGACATCTCCCTTTTCTTGTGTCAGTACTGTCGTATTGATTCAAGGTAGATGGAGCTACTCAGCCTTATTTTTGGCCTTACTTCAATTGGTCATTCCATTCACGACTCTAATCTGACACAAGGCAAATGAGGCATTTTAGTAATGGGAAAATTGTTCTAGGGCTTGAACGTTCCACTATACACCTAAGTCTTTTAAAGCAACACTTCTATGCAGAAAAATGGCTTATTTCAATAAAGTTGCTAAGAGCACGCAGCAACTGCTGCAGCGTCCTTAGCCTGACGAAGGGTTTTTGAACCCGAAAGCTTGCTTAATAACTATTCTCCAACCATTTGGGTTGGTCTAATAAAAGATATCAAATTCACCCAAGGAACCTTGTCTGCCTAAAAATAGAATACATTTTCACAAGCTATGGGTAGTTTTCCACATGAAACACAATAGAACTTTTTTTTTATCTGAATTTTCCATAAACAGTAACCAAAAGAAACCTCATTTCATAGAATCATAGAAAAGTCGGGCTGGAAGGGACCTCCAGAGGTCACTTAGTCCAACCCCATGCTTGAGCCAGGATAATCCCTATCCAAATCATCCCATAGAAATCCTTGCCTAACCTAATCCTGAAATTACACAAGCATCCATGCTGCACAACTACAAGGAATATTGCCCAAAGGCACCAAAAGTACCCTAATCTGCCACAGGTATAGCAAGGGGATGAGCGCCTAAGAATTTCAAAAGTAAACCTGGACCTCTGTGTGCTAGATGCAATGCAGAAACAGAATAAAAAGGTAGACCCTATACTAGAGTGTACTAAAAAATAGTCTTAAAATAGATGGACAAATACAGGAAACCAAGGAGAAATACTAATCAGCCTGATAGACAGCAGTCCTGCTTTGCCTAAATATTATAAAGATTTTTTAGGGAACATAGGAAAGGAGGGATTTGAAGAAGACTAATGAGGTATTTCAGAGATGTTTATATGGACTTGCTTCCAGGCATGAGGAGCACCAGGGAAGGAGGCACAAAGGAGTTTGAAAATATAATAATGGTCAGTGGAGGTTAGCACTGTGGCCTAGTAAGAAATGACCCAGTTATTCAGTACTGAATGAAAAATGATAGGGAGTGAAGGGAGTGATTATATCTTAGAAATGATTAAAAGTAGTTTCTGGTTGATGAGAGAGCCAATTCAAAGATGCAAAGGAAGGGGCAATGTGGTCCAGGTTGGAGAAATGATTTTCACAGCAGCATTTTGTATGGTTATGAGCAGGACAAGATATCATGTGTCATGTAGAGAGCAGGATATTGCAGCCATCAAGACTTGAGATAACGAGAGAGTTCTAGCTGTGTAGATGGACAGAAAAGGCTGAATCTTTGAGAAGTGATGTGGAAAGACTTTTGTAAGAAATAATCGTAGCCAAGCTGTGAGGACCTAGAGAGAGGTCATGCTCAAATAGGAACACCAGCAAAACAGGCCTCAGTTACAGGAGGTTGGTGATGTCCACAATACAGGAGAAAAGGGATGGCAGTAAGGTTTTGAAAGAGGGGAAAGAGGAGGGCTCTTTTAGCAATTGTTTTAGCAATTTTGAGCTTCAGCTGATGGCTAAAGCTATACGAGAAGTCAGATTGGCAACGTTTCTAATTTAGACATAAGGAAGCAAGTGTGGGGTAGAGAGATACTTTGCCAGGGCATTGGCATAGGGATGATAGTTGAATTTATGTTAATATATAAGATATAATGCTCAGAGGAGAGAAGGGGACTAAGAGATCCCTGTAGAAAGCTGTAATCGCTCTCTAGTTTCTCTAATGGAAACATTGAAGGAGGGATTGGAGAGGTAAGAGAAGTGGAAAGGGACCAAGTAATGGAAACCCAGAGACCATAAGTTGTTTTTGGTTTTTGTTTACAAATGGAAGACAGCCGACAGGTCAAGGAGGAGTTCTTGTTCTGGGATTTGGCCAAAAAGAGACTTTAAACACATGGAGAACAATGTTAGTGCAGTGGAAAGTCTGGGAGGCAGATTGAAATTGGTCTACAATTGAATTAGAAGAAATTCCAGAGAGCACTTGTAAATGGCATACTCAATGAGCTTGGAAGAAGGAAAGGGGGCTGATGTAGTTGGAAAAATAAATGAAATCAAAGGTGGATTTCTAAGATGGAAGGGAAAAAGCCAGAGGAGAGTGAGAGGTCATAGAGAAGGATGGAAATGGAAGTGGGCACAAAATGATAATGGATTGGGGTTGGACTGTCCCCTCATGTCATCCAAAAATGGGTCAGGGTGGTGATGCAGAGCAATAGGGGTAGGTAGACCAGGAGATCAGATAAGAATCCCCTGCATCTGTTGCTGGTGGGATGCGAGAGAATTGGAAGATGAGGGGTAAAGGAAAGGCATGTCAGGCAGTGTGCAGATGGGGAAGGTCACGCATTTTGTCAGTTCTCTTAGAAAGATTTGGTGAGACCCTGTGCAGAGAGAGAGAAGTGGGGCAGAACACATGGAGGTTTTGAGCGAGTCACGGATGGCAAAAATGCGTGCAGGCATTTAGCGCACGAGATTCAATTAACTTGGAGAAGTAAACTTGGCACAACTGAATGCAGAGAATTTTTTGTAGCAGAGTATCAGCCTGGCCATCAAGTTTATAATACAAAAAAAGGCCGAAGAATCTAGAGTTGAAAAAGGAGGTGTTGAGAGAGCCATCAGCCACATCAATTAAAAAATACACAAAGGAAAGGAAGGGCTGACCACAGACAGATTTTCAGTGCTGATGGAAAGGAAGTCCTGGGAAAAGAATGAGTGACAAAGCTTAGAGGGAGGTTGGGGCTCAGTATTGGAAGAGGCCAAGTGATGGTCTGATACTGAGAATTCAGTATCAGATCAGAGAGAGTAGTGCTTAAAGACCATGTCAAATGAATGTTCCCGTTAGTTTGTGGGAGAGTTGAACTTTGGCTTCAGGGCCAATGGAAACAGAGTGAGGAAATGTGAATATAAGGGGACAGACAGGTCATTGACATGGAAATTAAAGTCACTGAGGATGTCTGTGGAAGACTAAAGAGAAAAAGTGATCCAGGAGTTAAAATCTGAGAGGAAAGTCAATGTAGAAGAGCTGGTTGACCAATAGCTGATAGCAGTGTTGAAGAAGGGAAGAAAGAAGTCATTTATGGCTCTGTATCCTGAACTAGATTATTTTATATGCTTTGAAATATACTTGGAACTTGCTCATTTTCTTGTTTTTGTAGGACAGCAGCAAGCCATCTTAAACAGACAAATGTCAACTGACAACTTGGAACCTATGTTTGTTCCACGAATGTCCTACACTGGATTCGCTGTGGAAGGTTGCACACTTGAAGATTCAGATGCCTCAGATCCTCCTCCTCCTTATTCTGATTTCAGTGCAAGCAATCAAGAAAGTACTGTCGGTCATAGTCTTCTGGAAAGCAGCGTGTTCATGCCTCGACCACAGGCTGTTGGCTCTTCCAATTATGTTTCCACAAATGCAGGATTGAAGTATTCTGGTAATGGAGCATCCATGCCCTCTTCCCAAAGAGCAGTTGGTGACAATATTGATGAATCTGAAGACAGTGATTATGAGAACTTGCTTGAACCTACAGAATCATCTGACAGTGAATACTCGCAGACAAGGGATTCACGACCCCTGACACATCCTGATGGAGATTCCAGGAACAGTCAAACTTCGCAGATTTAATAGAACCAGGAACTCAACATGGCACTGTTTTTTTTTTCATAATTGTTTCAAAACAATTTTTGGGGATTTAACCTGGATGAAATGAACTACAAAGAATTACTGTGCACAGAAAACATAGAAGACTTGCACTAGTTGGCTTATTCACCTTGTGATACATTTTGCAAGTTTTATAATGGAATCGCTAGGAAATCAAGTTGTACTAATGCAGATGAGGGTCATGGATGTACTGGTAAACTTAGGCCGAATGAAATTTATAGAAACCATGTAGCTTTTGTTGTCATATTTTCTTTATGACAATAAATTGGCATATAGCGACTAAGCACAGTCAGTCTACAAAATAACAATGTGGTCTAAAATCAAAACTTACCTCTTGCACTATCATGCCTTGAATTTTAGTTTTTGAAAGGGAAACAGTTTTTCAGCAGCCTTCAGAGCAACTTTCTATGGTGAGCCAAATTGATCTTTGCCAGAAAATAAATTTTGATAATTCCAAGAAGCCTGATTTGGAAGCTTGTGCTCTACCTTCCTCTATCAGCATGCTTGTTTAATAAAGAAGGCGGGTTGTTTCAACTTTTTTTACTAGCCTGTGTATATCACTTAAAATGATGGTTGCCTTTTTTTTTCCTGTAGAAAAACTTACTGGTAAATCATCCAAATGAATGTCATACGCTTAGTTACTTTGGTTTTGGTGGGTTTACAGTGACTTTATGCCACACTAGCCTCATTTACCATCTCTTTTTTTGTAGTAAATTATGAAGTGCACATAGCAGTAAATGGTGAAAGACAAAAAATCATCAATTCCATCACAATTGGACTTTGAAAACTATAAATTGCAAACATCATAGACTTTTTATTGCAATTTATTTGCAATCTGTGTATTGGATTTATACTTCTTTACCAGTTATTTTATGTAAGAAATAGGGGGCCTGGGTGGGGGAAGGTTGTTTAGGTTTTTCCCTGGGTTTATTACTTCTTTTCGCCTTGGGGTGAAATACATAAATGTTTATTTTAATTTGACTTGCAGCTCTTGTCAGAAAATTGCCATTTTGGAGACATGAAGTGTGGTATATTTAGAGAATTTATGTTTGGATGCACTTATATTTTTATTTAATTACTGCTTGTATTCTAACTTTACCCAAAAGATGTGCAATTGTGCCATTAAAAAGTTTGTGTACTATTGGGCTGTATCCCTTAAATATGTATGGCAAAACTTGAAGTGTATGATGAGGTTAGCACATACATTTAGCATCTTAAAATATGAATAGGCTCTCCTTTTGATTTGGTTAATAGCCAGAAGAACAAAAAACAGTTGTTTAAATGTTTAAATATATCGATTTACAGAGGGTGGAAATCTCAGTATATATTATATATGTAAGGCAAAAATATGTTCATTAGCCTCTTTTTACCTGTATTAAATAAAACAAAATGGTTTTGGAAAAGTGATGTTAAAGAAAAGATGTTAAAACTGATACTCTTCTGTTGGGTGTTTGTCTTAAACATTTATGGTCTATTTTAACTATTTTACATTATTCTGTGTAGCCTTAACTCAATGCCTTTTGTTTTCAAATGTTACAATCCATTTTAACAGCAAATTTGTTCCAGTTTTATTAATGTTGGCTATCTGCAAGCAACTGTAGTACTGGTGTGATAAGTGCTGCTGCTATCTCATCAGTTTTGATTTTCATGTGCAAGAAAGTTTTTTTTTATTTTTATGCTGCACAGAAACCTGCAATGTATATCTCTGACAAAGCAGTTAAATGTGACAGTAAAATTTTATTTAAACCTGTAAATATATTTTCATATCTGTCAGAAAAGTTCCATGTTAGTGAAGGTCACGTGTCAGCATATGAAAATGCAGTTTAGTTTTGAGATCTTTGTTTGTCTTCATTATTTAAAAAGAAACAACAAAAAAACCTTTGCCTATTACAGACATAAGAAATGGATTGGCTGGAGGGGGGAAAATATAGCACCAATGAGATTGACTTTGACTTTTATACAGTAACCGTTGCACATTATTATATACATTCACCTTGACATTACAAAATTCTGTAATCCCTTCATGACAGATTTCCAGTAGTGGAAAGTTAATAAGTGTTACATTTCATCCTCTAGCATATCAGAATGATTAGGGGAGGGCTGACTACACAATTAAATCCTCTATTCTTAGTTCTTTTCTGTAGGCATTTTTAGTCACTGTAATTACTCAGAAATAGGCATAAAGGATCAATATTTATAAAAACTGAGCATCTTACTACAAAGACATTCATTTTCTTTGCAGGTTTATGTCATGGGTAATGATGATAATCATGAATCATGGCTGTAATGCAGTAGTTAGAAGTAGGGGTGTGCAAAGCGGGCCCTATTTGATTTGGATTCGGCCCAAACTGGGGACAGTGATTTGATTCGTTGATTTGGATCACTGTCCCTGATTCGATTCTGCCAAATCTGAATCTGAAGATTCAATGCTGATTCAGAGAATCAGTGATTCAGATGTAGGCACAGCTTCAAATGTATTTTATACATACCTCAAGGTACCAGCATGGCTCATGAGCACTGCAATGCTGGGGGCAGATGGAGCACCCCACAGGAGCACAGGGGGGCTCCCCGCGTGCTTGGCAGCTAACCCAGAAGTGGACTGGAAATACTTCCTGTCCATTTCTGGGTCTGCCTGGGAGTGTGTAGGGGGGCCCCCTCTATGCCCCCCTGGCTCAGCAATTGGCTGTGGGGGGACCCTGGGTGTCCCTCCAGACTCAGGAGGGATCAGTCACCTAGCTGGGGGGGGGGGGGGGGGGCACACAAGGGGGGCCCCCTGTGCACTCTCCGGCCAACCCGGAAGTGGACCTAAAGTGCTTGTGGTCCACTTCCAGGTCTGCTGCTGAACGTGCTGTAGAGCCCCCCACGCTTCTGTGGGACATCCATGCACCCCAGCATCGCAGCATTCACGAGCTGCCTGCTACCTAGAGGTATGTAGAGGCTATGTCCAAATCACCGAATCTTTCTGAATCTCTCTGATTCGATTTGGAGAGATTAAAGGGTCCTCTGATTTGATTCAGATTCAGAGATTCAGGCACCGAATTGGGTTGAATCTATGCCAAATCGAATTGGGGACCAAAGCTTTGTGCAGCGCTAGTTAGAAGCATTCATACAAAAAGGGAACTCGGCACAAAATATTAAGTATCGTGTTTCTGTGTCTTTTCCATGAAGACTTTTCTTTGGTTGCTCTCATAAGCATAAAAAAGGCAGAAATATTTGTATTTGATTCACTTGCAGGCCTGGATTGATCAGTGAAGATCCACTCACTAGACAGAATCTTTTCACCAATTGGTTGTAAATTCAGTGGTATGCAAACTAAAGTTAACATATGTATGTGAACCCAGCTATTTTTTTTATTGTCAGTGAGAAAAATGGCATAATTGTTGCTTATTTCTCATCTCACAATTTATCTCAAATACAGTCTCTTCTACACCTTCCCAGTTGGGAACAATAGAAATCTGAGTGTGGGAAGTAATTACGGTAGTACTTTCATGCGAATTTACTAAATTCACTTAATGTTTTTTTCATGCTTTTTGAAAAGAGTTTGATTGGCAGCATAGGAACCTGAAGTCCTGTGTTTGCCCACACAACAATTCCTCGGGGTGGGAAGAGAAGTATGAGCATTCTCATTCATCTTACTGGCGTGCTAATTTGGAAGCTTAATTATTCAGTTCTTAATTTTAATTTGCCACTGTCTCCAACTACATAAATCTCATGCAGTTTCTCAGTGTGAATGTCTGTGTCCCGCTTGTCTTAATACTTCTTGAATAATGGGAAATTGTTCCTTTTGACAAATGCAATCGCAAAATCAGCTTAATAGGTTGATTTGAGTTTCTTTCACTCCCCTCCTCTCCATTCAAGATCAGGTTAAATGTACATGTGAGGTCAGCAGGAGCATATCAGTAGATAAGTTCCCTTTGTTTTGCTATTTCTTTTCTTTTCCTTTCTTTTCCTTTTTTTTCTTTTCTTTTTTGTCTATAGGAGCCGATAACAGATATTTGAATTACTAACATTTCTTTATGAGTTCTGTATTGCCATTTTTTTAATAAATAATTAACGACTTTTAGACTGGTTTAGGTGCAAAGCTCTGGAGTTTATTTTTATTCAGAAAAGAGATTTTTGACTTTTAGCAAACAAGCTTCCTTCCTCTCCCCCTGCCGCCTCCCCCCCCCCCTGCAATTCTGGCAAACCCTGGCTTTGACAGTTTGTCCAAAAAAATCTCTCCCCTGTATAAAAAATTTGCAAAACTGTGTGAAAATATCTGTGCCTATAGGAGGATTAAGAGGATCTCACAGTGCTAATATATAGCACTTGCATGATCGTTTGTACAGGCCTTTCTTTTAGACCAGCATTGTCATTGTATCACTAACTTGAATCTTGCCCTTACTTTTGCCTGGTCAGTACAGTGGTATGTATATAAAAAATGTGTGTAACCTACGTAAACCTAACTGAAGCAATTTAATGATACATTTAAGACACTTAGAAATTGTAACAGCATGCCGTGATAGATTGCAAGTCTGGTGCTATTATGCCAAAATTGGTTCCTTGCCCCAAAAAGTCTTCCTTCAAAACCATTGTCCAGTTCCTACTCAGAAAAATACTTCTTCAGTTTGACAGTCATCTTTAGATTGGTCTTTTGTGTTGTCACCTTACTGTTTAGTTTCATATATCTCTAAATTACTCTTTCTTGCTAAGGGTATCTGCTTTTATGTTGTAAGTCTAAGAGAAAGCTAACGATTTCTGCAGAATATGGTTAAAGGCTTGTGGATTTTCCATTGTGAATAGCATATGGTAATTCCTACATATGGTAGCAAATGCCTCCAAACCTGCCAGATATGGTGACTGAGTTGCTGTCTCAGATTCAAATGTTCACTGAGTATTATATATGCAAGTGGGTGTCTCTAACCTCTTTCATTTGCTTCACCACAACTAAAGACAGCAGGTCTGAGTCACTATTTCTCTCGATGCTCCTTTCACGTTTTTGCTTGTGTACTTAAAAGAACTTCTAAGTAGTGCTAGTCCCTAAGAGTAGTTGGTAAACAGGTACCTGGGATCCATGAGAGTTTTGTCATAACAAAATTTGTGGGTCAACTGATCTGTGACAATGAGAGAACACAGGAGGAGGAGGAGGAAGAATGTGGCTCTAAGCCAGTGGTCACCAACCAGTGGATCAAGATCCACTGGTAGATCTTGGAGCCTTCTGGAGTCAATCCAAGGCTGGGGTGGGCGGCTGAGTCCCTGCATGTGTGCACACATGCACCCCAGCCCAACAGGTCAGTCCATGGGGGAGGGAAGGCAGGGCTAGATTGAAGCTGCCGGGGTGAGGGGGAAGTGCCACAGAGGCAGGAGCGGGGGTAAGTAGACTGGGGCCCCGGCCGAGTGAGACTTACCTGCTGGGGAGGTGCGCCCCCAAATAATTTTTTCTTCCTCTGCCTCAATCTACCTCCCCCACCTTCCCTTCCCACACGCTTACCTGCTGGGCAGGGGGGAGGAGGGGTGGCAGTGGTGCACGGTAGATATTGGGTTGCTTTTAAATGCCAAAGGTGATCTCCTACTTGAAAAGGTTGGAGACCACTGCTCTAAGCCGCCTACTCACCTGCAGATCCTGGACTGCTGAGATAGGTGGAGAGTATTATAACAGCCCTGGCTTGTAAGTTATGAAAACCATCTGAGCCCTGCCTGAAGTATCCAACGTGCTCTGTCCTGGCACCCACACCTGTTAGGGTTTGTGAGGGACAGTCTTCTGGTTCTTTTGTGCATGACCCATAGTGCCACTCAGTTCATTTTATGTGGGACAGAGTGGTGGGAGGGATGAGGATCTTGCCTTTATTTCCTAATTTCTCAAAAATATTAATGAGGTGTTCATTGACTCTTTCTGTGGCAAGAACTGCTAAAATGGCTCCTGATAGAAGATGGCTCAGCCCGTCGAGACCACATCTAACTAATTTGCTTTTAGTATTATTGAAAAGGAAACAACTTGCTCCTTGTTCACCCCCAAATACTTTGGATCTCAAATTCTGTCACATCTAAGAGCTGCTGAGAATATGGGTGATATATATAATGTCTTCAGGTGTGATTTTTTTTTTTTCCTTTTTCTTCTGTGGTGAAGAATCAGTTCAGATGCGTGCAGTCTGCTCAACTCGGCAGACTGAACTGATATTTGGTAGCTAAAGTTCCAGTTATTCTAGGGTTTTGTGTCTGTGGAGAGCCACTGTAAGACTCCCTGACATAATGAGCTATTTTAAGATGTCATGTCTAGATCTGACTCTAGATGTAAACCTTCATGTCTTTTCTGAGACTGAACTACAGTAGTGATAGGTATGATGGCATCTTTCAGTGAGCTGCTAATCTTGACCTCCTGGCATACCTTTAGTGTGGCTCTGTAGTTGCCCTGCCAAATGTCTGAGCTGCTTGCTTTTTACTGCTCTCATTTTTGTATAACTGGTTCTTCATGAAAGAACTGTCATTTCTTTAAGCTAAATTTCTTGGTTTCCCCCATAAATCTAGAGAGAATTCTACCTTGTATCCAAAGCTTCAAAATCCTTCTACACAGATTACATTTCCTGAATGCCGTGGAGCACTTGAGAATCCTCTTCAAAGATTAGAGACACAAACCTGAGCAGCAGTTGATGCCGTTTGGTGAGGTGAGAATGGAAAGCCTGCGTCTCAAGTTGCTATTGCAAAATTAAATAAATCCTGCAATTTTGGAAGTTTAAACAGCAAGAGAAAAAGAGAGCTCCCAAAGAGCTTGCTTCATATTAGCTCTAGCTTCATATCCACAATTGGCCTTGAGAGAGAGGTGAAGGATTAGAAGTGAATTTTGCAAGCTGTATTTTTCCCTATCAAGTCCTTGCAAGTCAAGGCTTAAACAGGCTATGTGGAAAGTTATCTTTGGCAGAATCATAATTGTATTGGGATTTCTTGTTAGTGATACTAGATCAGAGGAGAAGATCAGGTTCTGCAATATGGGTCCTCACCAGTGCTGAACTTGCAGGAGAGGTCTAGGAAGGGAGAAGTGCACTGTTAAGATCTTATTGCTTAATTATACAAGGACCTACATCTACTTAGGGTCAGCCTTAAGGTGCCCTCAAATCCATGTGTGCCATCTTTGCTGAAAAGCCCATAACTTAAGTGTCTAAGGTCAGCCTTCTCCTGTGTGCCCTCTACAATGCCCAGGTGAGTTCCCAACACGTAGGCTATAAGTGTGGAGGTCCACTGGCAGCCGTCCCACAACTCCCAGCACTCCTGACCCTTGGACCCTCTGCATTCCACACTCTGTCTCTACTCCTCGTAGTTAAAGCCAAGTACAGGAGGATAAAGCAGAAGAGCTCTGCTTCAAGAACATGAAGAAACATGGAGATGGTCTTGGTGAGGCCCTTATGATAAGATACACTGTACATGGGAAAGGGCATCTTGTAGTTTGGGCTGACTAAGAATAACCTTCAACGTTGCCCCTAAATCATTCTTTGGCTTGTTTCGGAGTTGCCCAGGTAGCCATGGAGAGTCCTTCTCAAAACCTGGGCAGAAGCTCAGTACTCTGGATAGTATTCCTTCTCAATTAAAGCAGGTGGAAACCCATGTTCAAGGAGGAAAGCTCAGCTGCTTGCACAGCCTATGGTGGCTGCTACAGCAGCTTGAACAAACTGCCTCTGTTTCTGCTCAAGGATACTTTGAGGACAGCATATGAAACTCACACTTCGATTGTATTTTGGGTTGCAAACCATTTTTGTTAGCTGTTTTACTTCTGTTGGCTGGGGTTTATTTACAGCATATAGTTGCTTCTTTCTGCTTTGGTGTGGCGGTTACTAGGAATGAAGTGTTTGCATTCCAAGAACTGTCTTCCCCTTCTGTATTTGACATTGGCAGTGCAGACATAGAAACTAGATGTTAAAATAAATGCTTGGATGTATTGCAAGAAATATACAGCTATGTTAACATATTCTTTCATGTCAAAACATTTTTGTCGGATTCCATTCAGCCTTTTGCCAAAAGGTTTTTTTTTTTCCCTGTCCCCCTCTTACTTAGCTAGACAAATGTTGGTTTTGAGCAGGGAAACTAGCAACAAAAATAAGCCTTGTAACAACAAACTTTTGTTAGCTGCAGAGAATGTACACTTCCATCAAATTCCATGTGCTAGCATGGTGATTTTATAATGTATTCCCAAGAGCAAAAGGGCAACATAGCTGCTAGCTTGAACTGGCAACAAAGATGCAACTGGCAGTCTATGACTATAAAGAATCTTTGTAGCTTTAGCTATGGATATAATGCTGTTAAATAAAATGTTTCTAATTCAACCTTTGCAAAAAGGATCATTAAAAATGACATGATTCAGAGGTGCCTGGTGTACTTCTCCAGTCTCTGAATGATAAAACTGATTCTTGGTGTAAGGACAGCATCAAACTCATAATGGTGCAGTTCTGATTCTTGTTTCTCTGATTGTAAATTTGAAATTGAAACCTGTTACTTTTACCAAATATTTTCTCTTCCAACACATGGTTTGTTACTGTGAGATTGTCTAGAAATTAGGAACTGACTTTAAAGAACATTTAAATGTTTGCTTGGGAAGAGGGAAAATGAACAGGCTATTGGTAAAAGCAAATGCTTCATAAATGCATCCAGGTTGAGAATTAAATGCCTGGTTAGCACTTCTTTCATATGACTTCAGTCATGTAAAAATTAATATTTCCTTTAAAGATGCACTGATGGTACAAACCACTTCAGCTTTCACTAGTGACACTCCAGAGATCTTTTAATATGGCTGTATTTTTAATAAGGCCTGTGTAAGATATCAGACTGACTATTGTGCTTGTCCTGTTACATAGCTAGTAGAAGGAGAGGCAACAGCAGGTTTTTGCTTGCTTTTACACACTACCAAGAATATGCCCCAACTTTTGACATTGAGGAAAAAGCAAGGGGTGAGGACAATTAACTTCCCAAGCTCTGTCAGTCTTTGGCCTCAATATTGACTGGCGTTGACACAAACTAATGCTAGTTCTCTGGGAAACTGAGTAAGACTGCTTACTCAATTCATGTAAGCCACTGTGGCAGATTAGTACATGGCTCAGCTACTAATACCAATCTACTAATCACATGTTGTTCTGTGAAGACAAGACCATTTTGGTTGTAAAACTGTCCTGTGGTTGGGAGAGATTATTGCATCTAGCAGATGGCTAGTAATGGAGGCCCGTTAAACTTTGATCTTCCATTTAAATGGCAAGGAGCTGGCTGCCAAACAGGGAAATTCACTCTCTTAGGTGTCTGGTAAACCAGCAGTGGAGACTATTTGCCTGATGGGTTTGGGAGCCTATAAAAGGATAGCTTTCACCAGGCATTTTGAAAACTAAACAAAAACTACAAGGCAATGTTGTGCAAGAGGAGAAAAGAGATCCTGGTTTCTGTAGAAGACAATGGCCAAGACCAAAAGATTACTTGGGAGTGATGAGGACTGAAGAAGGGAATTGCATGCAGGTATTTCATCACTTTACCTAGATTGATGTTGACCTGTATGCCTTGTATGAGTAAAGTGTGTTTGTTTTTGTAAAACCCTGCTTTAATTGGTGTGGATCCCTGAAGGGTAAAATAAACCAGAGGGCCCAGTAGGGCAGAGCTCTTGGAAGGAGTGTAGTTAAGTTACGTACCTGTCCTTGGGCCCTTTGTCATCACTGGTGAAGTTCAGGGCAGCTGGATTATATAACTTCCAATTAGTATGCCAGAGAGGCCCTAGTGAAAGATGGTACTGAGGCTGGTTCAGTTCCTGAACAGCTCAAGAGTAGATGCTTCCAACTTGTAGGTCCAAAAATGGCTGTCTGTTGAGCATCCAGCGGGGAGAGCTTGACTTAGAACCGTTGTGGGAAAAAACATGCTGTAGAATTTGGAATCAGGTCAGGTAGAAACTTTATTTTGATAGCTATCGGAGAGAGACCCTTACAGGAAGATTTCTGCTGTGGCCTCTCTGTTTTACATCCAGGGCAATTAACCTTTTATAGATTCAAGACAAAGGGTTGCCTAAACTAACTTTTCCCGCCTTGGGGCTATCTGTCTTGTGTCCTTCAAGACAGTTTAATGGTCATCTTCCTCTTATCTAAGGAATTTCTCTCTCCCCCCTTGAGGCCTTAGCCATCCTTTGCTTCCACATTTCCCCCCTTTGAGACTTACAAGTCTCATCTTATTCTATTTCTATTCTCATGAGTCTCTCTATTTCATCTTGCATCTTTCTATATCTTCTTTCAATCTGCTCACATCTTTTTAGTACCATCATTTTAGTTTCTGTGGTGTGTTTTCTTTCATTTTCCTTCTGCTGATTTTGTTCAGATATTTGCAGGAACATTAATCTATTCCCTGGTTGGGTTTGCTTAGATATGTAGCTTAGACAACAGCGTACAAGCATGAAAATTACACATATCAGGACGATAATAATAAAGAATATCAATAATCCATGAATAATGGTGGATCCTAAGGAGCCAAAAAGGGACCTAAACCATGAACTTAAATTCCAATCGTCTGGCTCATGTAATTTGGCTGCTTCCTTTTGAATATGTTCAGCCAAATCTTGTATTTTTTCGGAATTATCAGGGATGTAAGTACAGCATTCTTTACCAATTAAAGCACAGACTTCTCCTTTGCTGGCTAACATGTAATCTAAAGCAAGTCTGTTTTGTAAAGTCATCTGTCTTATTTCCTTCATTTCATTATTTATTTCGTGAAGACCAATAGCAGTAGCATTAGCTATCTTCTCTAGGGATGCTGCAACTTTCTTTATTTCAGACATGGCTAAGCCTGTGCCATAGTTGGGAAACATGATTCCCCCAAATCTCTGAGGTTCTGTAATTTCTCGCATGTTGCAAATTTTTCCTTTTGGCAAGTAAGCTCTAACAGCAATAGCGGGATATTTTGCAGAGACATAGCATGTTCCTTCCCATCCAGAAGGAAGGTGTTTATAGGCCTTGTCTCCACATGTGAAATAATGGTCAGCCAGTGCAGTAAACCCGTGGCTATCATTACAGCATGGTCTCATCATCCATTGTGTATAATAACCTGAAAATCCACTTTGTTTGGGAGTATAACTAGATATCCAGGAACCATTAGAGAACCACGCTCCATTTATCTTAAATTCTGTCTCACATTTACTGATTCCTACTGAAAATTCAGATCTGTTACAGGTCTAACAAAATTTTCCCAGGGTGGCATAGGCTAACCGTATATAATCAAATCGGTTACATTTTATATCCTGCCAGGTTTCATTTCCTTTAAAATCTGAATAGTAAGGGGCCGACATTTATGTGGTGTTTAAAGGTGTTGATATCATGGGTATTCCCCTGGTAGAATGAATAGGGGCATGACTGCATACCCAACATTGAGAAACATTTAAGTCCTTTGCAAATTGGTAAGATAATTGGAGGAAAACATTTTGGTGATGAAATACTGACCTTCTTGATCTATTCTGCAATATTAAGTTGTTTATTATGTTTTCTTCAGTTACTGAGTCTTTAGATTCATGTAGGATGATCCAAACAAGCAAATTAAGAATTACCCAAGTCACGACCAAACAATCCCATCTCGGGAATCAGGAACTAGGTGGAGGCCTTTTTCCTTTCCCGGAGGGCATAGTGGTGTCGCGGGGGCACATCTTCTTCACTCTGTAGTGGTAAATCCTCTTCGTCAGTGGGCGCTATGCTCACCACTGGTCCTGAATTCTTCTGCTGGCAGGAGCTGAGCTCACTACCAGCTTGTGGAGTCTTTCTGTCCAGTTGGAATTCAGCTGCTTCAGGGTCCAATGGAGGTGAAACTTTTTTACAGTGCGAGGCGTGAGTCCACGTCTGGTGTCCTTGGCAATGAACGGCAGTGTTAGTGGTTAGGAGCACCTGGAAGGGGCCCTTCCATCTGGGTTGGAG
Organism: Alligator mississippiensis; assembly: GCF_030867095.1. Taxonomy (NCBI): domain Eukaryota; kingdom Metazoa; phylum Chordata; order Crocodylia; family Alligatoridae; genus Alligator; species Alligator mississippiensis. Next base: position 82,599,463 of record NC_081829.1, on the reverse strand, counting down.
TGAGTTTTTTCGTTGATGAACCTTGATATATACCCAGTTTCCAGGCTCAAGCGAATGGCACGGGACATCTGCAGCAGGTGGCAGCGCTTCCTGAACCTGTGAATGAATAGATCTGACACATTTCATTAGTGCCTTACAGTAATTTAAAACAGTTTCATCATCCAACTGAAGATTAGTCTGATGAGGAAATGGGGGTGGTGTAGTGGCCATTCTCATGGGATGCACCATGAGAATTTCATGTGGGGACAGTCCATGTTTTCTGTTGGCAGTGTTTCTAATGTGCATGAGTGCCAGTGGCAATGCATCTGGCCATTTCAAGTTAGTTTCAGCACAAATTTTAGACAGGTGTGTTTTTAAGTCAGAGTTTTTTTGCTCTACTGCACCACTGGATTGGGGATAGTAGGCACAGTGCAGGTGCTGATGTATTTTCAGGGCCTTACAGATGTTTCTAACAATCTGCCCTGTAAAGTGTGTTCCTCGGTTGCTGTCTAGCATGAGTGGCAGGCCAAATCTGGGGATGAATTCTTTCAAAAGTTTCTTTGCTACAGTGGTGGAGTCTGCATGTTTACAAGGATAAGCTTCTACCCAACCAGAGTACATATCAATAATGACAAGAATATATTCAAAAGAACAACATTTTGGCATTTGAACAAAGTCCATTTGCAAATTTACGAAAGGTCCCCAAGGTGGGGGGTGTGCCGCTTGTCTAGTTTTAACCTTCTGACCGATGTTATGGGCAAGACAAATGGGACAAGTGCTACAGTACTGCTGTGCCATAGAGGGAAAATTTGGGGCAAACCAATCACGCTGTATTGTCGTAATCATCCCCACTTTGCTTGTATAGGGCACCAAGTGGGCCAGACAAGCAAGGTAAGGTAGCAAAGCCTTGGGCGCTACCAGGCGGCCGTCCGGGGAGCGCCACAAGGTGTCAGGATGCAACTGACAGTCTTTTTTTTTTAAATTTTGGAGCCTGGTCTTGGAACAGGGCCAAGTCGGAGAGATTGGCCAACGGAGACTGGTCTGCTAAAAGGCAAAGAAAAATATCATTAGGAGCCTGAGGGCCAGAAAGGGCCTCATTCTTAGCCGCATGGTCAGCTAGGGCATTTCCACATGTGACATCATCATTAGGGATTTCATGGGCTTTACATTTAACAATAGCAATAGCAGAAGGCAATAGGAGAGCATGTAAAAGAGCATCGACATAAGAACCATTAGTAATCTGAGTCCCAGCCGAAGTAAGGAATCCTCTTTGTTTCCAAAGTTGACCAAAGTCATGTACGACACCGAAGGCATATCTGGAATCAGTGTAGATGATGGCAGATTGACCCTTAGCTAAGGTACATGCTCAAGTGAGGGCTACCAGTTCAGCCACTTGAGCAGAGCGGGCATGAGGCAACTGGTAAGCTTCTAAAACTTGGTGCTGATCACAGACTGCATAGCCAGCAGTGAGCTGTTCTTTGGAGTTTCTCAGGCAGGATCCATCTACATATACCAGGAGATCTGGGTTCTGTAGTGGTGTATCTTTAAGATCGATACGAGGGGTCAAAAGCTGGGTAGTTACAGTTAAGCAATCATGAGGTTCTCCCTCTGATGGGGTAGAAGTAGGGAAGCAGGATTCAGGATAGAGCAGTGTGTTACAGTTGCATTGGCAGCTGAAAGAAGAAGCTTTTCATATTTGGTAAGTCGGGAGTCAGAAATATGTTGTGTTTTGCCTTTCAGGAGCAGGGCCATAACAGCATGGGGAACAGCAACAGTTAATGGGTGTCCAAGAACCAAGGAATCAGCCTTTTCAACAAGCAGGGCAGCAGCAGCTACAGATCGGAGACAGGGTGGAAGTCCTGCTGCAACAGGGTCTAGGGCAGAGCTATAATAGGCAATGGGGCGTTGCTTGTCACCATGAAGCTGAGTGAGCACCCCTAGGGCAATGCCATCTTGTTCATCGCGATACAGGGTAAAGGGTTTCTTGTAATCAGGAAGTCTTAAAGCAGGTGCTCTGGTGAGGGCTTGCTTGATCTGAATAAAGGCTTGTTCGGCTTCTGGAACCCAAGGTAGTGGTTCAGGAGTAGAATCAAGGGTAAGGGCCTGTAGGGGTTTGGCGATGGAGGCATAACCCATAATCCATTGCCTGCAATACCCAGCCATCCTTAAAAATCCTCTCATTTGTTTCCGGGTAGTTGGTTTAGGGACTTGGAGGATGGCATTAATTCGGGATTTGGACAGATGTCTTTGTCCTGCTGAAATATCATGCCCTAAATAATGAACTCTGGGTTGGAATAATTGCAGCTTGGCTTTGGAGTCCTTATGTCCCTGAGAGGCCAGGGCAGTGAGTAGGGTGAGGGAATCCTGTTTACATGCTTCCAGAGGAAGTGAGGCCAGCATAAGATCATCTACATACTGGATTAGTGTGGAGCCCCCCTTGAATTCTATAGCATCTAAATCCTTTTTGAGGATCTGGGAAAGTCCCAGATGGTCCCACAAGGTGGGACTTTCAGTATACCCTTGTGGAAGTCAAGTCCAGGTGTACTGAAGACCTTGGTAAGTGAAAGCAAACAAAAACTGACTATCAGGGTGAACAGGAATAGAAAAGAAGGCAGAACAGAGATCTATTACAGTGAAGTGAGTAGCAGTAGCAGGAATACAGGATAGTATAGTGGCTGGGTTGGGAACAACTGGGAAAGTAGGTAGGACTGCAGCACTGACAGAACGAAGGTCTTGTACAAAGCGATAAGTATCTCAACCGGGTTTTTTAAGAGGAAGGATAGGAGTGTTGCATGGGCTACGGGTCAGGATGATGATCCCTTGTTCAAGGAGGGAAGTAATGACAGGTCGAATGCCCTCCTCGGCTTCTTTAGAAATAGGGTATTGCGGAACACAAGGGAGAGGTTTGGCAGGATTGAGAGTGATGTGCACAGGCTCTGCGCTGAGCATGTGGCCCACCTCATTGGCGTGAGTAGGCCAAAGTTGTGAAGGGACTTGAGCCAACAGTTCCTGTTGCAACGAGGAAGTGTCAGCTTCAAAATCATCCTCCAGTTGTTCTTGTAACAGAGCCAAAAACTCAGTCTCCCTTGGTTCCGGCACTTCTAGGTATATGCCATCTGGGGAACAGTAGATGACACAGCCCAATTTATACAACAAATCCTTTCCCAAAAGATTTACAGGGGTAGAGGGGCTAAGCAAAAAGGCATGTGTCTCAGAAATGGGACTGATAGAGACAGAAAGGGGTTTGGAAACAGAGTGGGGTATAGGGTGTCTGCTAATGCCGACAGCATTAACAATTTTTTCAGAAAGAGGTATGTTAGAGAAATCAGAGGCTTTTAAAGTGGAGAGGGAAGCTTCTGTGTCTACCAGGCAAGATATAATCCTGCCGTTTACAGAACAATTAAGAAAAGGACCAGATTGGTCAAGTGAAATAAGTGGGGCGATGATGTCATCCCTCAGGCTGTCCTATGCTTGGGTAGGGAAAGGAGGAATATTCTGAAGTTCAGCTGGTGCAGTGAAAACTCGGTCAGAAAAATATTCTTGGGACCCTTGTGGTGCTCAGTACTTAGGTATACCTCCGGGTCGATTTGGGCACTCTGACTTCCAATGACCCTCCTGTTTGCAATAATTACATTGAGTGCCATACTTGGAAAGGTTCCTAGCCTGGCCTATGCCCTTACCCCATCCTCTGTTTAGCATTCCCAGTCCTCTTCCCCTTCCCCTTCCTCGTTGTCCGCCCCTACCGGCTTGAAGTTGCTGAATCTGGAGGGCCATCTATCTAGTTTTATTGCTATCCTTAAGTCTTTCTGCCTTATGGAAAAAATGTTGCGCAGCTGCCAAAACCTTCTCTAAAGTTTTGGCTTCCCAGCCTATAAGCACAGTTTGAATTCCTTCTGAAATTTTTGGTTGGAGTCCTTGTACAAAAGCTGCCACTACAGCCTGTCGGGCATTTTCAGCAGCATTAGTCATGCCTGAATGGCAATCAAAACAATTTTTAAGTCTTTCCAGAAAGTGAGCTGGGTTTTCATCCCTTGTCTGTTTACAAGCATTAATTTTGGTCCAATCAGTCTTTTTGGGGCAAACTTCAAGGACAGCTTTTAAAAGGTCTTCCCTACTGAGCTCCAACTCTGGTCCAGTGCCGGGATCCTGTGCTGGCCATTTAGCCTTTTCTAACACACGTTGTAAGGTTTCACGGGGTAATGCAGCATGTAAAAGTTGGTTCATATCAGCCCATGTGGGGTTGTAACAGTCAATTACTACTTGAAGTTCTTCCTGGAATCTTACAGGGTCATCTCGAATCTTAGGGAATCTCTGTGCTAAATTAAACAGATCAGTAGCGTGCCAGGGAGCATGTACAGTTACTATCATTCCCCCTGCTTGACCTACACCTGGCATTTGTCGGAGCGGGGCCTGGAAGGCTTCCTGGCCACTACGGATGCTACTTCTGAGATTGTAGGGTGTCTTAGGCGTGGCGGGCATCGGAGTTTCATAGTTCTCCTTGCCCAATACCTTTTTCAGGTGAACTGAAGTTCGAGTGTGCTCAATGACTTGCCAGGGCGTTGAGGTGCTGGGATGTGGCAGTGGTTCTGAGATGGAGGAAGGTGGAAAATAACCTGGAGGGGGAGCTGACGGCCTTGGTTTGTTTTCTGGTTCAGATGCGGCCGGATTTTCAGCTAAGGCTGGATTGATACAAAAGTCTAATACGTCTTCTGGAGGTTCAGTTAGTGGGGGTACCCCTTTCAATACTGGGTATAATGGACTGCAGTTTGAATTTAGGGGTGCGGCCAATTTCTCCTGTGTTTCCTTTAATTGTTGTTTACATTTTTCCTGCGAGTCTTTCAGGCTCTTGGTCTGAGACTCGGTGTACCTTTTTGACATCTCTTCATACCAATCGAAAAATGCATTCCACTGGCATCGAGGAGTTTTGGATCCATGGGACTCTAACGTCCCTCTTAAGTGCACTATTTTATCTAGATTGAATGTGCCTTCCTCAGGGAACTGCTTGGAAGGATCATCCCTGGTATACCAATACCACTTATCCGGGTACTTGCAAGTCTCGGGAGAATAATGTGTGTACATATAGTACGCCGGAGTTCCCTTAGAGGGGAATGGCACTTGCTTTGACTGTCTTGTACCCATTTCACAATCACACAGGGAAAGACAAGACAAGGGAATGGCTTATTGAGGAAGTCCGTGCCAATCCGAACTTCAGCCTGCAATGCTGCCGAGGTGAGTTCTGGATTTGGCAACGGCTCATAAACAGACCGTTTATCTACACGGTAGAATAAGGGTGGGGGAACAACAAAAAGAGTCCACTAAAGTTACAGAAACCTGCTCGTAGGCCCGTCTGATGACCGAGGCTACATGCCGTCAGGCAGTGGATCTATAGCGGCTCATGAATGGAGGGGGGGAACACAAGACACAGAGCAAAACAAGAGGGTGAGGGACCAGTGAAAAGTTCACTGGGGAGGAGGGAAGGGTTGATTTTTCTCTCTCAACCTTGGCTCCCAGTGACTCTTCTTTCACCATGCACCCTTGCATTCGAGTTGTGCCGGTCATCGCCCAAACCGGGCTCGCGTACGTCTCGGGGTGGCTGCACGTGGTTTCAGAATTTGCCCCGGACCAATTCCAAATCACCATTCAATCAGGGTCACAATCTTATTCCCATCACCCACTCAGACTTCCTAAAGCCCAGTGTTGTGCTGAATGCAAGTGCTTGTGCAACAGAGAGATTCTCCCTACCAGTTATGCGCGCTTTCCAGAGACAGACAGAATTTACCAGATTAGTATGACCGGTCTTGGTTCTACACTGACCTGTAACAAAGGTTCGAATCCAGCTACCCAACACGAGCAGGGAGCCTATGAGCAGTCCTCCTCCAACACCCCAACAGAGATTTAAAAGGCCTCTTACCTTTATTGGTGGCGCCGGGATTCAGCGGGGAACGGCTCTCGGTCCTCCAAACACGTCGTTGGCTGTGGATCCGAGTCATGGCACCATTTAATTGTCGTGGAAAAAAACACACTGTAGAATTTGGAATCGGGTCAGGTAGAAACTTTATTTCGATAGCTATTGGAGAGAGACCCTTACAGGAAGATTTCTGCTGTGGCCTCTCTGTTTTACATCCAGGGCAATTAACCTTTTATAGATTCAAGACAAAGGGTTGCCTAAACTAACTTTTCCCGCCTTGGGGCTATCTGTCTTGTGTCCTTCAAGACAGTTTAATGGTCATCTTCCTCTTATCTAAGGAATTTCTCTCTCCCCCCTTGAGGCCTTAACCATCCTTTGCTTCCACAGAACTAAGGCAGACATAAGTAGCATGCCAAATGGTGATCATTTTGCAGTTTGGATTAAGCTTCACCGGTAACCAAACCTTGCAGTCACTAAATTGCCCAAGATTTATCATTTTGAATCCTGAATTTGAAAGGTTTCTGTTCTAAGATCATGCAGCCCCTCGGTGTACAGAACTCCTTGGTGTACAGAAAATAGATTCATACTTTAGAGTTGTACTGACTTGTGCAGAATCTCATTTTGATTTTTAACTATGAACTGTGTATCTTGACAAAGTGGTACTAAGTAAGTACTCCAGTTCACAGAATGGTAAACTGAGGTACAGATCTTTTGGCTTACACAAACTTGCCTGACTTGTACAGTAAAAGGATGACACAGGAGTCCTAATTCCTAAGTCTTTAATGATATACACAGAACAGTCCTCCCACAATTCTCTTTTATTGGATATGTTTTCTTGAATTTTATTTTTTATTGATTGCTTAGCTGAACAATGCTTTAGTGTTTATAACAGCGCCTTCCATTCAGAGATCTCAAATCATTTTCAAACATTAGGTTATGTTTTGTTAGACCCCAGTGATGTCAGCGTCTCAAGTCAGGCTTATTATCCGCCACCTTAGATGTGTGAAAACAGTGTCACAGAGGACTCGTATGACTTGCGTGACAAATTGTTGTCAACGTTGGGAATGGATTGTACAGTTCCCTAACTCAGTCGTCATATCTAGTCACTAGCTGTGCTACCCCTTCACACCATAACTATATTTCTTCGTCACATTAACTTTATAAAGAAATGCAGGAACATTTGTTTAGTAGTTTTGTATGCGGTAATTCTGAAACAGGCTTGTTGCTTGAACAGGTGTTCATTTTGGAAGGCTCAGCAGTACAAATTGCTCAATTTCCTGCTGTTCGGAAGGGTTTAGTTATGTGCTACTTTTGTGCTCAACCTCACAGACATTCTCTGGGAGTGCCAGCATGTTAATTAAATAAGCAGTTTTCTTGCTGGAGAGCATTGTAATATTACCAGAGAGGCCCACTCGAATGTGAAAGCTGCCCAGAGAAGCCCTGAGGAGTTACTTAAATTTAGAGAACAATATACGGTACCCTTCAAAAGCAAAGCACAATTGTGTGAATATATACTGTACATAGAGCTGTAAAATGGCTGTGTACCTCTCTGAATAGAGGAGAGTTTAATTGTTGTGGGCTCAGAAGTCCAAGAGCAATAGGGAGAACACTTAGTTAAGAAAAGAACTATTCTTTTTAAATTAAATGTCAAGGCTTGCAAAAAGATGCATGCTTATTCATTCCTGTAAGTCCTTCAACAGAGTATGAGAAGCATCTAAACAGGCTTTCACACATTTTTATCTGTACTTCTGCTCTGGCTTCAAGAGAGAACTACCTGCTTGTAAAATGAGTGCTCCACGTGAGAAACGTCCTATCAGCCCAGACTATTGGTCCATCTAGTCCCAGATCTGGTATCTGCTGCTGGTCAGTACGAAGTCCTTCATAGGAAGGTACAAAGGCGTTGTGGACTATTAATCTGACCATAGTGTGGCATTTTCTTCATAAGTTCTTCAGTTTGTTGTTCTCTTATGACCTGAATCATGAGGGTCTAAATCATTAACACTCTTTCAATTTATCTCATAAAACTGTGGATGTTCTCATTACCCCAAGAATGGCTTCAGGGATCTTGAACCCATTAGTCGCTTCCAGAGGTTACCCCGGGTGGGGTAGGGGAGGCTGGGACCAGCAACTGTGCTGGCCTCAGAAACCTTACCTGGGGACATTGGAGATCTCCAGTAGGGAGCCTGGCCAGCAGCTGGAGCATGGCTTTGGCCAGTCAGGCTCTGGTTTTGGGCAGTTCATGCTGCCACCATGTGTGCCCTTCCCCTCCCACCCCTCCCCACTGCTTTTTTTAGTGTGGGGTTTTTTTACCCCAGGATTTTCCAGGGTCAGTCCTCTAGTTAAAGGCTAGCTTCTTGTCCCATTCTCAAGCCTTTGACTTGTCCAGGCATCTCCATATTTACTATAGGGAAAAAATTAGTTTTGTGCTCAGGTTAAATTGCCAATCCATGGGCAAAGTCAGAGGCAAGATGCACAATTAACATATATGCCCTACCTAGATTTGGAATGTGCCACGGACTAGTGCATGCCTCCTTTTAAGTCTGCAGTTCTAGCCAAAACGTTAGGATACCAATTACTGCTCTCACATGGGAAGCTTGTGCCCCTGGGGTTGATGCACAGATCCACTACACCATACAATATTAATAATTAATTTGGCATTAAAATGGCATGCAGAGGGCATCCCTCAGAGCTTTTTGTTGGGGAAAGACATTTGGTCTCTAGTAGCAAGAGGACCAAAAATAATCCTGTTACTACATGCAATGCTTATGTGTGGGGAAAGGCAGAGATAGTAAATGAATTCATAAGACACCACTTTTGGGTGTGCACAGCAAAACCCATGGCACAGATGCTGTTAATCTTAGCATATAACCAAGGCTGGTTTGTGACAACTCTAAGTTGCTGACCACCCCGTGACTGTTTTCAAAAGAGTAGTACAATAAATGAGTCTGCAGACCAGCTACCTCCTCAGGGAAGACTCCCTCACTGTTCACCCTCACTGTTCACCTCACTGTTCACCTGTTGACTGCAAGGCAAGGCTCTTAGTCAGTCTATCTGGGATACACAGCTGCATTTTTATGGAGTTTTCAGTTGATTTTTGTAAGGGGGGAGGAATTCTCTCACTCAAATTCCAATTTCAATGCAATTTCAGTGCAGTTAGGGTGCTCCTCTATCAATCTTTTCAAGAACCAAATGTGAGTTACAATTAAGTAAGGAATAAAACCTTGAACACATTGGCTGTGTCTACATGTGCGCTTTAATGCATAGTAGACTATGTTACTGCATATTAGCATAATGTCACTTTTTTACATGATGCTTTATTTTGCAGTAAAATAATCTATTGCACATTAAGCATCACTAATAAAGTGTGCAAATGCACTACTGGACATTCATCCAGCCTAATGTGCATTAATTTAGTACCTCAAATTTGAGGCACTAAATTTAATGCGCATTAGAAAAAGTACAGTAATGCACATGTAGACATGCTCGTTGTGATTGAATTGTAATAGCTGAACCTGATATGATGCTGTATCTTCCAAGTATCTCCCACAGAGGTTATCAGTAGGAGTGGGGCTAGCTTACCTCTCATTGGGTTAGAGATGGTGTAGCACTAAAATCCCTAACCCAAACTTGGGTATAGTTTGTCTCTAAATTCACACTTGCCAGTTGGGCATGTTTGTACCTAGAAGTGGTGTGCAGTCTAAGGGTCCAGTAACTGGAGTGATTCTTCTAGTGATGGGAGAAAATATAAGAATATTCTCCTATGGAGTGATCTAGTAAGAGCCACATGCAGCTATGATTCAATGAGTATTGCTGTAAAAAATCACTTTATAATTCTAGCAATAGATAAGGAGTTACTTATCCATGCAAGAGAGACAACTTTTCAGTTAATTTATCAAAGTGCTTGCAATTCAAGGCAGATCATGCACTAATAATGTTGAGCAAAGAAGATCATTTGTACTCTGGATGTTAGATACTTCAGATACAATCGATGTTATGTGGGCTAGGACTTACCTCAGTCAATACTTCTGCACTGAAGTTCCTGAGGAAGGTGATTGCCATGGCAGGATTTTAGAAGCAGCCTTATTCAAAGTTAAAAGGGTCATTTTATGTAAAGAGTGTATCAGGTTAACCACTGCACTTCAAGCCTCGTTGCCCGCTTTGAATTAATGTTTTTTAAAACGCCAAGAATTCCCTGGGGTAAATCCATACTTGCTGTACTCCATTCAGAACAAGGGAATCATGAAATCAGAGGAGTTATAGCAGGGATTCAATTGGGCCCTGAGCTTAGTTTGTTATAGACAATTGAATGCATTTCACTGAGAAGCTGAGGACTCCTTTTTGCAAGGTCTCCTAGAAAATTATCTCTGGATATTTATTTAATCTGCACTTGGAGGGACTAGTCCTGGAAAAATGACCTGCTCAGCATAGTAAAACACCAGCATAGTTGGTGTCTGGTCCTTTGGGATTATCATCTTACATCATACATAGATATTCTGATTGACTGTTTTTATTTTCTTCATTTAAGTGTATTTTGTGCATAGATAGAGACTTGTCCTCCAAATGCCTTTATTTTTATAATCTATTTCCACAAATACAACGTTAGGTGGATTGAGAAGGTAACCTGATCTTGGCTGGAGCACCAAACTCAGTCTGGAGACCTGGGTTCTGTTTCTAGTCCTGCTGCTGCCCTGTCTTTTGACCCAAAAATTCTGGGTCACTTGTGTCTGCTAAGTTTGCATTTTAAATTATGAAGTTTTAGTGCATACAAGCTAGAGCACTCAAATAGAAAACAAAGTCTTTACCCTTAAACAGCCATTCAAAGTGGCTTTCTGAGCTTGTTAAGCAGGTACTGTGACCTTTTCTCCTTCACCCTCTGTATCGTATTGAGCTCTGGAGGACAAGCACTGGATTTCATCATGTCTGTAAAGCACCTAGCACAAGGAGGCGCAGATTGTGGTCAGGCATTTGAGCTATTCCGGCATATAAATAGTAAGTTATAGGCTCTCACTTTGGACATTTCATGGGATCAGGGTGGGAAGGCCTGAAACTGCTGTGGTTGCACACAGCTGAGAGAACCACACATACAACAAAACTGAGCTCTTGCAAGAACCTGAACCTAATAAAATAGGATGACTTTTTCAATGTCCAAGGATAATTTCCTCTTGTATGTTGAATTAATTTTGTCTTTATTTTGTTTTTCCATGTCTATGTTGATGTATATTAATCACAGCCATTTAGATAATATAAGACAAAGGCAAAGGAAACAAAACTGGAGGCCTTTTTGTGTATGCTATTATTTTATCATACCCTCATTCTAACTGTGCTGTTTTGCTGGATGTTTCTAAAACTACAGTCTGCCGTCCTACATTATCACAGTCTGCCGTCCTACATTATCAGTGCTGTGGGATTCACTTAGAACATGGAGAACAGCTCGGCTACCCCGCCTAATTGCTATTAGCCTGTTTGCACTGCAAACAAGATTTGTGTTACAATCAGGCTGTATTTTGAGAAAAACCCAAACAAGCAGCTGTATCAAAATAAATGTTTTGTAAGCTTAACTTAATCCTTTCTAAAGCTGTATTAATGCCAACTTAAACCCAAGCCTACCTATTTTTATTTCCACTCTAGACTTATTCATTATTTGTTGTTAAATTAGAGCAGAGTCTCTTCTAGGCTAGGGAAAGATATTCAAGAAGCCGGAGCCTGAATTGATTCAACCTTTGCAGGTTAGTCTAACCTGCCTAGGTCAAACCGGTTCATAACAGGACAGACATTGTCTCTGGACTGAGGCAGTGTTGGCACACGACTGCAGTTGCTCAGGCCAGGAGCCGGAGGGTGTTATAGCATGCCCTTGGCTGCAGGGAAGTGTGCTGGGGGAGCGTGGCCAGTCCGAGCTGACCTGGCCAGAGAGGGGTTTAATTCCTCCCTCTTTATCCCACTGGCAGGGACCCAAGAAGGATCTACTTGGCACTCCCCCCATTCACTACTGCAGCAGCAGGGCACCATAGTCCCTGAAGCAGAAGGGGCAGGGCAGAGAGTTAGTCTTCCCTCTACCTCCAGTGGCAGCTGGGGCTTGCGCTCCACACATTATGACTGGGGCTGACAAGGACAGACCCAGCTGCCAGTGGAGGTAGAGGGGGGAGACTAACTTTCTACCCTGCCCCCTCTGCCTCAGGGGCCATGGTGCCCCACTGCTGCAGCAGCAAGGGGGGGGAGCATCTGGCAGACCCTTCTTGGATCCCTGCCAGTAGGATAGAAGGAGGAATTAAAACCCTCCCTGACCAGACCCCTTCCCCTGCCTGTCCCTGCTCTGGCTGGGTAGCAGAGGGGTGGGGCCAGCTTGGCTGGGTTGGAGCAGAGAGCCCAGCCCAGAGAGCATGCCGGGATGCTGGCGGTATCTGGTTTAACTTAAAGCAGCAAGGGGTCTGGGACAGACATTGCATAAACCAGTTTGAGCCAAATCAGTTAAGTCTGATACTACATTCAACTAGGTTTATCGCAAACCAGTTTCAGCCATTTTGAAACTGTTTTATGTGCACTGAACATCTGTTATGTTACACATTTAAACCAGTTTCTGATCACTTAAACTAGTTTATGTGTAATGTCTGTCCCTAGCACTAAGGATAATAAGGTACCATGTAAGGGTACATTGATTTGTCTGGGGATAAGCAAATGTCAGGGTTTTTCAAACTACTTGTTTAGTTTACCTGTAGAACTGATTGAGGACATTTTATTTCCACACTCATTTAAATCCATTCCTCTTCCTAAGAGGGTTTCAATTAGAAAAACCCAAAGTTCCTCAAGGTAGAAGGTGCAGGTTGTAGCCATGTTGGTCTAAGGACATAGGCAGACAAGGTTCTTTGGGTAAATCTGATCTCTTTTATTAAACCAACTAAATAGTTGGAAAAAAAAATTCTTAGCAAGCTTTCAGGTTTAAAAACCCTTCATCAGGCTGAGGAAGCATCTGCAGTTGGTGATCTTCATCACCAATCAGGCACAAATCCTAGTGTGAACACGGGCCAAGAGGTAGCTTAAGTTAGATCCACCATATGAAATTTTGTTGGCATAGCTATGCCAGTTAGAAGAGGGGAAAAAAATCGACCCCTTGTTAGAGCTGCGACAGAAAAATCCTCTATTGAAAGTAAAGCTTATAAAGCCATAGAGCCATTTTTTGTCATTCAGGGAGATGATTTAACTGTACGGGCTGAAAAAAACCTCCTTTTGCTGGTTTAAGTTGCATCTCCACTAGGGGGCCTTGGCAGTATACTTGTACAGATGATGCTTTTTAAATTTAGAATAAACCTTATATCTGTGCAGTTTATTTCTCCACATTTACAGGAATGTTAGACTATTTTAACAGCCTCTCTCCTGGAGATACTAGTATCATTACATCAACACAAGTCATGTGTACAGAAGCCTTTACCCTACCTCCCAAGGGCAGTGTGAGGCTTTGATGAATTCATGTTCACAAAGATCATTGAGGCCTTCGATTTAAAAAATGCAAAGGGAAAAAAAAGGTTGGTGAGAGTTAATAAAATATAAAATATTTGATTCCCTGAAATACTGTCATGGCGAAAGTGCTGTTTAGCTGAACATGAAAAAGTTCAGGCCTCGTTGGTACTGTAATATAAATAGCATATTTGCAACTGGGAATTCTTAAGCTCTTTGTGAAAGTTAACTAATCACTCCCAATGCCCCTTTGAGTAAGACAGGCTTCCTAACACAGCTGGTTCTGAAATCATGTATAACTGAGATATTTAACCATCAAGCGATGTTGGTTAGTCTACAACCAAAATGTATCGAGCATGGGTTTAATGAGATGGTGGTACGGGACAGCCTGCATCCTCCTTGTGTAATAATTTGGTATAGGAAATGAAAAATCCTCTTACCCAACTGCAACTGAAGAGGGACCACGGGTGGCAGAAATATAAGTGTTCCACTGGCCATGACAATAGCTTTTCTCTTATGAAAATTGTCATTGATGTGGGTTCTACTGGCTGCAGACGCCAATTTGTGCGTCATCCAAAAGTCCCCGTGAGTGCTGGGAATCAGAAGAATGTCTGATATTTTTGTAAGAGACAAACTCTGTTCTTTGAGTAACAAAGCAGTAAATTCTGACCAGCTTGACCTTTTTGTTTTGCAAGCCAGCTGCTCCCAAAAGGATGCCTACTAGCATGGGCGGGAAGTATTTTTTTCTCCTGCCCTCAGCATGGGTGTGAGGAGAGCAGAACTCCACTGCAGCTGCTGTATCAGTGCTAGCCTTTGTCAGGTAGAAATAGCCAGTGGGAGAGGAACTTAAAGAGAAAAACATGTCCTGCTCTAAGGTTGCACAGAGGTCCTGGCAGCATAATTTGTGCGGAGTCACTGAGGCTCCATTATGGCAAAGAAAACCAACCAGTATGTCTGTGGACTGGGTGGCTCAGGTAATTGGCAATGGAGAGCTCTTCCTTACTCGTATCAGATGTGTTCTAGAGCAGTGGTTTTCAACCTGTGGTCCGCATATCCCTGGGCATCCACAGACTATGTCTAAGGCAGGGCTGGGCAAAATATGGCCTATGGACAGGGTATGACCTGCCAACTGATTGGATCTGGCCCACAGGGGACACTTGCCAATTGATTTGACCCGGCCTGTGGCACTTCACAGGGGGGTCAAGGCTAGCCTGGAGCAGCCTGCACCGCGTTCATAGCCACCAGCCCAGCCCCAGCCAGCGCACACAGCTTCCGGCAGGGTTGCTCCCAGTGTGGCTGCAGCCGCTTGGGTGCTGCCTGCCTCTCCTTGCCTCCAGCAGCGGTTCCTCCTGCTGTGCTGCTCTAAGCTGGGAAAAGCTTCAGCTGGGCGGCTTCTGCCCCAGTGTGTGGAGCTCCAGGTCCAGGTCCAGCTCCTGACCGCCTTCTACCCACTCCGGCCACCTGTACTGGGCAGGTGGAATGGGTAGAAGGCAGCCAGGAGCTAGAGCCAGAGACCCGTGCACTGGGGCAGGAGCTGCCTGGCTGAAGCTTCTTCCTGGCCAGGAGCAGGAGGAGGAGGAGGATCTGCTGTTAGAGGTGAGCAGCACCTGGATGGCTGCAGCCACATTGGGAGCAGCCTTGCTGGAAGCTGTACACACTAGCTGGGGCCAGGCTGCCAGGTGCGGGCTGGAGTGTGGCATGGGCTTGGCCCCATGTGAAGCACTATGGGGGCAACTGTAGACTGCATTGCCTGGGTGAGCTCTGTTGCACATGCCCCCTGACCCCTCCTCCCTCCCCTCATCCCCGAATGGCTGCTGGGACCTAGTCCCCAGGCAGTACACTCCAGCGCATATGCATATATGCACATACCCCCTCACACAACCCTTCACCCCCTCACAGGTAGGGTGACCATCATAGAGGACAGTCTGGTTGTTCTCTGTCCTCTGTTGATACAAAACTTGACACCTTTACATCCTCTATTTTTCTCTTGAAGAGAAAATGACAAACCAGTGCTTGAGTTGAATTTTTCTTGAAGAGAAAAATAGAGGATGTAAAGGCGTCGGGTTTCGTATCAATAGAGGACAGATAGAGGGCATTTCAGTTTTCTGCTATGGTGGCCACCCTACTCACAGGGCAGGGGTTGTCCTGCAACACTGCCTCTTGATCCTGGCCTCCCCTGCCTATCTTGCTCCTGATCCCTGCTTCCCGCCCACCCACAGCCCCATCCCCATCCCCATCCCACATAGGGAGTTTGGGTGAGTTGTTGCAGTGGGGGTGCTGATGTCAAAACTCCCTATGTTGCCCTGGGCCCAAATAATAGCCTGCTTCTGGTCTAAGTATGGGAACAACTGCAGGATTGGAGCACAGGTTAATAGTAACTGGGCATGTTACTCTTGAAGAGAAAAATAGAGGACATAAAGGCCTTGGGTGAGATGTTTACTGCAGAGCTGCCTAATTAGCTCAGCAATAAAGCCTTCACACCTACACATGTGGACCTATTAGGCCACAGGAAACTAATAAATGCTGCTGTAGAGTACTACTTGCAAATACAAATACTACCCTGTTGCAGCATTCTTCAGTGTGCAACCATGCACGTGTGGGTGCAGGGCTGGCTGGGGCACAAGGGTGCTTCAGTGTTGGGGCTGCCTGCCAACTACCCTGCAGTGAAGCACCCTCATGCCCTAGCTGGCCCCTTTGCAGCATGAACCAGGTTGGAGCAGCCCTGGGCTGACCCTTCAGACTCCCTGCCAGCCAGGGCTGCTCCGACCCAGCTCAACATGCTGCATTCCTGGGCACGTGTAAATGCAGTGCCTGGGAGAAATAAACTCCAGTGTAATAAGTGCTGGAGTTTATTTTATCATGCTAATTTTGCATGTAGAGATGCCCACTGAAACATTGCAATTTGATATAGCTGAGATGAATTGAGACAAGACTGATGTTGTCCCAGGGGACTGGTATCTCCATTGTACATGAACAACATGTGTCCCTGGAGGCTTGCGGGGTGCAGCGACTGCTTGCAGGTGGCGGCAGCAGTGTCCGGAGCGAGTGGGGAGCTCCCGCAGGTGACTGTGGCGGTGTCAGCAGCGGGGAGGGGTGGCAACCACCCGTGGATGCTGCTGGCAGTGGTGGTGGCAGCTAGCAGTGATGAGCAACTACCCGCAGATGCTGCTGGCAGTATTGGTGGTGGGGTGTTGGTGGCAACCACCCACAGGCGCCTCCAGCTGTGTCGGCGGCACTTCTTCAAGGGGGTTCACTGCCAATCTCAAGGGGTTCACATGCATCCAGGTGCATGCCCTCTGTGTCACCAATGCCATTGTACAAATCCCAGCTCCAGCTTGGCAACTGACCCTTTCTAGCAATGTCAACAGAGGTGCCCAGCAGTTGATAGACAAGGAATGGAAGTGGACCTCTTCACCATCTCAGGAAAGGCTGAGCATGCTGATGGGAAAGGAAGAGGGAGAATTGCATTACTGCCTGCTACCCTGACTGTAACTTGGGTGCGTATAAACAGAAGACTGCAGGCTCCATCTAGGGCTGTCAGTTTGGTGCCTTTCACAGCTAGAATGATGAGATGGCAAATACTGATTGTACATGTCAGAGCTCTAATCTGCTCAAGTAGTGAAGAAATCCATGCTGATACTCCCCTCCTTGTCTTGCGCATGCATTTATGTAATAACAAGTTAACTAATTGCTTCCTAATTCACAACAGTTGTGAAATATCCCCCAGGAATGCTGAGACAGAATAAACAGAGGGCAACACTTTCCTGAGAGTTCCTGTAATTGCACATGGCCAGAGGTACTGTAAAAAGTCGATCAGTTTTCATCCTTTGCAAAAATAAGGCACAAGGTGTCTCAAACTGGCCTTTCTGAATATGTGGTTGTGTGTCACCATTCCTTTCTGATCATGTGAACCTAGATGTGCATGGTGGGCTCTGGGGACAGGTGCAGTGTTTGGTGCATAAAATCACTTTCAGGAAATGCAGTCAGAGGAAAAATCTCCCCCAAAACAAAGTAAACCGAGCTAATGCAATCCTTACTTCCCCCCACCTGAAATCTCCACTGCCTGCCCTCCTCTTCCATTCCTGTATCTTAGACAAAAGCAAAGGAGATCATACTGGAGGACAATGAACTCAGACAGTGTAGCCTAGGAGAAGTTACCTATTTCAGGCTCCAGGGGCCTCCCAATGTCCTGTGGCAAGTGAGGAAAGCAAGAGGGGATCTGCCTGAGAGCTAAGACCCATGTAGGGCTGTCTAGATGGGAGTCAGCACCTTGATTGCACTTTGTGGGGATGCTTTGTCCCTTCTGCTTCAGCCCTTTCCACTTAGGATAACAGCTTCTTTCTCCCCTCACAGCAGCTTTCTGTGGTAAGTGCTTCTCTGATAGTGTGCGCCGCATATTTGTTCTAGCTTTGGCATTTAATATAAATAGCACACTCACTACAGCTCCCTGCAGTGTTCAGGCACAGCTGGAGTTTGTTATGAAACTGGCTGTATTTTCATCACCACTGAGTTTGACCTCTGGCCCTTTTTTTGAGAGAATGCAGTCAGCTGAGCCACTGCATTATAGTTCTTGAGAGTTAGTTAAATCATGGGATGCATGTGAGGGGGATCCTTCATCAGTCTCATACTAGAAAAACACCTAGCTGCTGCTGTTTTCCCTGACCCGCCAGTAAAGCAGGAGCAATTTAGTGGCTGCCCAACAAGGCTCCCATTAATATAAGATTAGATTTCCCTGTGTTCCCTCTCTTGCTAATCACTTCTTACCTTCTGTTTATGAGCACCATAATCCACACCTGAAGCTTGACAGCACTGAACCCTATCTGGTTACTGCACTACCTTTCAACCTTACTGATCATTTTATTTATTGATGCTATAGTCTTTGAATTGCAAAAGCAAGCTCTGAGCTGGAGGATGTGCAATGTGCATGGGATAATCCCCTTGCCACCACTGGAAGGGAAATCACAAAGATTTTATGCAGAGGCGCTGAGAGAACATTCTACCTTTGTTACCATGACGGCAGTGGTATTATCTTCCTTTTCTTTTGTCTGCCTGATGCTTAATGTTGATTGTCTGAAAGTCATTGTAGATGAGAACATAGCAAGTGCTCTGTTGTCAGTTTAAAAGATAACTTGCTATCTTTTGTCTGATGGCTCTGTATTGTTGGATATATTTCTTCTTGCAAGAAAGTATTTCTCTCAGCCCCACACACATGCTCCCAATATGAAACAGGGTAGAATCAGGCTATGTGGAAATGTGTATTTTGCTTGATTTTTATATAAGCTAAGAAATGACAACCCGGTACTTGAATTGTAGGTTTACCTCTGCAGTGACTTGGTGTGTTATGTTGAATATATCACTTAATTTCTATTTGTAATAATACTGACCTACTTTCCAGTGGCATGAGGATTATGGGCAGTTATTCGTGCAGTGCTTTAACGATGTAAAGCATCCTTTGTGGTGGCTTTTCTTTTTATAGATCCAGTAGACGTAGAGTGGGATTTTCAAAAGCGCCTAAGGGATGTAGGATAATCCTGATGGAAGTAGCACATACTCAGTAATCAGGCTTGGTATGGAAATATACTATCAATTTGAAAATTATATTTAAAATACCTGGGACTGGGTTTTCCAAAGCAACTGCAAGTCCTCCAAATAAAAGTCCCAATGATTGCTGTGGCATTTTTGCTCCAAAGTCACATCAGCTTGATTGATGAAAGCCTTTCCATCGATAATTCTTGGTGGCTGTGTCTGCTAAATTTACAGTTTTAATATGAGTTCTTAGTGCAAACAAAGAGCACTTATAAAGAAAATTAAGTGTTTACACTTAAATAGCCGCTCAAAGTGGCTCCCTCAGCTTGTTGAGCAGATACGGAAACTCTCATCCTTAATGCTCTTGTTTGAGTGCTCTACAACATCAGCAGTGACCGAAGGGCACTAAGGACTAAATCTGTAATGCCTACCCATCACTCCTGGTGCCAGTGATATTCTCAAAACCTCTGAGCAGCTGCTGCCTAATCTTAGGTACCTAAAGTCTCTTAACACTCCAGTTTCAGCTGCCATTGTCCCCTAGGTGCCTATGTTTCTGTTGGTGGGCATGCTAATATAATCCTTTTCCCAGTGCCACTGCAGCTCAGAGCCTTAGATTGTGCCCAAGGCCTCCAGAGCTCAGTTGGACCGGCATTCTCCAGAGAAGGGGAGGACAGCGCTGTGGAGGTGACTGGGCACACCCTGAGTGCAAGCAGCATTTGTACTGCTGGCATCCTACAAGGTTCCCAGTACAAGAGCAGCTGCATGTTATGATGAAGTCTTGCTGTCAGTGGCTGTCTGGGATGCACTGCATGAATTCTTTTAAAGCTACTCTATCTCTTCAGCCTGCACTAACCACTTTTAAGTTAGCAATGGTCAGTGGTGAGATGGGGAGGAATGATGGGCATCCCCCAGTACTGCAACTCCTCTGGGCACATATCATTCAACCAACTGTGCCAGAAGTCTGCAATGATTTTGAGTGCCCAGTATAGGACACACAGGACACCAGAAAACCTCAGGCTACTTCTGACATGTTTGGCCCAACAGTGGGATGGACACCCCCCAGGCTCAGAGCTAAAGGACAGCATTCCAGAGAGGCCCTTTGTGCTATGGGACCATACAACTTCTTCCTCTGAAACGTATAAAAGTAAGGGGAAACAAAGCCATTAAATGAGAGCACTGATTGGGTCTCCCCTTAAGTCCCAATCACATTTTCTCTCTTTCTTCCACACAAAACCAGTGCTGCTTTGACACAAGTGAAAGTAAAAATAACCAGAGTGAAAATGATATCTAAAGTGTAAAATAAGAAAGATCTCTCTTGACACGCTGTCTGGTAAATTAACACTCCTGCAGTGATGTGTGTCAGGGTTGTCAGTGTGATAGCCTCCCCCTTCCCCGCCCCTTGCTTCTAAACAAGTTGCTTTTTGTACAAGCTCCTGTCCCACCTTGCCATGTGGGTTAAGTGAAACCTAAATATAAAACCACACTCTCCTTTTTTGATTGTCTCCAGTGGCTCCATCGGCCCTTGTGCAACACATTTTTCCTGGCGGGGTTCTGCTTTGTTTTGCCTTGTCAGATTCAGCTGTTGCTGTTTCATGAGCTTGTTGAGCTGGTATATGCATTAGACATGGTCATGGCAGATCAAATGATACATAAAACTGGCAAGGCAGGAAAATAATCCTGCCTGAATAGAGGGAAATTCACTCCTGATATTGCAGCAAGAAGACTTTTACCCTGCATCCATGAAGGATACTCAGCAGCTAATGTAGCATGGGATATGTGAGCTTTAAAAACAGTGGGCCAACTTCTGAGCTCAATTACACCCTTAAGCATTCAGAGTAACTATTCTTTTCTCTGAACTTACAGTAGTTTTGCACATGAGAACAAAATTCAGCATGCATCTAACTTTAGCACATGCCTAGTCCTTCTGAAGTCAATGGGACTGTTTTATGTGCTTAAGGTTAGGCACTTGCTTAAGTTCCTTGTTGAATCAGGGCCTATATTTGGAAATCAGAGTTTCAAAATAACTTGTACTCAGTGGGCCCATCTACGTGAGACACTTGACTGTGCAGTAAACGTCACCATCTACATGTGCGCAGCATTTACTGCGCAGTAAATTAGTCTACTGTATGTCTGGCTACTACCTCTAGATACAGGTAGTAGATTTACCATGCAATAGCTACTGTGCACATGTAGATAGATGACCAGGAGAAAATTGCTCCTGGTCAGTATAGGCACTGGGGGGAACTGTCCCCTGCCCTGGGCAGCTGCCTGCTTCCTAGTCCCTGCACCGATCAGAGTGCAGGGCTGGGAGGCAGCTGCCCTGGAGGTGGGACAGCTCCCCCTGCCTCCTGGAGCCCTCCTGCCTCCTGGAGCCCAGACCTGTGCTCCCCTGGCTGCTGCAGCGGGGTAGAGCAGGGCAGGAGAAGCCCTGCACTGAACTGCTTTTGGTGGGAACAGATTTGCTCCCGACAGGCATACGTGTAGATGCACTCCTGTGGAAAGCTTACCGTGTCTTATTTTACTGCACACTAATTTTAAAGCAAATTATTAGCACATGTAGATGCACCCACTGTATACTAATGATAAGGGCTTCCAATATTTTTAAAGAGCACTGTTAACCTTGACTGACCCCAAATCAGATGTCTTGCTCTGCATGTTTGCTTGTAGAACCCATATCATTTTGTGTGTTATCTTTCCTCCAAACAAGGGCTTCAAATATGATTTTTCCAAAACAAAATTGATGCCTACATCCACTGCAATAA
The DNA here is from genome assembly GCF_030867095.1 of Alligator mississippiensis. Lineage (NCBI taxonomy): Eukaryota > Metazoa > Chordata > Crocodylia > Alligatoridae > Alligator > Alligator mississippiensis. Next base: position 82,577,839 of record NC_081829.1, on the reverse strand, counting down.
CACCCTGACATTCATGCTTGCGTTTTTGGGCACAGGATAAAGAAATAACCAAAGGAAGTAGATGTTGGTTTTGAGCAGCTTTGATGCAGTTTTAAACACTAAGTAAAAGAGAAAACAAATTCAAGAAAAGAAACCTACCTGGGACTTACCTCCGAGAGTCCTTTCTATGACATTCTCCAGAGAACCTTGTGTAGGTGACCATACATCCAGGTTTTCCCAGACATGTCCTCTTTTTGTGTCTTCCAATCTCTGTCTGGTGGGTTTTTTTTTAAATATGAGCAAATGTCTGGGATTTTGCTTTGATTTTTCAACATCAGTGGTGGTAGAACTACATTTCCAAGCTTGTCCTAGTGGCTTGTGTGTTTACCAGGGGTCTGGGTTTTTCATTTGCTGCAGAAAAAACATGGACTTTCCTTTTTCAAGAAGGAAAAAGCAGGTTTCCCCTTGCAGGCTGGCAGCAGGGGACACCACATACGTTTGTGCATGCACGGCACATGACTGGCTTACAGCCAGGCAGGGTGGTGGGAGCAGCCCTGGCAGCTGGATGCGGGTGAGTCTATGGAGGGCAGGAGGGGGGTGGGGGCAAGTCCGGCCCCTTCTCCCTCCAGCCTGTGCCGGCCCTGGACTCACTCTGCTGTCACCTGCATGAGTTGGAGCTGCCATAGCTGCTGTGTTTCGGTCTGGTCAGGATGGAGGCAGCTGCCTCTGCCACTGCCCCTTGCATCCTCCCCCTCCACCAACCCCATGCTGGACTGGGGGAAGCAGGGGCCTGTGGCTTGGGAGTGAGGGGCACTGGGTGGGGACAGGGGACTGTGGGTTGGGAGTGCGGGCACTGGTAGCACCCGGGGGCTGTGGGTTGGGAGCGAGGGGCACCAATGTGGCTTGGGGGGGCGGGGGACTGTGGATTGGGAGTGAGGGGCATTGGCAGGGATCAGCAGGTTGGGAGTGAGCGCCAGCAGCAGGGACAGGGGGTTGGGAGTGAGGGGCACCAGCACAGGGGGCAGGGGACTGTGGGTTGTGAGTGAGGGCTGGGAGGGGTTGTGGCTTTATTTATGTTTTACATTTAATTTCTGAAGCAATAACACTTGTTATTTACTGTAACAGTTAGGAACTGCCCCCCGCCCCGGACAGGTGTCCTCTTTTTTTGGATCTGGAAATATGGTAAACCTAATCTTGATGAGTTTGTAGACAGCCACAAGATCACCTCTCAGCCTTCTCTTGCAAAGGGTGAAAAGATTCAGGTCCCTCAGTCCCTTCATAGGGTCTTACCTTCAGGCCCTCAACCATATGAGTAGCCCTCCTCTGGACCCTCTCAAGGTTATCCACATCCCTCTTGAAGAGTGGTGCCCAAAACTGGATGCAGTACTGCATCTGCGGCCTCACATAGAAGGGAATTATCACTTCCCTAGACCTGCTCGCAATGCACCTGCTGATGCAAGAAACAGTGAGTTGTAAGAATTTATGTGACTGGCCCAAGGACACCTAGTGAGTCAACTCTAGAGAACAGGTTAGAACCCAGATTTCCTAACTCTTTGGTTGGAATAATAGACTGCACGGCCACCCCAGTGAATCTCACAGTTTCTAATCAAAACACAAACCTGGCCCATATTTGGTCAGAAGCAGGGTCATGAATCTCTGCAAAGCTGAGTTACATTTCAGGTTTAATGATTAATATTTTGCATAGTTCAGTTTATCTGCAGGATATGCACACAGATGGTTGCTCCTCTTCTGTGTTTTTATTGCATGTCATGTACATTCAATATATGGAAGATAGGAGTTGCAGAAAACATCATAGGTAGGCAAGCTCAGAACTACTCCAGACATGCAGTTTCTTATTGGATTAGTGAGTAATCTAGGAGCCAGGTCCTGACCTTATGTGTCAGTATGTTTAGGCCTATTTCTACTGCTGGATCGAAATTCTGCATCTGAACAGATGGTATATTCATTAATTATATTATTATGAGTATATATGTAGAGCTTGGCATTCATTTTTCTTAATGTTAACTAGCAGTTTTTTATATGAAACTATTGCCAAGTATAGCACTTAGCTTTTCACAAAACTGATTTTCATGGACATTATGACTGCATGGTGCTGCAATTTGAATGTGGTTTGAGTGAAAAGCTCGAGTGGTAAAATGGTTTGCTGGATTTCTGGATATCAACTTAGCTCTAGTTGAAAGTAGCAGGATTGAGAGAATTGATTTTTCTTATGAATGATCCACTTAGGAACTGCAGTTGTTTGCTGTAGGGCAAGTGCTGAGAGCTTTAGTTTAACTCGTACCATAGTCTCAGTTTGTGCCAAGCTGATACCAGGAAAATTAAAAGATGTGTGGTATACTTCAATGAACTCATTCCCTGCTCCTGAGAACAATAAAATGGTAGCTATATTGCATAACTGCAGCGCACACAGTAGTAAAGGAGTTTTATTGAAGTGCTGTGTGGATGAAGAACATACTATGAAGACATTTGGGTTGCCTCCTATTGCCTTTTTTCTCCTTCAGAGAAAACATATTTTTAGCAAGAATTTGTTTTCTCTTTGTCTGCTATGATGTTGATTTCAAAAGCCTGAATTATCCATTTTTATTATTTTTGTTCCCTGATCATCTTTTTACATTGGGAGGGCTTTGATTCTCTGTTTTGGTTGGAGAAGAACATTATTAGACCTTGAGACCTGACCAAGGGAGGAATTTTAATTTTAATTCTATAAAACCCTGTGTGTTGAAACTCACCTAAAGAAACTTTCAACACTTCAGAGATTAAAAATTTCTTCTCAGATACATTAAGTTCAAAGTTGGGAACTGACTCCACATATATGCTGGATATCTCTTGGTTACTGTCCCTGATAATATTCTACTTGATTCTCCTATAAACATTACACTGTATAACAACCCCTCCTGGTGATACTGAACAGACAGACTTAGAAGGCCCTGAATTGGCCCTAATTCTTCTCTGGTTGGGTGAGAGGCAGCGTGTGGATGTAGGACATGCCTCTTCTGGGTATCCCTGGATTAGTCTTATGTCCCTTCATTGCAATGACTGGGTGCAATTCTGGTTCAGTGAGATGATCAGGTAAGGCCTTAACAGGGACAGGCAAAGTCTGCCTGCAGGCTGGATCTGGTTGGCCGGGGACTCCATTTCCCAGCTGCCCCTGCCTGCATAGCTCCATGGAGACCCCAGCTGCACTGGAGCTGCTGGGAACTTGGGATGGGGTGGCTTGCTCCAGAGCCAGGGCAGAGCCAAGGTCTGTAGCCTGCATGCTCCGGGCAGAGGTGCACAAGCAGAGGCTTGCAGCTCTGTCCTGGCTCCAGACCAGACTGTCATCGCTGCAAGGAGCCAGGCAGAGCTCGTGGCTCTGCCCTGGCTCCGGAGCAAGCTGCCCCCATCCCAAGTCCCCAGCAGCTCCGGAGCAGCCCTCTGTGCTGCTCGGCTGCACGCACTGCCGGTCTGGCTGAGGCTGGTCTCCATGGCAACCCCAGCCTGACCTTTCCCGTGCAGGTGCGGCTGGGGTCTCCATGGAGACAGGCAGAAGCCACAAGAACAGGGGCTGCTGGGAAATGGATTCCAGCCACCGGCCAGATCGGACATTTTGCCTACCCCTGCCTTAAGACCTGGGCCTTTCCTGATCTCTGTGCTGGGACATGCAGCTCCATGATTTCCACTCCTCAGAGCTGCACTGGTCAAGTGTGGTCCAAACCAGAGGGAAGACATGTTTGGAATCTCAGAGCTTGAACTGGATCCCTACCAAGAGGGTTGGACTAAGACTGCTGCAGACAAAGAGCAGCCTGGTGTGGTTTTGTTTGTTCCTGATGGCTGGCATTTCATTCTTTGTTAATGGATTTTGTAGGCTCAGGAGCATGGTTTTGTTCTCAGTGCAGGCGAGTCTAGCTTGTACCTTGTGATTCCTTCGGATTAGCACAAGTCTGGAGAATAATGCTGTCAGCCATTTACTTGCACATCATATAGACAAAGCTCCTTTGTACATCAGCATCAGTGCTGGTCCTTGCAGGTCTGGCAGTTGGGTTTCAGCCTGGGAACTCATTGTTTCTTCCCACTGGTCCTTACAAAAACAGCGACTTTCAGAATTACAGTAGCATCCTTGTAATTGTGCCTTCTAATAGCATCATGTCCTCTTCACTGGGATGCCTGCCAAGAACAAGATTCAGTGCAAAGCACTCCGGCTACTTTAAACAATGGATCGATGTCACACCCTCACTCAGGTAAATGAGGGCCCGTTGCCAGATGTCTTGCTCACCAAAATAGGTCAATAACTGATTTTACAAGGTTTGTTTTGGGAAAGGAGAACAGGAGTAGCTCACACCTTGAGGCTATTTACAACCATTTCATCTCAGTCTCTGGGTTTTGTGACTGATATGCACCCAAGCGTAAGGCAACATACTGTTTGTGCCAGGGTACCCACACAGTTGAGTTGAAATCTGACATTTAAAGCGAGAGAGAGAGAGTGAGGTTCTGCATCTTTTTATTCAGATATCAAAACCAAGATGTCTGTGACTCATGCATTTCCAGGCAGAGCTAGGAACAAAGTTGCGTTGACAAATATGATGGGTTAAGGAACTACAGACAGGATACCACTTGCTTTTGTTGACATAGAGACACCGATCATGGATGTGAAGAGGTGTGATATCGAATTGATGTGGTCAGAGGCATAATAAGCAATTTCTGTACCCTGAGAAGCAGGTCAGTAGCCAGGCTCTTGGTTACAGCGGCAGCAGCAGCTGGGCTGACAGTGGCAGTGGCTGCCAATATTGTGACTCTTCTAAATTGGTGCCTGAAGCTGGTGCCCTGCTTGCCCCACTCGCCCACCCCTAGTTACGCTGCTGGACAGGCTGTGCTGGCAAAAACCCAGACATAGATTGAGATAGACAACTGTGTTTTTACATTTACAGCTTATTTTGCTTGTGAGGGAAGAGAGAGTGGGGACTGAGATAAGCTATAACAGCCAGTGTGATGTTTTGGTGGTCAGCTGCATCCGTCCTAAGAGCATTTTACTGGCATAATGCCCTGGAATAGCTGTACTGACCAAGTATTCCTACTTCTCTTCAACTTCATCACATAGTCAATCGCATGTTGAAAGGTGGCAGATTATTCAGCACGGGAGAAAGAAGGCCTTTCTGTTCGCCCCCAGGTTTAGCACAAGCAAGCTTCCCTACTGCCTGAAGCATGTTGGCAGAACAAATATTCAGTAGATTCTTGCACTGATCTTTCTCTGCCCATTCAGTCCTCAGGCTATGTCTTTACTGTGGTTCACAGATATGACTTCAGCTCATCTAAATGTCCCCTTGCTGGACTGGATGTTAGCAGTGTGACCACAGCCTGACAAATCTGCTTGGGCTTCTGTTTTACCTACTTCAGCAACTTGTCCATTCCAGCTACCTTATTCTTGTTGCCTGAGCTGGCTGGTTTATTGAGCTATCTTGGGTAGGTTCATGTGTTGCAGATGCACCTCTGCATTGTAGTGAGTGCATATCTTAATTGCCCTAATTAAATTATAAGAAGAGTCAGTCAGCTGGTGCTGTGAACAAATTACTCTGAAGGCTTTGAATACTACTTTCTAATGCACACTTTTCAGCGTCACTAGGTTTGCAGTTTGTATTGGCTTAACCTCTGGTAACAATTGGAGGTGATTATATTTATTAAAGGAGAGAGTTTTATGATCTCTAGACTAATGCGAGTTTCCTATTGGAGCTCCTTGGCCTTTGGAAAGTTTCTCTAAGAATAACTGAGGGTATAGAACATTTTTGTGTGATTTTGAAGGCAAAAGAAATGCAAACCAAGATCTGAGTAAGTGCCTGATCCAATGCCCACTGAAACCATTAGAAATACTCTCCTGGAGAAAATCCTAGCTCTAGTGAAGTTCCCCTTTTCATTTTGGTGGGGCTAGGACCTCACAAAGTGAGCTCTGGATCAGGCCCTAAGAGCAGTTCAGGCCAGATTGCAGAGGCAGCTTTGATCATAATGGGATAGACTGATGGCTCTCAGCCTGTGGTTTATAGAACAGAGCCCTTCTTGGTGATCTACAGAATTAATTATTTTGAGGACCTCGTACTTGGGAAAGGTGATGCTCCATGAGAGGATTTTTCTTTTATGAACAGTCTGCTGAATAGAGAAACTGAAGAAATAATTGACAAACTGACCAAGCAAGTACAAACCTGGCTCAGTGAAATGAGAGAGAATCATATATTATTATACTAGTGGAAAGATCCATTCTATGCCCAGGTCATTGTTTTTGTAATTGCAGTGTTTGTTTATTTTCAAAAAAATTAATACAACATATTTAGGTCAAAAATATTGTTTATTTTTAAAGAACATAGTACAACGTATTTAACATTTAATATTTAACGTGGAGCGACATTTGAAATGACATCCAAATAAATGATCTTTATTGTAGAACTTCTTTATAAACAATGTTTGTGGTGTTCCCTGTGGGCGCCAGCATATACAACCCTCTTCAACCGCCAACTCTGGAGCAAGCCACATATAACTGTCCGTGTGAAAAGCGTTGTTCCCTTAAATAGTCACTGGAAGCCCCAAAAAGGGTCAAATGAAAAATAACCCGCCTATAATTTTCTTTGGGTGCTATTCAGTGATTTTTGGAAGGTTTAGAGTAGATGGGGGACCAGCCATTCTTGAGTTATAATTGAACAACAGACAAACACTTCGTTTTATGCATATAGATGGGCTCTATATGAGCCAAAATGGAAAATAGTAACTAGCCAGTTCTCAATTTCCAGTGGAGAAGGTGTCTACAGGTTTCTGTGACACGCACAGGGTAGGATTTTGAAATTTCACAGGGTTGGCATAACTTGCCTCCAGTGAAGTCCGTGACCATGGAATAGAACGAGGGCACAATACCTAGTGCACTAGAAAGTCTCAACCAGCATCTAGATCTGTTGCAGCAAGAGGACTTTGACTTCAGGAAAACTGTCCCCTTTTAAAGCTAGGGTAGAACTATAGAAATGATACTCCAGAGCTTGCCAGACAGACATAAGTGTGATGACTCTGAAACTCATGCTAAGCTCAGGCCTACTCACAAAAGTTAAAATGCAGAATACTGACGCTAACTGTATAATGCAAGAGGATGCGAGTTCGTGGTTAGGCCATCTGAGAAGAAATAATGAGGTCTCTCTTCCACCTTATCTTGGTATATTCAAGATGATTCCAGGCAGGCTCCTAGTTGTCTGGTGTGTAACCATGTGAAATGTCTATCCTTGATTAATTAGTATGGTAAATATTTCTTTTGTGATTAACTCGTGTTTATGTGCAGGAAGAGACATTCTCCATATGTGATAGGTGTCTCCTAATTTAGTTTTGTTTTCCAAGGACACGTGTGTTTTTTCTGGTTGTTAATCAGTTTCTTAATATGTTCCAAACTCTTGTCACTGAAGAAGGTAACTCATTCAAATTAGAAATTTCTGATAACCAACAATGAGCAGATTGATTAACAGGATTTTCCTGTCAAGTACTGCTTGGGACTCTCTCTTGATTTACACAACTAGCAAAATGCTTTGAAGATGCTAAGCTAAGGGTATAAAAAGGCAGTAAAACAGCAAACAGCGCACACGCTTCAGGAGTGAGAAATCTCTCTGACACCAGCTGCCCATGCACCTGACTTACTCGAGAAGTTGAAGAGAAACGGACTGACTCTTCGTTGCCTGTTTGGTGAGAAATCATCACCTTATACTAATTACTGGACTTTGATTTGGTTTGGGCGCACTTGACCTGATTTTGAATACTTGTAGTAAATAAAGCCTTCCTGTCACTCATCGAACAAGGTGTCGTGTCATGTCAATCCCTGGGCTAGTCCAGAATCCTAGGTTTTTATTTGCTAACGAGTGCTAAAACTTAGATTATTGGGGGTGGGTCCTGAAAGAGGCAGTTCAACTCAACTGCAGGAAGACCAAAGAGAATAGATTGCATTTATCTGAGGTGACACTGTCTATGCAGCAGAGGTATCCTTAAGCAAATTCTGCTCCTCTGGATAGACTGCTTCTTAAAATGGAAACAAGGCAGTGGAAAGATGCGCAGATGAGCTAATTAACCGCAGGTGGGCTTATTGGCACTGTCATTCAGCTGTGCTAACAAGTCCGCTCCAAATACTTCCAATGGAGGAAGCAGCCTCAAACCTCAACATGCTTGAAGGTCCTATGGCAATTTTACCACATTAACAGACTTCACTAATTAGACCAAGCTATCCAGGGACAGAAAAAATACCATATGACTCGCTCAGCATGAGGTATACCCATGAACTACTCTTTAAAGCTAAGTATACCATAAACAGCAGCTTGATAAGGTTTGTAAGTATGCCAGTTGAGCTGTAAAGGTTTGCAAGAATCTCCTACACACAGTCCATAGAGATGAACAACATTTGAAAAAGGGTGGGGGTGCAGGGGGAGACAAGCCCCGCTTCAGGGCAAGATGAGCCTTTAAGCCCACAAATGTTGATCTTTTTGATCAGCTGGCAGTTCATGTCAAATACTTTGCACGGTTCTTTACCTAAAGAGATGTTTGGGTTTGATCTGCAGTGAGTATGATATATGTGTTTGTAGATGTTTGTCTTTATAGTAAACGACATGAATTGTAGGAGGCTTCAAAACCTTAGAAGCAGAAAGCCAAGGAAGACCACGATGGCTAGCTGGAATGGTGGTTTTCAAACTCTTTTTCAGCACAGTCAGCTACAAGATCTATGGACCTAATAGTTATTTAATGCTGATGCCTATATATGTAATCCTATTTTTATTTGTCTACCTTTTGCTTTTAAATGAAATTTTAACAACAAACTTTTATAGGAAGAAGAGGGAAAAAACCTCTGGAGCCTTTGGACCAGCAGTGCTCCACAGAACAATACATTTTGGAAAGTCTGCAGCAAGGAGTTGCTGGCTTGGGTGAAGAATTAATTTTTTATAAGGGTATCCTTCTTCTCTTGTGAAGAGGTCAACAAATTAGAAAGTCTTGAACTAATGGACCTTCTATTAGGGCAGGGATGGGCAAAATCTGGCCTGCGGGGGACTTTGTCCAGCCTGCAGCAGGTCCTTCAGTACTGGCAGGCACCTGTGCACACAGTCCCAACCCAAGCCCACCCTGCAGCTGCTCCGGACTTAGCCTGGCAGAGTGGACCAGCTCTGGACCAGGTGGAACCCATGCACACAGCCCCAATCCTGGCCCGCCCACCCCTGCTGAGCGGCAGCAGCAGTGGTCAGGCAGAAGCTGCTGCTCAGTGTGGGGCCTTCACTGCTGCCAGGCACGTCTTACTTTAGCCACCCGGAGCCCACACCTGGGCTGCCCTGTGGTTCCTCTGCGCTCCCACTGCTGCCCTGCTGAGTGGCCCAGAGGCGGTGGTGACAGTGGCTGAAAGGAGCTGCAGGGCAGCCTAGGCATGGGCTCCAGGTGGCTGCAGCAAGAAGAGCCTAGCAGTGATGAGGAGGAGGGGCTGCTTTCCCCCCCTGCATTGAGCAGCAGGTTCTGGCCAGCCACTGCCACTGCTCAGCATGGGTAGGAGGTCTGGAGCAGGCATGGGGTGGGCTGGGGTCAGGGCTGTGCTCGGGGGTTCTGGTTGGTCTGCTCCAGCTGGGGCAAGTCCAGGGTGGGTGCTGAGTGGGCTGGGGCTGCTGGTGGTGAGGAGGAAACAGGGCTGTCCCTGGTGGGGTGAATTGGGGCAACTGCCCCGGGCTCCACTCTTTCTGGCTTTGCATCCAGCCGCTCGCCCCCTCCCCACCCGCCGCTGCCACCGCATCTGGGCCCTGCACAGGATGATTTGCCCTGGGCCTTACACCCTGCTACGGTCATCTCTGGGAGGAGCCACAGGGCACATGAGCTCCAGGCTGTTGTGGGGCAGGGGGTGATGACCGACCCGCAGTAGCTCCCCAGAACTGCCTATGTGGCCCATGGTCCCAAATAATTGCCCACCCCTGGCCTAGATGATTATCTGGCAGTGGTAAGCTGTAGAGTCAATTCTGCTTATGTTTCTAGATATAAATGTAAATTCTGCAAATCTCGATGTGAAAATTTTATAGTAGTGGCTAGTCATCTTTCTAGATGATGGTCTCCCTTATTTCCTTAGTTTTCTGAAGTTATACTTTTACATCCCTTTTATAGTTAAGTATTTCTTATTGGTAACTACGTTGTCATTTTTGAAGATCTGTAACGCACACCTCTCTAATCTGAGCACCCTCTACTTTCCCCTTTTCCAAAAATACTCATGCAGACTGACATCTGGTATTGTTCAGCTGCTCTTTTGTTCTATCAGACTTCTTTCGCAAAGATTTTTATCTATTCTATTTTTAGTTACAATAACAAAAGACACTGCCTCAAATCCATGAGCTGTCACTTTGCAAATAGATTCAGAACAAAAACTTGGGAGAGGGGTTACAGTATGAAAAAGGTTAAGTATTTAACTAAATCAAGTTAATCATAGCTTGCATAGCAATCAAATGAAGTAGGACACCATGTTTATTCTCTTTTGGTGTGAGTCCATATTTCAGGTTGTTTTATGTACATATGTACATGGTTTTATGTACAACCTGGATTGTGGTTAAGGTCACAAGAACTTTGCAAGAACTTTCCTGATAGACCTAATATGTAATGAAATTGTATTAAAAGTAAAATCCCACAAATTATTAGAATAAATGAGGACTATGTCATGGTCACCTCTCTTGTCTTAGGGTTGGGCTACTGTAACCAACTCTTCAGGAGGCTAATATTGAAGGGCATCTGCAACTTTCAGCTAGGGCAGGGCTGTCCAGCTGGCAGCCCACAGGCCACACATAGCCCTTGAGAGGCCCATAGGAATAATAATGACAGTATATCACAAGACTGAAATTTTATTGGAGTTTGAGGATGAAAAGTATCATATGGGCCTGATCCTGCACTGCCAAAAGTCAATAGAAGTTTTGCCGTCTGGCTTTAAAAGAGCAAAGGGGTAGTCCTGTTAAAAATGAACCCCCCATGCTCCTATCTGGCCACTGCTTCATCACTCCAGCCACAGCATCAACTAAGGTCTCTGGGATCCCTCACCTTCCTCTGGCTTTCACTTCCTGCCCCCACCCCAAGGGGTGAGTCAGTGTGATGTGGTGCAGCTTGCAGTGCCAGGAGAGCCAGAGGCTTGGAGTGTTGTAATGGCATTTGTAGTGGGGAAGCCTGTGACTAGGGAGCTGGTGGTGAAGCCAGTACACCTGCCTGTGCATGTGATCCAGAGGGGTGTGTGGCCTGGGGGCCCATGCTGCCCACTGGTCCAGCCCATGTGGCCCCCGCTAGTGCAACCCATAGAGTGTGTGTCCCCCTGGTTACTTAGAAGTTGGACAGCCCTGAGCTAGGGCATAGCATAGAGCCTGCCTTGTGAGCAGGGCACACAGGTGCCAGAATAAACAGACCACTGTTCCACACATGCAAGTGTTTATCAGCTCAGCTCTGGTGATGCCTAATGCAGTTTTTACTACATACAAAGCATTAAATAACTCGGTCCCTATTTAAATTGAGGACTGCATGTTAACAACTGCTGTCAGCAGTAACAGTCTGGCTGTATTCCTTTTCAGTGAAGATAAAGGAATTCTAAGCATTTTCTTAGCAAAGGAAGTTATGCAAGAGCTGGCTGGAGATTTTTAATAGAATTATTTAAAATGGAAAAAGAGCAATGTGCTAAAGAAATATTTTTTAAAAATGTCAGTTTAAAAAAATATTATGAAAAACAAAAAAAAAGTTTATCAAAACAATCAAAACTTTGTTAACTTCCCACCCTCCCACCCCTTTTTTTTGTAAATACATTCTATGAGATATGAAAAACAAGCAATTGGATCCACTTCAGGATCCACAGAAGGAAAAGAACTTCAAACATTTTTGGACGTTTTTTTAACCAACTCTTTCAGCTGCAAACCCAGAGAGATGGGTGTAAATCTGCACTTGGCCATACATGGAACAAATGTAAAATGCCTTTATCACCTTGCCTATGCCAGATATAAATGGTATAGGCAGGCATTTTGTTAACTGCTGTTGGGAATTGCTTGTTATGTGATTCTTTGCCAGACAGATGGGTTAGTAAGGTATCGGTGATGTCAAAGTCAGAGAAATGTGTTTCCTCTTTCTTTCAAAATTGTTTGGTTTTTACATCCTGATTCACCTCTTACTGAGGCACTGAGAATTTTGCTGTTGGCTTAACTAGGAACAACAACGGGCCCAATTTAAAACTTTGTAAAATGCATCAGTGCAGCAATGAGCAGTCACCTTGTAAATGTTTGTATTATTTGTTTCCAGTAGTTTCAGCAGTGTTCTCCAGGGAGTACAAACATGAGGGATGGCATAGGGCAGAGATCCAGTCACTGTATGAAACAAGTTGTAGAATTGTGGCTTGGAAGACAAAGTGTGGGAGGAAGAGTACTAGAGACAGGCCAAGTCTTCATGGTGGCTATTGCTATTCTGATAAAACAGTGTTTTACCTCACCTTTATAATTCTAAAATATACCAACAGCTATGCCCAGCTTCTTCCCTTACTTGAAATGCATTTATTATAGTTTAGAAAAGGGTTGTAAAATCTAGTTAAAAAAAATTGTCAATTTTATTTTGACACAACATGCCCTTTTCAACCCAAAGTGAACTTTTTCAGGAAACATTTTCATGTGGGTACACATTTTTTAACTTTTTGATGGGGAAAAATTTCCAAAGGAACCTATTCTTTTCAACATTTAAAATCTATCTATCTATCTATCTATCTATCTATCTATCTATCTATCTATCTATCTATCTATCTATCTATCTATCTATCTATCTATCTATCTATACATTTCTCATTTTATGAGAAATATACTCTCGCTACCAGAGAGTGGTAGTAGATGGGTCAGTATTGACCTGGAATGATGTAGGTAGTGGGACCCCTCAGGGTTCAATCCTTGGCCTGTACCCTTCAATATCTTTATCAGTGACTTGGATGTGGGTGTGAAGTGTACTTTGTCCAAGTCTGCGGATGATACTAAAGTGTAGGGTGAAGTGCACGCTCCGGAGGGTAGGGAACGATTGCAGGCAGACCTAGACAGGTTAGAAAAGTGGGCAGTACACAACAGGATGGAGTACAACAAGGACAAGTGCAGAGTGCTGCACGTAGGGCGCAAAAATATCCAGCACACCTACTGGCTGGGAAGTGACCCTCTCAGCAGCACAGAAGCGGAAAGGGATCTTGGGAGTCATAGTGGACACCAAGATGAATATGAGTCGTCAGTGTGACGAAGTCATCAGCAAAGCTAACCGTACTTTATCATGCATCAGCAGATGCATGACAAATAGATCCAAGGAGGTGATACTTCCCCTCTGTGACATCGGTCAGACCACAGTTGGAGTAGTGTGTCCAAATGTACTTCAAGAAAGATGTTGATAGACTCTAGAGGGTCCAGAGGAGGGCCACTCCTTTGGTTAGGGGCTTACAGGACAAGCCCTGTGAGCAGAGACTGAGGGACCTGGACCTCTTCAACCTCCGCAAGAGAAGGCTGAGAGGTGATCTTGTGGCCACCTACAAATTCATTAGGGGGATGCAGCAAGGGATTGGAGATGCCCTGTTCACTAGGGTGCCTCTTGGGGTAACAAGGAACAATGGTCACAAACTGACAGAGAGCAGATTAGATATCAGGAAAAATGTCTTCATGGTAAAGGTGGCCAACATTTGGAATGGGCTTCTAAGGGAGGTGGTGCTCTCCCCTACCTTGGGGGTTTTTAAGAGAAGGCTGGATAGGCATCTGGCGTGGGTCATCTGACCCCAGCACTCTTTCCTGCCCAGGCAGGGGGTCAGACTCGATGATCTGTTGAGGTCCCTTCCAACCCTAGCATCTATGGATCTATGAATGACTCTCCTTCCTGCTTACCCTTTTTTTTCCAATGGCAAAAAACCCCCAAAACCAACAAAACAAAACAAGAGAGAGGTTCCCTCCAACTCCCCACCTCCCCGGTCCCTGACACTAACACAACCAAAAGTTTTTCTGATGCTTTTTTCTGACAAAAGATGAAGCTTAATGAAAACACCTAATTCTTAACAGTTGTACTTGTTACTGGTACTGTTTTGGTTCCCTACCATCTCATCCTTTGTTACTGTCATATTTTATTCCCCAGATGCTGCCACCAGATTTTCAGTCCCAAAAACAATAAGAAGCACTTTCAGCATTTTGGCCCAGTCCTCCTTTCCCTCTACCTGTTGCTGATAAGATTCAGCCTTAAATTTAAGTAAAATATACAAAAAAGGGAGAAAGGGAGCATTGTTCTGGTTGATTAGTATGATTACTCTCATCTTTAGCTTCAGGCAGCAAATCTAATCCTCTCTCGGTGTCCCTATCTACAAAGTAGGAATAATAATGACAGTACGTCATAGATTGATATTTTACTATAGTTCGAGAAAGAAAAGTGCCATATGGGCCTGATCCTGCACCATCAAAAGTCAGTGGCAGTTTTGTTATCTGGCTGTAAAAGAACAAAGGGATAGTGCTGCTAAAAATAATTAGGTGTTAAAAGAATAAATTATGTCCCAGAAAGAAGATGGCAAGCAGTTAGGGATATAATAAACCATTTAAGTCAGTCATACGAGACACAAGTGCTTCATGATTCAGAAAACTCTCATTGGGTGCATGTGCAATTAGCATGCAGCAATAAACTCCGGCACAGTTTGTGCCAGAGTTTACTGCTCCTGGGCACAGTGTTTACATGTACACCCAGGACCGTAGCATATTTAGCTGGGGCAGAGCAGCCCCGGCTGGCAGAGGGTCTGGGTGGTCAACCTGTCAGCCTGGGGCTGCTCCACCCCAGCTCAACATGTTGCAAAGGGGCTTAAGTTTTTTCTGAAAAGACCAAGGAGTTAAGCTTATAGGACAATAAAGCTTGCTTATTCAGAGAGCAGTACCTTGCCTACAGTTCTGCTGTTCCCTCCTTCAATCCCTGGGCAAATGTAACAACTTATACATAACACTCTTAAAGGTCTTCCCTCTTTGCATGTAACACATCCCCGTATAATACTAACATTGGCAGTTTAGCTCAACCCATAGTTAAAGCACATTTGAACAGGTCTCTATTAGGGCTGTGCGAAATTTCACTGGCTGTTTTGTTTTGACACTGTTTCGACTCATTTCGAGTTGAAAACAGTGAAATTGAAATGAAACAAAGGGCTTCAAAACAGCCTTGAAACAAAATGAGCCTAGTTGAAACATTTGAAAACTTTTGAAACGTTTCGAGTGTAGAAGCAGCCAGGTGGTGGGAGACATGGGGGAACCAGGGCTGCGCTCCCAGCAGCTCCAAGTTCAGCCAGGCAGGGAGTGCAGCCCTGACTCTCCCCGCCTCCTGTGGCTGGGGTGCAGGAAGCCGATCACAGCGGAGGGGAAGGTAACTGAGCCCCACTCAGTTCCCCTCCCCAGCGCTGCAATTGGGCTGGAGAAGGGAACTGAGCGGGATCGTTGGGCTGGGCCAACTTCCTTTCACCAGCCTGATCTAGCTCTGGGGAAGGGAACTGAGCAATTGGGCTCAGTTCCCTTCCCCAGTCCCAGGCGGCAGCACTGGCTTCCCTCCCTCATCTGGCATGCAGATCTGGGGCCCTCAGCCCCAGGAGGACTGGCACAGCCCTGGCAGCCCTCCTGGGGCTGGACCCCAATCTGCCTGCCAGATGAGAGAGGCTGCTTTGAGCTTCCCCATTATAGTGAATGGGTGAAACGTTGAAACAGCATAGAAGCAGCCTCACTGTTTCGACAAAGCAAAATGGAACAGCTGTTTCGACTCAAAATGAAATTAGAAAGAAAACGCTGTTCCATCCAAATCTCAAAACTCAAGTCAAAATGGAGCAGTGCTGTTTCACACAGCCTTAGTCTCTATTAGTCTTTGTGGTAGCTTTTTAGCTCTAAGTGATCTTCTCGGTTTCTCTGCATTCTCAATCCTTATTGGTTAAGTTCTTGTTTGAGTTCCTTGTTCAGATGTCTCTACTTCTGTGTCATTTGGTTCAGTTCTTGCTTGGTTCCTCATTTTGTTTGGTTTCTCCACTTTAGACACATTGTACAAACAGGCTTATGGAAGGCATCATTCTGAGAAAGAGCCAACGCCTTCTGTATGGGTAGGTCATGCCTGACCCACATCATTTCCTTCTATGACCAGGTAACGCATCACCTGGGCAAGGGAAGAGAGGCTGCTGTTATTTACTGAGGTCATTTACTTGGATTTCAAACAAGTCTTTGACTTGGTCTCCCATGATGCCCTCATGGTAAAACTGTGGAGCTGTGGCCTCAACAACCTTATGGTCTGATGGCTGGGGAACTGGCTCCATGGTCAGACCCAGAGAGTGATTGTCGATGGAACCAAGTCAGCATGGTGCATGGTGACCAGTGGCATCCCCCAGGGTTCAGTTCTCAGACTAGTACTCTTTAATATATTCATAAACAGTCTGGATTTAGGTGTCAGAAGCAGACTGGCTAAGTTTGTAGATGACACCAAATTATGGGGAAGCGTGGTCACTATAGAGGATAGGCTGGGGATTCAGGCCAACCTGGACAGGCTTGCAAAGTGAGAGGACCCCAGCACTCATTCCTACCCAGGTCAGGGGGTCGGACTCGATGATCTAATAGGTCCCTTCCGACCCTAACATCTATGAAGCTATGAGTGTCATTTGCAAATCAAGGGAAGTGATTCTTCTGTTCTATTTGGCATCGTTGAGGCCTCACCTAGAGTATTGTGTCCAGTTTCGGGCCCTAGCACAGACTCCAGCACAGAACTTGAAATATTATGAGGAGCCTGGGAAACAAGACTTATGAGGAAAGACTGAAAGAATCAGTTACTTAGTATAAAAGTTGAGGGAGGGATTTGATAACAGTCTTCAAATAACAGAAGGGTGATTATAGAGAAGATGGAGATGGTTATTTCTCTGTGGCCATCAAGGATAGGACAAGACGAGGAGTAATGGCCTCAAACTGTAGCAGAGGAAATTTAGGTTAGAGATGAGGAGGAACTTTATGACTATGAGGGTGGTCAAGCACTGAAACAGACTACCAAGAGAAAATGTGGAATCTCCATCCTTGGAAATTTTCAGGAGCAGGTTAGAAAAATGCTTGGCTGCGATGGTGTAGTCAGGGACAATCCTACTTTGAGCACAGGGCTGGATTAGCTAACCTCATGGGGTCCCTTCCAGCCCTACTTTCCTATGATTCTATGAACTGAGATATTCAAGGCCATATTTTCAATGCCAGGCCAAGCAATTGCACATATGAATTAGCTGCCTAGCTGGTTACTTGTGTATCAGGTGTTTGTGCACATCAAGTAGGTGCCAGCAAAAGTTAACTCCTAAATGTAAAAATATGGTCCTCTTACATGACAGTTATAGTTCTTTGTTCCTGTCCTTCTAACCTGAATAGACAGCCTTTGATGTACTGCAAATGCTGCTTGCTAATATTCAGTGGCTTGTCACAGGATTTTAAAAGACATTTCCAGGCTTCTGCTTGCATCTGTTGCATTATTATCATCAAGATTAACATATGGAGTGACCATTGCTGCTTTCATTTGAAGTCTGGATTTTCATTGTTTTCAAAGAGGTGGTCATTACCTGTCTTTTCACTCAGGCTGGGAAATTGTGTAGGTCTCTTCACAGCCAGGATGCTTTATTTATAGGAATGACCTTACAGCCACTTTGAAGATTCTCTGCTGACATTTGTCTCCTGGGCAGTACTTGTGGGAAGAAACTCTGTCTTTGTATTTCCACTTTACATTTGTAAGGAGTGTTTTTATTTTATGAATTTTTAAACTTCAGAATAAAACACCAGTCATCATTGCATACAAAAAGGATAGAGCTAGATTGTTCTCAGTAGCAGCAGATAACAGAACAAGGAGCAATGATTTTAAGTCACAGCAAGGGAAGTTTAGGTTAGATATTAGGAAAAACTGTCACTAGTCAGGTAGTAAAGCACTGGCCTAGACAGGTTGTGAAATTTCCGTTGTTGGAGGCTTTTCATACCCAGCTAGACAAATTTTTGGCTGGGATAATATAGTTGGGGATGGTCCTGCTTTAAGCAGGGAGTTGGACTAGATGACCTCCTGAGGTCCCTTTCAACCCTAATTTTCTATGATTCTATGGTTTCTATGATTCACTGATGCCTCGTGACACAGAGTATCAATCAGCATTTCCACTGTGTTTTATGAGAATATTATTTTTGTTTAGCATTTTATACCAGCACATAAGGTCTTGTATTGACTATGTTTACACTGGGCACTAGGCCTGCACAAAAGTGGCTAGTATTTGCTTCAGATTCGGAATCAGTTGATTTGGAGGACAGTGATTCGAATCGCTGTCCCGAATCAATTCGGCCACACCTGATTAGGAGATTCGGCCGCTGCCGAATCTTGGAATCAAACAGGCCCCATTCCCTGCCCACTCTCCCAGTCCCAACAATGGCTGTCCCACCCAGCCCCAGTAGCAACTGTTACTATTATTGTTAGCAGCTACATCACTGTAGTGATGCACTTGATTGACAGCTTGACGCTACTGCAATGTAGCATTGGCATCACAGTTTGTGCCTACCAATGCTACTTCACCATAGCAATGAGCTATGTCACTAAGCTCATCATTACGATGACATAGCATCAGCATCAGAGTTTATGCCTTCTAATGCTACTTTGCCATAGCGACGAGCTATATCACTGTAGCTCATCGTTATGGCAACATAGTGTCTCATGTAGATGCACCCACTGAGTAGGTTCGTTACCTGATAATTATCAATAGACCACACAGCACTGATATTTACAATACAGTGGAAATGTATAGAAAGAAGGTCCTTTTCTATTGTATAGGGGTTATACTTTTGTCAATTAAGCAGCAAAGCCCTGGAAACATTTAACATTACCAAATCCTGTTGTGTTTGTTTTTAGGTAAGAGCTGGTAGACGGACCTTCAGGGACATTCTTTACCATTAAGAGTTTCTGTGCTTATCTATCGTTTGTCCTGTTTATAAACAACAAGGCTGGGCTGACCCAGAAAGGTTTTGTTTGCATCTGTGGTGAACTGTGCTGAATGGCAATGACATTTATTTTAGGATTTTGAACAGGGAAACAGCTAGCAAATGCTGCTTGAAAAAGTACTGCTTAATTACAGGTGGAGATCCAGGGCTAGCAGGACAAGTTTTTCTGGACTAGAATATGTAACTCTGTTTGGAATACTCAAGATGAATGATGTTACTGACTACAGCATTGAAGGTAGTGCAGACAAGATTAAATTTTGCTAGGATGACTAATTAAACCTCACAAATACCCATAGGAAGTAAGGGAGCGTAGAGTCTTCTCCCCATTATAGAAGCGAGAGTAGAGAAGAGAAATGAATTGCCCTAGGTTATGAAATGAGTTGCTGGTAGAGCAAAGATTAGAATTCAGCAGCTTATTACTCTAGGACATATTCCTACTCAGAATTTTGTGCAGTATTAAATATATTGTAAAATTTCTGATCAAATTGCTGTAACTCCTTATTAAGGTTTCACACCAAAGTCTCACACACGGGTTTATTGTGAGAACAATTTTTCCACCTCATGCCTCTTTTGCAGACCTTGACTGATCTGATTAGAAATGCAGTTCATTGCATGTTGAGTAGAGACCCTGAACAAAGTATGAAACAAGATCCTTCCTTGGAGGGACAGCAAAAATTCAATCCAGTCAGATAGATGTTTCTACCATTTCAAACGGTAGCTCTGTCTCATTTCTACCTTACTTCCAACATAAGTAATTTTAGCAACTTCACAAAAATACTGAACAGTAAGCAGAACAGTTCATATCCTTGTGTGCATATGTATGAGATCCTGAAGTATGGCTACATTCATGTGGGAAAATGCTTTCCACAAGTAAGTAGGTCATTTTAGAAGAGTTTTTTTCCCAAATGTTCCATGAAAGGAACTCTTTTTATTCTTTTATGTGGTCATTGTATTAAATATATCCTGTCCACCCTTTCTAGGACAGGCTTGGATTAATGCTTAGCTCACATGCCTACTCAGTAGCTATAGTGCAAGCCTCTCAAAGACACAGTTCTATCAGTATACTATGCCAGCAAAGAGCCACTTGAGCAGACACCACTACCTTGGTAAATTGGGCTTTGTATTGGTATGGTAATGGTGTCTCTTCTGAGCAAGTGGAGCTAGATGGGTAAAAACCACAGTTCTGCCATTATAATTATGTCTGTGAGAGGGGCTTCTGCTGACATCGTTGGGTCAGCCAGGATCGTAACCCTGATTGGTGCAAGTCTCTGGCAGATGCCTGCAGTATGGACTGGGCCTGGGTCTATGTACTGACCCTTCCCAGTGTTTGCTTGCTTTCAAGTTACATAACTGAAAGGGCAACCACTGCTCCCGTTATAAGTATAGCCTGGGTATACTTAGGGTATGTACTTCCCTGTCTGATGGAAGGGGATTAGCAGCAGGCAGAGATGCTGTGGGAGAGAACTAAGCAAGCTAAGTGCAGTCTCTCTGCTCTCTACAGAGCCAGGCCCAGACAATATTAAATTATATACACATTTATTAATACTTACACAAATGGACAAAAAAATAGACATAAATATAAACATAGGTACAGATATATATGTATAAACAGTATATATACACTCAGATAATATATAGTAGAGTCTATAACCCTGCTTGGGGAATCTACTGGGACCCCTTGCTGTCACTTACCTGTGTTTATCTGTCACTTACCTGAAACCCCGGTGGTAGGTGACCCATTGTAGAGAATAAGGTTTATAGTTACAGTTATATATAGTTATAGTTAGATATAATTATAAACCTTATTCTCTACAATGGGTCACCTACCACCGGGGTTTCAGGTAAGTGACAGATAAACACAGGTAAGTGACAGCAAGGGGTCCCAGTAGATTCCCCAAGCAGGGTTATAGACTCTACTAAACTACTAATACACATATATAGAGGTCCACAAAATATAAGGCACAATATTACACAATATAATAAAAATATCAAAAGTAATATATATTTACATCTCTATAAATAAAATGCACGAGTCTTACATGATGCTATATCCTAAGGATCTATGCTACCTCAAACGGGCATCAGGACCTGCACAGATAAACGGCTGGCCTAAAACTGATAAACATAGAGAAATACAGGAGGACAACAAATAAGTACAGGTATGTGCAGGTAAGTATAGGGGAGCAATCACTAAATGCAAATAGCTGGTACAGCGTCCAGCAGAGGCCCAGGAAGGATCTTATTACTATCAATTTACAAATATAATAATATACAAAATATGAGGCGCAGCAATATCAGGTACCCATAACCCTTCAGTGCTTCCCCAGGACCCAACAAGAAGTCTAGGGACATCCCCCCGAACACCCCTTGACCTAAGGAAGCCTTCCCTTGTCTGGGCTTCCTTTTCAGCCTTACCACCCGGGTAACTCCCCCTCCCCTGTGAGAGTCCCTTTCCCTGAGCAACTCACGATTCCAGGGGTCCCAGGTGGGTGGTCTGGGCCCTCACCCGCCTGTGGCCTTGTGCACCAAGGGTGTGGCGTTTTGTCCAGGGTCAGAGGCTTTAGTCGCTTTATGCAACATTGGGGATCAGTCCCCCATGTCGGGATTAGCTGTGCATCGTTTGTGAGAGATCCTGGCCTTGTGCCAGGAGTGATGGACCTGAGCTACCTTGAACAGCTCCTAGGGTCTTGGTCCCCATTTGGGACCCACCATGCAGCACTGCCTGCACTGGGCTCTGGCTGCATGCCAGGAGTCAGAGGCCTGAGCCACCTTATGCAGCTCTCAGGGCCTGGGCTCTATGCATTGGCCAGTGCACCATGTTCCTGGCCACTTACCAGGAGTTGCAGACCCAAGCTGTCTCAAGCAGCTCCCAGGGTCTGGGCTTTGTGCACCAGCCCGTGCACCATCTGAAGCTGGTGCTGATCGCTGAGTCTTTGCGGTGAAGGGAGTCTTTGGGGCAACTGGAAACGCCTGCTGGGCAGCTCTCCCCAGCTCTTCTTAACCCTGCTTGCTTCTTTGCCCCTGGATGCATCTGCCACATGCTGGGCACACTGCTCCTTTTATCTACCCCCCAAAATCTGTCAGACCTGAAAAGCGCAGTTCACAATCAGGTCCAGACTCTCAGGCAGGCTCCTCCCTGTCCCTTCCCAATTGGTGGGAATGCTCCATCAATTGCATTGCGAGTTTTCAATCCATCGTCGGATTGGTGGAAATGCTCCACCAATCACACTGGAGATTTCTCGAGTCCGACACACTGGGCTCTGTTGGCAAGTCCACCACGTAAGTACAGCTGATAATGCAAGATTGTTCTTATGCAAGTTCCTCTTCTGGTATTAAGAGTAGAGCAAGTGTCTGCACTACAGTCAAAGGTGTAACTACAGCTACTGTCACCATTCCCAAGCAAGCTTAAAACTATCATGCTTGAGTATTGGTAACAACATAGTCATGGCAACACAGAACTCAGCCTGGAGCAGCCATCCAATATTTACCCATATTAAACTGTGTGCTGTTGCTACCACACTGTTATAGGTACCTGAGCTAACAGGTTTAAAGCTACCTTTGATGTGTCATGCCTTTGGACTGCAGTGTACAGATACCCTGCTTTACCTTTTGTTTTCCTAATTTCTACCTATTTACATTCTCACTGACATCCTATCACATTTTTAGCTTCTCTCATTCTTTGGAGTCTCAGAACAGCAGAGACTCCCTTCTCCTGAAGAAGAGTGATTGTGCCCGAAAGTTTGCTAAGAATGTTTTTCCAACTACTCAGTTAGTCTAATAAAAGATATCACATCTACTCAAAGATCCTTGCCTGCTGATGTCCTTAGACCAACGTGGGTACAACCAAAAACCCAAGATACCCTGAGAACTTTTTTCTGCTTTCTGACTGCATGAAATTGGAAGTTGGTGTAAGAGCAGTAGGTTGATGTGGAAGCAAAGGAGAGTTAGGTAAAATGGAACAAAACAAGAAAAAAAGAGCAAAAAATATGTCAAAGAGCATATCAAGGGCCTGACCATACTCAGGGTCTATCTACTGGGGTCTGCATGAAAAGGATAGTCATGGCAGGAAACAGAGGAAACCCAGTCTGGGATAAGTGTGCCACTGCTGTTGAGGGACTGGCTAGGTCACTAATGGGCAGAGAGGACCAGTAGTGACACCCGTCATTTGCATAATGACCTCGCTGTCCTTGTTTTATACATGCTGTTCTCACCACCACCTGTTGTGTAAACAAAAAAAAAAAGTTGTCCCAAAATGAAAAGGTGCTTTTCTCATCACAGTCATTCCCACTCACCCCCTGTACTTGAGGGCATAGTTAGACTAAGGCCTAATATATCCACAGAGTCCTGCCTGCTGATCTTTTGGTGCCCCCAAATTCTAAGCTCCTCTGCTAGCAATGTAATACCACCTCTGCTGAATGGGGTAAGTCTTCTGCAGACATCCAGAAGCTGGCTGAAAGCACATGGACACACTCCCACACCTGCTAATGCTAGCAGCCCCTTCAGCAGCTGGTGCTTTCCCAGGGCACACTTCACAATCTGGGAGGACAGCTGCTGAGTGGATTCACAAGGGGCACATAGATGTATATGTGCTCTGGGGGCATTGCAGTGGCACCTACTGTCTGCTGCCATCACTTTGGTAGCAGAGAAGATAAGTATAGACGAGGCCTAAATCATGATCCTTTTTGTAACACCACTGAACACCAAACCCAAAGGCATTTAATAATGGTGTTGGCTTAGTTGCCCCTTGCATTTCCTATTTTAATTAACAGCTGTGAAAATATAACTTGCCCAGTCTCCTCAGTCTATCCTGACTATGGATCCAAGGCTATAAATTCAAGCCCTGCTCTCTAGACATGCACTGGAGGCTGCTGCTAGCTTGCCTTACCTGCACTGGATGAATGAGCTATACTGGAAAATCCTAGCTTGATCTTTCTGATACCAGCATACTAAAACATTCCCATTAAATTGTTAGCTAATGCTGCAAAGGAAATGTATTATTCCAGCCCAGTGGAGCCCTACACGGAGCTCAAGGCTTACTTCTACTCAGAGCCTAGCACTTACTTTTATTTGCATCCCTAGGTAATCTCTGCTCTGAGTGGGATAGAGTACACCCACCCATTCTCACTACTGTGAAGGATCAAGGTTGAACAATGACATGGGAATGGGATAAGGCAGAAGCCAAGAGTCTGACCCATTTTTACACTCCGAGTACAAAATGTAAATTGTTACTTCTCAACCCACAGATACAGATGCATACAAAGGGCAGGAACTTTCCTAACTATGCTTAAACCTTTCCTGAACCATATAATCCTGAGCTAATCTACTTAAGTTTACTCTGTCTTTCCAGCTATACAAAATCAATCTAGATTAATGAAGGGGTAGGAGAATTTGGGGCCAGGCCAACTGTCCACTCCACCCTGAGGTTCCCCCAGTGACTGCAGAATCCATACCAAGAAGAATCCCTGTGAGAAGCATTCCCTAAATAGTAAGTATACTACAATAAAAACGGGGCTTGCAATTGTGTCCGGCTTTTCAGCAGAACAATGTCTAATGTAGATAGGCCCAGATAAAGAAGATGCTGGCAGCTGAGCTGGAGCCTCTCTAAAAAAATGTGGGACTAAATAGGTAATGGGTTTTTTACCCTGTTATAGTAATAAAGGTTTTACAAATGGATTGGTAAATCATTGACTGCTGAACAGACTGAATCAAATCACGGCCCTTGTCTTGGGTTAGTTTTGCTTGGTGGATACACTGCTCAGTGTAGTGCTTTTTGTAAGGCTATTCATGTGGGTGAGATTGGAATACAGAAAGAACCCACTCAGCTGCAGTTTAAAATAGTGATAGTATTTCTCAAATTGCTTAAAAAAATTAGATTAATCTGAAATCTTGGGGTTGCAGTCTTTTTAAATATCAAATTGATTCTAATTTGCCACTAGGGAATGGAAATTCAACAACCTGAAAGATCTAAAAACATCAGTACCTAGATACAAATGTATCGTAGAGAAGAAAATAGAAAGAACACTGCTATAAATTAGTTTGTTGTATATTCTCTATGCAGTTGTTGAAATGCCTGTCTGTACCAGAGTGGGATTAACGTTTGATTAAATAACCACTAAAACTATATACAAGTGTTTAGAATTGCGCTCAATCATGCACTGCAGGCTCAACTCCAATGTTCCCTTAACATTTCTGAAAAAAATTAAGCCCTTTGTCAAAAGACAGTTCCTAACAGATCAGTTTCTGTTACAATATGTAACTGGCCTTGTTTGGAAGAATTCAAGGAACTTTATTGTATAAAAAATTCATCTTAATCTCTGCTTGCCTTATCTTTTTAACATTAGTTGCAGCATTATCCCTCTGGTTTTTCATAAGGTAAACAAGGGAGGATTATCTTTTGTCTAACATAAATAGAAAATGAGCCTGCTAGAGCAATATCTCCAGTAGAAATGCATTTAATTCATGGTTCCCAATTCACTGGTAGAACAAATGGGATCTTCCTCCTCAGTTATATGCATTTATTGATTATTTCAAATGGAGTTTCTATGGGTTTTGGTCACCACAAATACAAAATCAGTTCAGCACTTTTGAATATATTCTACCATTTTAGATTCTTTTTTTCACACTCAGTTTCCCTCCTACACTATTCTAGCTTTTTTGCAGCTAGTCTATCTGACTCATTTAACGCACTGCAGAAAGAGATTTGGGCCTTCAGTTAACAAAGCAAATTAAAAATAATCTGGAAGTGCAAGCACATGACTTCTATAGTACAGTATAATACATTTAACTTATATACCCAGAAAAAAACGTTCATAGGAATTCAGCTGCCCTCAGTTCTGCTTAGCTGCTATAGATTAGGGTACAGCAACTATTTTCATAGATGAAATTTTACTGCGTTTGGGATCATTTAGAACCAACTTGTTGAGAGTGATTTTATATAAAACTGTCTGATTTCTGAGGTCAGATCCTCAACTGAGGAAAGCAGGTCTAATTTTTTACTTCAATCAAAGATTTATGCCAGCTGGCCCCACTGATTTATACCAGCTGGCACTTTGAATTTGACACTGCAGATTCATGAATGTCAATATTGTCAAAGAAATGTATCAGACATGCAAAAGTTAATATTGAAAGAGCCCAGCTATTTTGGTGAGTGAATCTTTATCCAGAAGCTTTGCTCCCACTCTTAGATCAGAACAGGGATCCGAACAGAACTCATGGGAACCCCCTGCTGACTTCTGTGATGTCAGCTATACTGAATCTTCTTTTACTAAGACCACAGAAACACAACCTTTACCAGGAGGTTTCCATCCAGATCTAGAAGGTAGAAACTCTGCTCAGATAAATGAAATGAAAGTAGAGGCTGATCTCTAGGAGCTGAAAAGATGGCTGACCTTACTCTCACCAGCAAGAAGAAAAACAGAAAGTTCCTGGATAGTGATTTCACCCATAGACTGCGAAGTCAGTGGTGCTATATGTAGGTGCTGGGATCTGCCTGCCCAGAGGTGCTTGCAGGCTCAGGGCCCTGTTCTGAGGGGGGCAAGGCAATAGCTTTCCCACCTGTGGGGTATTCCTGATATTAGGCCTTTCACTCAGAAACAGCTTTCTTGCCAAAGGCCTAGAGGCCTTCGTAATGTTAAAGACATTCAAGCTATGAGAAGGGGCTAATTGGCTCTTTGTAATGCTAATGCTCTCCTTTCATTAGAATGGGGCTCAGCATTTTAAATATAGCATAGTTGTTTTTTTTCTTCCTAAAATGTATTCATATATAGAACTCAATGGCCATGTTTAGTCATAATTGCATGTAAAGCTCTGTGGACAACCTTATGCTTTAAGGCTGTGAAGAAGATTTCTGTATCTGATATTGATCTGTGTTGAAATTATTATAGTAAGTAATTTAAACATTAAGTGCCCTTTGGCAAACAGCCCACTTCCTTTACTTGCATAAGTATCATCAGTTGTGACCAATCCTTCCCCACTCTTTCCACTTACCTGAGTGTAGTGGGGCATGTTGGTACTTGAGAGGGTCAGTACTACACTGAGAGGGTCAGTACTCCTTAGTCAGTACTACTTGCCTTTTAAAGAATATGCAAGGGAGATGGTTGATCTTGAGGAGATGTTTCTGAGAGAGAAAGATAGTATGTGGTTGACTCTGAGTCCTGAGTATCAGGTTTTAGGGGCCTATCCAGGGGGTGCAATTGTATGCATGCCCCTTTGATTCCTGTTCCACCCACACTTTAAAACCAACTGCCTAGGGGGGTCAGCAGCATGCCTATTCAGGCAGTGCTGAGAGAGTCAGTTGACTTCATGGCTCGCTATCATCCCCTGTGTTCCTGCTAATTGCTCTCTACTCCATAGGTGTTAATGACCCTCTATCCTTCTTAATGGCCTTGATGTTCCACTATTCAACCTACCCTTTCTTCTGCAGTTCTATTGTCTATTACTCATTCCTAGTATTGCCTATCTACTAATTCACAGTCCTTAACTCCATGTGTGGCAATATTTAACTCGGGTGTAGAAATGACTGATGGACATATTGGAGATGTCAAGATGTTCAAGGAGGCTAGATTTTGTTTTATGAATCTGAATAAGAGATGCATCGTTAACTATAATGGCTACAGGACTAATGATCAGGGATCCCGTTTTTCCATTTACTGTGGAAAAACATGGATTTTCTCCTTTGAAGGAGAAAAAATGTGGGAAGCCACAGGTTTCTCTTTGCAGACTGGCAGAGTTCCAGCCTGCAAGGGGCTGCTTGGGGCTGGGGGGAGCGGGATGCAGAGGGTGTCACTTGCATGTGCATGTGCACACATGCATGTGGCAGCCAAGCAGGGTGGTGGAGAACAGCTCTTGCAGCTTCCTCCCAGTAAATCTATGAGGGCGGGAGTGGGGGGGAGACACAGATGATGCAGTGGGGGAGCACAGGAAGGATTGGGGGGGCACATGATGAGGTGGGGAGGTACGTGCCCCCCAGATTTCTATGCCCACAGTAGGGTGTGGGGGCTGCAACTGGACTGGACCAATTCCTGAGAGGAGCTACCTCCATGGCCCAGCGGGCGGGATCTGGTATGGGAGGGAGTGCTGTGACACTGTGGGTGCCAAGGTGAAGTGCACCAGTGGTGGTGGCATGAAGTTGTGCCCCCTGTTGCTGCTAGACGGGCAGAGGCCACTTCAGCAGCCATGGTGGTGCAGCACTCCCTCCTGTGCTAGGTTTCATCTGCTGGGCTGTGGAAGTGGCTCCTGCCTGGAGCTGGTCTGGCCCTGTGCCCCACAGTGGGCACAGAAATCTGAGGGGGCATGTGCCCCACCCCCAGTGCGTCGCCTGTGTCCCCCTTCCTTGTACATTGGAGGGCTGGTGGCAGGGGTCAGCAGTGAGGAATACCAGCAGGGTTGGGAGTGAGGGACAATGACAGGGCCAACGGGGTGTGGGTTGGGACTGAGGGGCAATGGCAGGGATGGAGGATGCAGGTTGGGAGTGAGGGGCACCAGCACGGCAGAAGGGCTGTGGGTCAGGGGTGAAGGGCATCGGCAGGGATGGGGGGCTGTGGATCGGGAGTGAGGGGCACCAGCAGGGCTGGGGAGGCTGTGACTTGGGAGTGAGAGGGAGCAGTGTGAACAGGGGCAGGGCACTGGCATATCAGGGCTGCTCAGCACCACAAAGCAGTGTGGGAGGACAGCCGCAGCTGGATCCGTGTCCTAGAGAGTGAAGGGGGCAGGGGCAGCTCTGATTTTCCATGATTAAAAAAACAAAATCAAACACCAAAATATATAGGTATTTAGAATTTATTTTATTATGCTGATTGAGGCAATGGTAGGCTTCCAAACTGCTTTAAAATGGGAAATATATCAATAAAACATTGTGTTCAACTGATACCATGTGTGTGCGTGTATCTATGTATGTATATATGTATTACATACATTTAATTTCCGCAATTAAAATGAAACGCCACGTGTGTGTGTGTGTGTGTGTGTGTGTGTGTGTGTGTG
This sequence comes from Alligator mississippiensis, assembly GCF_030867095.1. Taxonomy (NCBI): domain Eukaryota; kingdom Metazoa; phylum Chordata; order Crocodylia; family Alligatoridae; genus Alligator; species Alligator mississippiensis. Next base: position 82,548,896 of record NC_081829.1, on the reverse strand, counting down.
TGTATGTATGTATGTATGTATTAGTGGTGTTTCATTTTAATTGTGGAAAAATTAGGATTTGGGGGTTTTTAATCAGAGAATTTGGGATTGTTAAACAGAGAAAACCAGGATCCCTGCTAATGACACAATGTCTTTTGACTGTTTTGACTATTTTTTGCCTAGCTTTCTTAAAGTTTATATATAAACTAGCAGGTTACTGCACATTTCAGTACTTACATTTGTTTTTGCTTTGATTTTAAATTGAAAAATATAGTGCTAGCCCCTAACAAATTAGCTTCTAGTTTCTAGAGAAGCTTCTAGTTTCTCTTTAGTTGGAAAAAAATGTTTTATATGTGATGAGGTGCCATACTATCTGAACCCCGCCCCCTTTTAAAAATCCTAGATCTGCCCATGATAGGTTCTACCTTCTCCTGCTGGTAGTGATGGATAAGGCTGGATCAGGATTTCCAGCTGATGCTTGTCTGGAATCCAGTGAGTTATGTTGTTTTATGGTAGCTAAATGGTAGTTGGGGCTGAGACCAGGCATACTAAGAAATAAGGGAGTATACAAATGCACCCTATGGTAAGAAATTTGGAATGAATGGTTATGCTACTAGATTTAACATCAAGCGAACCCGTTTTTCTTTTTGAAATAGTTCTAAGGCTCTGAGAATCAATTTGTAAGAGCCTTAGTCGCATTGTACTGCTTGGTTGGCAAATTGAACCAGTCCCTAATGGGGAACATTTTCTTTCCATTTAGATACATGTGCGTTATCTGTCTGGCCTGCCTCCAGAAGCATTAGGGCACGAATCAGCTGAGGATCTTGGGGATTACTAGCTTTTGCTGTGCCTTTTTCCCCACTACAACACTCAGGAAGAAGCACCTGCAGAGCCTACTTCCAGGCTGTTTTCGATAAGCTTTTTGTGGCAGGAGCCAGCAGAAGTATGCAGGTCACCAGAGCCATGCCAGTTCCATAAGGCTGCTAGCTGAATGGGTATGAGTTAAAGAAATGTGAACAGAAATGTTGAATGGAGAATAGCTGAGGGAAGCGGGTAACCAGAAGTTTCTAGTGGCAGTGGAATGAATGGTCTACCTGAATTTGAGACAGGCAGTGGCTTTTTAATAGCAAGCAGGGTGCCTTGAACCACTGATCTTTTAAGAACAAAAAGTGGTTCTGGGACAAGCTAGGCAGAAAGGATTGTCTCTGATTTTTGCCTGATTCTTGCTCCCCCCATTCCTCCTGTATAGGAAGAGGAATTGATTGGCATATGAAACTACTGTCCTGGGGAAAGTACTTGAGTTTCACTGAAAACTTTTTAGTCTTAAGCCTCTCGGGATCCAGTACAGGCAGGTGGCTCTAGTGCGTAAGTATACAATTACGAAGATACCCAAAACTGTGGGGGTTTCTCCTCCCCCATCCTACTGTCACAATAATCCCAGAGGTTTTAGAGATGGGTGCAGCTAAGGAGCCCATTGGTAAAGCTTGTTCTATCTTAGTTCACACTGGTGCATACTGAGTTTGAGGGTGGCTTGTGGAAAGGCAAAAAAATTGCAATGTTGTCATGAAGGAGTGGTTTGGGGTTATATTTTCCTTGGGTAGATTCTCCCGTTGTGAATCTTGGTCTAGTGTCTAGCAGCTATGGTACTGGCCATTACATTCTTCATTCTCATAACTGAATTGCAGGAGATACTCCAAATTGTCATGGAAGGAAAAGAGTTATCTGATTTCCGTACAATCACAATGTCTAGGTTTTGCAGGATCTCAAGTTCTGTGTACAAACTGGTGGCTCCATCCTAGCCTCTCTGGCTGGTAGACATGAGTGTGACTAACCCAGAAATTCAGATCTTTTCTTGTACACCACAAATTTTTTTAGATGACTGCTATTGCATCACACTTTTTGACTGAAAATACCCTCAGAGCCCCAAAATGCAACAACCACCCACAGCTGTGCTAAAGTAGCACAAATGCTTTTATACGGAGTGAGTGAGGAGTTTGGCATATAACTCAGAACTGAAGAACTGGACTAGAAGAAGCATACTGATGTGTTGGAGGATATCAAACTTTTACAGTACATTTGAGGACTTTGGTTGTACGTTTCTTTCTTCGTGCTAGGCACTGTAAGGCCAGGAGAGGTAAATGTCATTGTAGTATCATTTCCATCTCTTGGGGTAGAAGTCTGAAAAGCATTCTCCTTCGCTGGAGTTTTTTGATCTTTTACCGGTATGTGTTGTGTGTGTGTAGATATATGTGTATAAACTAGCTCTTAATGGTAAAAAAGGAAGTCTGGGCTGGAAGATGATTAAATTATTTGTTTTACCTGGGGTTCACATTAGAAAGAGGATGTTGAAACAAAAGGAGATTTTGTTTCCTTGCAGAATACAGGAGAAATTTGTCTCTGCTAATAACTTAAGAGTTTATTCTTCAGTAGTTTGCGGGGAAGACTAGTGAAATTTCTGAGGAAGCCTCCATGTAGAAATTTAATTGCGGGGGGGGTGTTGAATCCTTCCAGAAGGAAGGGGGAAAGCTTATGTGTTTCCTTAGCTAAGTATTTAGAGTTAAAGTCATGTTGCAGCTGATGTTCATTGTTCTGTAGGCAGTTCAGGAACGTGTATTTTATTGAAGATTCCTTTACGCAACTGAGGTCAGTCAAGCATGTAGTACTCAAGGTTATTCCAGGGAGCAGATGCCCGGAAATGTTCAGAGAATCTTGTTATCCAGTGGGCCACTGAAAACAGACAGTTACTGAGATGCGTAGGACACAGCTATTGCTAATTCCAGCTATTTCAGCAGCAGACGGGTACAAACCAAACCAGTACATCATGCAGAGTTCTACATATGCTACATTACAGATCCATATAGTCATGGACTAAAATGTAATCTACTGTTTATATAACAGGGTTTGGTACAGTAATGTAATATAATTTGTCTATGCTCTGCTAATCCATAGAATAAATAAAAGAACAAATATGATTCTGTGGAGCTGATTTATAGGAAGAGTTATACTAAAATAAAGAATATCTTTTCCTCAAGCTAATTTGTTCAGTACTTTTCTTGAGGTAAAAACTCAAGCAGATATCGCAGCTGTACAGTAAGGAAGAATAGAGATGTTAAAATGGGGAAATTGCTACTTTACAGTCCAGGATGATAACTGGGATAATGTAGATCACATACCTCCTGCTGCCATGGAGGGAGCTGAAAGGAAAAAAGGAAAGGCTGCCAGCAAGGAAAAGTATTGATAAGCAATTCATGTCCAAGCAATTCTTTCTCAGCTAAGCACGGGGACTGCCCACCTAATCAGAGTCTATTGTGAAAGAACAAATCTTGTCTTTTTAAAAAATATTCATATGTAGTGAGAGAGAGTGAGACCTTTCACCAAGGGATGTAAAAGCATCTGTTTTTAATATCTTTACATATATACTTTTTTTACATTTCAATTTCCCCTTAATAGTTTTTCCTATAGCTAAATATTTTAACATTACCAGATACAGTCTATCGCTCAGACGCACAAACTCTGCTGCTGTGTTGTTTTAAAACTATACAGCATTGTGAGACAGTTAAAGTGAATGATGTTGTATAAAAAGAAAGGTGCATTAAAGTAAAACTGCAAGAGTTGTACAAGATACCACAATTTACAATCACAATTAGCTCCAACACAACCCATTCAAAATGTGCAAAGGAGAAAGAAATAGCATTCAGGCAATAACGAAGGAAGGATTTTGTTCTGCAGAATCTAAGGTGTTAACAACAAGGACAGAATATCTTGACTCTAGCATAGACTGAGTGACCTTGAAAAAAACTGTCTTCCCTGGGGTGTCTCAAAACACCCAGGACCAAATTAGATCTTCTTGATGTGAATCTAGTCCAAACCAGACTGTTCAATGTTCCTCAGAGAATCAGTTTGCCCGTAAGAAGTAGCTAGTTACAACAACACTCTCCCAGTCTGGCAAGCTGCACATGTTGCCTATGTGTCTTCACTCTAAAGACCGGGTCAAATCAGATGCAGCAATTTGGCTTTTGAAATGGAAGTGGGAAATGTGACATTTAGCATTTAAAAAACACAAGAGCTGGGAATAACTCTTAGGTAAAAGGTTATTCCTAAAACCTGTAATATGCCAAGTGCTGTCAGCTTCCCCTCTTAGTCAATAGGCATTTATTTACCTTGCAAAATCTGGCCTCTAAATATTACAGAAAAAATGTTCCCTTTTGTCCTATATAGCTGGTGAGGATTTTCCAATTAAACTGTTTAGTATTGGACAACGATGAGATTAATCTGTATGTTAAAACAAACTTCTGGTAACATGCAATGGACAGTCCTGGGGCCAGAGAACAGAATATTTCCAAGGTTGTAGCCCTGAAGTAAATGTCCCGTCTGCCTAAATGTGATCCACTCGTATCCAGGTCTTCTGAATTATAACTTTTACACAGACAATTTTATAATTAAAGCAGGTTAACTCAATTGAATTGTGCTTTTCCCTCTTGGCCCCTGCAGTGTTAAGGTTAACCTGGTTTCTGCTGTTAAGCAGCTGGGTCAGCCATAATCCATTGAAAAAAAAAAGGCTAGCTGGACTTGGCTTGGTGCTCTAGGTTAATGCACTGTGCTTTCAAGTGACACTCGCATCTAGAAAATGTGTTTCATTTCATGCAGCCTCAGCAAATTCAGGAACTTGGGAGGTAATGAGAATGAAGACCACAATGAATAAATAATGAAACTAGTTCATAGTTTTATAAAGGCACACAATATAAGAGAAGGTAAGAACTGTGTTTTGGAGGAAACTAGGGCAAACAATGATTCTTACACTGACATAACACCTTTCATTTATAAAGATCCCAAAGCAATATAAAAATTGTGTGTGGTATGCACACAGAAAGGAATTGCTTTACGCAGCACAGGAATGTAGCTATCTCTAGGATGGAATATGGCAGCTTTTCAATTGCACAGAATAACAACCCAACAGTTCCTGGGCAAAATACGAAAAAAGAGTAACATTTAGGTATGCTGTTGGCTGGGGACTTTAGCAGGAATTCAACCAGGATGCTTGGGCAAATGTTTCTTATGCTCTTTAAATGCTTCATGGCAACTTCAATGGCTACTAATGGTGTGGACCTCAGTTCATGAGTCCCTTGAGGGACAGCAAGCCCAGCAGCAGCACATTGCTCCTGAATGTTGTAGTAGGATATTGGCTTAGTACTGACATGCAGAAGCATCCTTTCTATCCCAGTGCATTCAGAAGTCAAGTGTTAGACCCCAAAACATTATGAGATTTATCTAAAATAAAGAATCATAGAAAATTAGGGTTGGAAGGGACCTCAGGAGGTCATCTAGTTCAACCCCTTGCTCAAAGCAAGGCCATCTCCAACTAGATCATCCCAGCCAAGGCTTTGTCTAGCTGGGTCTTAAAAACCTCCAAGGATGGAGAGTCCACAACCTCTCCAGGTATCCTGTTCCAATGTTTTACTACCCTCTCAGTGAGAGTTTTTCCTAATATCTATCTTAAACTTACCTTGCTGTGACTTGAGACAATTGCTCCTTGTTCTGTTATCTGCCACCACTGAGAGTAGTCTAGCTCCATCTAGATTGTTCCACCTAGATGTTTTATTACATCTATAGTGAAATGTATTAAAAAAGTGTGTCTCCTTTCTTCTTGTTTCTTGGTTTCTGAGCCTTTAGAGTGCCCTTGGGTTATGTTTCCAACGTTTTCTTTGCCGCCGTAGGGACTAGACATTTGCTTTGGGTGCAAATCTCAGATTTCATTTTGTAATCTGTGGACTCGAGGAGGCTAGGGCTTTAAAACAAACTTATCAAACACCAAACTCACTGCTCTGTAGTAGTTGATGGTATCCTAACACTCCATTTAGTTTGTGGTATCAAACAGAATCATAACCCAAAATACGAACAACATTCAAAAAGTCACTGAAGTTTAAGTGGCAGCTCTCTATAGAGGTTTATCAAGTTTAAATAAGTTGAAGCTATTTTGACTTTGAGTAAGCAATTATTGAGACTTGGGATGAAAACTAAGAGATGAATTAATCAAGTTTGGGAGCAGGAGCTATGAAGGAAGATTAGACATGTTTGCCTGTCAGCACATAACTAAGTGCTGACAGGCAAGGAGGAAACCTCTCTTCGACATGCAATTCAGATAATACATTTAATTTATGATAATTAAGTGGTGAATTCAAAGCCAAGAGAATGTGAAATATGAAAAATAGTCCACAAATTGATCTGGCAGGACTTCAGTTTCTTCACACGAAGTGGGAGATGAGTACTAATTAGCAAAGATTTTTCCTTTGTTGAGCCATAACTGACATAACTCCATTCAGCTAAAGAACCTTCTGCTGGCTTGGATACTAGTGGAGGCTTGGATACTTGTGGATTTCATTCTGTATATCTAAGGCTTACAGTGCAGATCATGATCAACTGAATATGCTTTGCAGTTATATTCCAACAAAGCTTGTGATTCAAATGTACCCATGTGGATCCCAGGCTCCTGTCTAAAATAGTTTTCCTTCACAGAAGTGGTTGGTAGGAGGTTTTATAAAATTACTTGAAACTTCTGACCAAGCACAGAGGCCTGATCTTCACCGAACTGAACAACCACGCCAATTTTCAGTGACTTCAGTGGAAGAAGTGGACACTAATACTGTAATACTTTTTCATGCTTGACTAATCTGTTTTTTATTATCCAACACAAGGGTTTTATTCCTGCTTTTCTTTGCCTAGATGACTACACACAGAGCTGGCTCTAGCCCAGTCCGTGTCCTAGTAATTTACCCCTGGACAATTGTAAATTAAATCAAAATTACTCATACCTATTGAAAGGAAGGTAGATCTAGGTGGTGGTTGTTGTTGAGCAATTTACATAATTCCAGTAGGTAATCTGAGCATAAATTTATTTTTCTTTGATATTTAAGCTTCTGTGAATTTAACACAATCCCCAGGCATACAGAGTTATATGTGTAAGTGCAGTTTAAACTTTTTTCAAAGAAAGAGAGTAGGCAAGAGAAACTAACACAGGGCATAGTGTTGAAATACTGAAGCTACCTATTCCTGATTCAGAAAATCTATATCAACACATCAATGTAACTATTGGGAGCCAATAAATGTACTTTCTCTGTGAAAGTGGAACTGAATATTATGAAGAGGCTACTTATGTATCTAGCTCTTAAGCGGTACTATAAATAAGATGTCAATGGAATAAAGTATTGGCCTGAGTTAATGATCTCCTGCTGTTAGATAAATGCCTCAGCATTTATTTCTAAAATGGGAGGCATTGATCCTATGACAAGGATCTTATTGTCTTAATGTCTTATTACAATGATTTTATTCTGTTTTTATCATAATTCTGTTAAAATGAATAAAGAAGATGTAGCTCGTTTTTGTTTGATGAATGATGCAGTACAGCAATAACTTCAGTGCACCAAATCCTTAATTACTATATATTTTTTTTTACATTTAGAAACAAAACCAATCATTGAACTGTCTTTCAAGGATGCTAATCTACTTCTAAAATTAAGCTGTTTTTCTTTTTTTTCTAATGCATCAATGAAATATAGCATTTAGTTTACTCTGCAAACATAAATAAAGTCCTTTAGAATATGATCAAAGCTGAAAGCTATTTAGGTTCATCATGAGAAACTGGAGGAAGCTATAGATTTTTTTTCATAAAGCACATTTCTGGGATTGTGATAAATCTAGCTAGATGACATGAGCTAGGGTAGGCCAGACTCTACATAAAAACCTGCAAACCCTCCTCCCTGCCCCCCCCAGCGCAATCCAGGTAATGTGCTTTTCCATATTTCCTTCTAGGCCTATGCCATTCTTATTTTAGAAAAAGGATTTAGCTTTCTTAATTTACATCTGTATTACACCTCCCTCTAATGATGATAAGATTAGATTATATTGACTTGCAGAAACACCTTGCTTCCTTTGTCTCTTCAAATAATCTAATTAATTAGTATTAATTCTACATGAGGTGATATATAGAATCATAGAAAATTAGGATTGGAAGGGACCTCAGGAGGTCATCTAGTCCAGCCCTCTGCTCAAAGCAGGACCATCCCCAACTAGATCATTCCAGCCAAAGTTTTGTCTAGTCAGGTTTTGAAAATCTCCAAAGATGGAGCTTCCACTACCTCTCTAGGTAACCTGTTCCAGTGTTTTACTACCCTCCTAGTGAGAAAATTCTTCCTAATATCCAACCTAAACTTCCCTTGCTGCAACTTGAGACTGTTGTTCCTTGTTCTGTCATCTGCCACCACTGAGAACAGTCTAGCTCCATCCTCTTTCAAACCTCCTTGCAGGTAAATGAAGGCTGCTATTAAATCCTCCTCTCATCAATCTCCTCTTCTCTAGACTAAATAAGCCCAGTTCCCTCAGCCTCTCCTCAGGAGTCATGCCCCCCAGCCCCTGAACCATTTTCATTGCCCTCCACTGAACTCTCTCCAATTTGTCCGCCTCCTTTCTGTAGCGGGGGCCCAAAACTGAACACAGTACTCCAGATGTGTATTGTGCCATGTATATTCAACCAAGGCTCTCTACTCTCCAGTGAATATTTGTGTAGATATATATTACAACAAATTCACTTCTTACTTGTAGGGAATAAACTGTGCCAAGCTTTATTCTGACCCTACAATCTGATAGACATAAGCTATCAGGGATTCTACTTCACATCACTAGTACTCTACCTGGGAACATGGGTCACTGATATAAGTTAGATTGCAGGATAGGATCATAGGAAAGTAGGGCTAGAAAGGTCCTTATGAGGTCAGCTCTTCCATCCCCTTGCTCCAGGAAGAATCAACCCTGACCAAACCATCCCAATCAAGTGTCTGTCCAACCTGCTCTTGAAAATTTCCGAAGATAGAGATTCCATAAGTTCTCTATTAGTAGCCTGTTCTAGTGCTTGAGCACCCTCATTGTCAGAAAGTTCCTCCTAATCTCTAACCTAAATTTCCTCTGCTGCAGCTTGAGATCATTGCTCCTAGTCCTGTTCTCTAAAGCACTAGCCACAAAGAAAAACTCATCTCCATTCTCTCTGTAATTACCCTTCAGGTATTTGAAGACTTATAAAATCCCCCCTCAGTCCTGTCTTTTCCAGCCAAAATAACCCTGATTCTTTATGCCTTTCCTTGTAAATTTTGTTTCCAAGGCTCTGAATTATTTTTCTAGTTCTGTGCTGGACTCTTTCAAATTTGCCCACTTCCATCTTGAAGTGTGGGGTCCAAAATTGGACACAGTACTTCAGGTGAGGCCTCACAAATGCCAAATAGAACAGAGGCAGACAAAGTTCTTTGGGTGAATCTGATATCTTTTATTAGACCAACTTAAATAGTTGGAGAACAATTATTAAGCAAGCTTTCGGATTCAAAAACCCTTCGTCAGGCTAAGGAAGTTTCAGCAGTTGGTGTGTGCTCTTCCTGGATGGAATGGAAAGTAAAGAAGCCAGTGGCTGGGCTGGTATGCATACATGACAGGTAGCCAGTGAAAATGTAGATTGAGGAGTCAATGGGTGAGAGACAGGCTGGGGACGGTGGGGAAGAGAGAGAAGGGGGATGAATAGTGGAGAGATACCTGGGGAGTCGGATGTCAGGCAGGTTATATAATGTGTCACAAATCCAATGTCTATATTTAGTCCATGATTTTTAGTATCCAGGAGGTTGATGAAGTGGAGTTCATAGGCTCGTCTCTGGGAAGTGTTGTGTAAGTTTCCTTTGAGGATCAGGACTGAGAGATTGGAGAGAGAGTGGTTTTCTTGTGAGAAATGTGCCCCCACAGGTAATTGGGTATTTCTGTCTTTGATACATTTCCGGTGTGCGTTCATTCTGGTGCGCAGTTGTTGTTTGGTCTCTCCTACATATTTTCCATCAGGGCATTTGGTGCATTGGATGAGATATATGACACTTCTGGCAGTGCAGCTGTAAGATCCTGGGATGCTGATGGCTCTGTTGTGGGGTGTAGTAACTGTGGGGGTGGTGGAGATGTGTTGGCAGGTTTTGCATTTCTTGTCCTGGCACGATCTGGATCCTTTTGGTGTGTTCTGGGCTTGAGGAAGTTTGCTTCTGGTGATGGGGTTGGTGAGGTTCGGTGCTTGTTTGAAGGCTAGGATGGGTGGCTCTGGGAAGATCTTTTTAAGAATAGGGTCTCTTTCTAATATGGGTTGCAATTCTTTGAGGATTTTCTGTACAGGTTCAAGGGAGGGGTAATATGTCATAACCAGCGGTGTGCGATTTGTGAGGGGTTTTCTTCTGTACTGCAGCAGTTCTTCACATGGTATCCGGGTGGCTCTTTCAAATGTGCCATCTATCTCTCTGGAGGAGTGTCCTTGCTGGGTGAAAGACTTTTTAAGATTGGTGAGGTGGCAATCCCGGGTGTTCTCTTCAGTGCAAATTCGGTGGTATCTGAGGGCTTGGCTGTATATCACAGCTTTTTTGGTGTGTTCAGGGTGATTGCTGGTTCTGTGCAGATATGTATGTTGGTCCGTGGGTTTCTTGTATAACATGGTCTGTATTTTATCATTCTGGATACTGATCATCGTGTCTAAAAAGGAGATATTGGTGCTGGAGTATTCTAGAGAAAGGCGGATGGAGGGATGGTGATTGTTGAATTTCTGGTGGAACTCAATCAGAGATTGCAGGTTTTCAGTCCAAATGATGAAGATGTCATCGATGTATCTTAAGTATAACAAGGGTTTGATGGTGCAGTTCTTGAGGAAGTCTTCTTCCAGGTGGCTTATAAAAAGGTTGGCATACTGTGGGGCCATTTTAGTGCCCATAGCTGTTCCCATCATCTGGAGGAAGTGTTGATTATTAAAAGTGAAGTTGTTGTGTGTGAGGATGAAGTGTATATGATCAGTAATATCTTTGGGTTTGTATTCTGAGTTGTAATCTTGTTCCTGTAGATATGTAAGGCAGGCTTGGATGCCATCCTGGTGTGGGATGTTGGTATATAGGCTGGTAACTTCCATGGTGGCTAGAAGGGTGTTGCTGGGAAGGTGGTCTATGTTTTTAAGTTTCTGTAGAAAGCCTGTAGTGTCTTGTACAAAACTTGCTCTGTGGGTGACAAGCGGTTTTAGGACTGATTCAACGAAACCTGATATTTCCTCAGAACAGAAGAATCACTTCCCTTGATTTGCAAGTGAAACTCCTGTTAATACAACCTATATACTCTTGCCTTTTTTTGCAACAAGAGCAAACTGTTGATTCAGATTCTGCTTAGTCTCCACTGTAACCCCCAGGGCCTTCTCTGCAGTACTTCAGCCTAGCCAACCACATTCCCTAGTCTGTATTTGTGTGGGAAATTATTTTGGCCCAAGTGCAGACAAGAGACCTGATTTTTCTTGTACTGGGGAAGGATGCATGTGTTATTTTACAAATTAGTAAAAACAATAGATTTCTGTCTCTAAGTTGTTACAAGCCCCTGGTCTGTGTCCAGGCAAAATATGGTACCCCTGGTTATAGGCATCCACCCATGTGGCCCTCTTTCCTCCCAGTAGCATAACTCAGGGAGGAGGAAAAGTAGGACACCAAACCCAGGTGCCAACTAAACGGTGGCACCAGGATGGAGATTCCACACCCTGACAGCAGCAGCAGCTGGGCACACAGACACTATGGTGGGCAGGTCATGTCATGGCAGCAGCAGCAGCTGGGGACTTTGAATCCCCAGAGAAAGTAAGACCCCCCTGCTCATCCACAAACCCTGTTAGTTACACCTCTGATTCTCACATTCTTTCTGGTTCAATTAACATTTAATTAATCTATGCAAAGTGGAACAGCTTCATCAAGAAGTACTGAAAGAATCCTATCTCAAAACAGGCAGTAACCTCATGACCAGACATTCTTCTGGGAAAAGAGACATAGCTCCAAGTCCCTTTAGGCTATATAGGGATTCAGACTTTTCTCTCACATCCTGCTTGGGTGCCCTAACTATGGGGCTATTGGATAAGGAAAAAGGATACCACCACCAATTCTGGTTTTGGACTTTACAAAAAATGATCTGGAAGATGTGCTTGCAGCACACCTATCAGATTGACCCCCACAGATGATGTAGACCGGGAGACATTTAGCTTGTGAACCCTGTTGGGACTTGAGTGTGAGCTAGGTGCCTGTCGCTTCAGCACTTCTAAGATTTACGCTGCTTTTCATGTGCTCATCAGCAGAAATGTAGGCGCTTGGAAATGTTTTCATGGAAACTTAGTCATGTGGGGATTTTGGTCCCCCAGATTAGAAAGCAACTAAGTGGGCACATCTATATGAGACATTTACTATGGAACTTCCTAATTAGCTCTGCAGTAAATGTTTCAGCGTCTACGCATGTGGTCCTATTAGGCCACAGGAAACTAATGAGCTCTGCCACAGGTTAGTACTTGTAAATACAAGTACTATCTTGCAGCGGAGTTTTTTTTAGTGTGTAGCAGCGCATGTATAGATGCTGATGGGTCTGACTGGGGCATGAGGGTGCTTCAGTGCAGGGGCTGCCTGCTGGCTAGCCCTGCACTGGAGCACCTTGTATCCACCCCACTCCTCTGCAGCACATTGAGCCAGGTTGGAGCAACCTAGGGCTGGTGCCCCTTCCCGGTCCCCTGTCAGTTGGGGCTGCTTTGACCTGGCTCAATGTGCTGTGGTCCTGGGTGCATGTTTAAACAAGGTGCCCGAGAGCAATAAACTCCGGCATGATGTGTGTCAGAGTTTATTGCTGCACATTAATAGCACATGTAGACATACCCCAGTGAGAATCTAATTTTTTTTTTTTTTTATTTTGACACTATCCTGGGGACAGTAAAAGAAGGGACCCAGAAGCCATGCTCGTGGGACACGACAGGACGGGGACCGCACAAAGAAACAGAAAGCGAAACAATCCCTTACCTGTAGGAGAGGCGGCACCGGAGGAGCAGAGGATAGAGCCTGTGTGATTTACAAGCTGCACCTTTATCCAGTTAAAGCCGGCGGGTGACATCATGAGGAATCACCAGCCACAGGGAATAAAAGTGAGCATTGGGGCAATAGCTGGGGGAGCGAGAGAGGCTCCTCCACTGGTGGCAGCCAATCTGAGCCCCAGAGGGCGAGGACTACTTGGGGTGATACACCTTGAACATCACTGGGGGAGCATGGTGGCGGAGGCGTCGGCCGGTGGCGCAAAGAAGACAGTGGCCCAGGGAAAGAGGCAGCAGCCATCCCCAGGGAAATGGCAATCCACCTGCCGGGCACTCTCAGGTAATGGGCTGTGGAGACGGGCAGGGGATGAAAAAGGAAAAGGAGACCCTGATGGAACGGCTTCGGGGGAACACTGCTGAACACTGGCAGTAGGGCTGAGGAGATCAACTGAGAGAACCCCAGATCTGTGAGCCCCCTTAATTTCTTTTGTTTTGGCGGAAAGAGATCCACCCAGGCCTCAGGAACAGAACCTTTCCGTCTGAGGGGACCCCAGACATCAGGGCCGGGTTGGCCTATGAGCCCTCTCACAGGGAGTGAGGCGATAGACTACAAGACCTTGAAGAGGCATTGAAATTAAGGAACACCCACACTGGAGGAACGGCCATTTCAAGATCAGGCATCCTGCCAGAGGTTGGCGTAAGGTTGGGGTGTAGGGGAGGTGGAGCCCCACAAACCTCCAGCAAGTGGAGTGGTCACTCCTGAGGGGTCTTCAGAGACTACCCCTCACCACTGGTGTTGCATTGCAAAGTTGTGGCAGGCGAGTTTGAGGGTGGCCACCGAAGTCCACCTCAGGGGTTTCATGAAGCTGTTGAATGCCCTCTACAGCTCGGGCCAAGGAAGCACATGAGCAGGCTTTTGAAGCCAGGTGGTCACAGACACCATACTCAATAGCTGAGTTTATACATTTAGCTGCTCATTTTTTTGGAGATATAACTTGTAGGAGCAGGCTCCAATCCCAGCAATATCACTTGACTTGTTTTGAGTCCTAATATTCCCTACATCACAGGGGATTAATATTAATGTTTCTGAAGTCTTTTGAAAAAGTAAAGTAATATTAAAGTGCTAAATTTCTTAATTGTAGCATAAAAAATAATAATTTCTTTGGAAGAATTCAGAAGAATAATTGGAATCTGCCTAACTAAATTGCCCCTACAGTTACAGCACACAATATATTTCTTTAGTTTCTTCCTCTGAACAGCTGCTGCTTCTCATTGCCAAGGAGTCTGTGTTTAGAGCACCTCTTAAGTCAGTAGGAGGTGGAGTGTCCTGGGCACCTTTCAAAACTCATTTTTTTGGTCCAATTTTTTGGTCCATTTTTTTGCTAAAACCCACTGAAGTTGCTGACAGTCATTGTCTCTTGATTTCAGTTAATTTTGGATGAAGTCCTATGCAAGGATTTTGAAAGGTAAATCAGTGTCCACCAGAGACCAGGCTGATCTGTCCAATTTTTCTTTCTTTGACACCAGCAGCAGTATTTCAGATTACATTTTTAAAGGTTTTAAAAAATGTAACCCACTAGGATTTATAGTGCCACATAGCTGCACCTATATGTAAATTTCTTGCTGAAAGAAAGAAGTGAATTCAGTAGTATTAGAATGGTTTGAGAATGCATGGTTATATCCACTTCAAGGAGGTCTCTTTTTGTTTGTTTGTTTGTTTTGTTTTATAACCTGTTGTTAATTTAGACCTGGGGAAAGTATTATGCAGTAAGCTATAATGAGCACAGAGTTGGCTGAAAATCCTCCATAAGAGCTCCAATGCATTTGAAGTTATAGGGAATTTAATACAGGTGTGTGTGCGTGTATATATATATCTATATAATATGTATATGAGTTCACTGTACCGATATGTGTAATGTTTTCTATAGGATTATATTTCTTGAAGTATTGTTTTGAAAAGCCATGGGTTACAAGATTTCTCTCTCGCATTTCCCATACACAGTCCCTTCTTTTGAGGTCAAATGTATCAAATCGGTTGAAGCAGGTAGGTATTTTCTGTACTGAAGATCTATTTGTGATTGTATTGTTATATGCATTACTTGGAATATAGTTCTTTGTTAGATAGCCTGGGATTGTTTAACTTGATTATGTTAATTAACAATAGTTCACAAAGTTGGATAATGTGCTGTAGCAAAGGCAATAAAATATAAGCCCAGTGTGGAATACTGTCTCCAATGAGTCTGAAATCCTGGGGTACTTTCCATTATAGAGCATTGCTGCTAAAGTAGTAGCCTGTATTTGAAACAGGATACAATAGCACTTGGCACTTGATCTGCACTTGGGACCTCTACTATTTGATCATAAATTGCAATTGCCTACTACTCACCAAAAACCTGATGACTAAGACAGTTGTTTAAACGCTGAGGTTCCTTCGTGCTCAAAGATTATTACTGAATAGTTTCATTTAATATCTGCTTTAGTATAAGAACTAAACTTTGGAAGTTATTTGTTGCATCTGGTGAAACATTTTTGTTAAAGTATTGCCACCTCTACATTGTAGCCACCTGCAATAATAATTTATTAGAAATCTTTACATGGTGCTGCAGACACAATTTAATCTAATTCCATTTTACATCCACATATATACAAATCCAGAGTATATGGCATTTCTCCATAGATGGCCTCTGCTGCCTTTGTGTTTCTAAGCCTTTAGGATGTCTCTATTTTATCCTTTCCTTCCATATGAAGAACCCATCTACACAGATGCATCAAGGGCCCTTTCTATAAAGCTATGGAGTTTTGATGGCCTCCCCTCGAGGCTGGCTCACACTTAGTGTCTCTCTTAGGGAAAATCATTTCTAAAAAAACCCCTGTTATGACTAGAGAGGGTTTTATTTTTTTCCTTTTACAACCAAATAAACACACATCGAGGAAAAAACTCTCCATCTGGTTTTTAATTATTGCTGAGGTCATTCTGTTGGGGAGAGAACCTTACAGGTGAATGGGCAGCAGCTTTAGGGTAGAGTCAGCAGGTGATCTCCAGGAGATAATAGGACAGGGTTTTCCTCAGAATTTTTGCTCTGCAACAATCTCTGCTTTAAGAACTGTCTGGAGCAGTGGTTTTCAACCTTTTTTCATTTGTGGACCCCTACATTTTTTTAATGGAAATTTCAAATGACCCCTTTGAATTGTAAGTGTGGGTATTTACATACTTTTAATTGATCACAGTCAGATTTCGCAGACCCCTTAGACATAGTCTGCATACCCCCAGGGATCTGCAGACCACAGGTTGAAAACCACTGATCTAGAGGATTCTGTCTAGTGGTTCTGAGCCGAAAGAAACTCCCTCTGGAGTGGGAATGGAAAGCGGTGATGAAATATCCAATAAGCAATTACAGTGTTGATAGAATGTCTTAATTTGGTTGGTGTTCTTATAACATGCTATTTTATGGACATGGAAGTTAGCAGAAGCGTGAGAAGTTATTGACAGCTTGACTCTGTCATCACTCTCTCTTTGGAAGGGTGCCATTTGGATTTCTCTTAATTGACTCTGGTATTTTGGGGTAATATTATCACTTGATTTTAAAAAAAGAGATGCTGTTCATAGAATTATAGAAAAGTAGGTCTGGCAAGGACCTTCAGAGTTCATCTATTTTAACCCCCACTGCTGCCAGAGGCAGGCTTATTCCAATCCAAACAAATTGTCTAACCTATTAGTAATACTACATAATTAACCCTAACACAAACACAAGGCATAACACCCTAACCTGCCACAGGTAAGGCAGGGGCAGGGCAACAATGGCTGCTAGTGTCCTACTGATGCAAGGGTTGTTAAAATATGCTTGAGAGATCAAGGAAGAGGACCAAAGCTTCTCCCCCACTACAGAGGAAGGCAAAACTCCCCACAGTCCATACCAGTCTGACCACAGGGTAAAATGCCTTCCTGATCAAGAATATGGTGATTGGCCTGGTCCTGAGTGGAAAGACGAGACCCTCTAGGACCTCCAGGTTAAAGTCTCAGCAGGAGCACTGACGCATCTCAGTCAATCTCCAGTTTTGTCCACAGTTAACACCCAATGCTTCTGGGGAAGGCAAAGCCTCATACCCCAACACTCCCAACATGCATAGCAACAGGAGAAAACCCCCATGGCTCCATGTGGCAACCAGTGAAGCCCAGAAGCATGGGGAATACCCGTAGCATAGGTGTAGCTACTTCTGGATCATCTCTGACAAATGCTTGTCTAACCTTTTCTTGGACACCTACAGGGATGGTGATTCTACAACTTCCTTAAGCAGTCTATTCTGCTGCCTCGCTGTTCTGACAGCAAAGAAGTTTTCACTGATATCCAGTTTAAACCTACTTTGCTTCAGCAAAGGCTGTTCTAAGGCTGTTTGTGATATGAGGGGAATTTAGTCTCCTATGGTATACTTCATATCTATGCAATAGCTGACTTACAAATTTTATTCTGTTCCTGACCTGGATTTATTCTGTTCCTGTCCGATACTGTTTCTGGTGAGATGACTTGAGCTAGTCCAGCCAGCCCACACCACTTCTATCAGCTTTTTTTTAAATGATATTGCTTATCATTGACTTAAAAGAAATTACTTCAATCCAGGAGAGGTTTCTCTATTGATCTCCTTCACCTGTATCTTTATTTTTAACTTCTCTCCTTGATTTATTTTTATACCATTTTTTTGGATTTTCCTTTGACATTCTCCTTCATTTTTCCTTTTAATCTACTCTTTGTCCTTGTGCTGTGACAAACCTGCTGATGCGTGCATAGAACAGTGGCAGGGATCCATGCTGTGCTTACCATCTGGGATGGGCAGATTCTCTTACCCCATGTAGCTTTCAGACCATACTGATAGAAGAGCCTGGATTCTAGCCACAGCATAGATCTGCAATTTCTCTGTTGACTGTGCACCCCCAAATCCATTGTATCTTAATTGTCTGTCCAGTTGAAGAAGGCCTCCAAAAATCACTGCTTATTTCAGAGTTAAAGAACCCCTAAAGTAAGATGCCATGTTGTGATGTCATTGTGCCATTTTCCCTTCCTTAATTTTCAGTGGAACTGAAGAAATCAAGAAAAGAAATGTCTTTCAAACTGCTCTAAACCAAAGCTCTCTAGCTTCCCCCCTCTTGTTATTACCTAAGGCATTTTCCAAAGGATCTGTGAATGGATGACATCCCAGTGTCCCCTTTAGCCATGTCTCTGTGCAGTTGCCCGTAGTTTGTTTTTCCTATTTTCTAGGTCTGTATTCATCTGCTTTTGTTTCATTTACTCCCTTGCTCACATCCTTCTGTACTGCTTAGGGTGCTTAGGTGTTTTCCATTGCTGGTTCTGTCAAGGCATGTTGCTTGTGTTTTTGTAGAAGAGTCCACTGGTAGTTGAAAAAATGGGGAAATGCTCGGATCAGCAGTCTGCTGCTTGAGGCTACACCTGACAGGCTTTTGGGGAAGCAATTGGCTTTTCCCAGGAATGCACAGGCAGTGGGGAGGCAGAATAGACTGAAAATCATTCAGCTGTCAGAATCCTCCCATTTTCTTCCTGGATGCCTAGGGGTGGGATGAGTTCTTATTTTCCCAGTTGTGTTGTGCTACTACATAGTGAAGATGGTCTCATGATGCATGTCTGAGACATTCGTCAGAAGCACTTGAGAGCAGACTGCTGGGGAGGAAGGGTAATGAGTTTTAAGTCACTTCCTTCCAAAATGTTCTCAGAACATGCCAGAGACTGGGCCTGAAGACGGTAGAGTGTCAGAAAACAACTCCTCCTTGGTGCAGCCATGGGGCAGGGCTATAACTTCCCCTTCTCCCCTCCTCAATAATGAAGAGGCTCTACTGTTTTTTTTTTCACCAGTTAGAAGGCATGTGATAGATCTGAAGCTCACTGACACAAATACAGCAACCTGGACAGCAGTTGTGGATGAGGGAATATAAGGTTTTTTAATCAGGACAGTGACTAAATTTTGCTGTCTGCCTCTCCATCTCTAGCTTGTAGGTTAAGTCCTTCTGTTAGAAGAGGAGGGAAATGAGTCTTCCTGCCTTTAAACCTTTCAGTAGCAGTTTTTGGATCTCTTTTTTCGTCTTCAATCTAATCTAGTTTAATTGTTAATCTTCCTTGCAGACAAACTGTTTGAAAATATTAAGAGAAGAAATGGCTGAAGCAGAATGATTATAGTAGCCAGGAAAAGGAAGGAGCTTTGCATATTTACTGTTTGTTACTAAGAAATAAGTACACGGTAAGTATGCAAATCTCCACACTTTGGTAGAGGGTGTGAGATGTCTAATCGCTATGCTCTGGTTGACAGCCAGTATTAACCAAAGTACAAGGAATGGCTTAACTGAGAAATCTGGAGTTATGCATCACTAACTATAGAATACTTGTATTCTAGCTGAAGCAGTTTCACTACAGCATAATATCCCATATTGGTGTAGAAAGAAGTAATGTAGTTTCTCATCCATTTATTTAGAATACCATGAACTAGCACAAACTTAATTTTAGCTGCCTGAAGCCACATGTAACTTGTAGATGTGCTCTAGTGTAAAATGTTTTAATGCTTTCTTACTAAATAGTTTCCTGTACCATTTGCTTATTTACAAGCACAATGAATTGCAACAAGAACCTAAAAGAGAATTGAAAGGGACTGGATGGAAGAAGAAAGCTTGGATTGAAGAAATGGTATCTGTAGAGCTGTGTAGAAAAATGCAACTTAATTTCACATAGAATTTTGAAATTTGGTTTAATTTTGAGTAGGATTCCTATTAAAATATTTAGAAAACTTTTATAAAAGGGCGTGGAGCCCCAGGGCTGTCTGAATGGCAGGTTGTCACGGAGCTACAGCTCCTGCAAGCCTTAGGATGATCAGCTTGGGGCAGTCAACAAGGTTGGGACCATGGACCCTGGACAACTCCAAGCTGCTGAGGATCCAGGTAGCCAAGATGCCAGGAAATCAGGCACAGTTCATGCAGTACTTCAGTGACATTGAGTCACTTCTATGAAATGTTCTAGTTTGGCCAAATCTGCAGATTCCAATAAAACTGTTTTTACCAGATTTTTTTCTGACCAGTTCTAGAACTGTCACTGAATATCAGAGAGACTGGAAGAACCAAGATGACATCTCTTAATCTGAGGAGTAAAGGAGGATTGAGGAGTGCAGGAGGAACTGCACTGAGTATCGGGAGAGGAGAATGAAACTTGTGTTTAATTAGCTGAACAAAGAAACTAAGGACTTACAAAGGAAAGGCTGAAACAGCTAGGTTTATTTATTCTGGAGAAGAAGGGACTGGGGTCAGGGAGAAGGGATTTGATAACAATACCTGGACCATTATAAAGAGGATGGAGATGGGCTCTTCTGTGTGACCATCAGGGACAAGACTAGGGGCAATGGCTTCAAGTTGCAGCAGAGAAATTTAGGTTGGAAATTAGGAAAAACTTTCTGACTATAAGGGACATTGGAACAGGTTACCTAGATAAACTGTGGACTCTCCATCCTGGAAACTTTCATAGTTTCATAGTGCTTAGGGTTGGAAAGGACCTAAAAAGATCATCAGGTCCACCCCCCCTGCCCTGGGCAGGAATGGGTGCTGCGGTCATATCACTCCAGCCAAATCGTATCACCCCAGCCAAATATCCATCCAGCCTCCTCTTGAAGACCCACAAGGTAGGAGAGAGTACCACCTCACTTGGGAGCCCATTCCAGAGCCTGGCAGCCCTAACTGTAAAGTAATGTCTCCTGCTGTCCAGCCTGAACCTTCTTGTCCCAGGGGAGCGGGGGCACTGGGAAACCCCCGCGGCAGCCAAGGGGTCTGCTTACCTCCCGCAGGGCCGGAGGAGCCGAGGAAACGCCACGCGCCGGTGCTGCCGGCGCGGGTCATCAGCCGGGCGTTTATCCGGCTGCGGCTGAGCAGCGGGGGCGGGGCACGCCGGACGGGAGGAACAAAAGGCGGCCCCGCCGAAGCAGCAGGGCAGCCGAAGGGAGAGAGCTGGAGCGCGGAGCCCCAGCGCGCAGGGGATCAGCTGCCACCCGCAGAGTGCGGGATGCCGCCACGTAGAGGCGGAGCAGGCTGTGACCAGCGCGGCGGAGCACCCGGGAGTGAGAAGACAAGGGGAGAAGTCAGCCCCGGAGGTGGGGCAGCAGCCAGCGGGGAACCCAACACCCGAGGCAGCAGGAGGCTTGACAGCGGCGCCGAGAGTGGGGCCAGCTGTAGCCTGCACTACAGAGCCGACGGCGCGGGTAACTGCGGCAGGGACTATTGGGGAAGCAGAGAGGACGTCTGCATCCCAAGGAAGGAGGGACCAGGCCAGCATCCCCACTGGGAGAGGCATACCCGGTTCGAAGACTGCCGGTAGTGGCTAGGGGGACTGAGCCAAGAGAGGACGAGACGAGGACGGGTTAGAGGCCAGGATAGGAAGACCTGAGGTGGCGTATGGCCGGTGTGTAGGGGAGGATGGAGCCCCGAGAGTACCCGCGAAGAAGCGTGCTGGCACCGGGGGATACCCCAAGGGAAGACCCCCCACTGAGAGAGTCATCAAAGTCGTGGCAGGCGAGTTCTGGGGTCCCCCTTTATACCAGACGGGGTAAACCCTGGGGTGTACCAACGAAGCCCGGGTGTGCAAGATCTCGGATCCGGGCGAAGGCGGCGCGCGAACTCCTGGTCGAACGGAGGCGGGTACACTTCTAACAATTTGTGGCCATTATTCCTAGTAACCTTGAGTGGTGCCCAGGGGAACAGAGCCTCCCCCAAGTCTTGCAGGTTTCCCCTGGTAAGTTTGTAAATGGCTACCAGATCCCTTCTCAGCCTTCTCTTGTGGAGACTGAATAGGTTCAGGACCGTTAGCCTCTCCTCTTAGGGCCTGCCCCGCTGCCCCTTGACCATGTGAGTGGCCTTCCTCTGGACCCTCTCAATGCTGTCCACATCCCTCCTGAAGTGTGGTGCCCATAACTGGACGGAATACTCCAACTGCGGCCTGACCAACGCCACATAGAGGGGGAGGATCGTTCGTGATGCATCTGTAGATGCACGACAAGGTGCAGTTAGCCTTACTGACCACTTCCTTGCATTGGCAGTTTATGTTCATCCTGGAGTCAACAATGACTCCAAGATCCCTTTCTGCCACCGTGTTGACAAGAAGGGTGTTTTCCAGCCCATAGCTGTGTTGCTGGTTCCTTCTCCCTAGATGCAGCACCTTGCACTTGTCTGCATTGAACTCCATCCTATTCTCATCCGCCCACCTCTGTAATTTGTCTAGATCTAGCTGGATTCTGTCCCTCCCCTCCAGTGTGCCCACCTCGCCCCACAACTTGGTGTTGTCAGCAAATTGGACAGCATGCTTTCCACACCCACATCCAGATTGCTGATAAAGATGTTGAACAGTACAGGCCCCAGGACCGAGCCCTGGGGGATTCCACTGCCCACATCCCTCCAGGTCGAAAATGACCCATCCACCACTACTCTCTGGGTGTGACCATCTAGCCAATGTGCTACCCATCTGACTGTGGGCATCAATGCCACAATCACCTAGTTTTTTTAAGAGAATGTGGTGGGAAACCATGTCAAAGGCCTTCTTAAAGTCCAGGAAGATGACAATCCATCCTGACACCTTTGTCCAGGGACTTTGTGACCTGATCATAAAAAGAAACCATGTTAGTCTGGCAGGATCTGCCCTCAATGAACCCATGTTGGTTGCCCCTGAGCATTGCCTCCGCTGCTGGGCCCTTACAGATGTGCTCCTTGATAATTTTCTCAAAGGTCTTCCCAAGGACCGAGGTCAGACTGACTGGCCTATAATTTCCTGGGTCCTCCTTCCTCCCCTTTTTTGTAAATGGGGACCACACTGGCCCTTTTCCAATCCTCTGGTACCTGGCCAGTGCCCCACGAGCACTCACAGATCTGTGCCAGGGGCCCCGCTATGACCCCTGTCAGTTCCCTCAGCACCCTTGGATGAAGAGCATCTGGACCTACTGATTTAAATATGTCCAGCCTCTCCAAGAGTTCCCTAACTACGTTGTCCCTGACCCTAGGCATGGCGGTGTCTCCCCTGGGTCCGTCTGCAATTCTAGCGGGGCAAATGTCTCGGTCTCTGTTCAGGAATATGGAGGCAAAGAATTCATTTAAAGAGGTCAGCTTTTTCGTTTGCTGCAATCACCAGATTGCCAAGCGTATCCTGTCGGGGCCCCACGTTACCCAGTGCCTTCTTCTTACTCCCTATGTATTTGAAAAAGGACTTTTTATTATCCTTAATTCTGGTTGCTAGCATTGGCCTTCCTAACAGCCTCCCTGCACTCCCAAGTGACGGAGGTGTAATCCTCCTTGGTGATAGCCCCTTGCTTCCTCTGTTTGTACACCTCCGTTTTTGCCCTCGGGCATCCCTGGATGCCTTTGCCGAGTCATGGGGGCTTCTTAGCACTCCTGCCCCCTTGGTGCGCATTGGGACTGACTCCCTTTGAGCTCGGAGGATTGTCCCCTTGAGGAACAGCCACCCATCTTGGACCCACATCTCACTGAGGCTATGAAACCCCAATGCCTCTCCTACTAACCTTCTTAGCTTACTGAAGTTGGCCCTCCTGAATTTGAGGACCTCTGCCTTGCTGCTTGCTTTCACCACCCTGCGTTGGATAGTAAATTCCAACAGGTGATGATCACTGTTGCCCAGGTAGTCAAGTACCCACAGACCCCTCACCAGGTTGTTGCCTGTGGCAAGGAACAAGTCCACCAATGCAGTTCCTCTGGTGGGACTATGCACCTCCTGGGTTAGGTGGAGGTCCTGTATCCTGGCTAGGAGCCTATGTGAGCGGTCGCACCTGACTGACTGCTTCTCCCAGCAGATGTCTGGGTAGTTTAGGTCACCCATGACAACCACAGGCCTTGACTTCACAGCCTCCATGAGCTGACCTAAGAATTCCAGGTCCAGCTCGTCCCCCTGGTGAGGCGGTCTGTAGTAGTAGACAAGTCCCTTTCCCTATGCCCCTCTTGCATTCTTACCCAGAGTGCCTCATTTTGCCTCTCTTCTGACCCCATCCTGATCATTGAGGACATGTATTGCTCTTTGACGTATAGTGCTACCCCCTGCCCCACCTCTTTTCCCTACTGTCTCTCCTGTACAGCCTGTATCCCTGGATGTCCACTGCCAAGTTGTGGGTAGACTCCCACCAGGTCTCTGTGAGCCCCACTAGGTCTGGGTTTTTGCTTCCTAGCAGGAGGGCGAGTTCCTCCTGCTTATTCCCCATGCTTTGAGCATTTGTGTAGAGGCATCTGAGGCCTCCTGTAGGTGCCTGTGCTGCCCCCTTGTTCCTAAGCCTGCCCTGGCCCCTTTCACTTACCTGGGTATTACCTGTGCTCGTCACTTGGCTTGACAGCAAAGTGTCCTCATGTTCCTCTGCGTCCCTGTCCTCCGGCAAACAGGTTGTCAGACACTGACTTGACTGGAATAGTTTAGTTGGGGACAATCCTGCCTTGGGTAGGGTGCTGGATTACATGACTTTGAGGTTCCTTCTAGCCCTGGTTTCCTATGATTTTATGAAAGCTGCAATAGAGCTCCAAAAGAAATGTTAGAAACATGCATGCAAGTGGTGTTCCTCTCTTTGTGTGCATGTGCGCATGAGCACACATTTTATCATGAACTCAGGTGCCGCTGTCCTTCATTGTCTTACATATAACAAATTCAAATTCACAATGCAAGTTTCCGAAAATAAAACTTTATGAAGTTTTATTTCAGAATGGGCGTGTCCAGACAAATGTGGATGTTTGTTTTCCTGGGGACAAATAGCAGTGGCATACCTTGTGTTGCTACTTGTCCCTGGGGAATGCCCGTGCCACACTTGCTCTGGGGCACAGCAGATTTCCCTGGGCGGGAGGGGGTAAGGGAGGCTGGGGCCAGCAACTGTGCTGGTCCCAGCAGCCTTACTTGGAGTCCTGAGAGCCTTCTAGGGCTGAAGCCATGGCAGGATGCCCGACCGGTAGCCAGAGCGTGGGTCTGGTTTGCCAGGCTCTGGTTTTGGGCAGCGTGCACTGCCACCATGTGTGCTGCCCTGCTCTTTTTTTGACCCTGGGAGCCTGTGGGTCTGCGGTCTGCCATGTACCGCACGTCCGCGCTCATCTGGATGTGCCCTATGAGTAGTTCCTGTTCTAGTATGTGTGTTCCAAATGAATTGTTGGGAAGTTGAAATCTGTTTTTGAAGTGTTACAATAAAGCAAACATTTTGGATGGCATATATGTATCTCCTATTCTGCATTTTATTTATGCTGCATTCTTTTAAAAGTTGAATAGGATAAACCTATTTTTATTAAATCGGATATAAAAGCTACTGCCAATAATATGTGGCTAAGTCACAGGTTTTGATTCCTCTCCCAATTTAGAACTTTACGTCCTGTCAGATATAACCCACTGTGCAAACATTCCTGCTCTAAACAGTTGAAAATTGCTCCCAGCTATATTTTAAAACTCGAGAACAAATGGGAAAATTCAGTGCTACTGATCTGTAAGGTAAACCTGGGAGATGCCAGCAGCTTTTGAGATGAAGCCAAAGAGAGGGGACAGCATTGCCAACAACTAGAGGTCATAAAAGAAAAATGGTCCTGGAGTCCTTAAAATACAGCCAGTATTCTCTTGTGATAGTAATATTGTTGATAATGAATGATTTCAATAAATATTTTAATGAGAAACTTCTTCATTTCTGTTACTTTGTATTTACAAATATTTTATGATATGGACTTTCCATTTTGCACGGTAACAGTAAAACTATTTTTACAAACAGAATAATTATCTGTTTCTAAAGTTATTTTAATAATAGTTTTTTTTAAATTTTGTTTACTTACATTATCCTCTTTCCTCTGTGAAAAAAAAAAAAATTTAGTATATTTTAATCTAGCTTTTACAGTCCTTTCCAGGATTTATACCACAGTTTTGCTGATGTAGCTCACTGTATTACATTTTACTAGAAAGTTATCTGTTTCCTGAGAAATTTAGAAAATACCCTGGAAGCTAACTAACCCATAACTATAATTATCTTTTGTTTTAATGTAAATTTAATATTTCTAGCCTGTCTCATCTCTAACAGTTATTTCTGGATATTTTCTGTATTTCACTATTAAAACAGTTCTTAATATTTACGACAGCATTTGCCTTTTTATTAAAAAAAAAAAAAAAGATAACTGCTTAATTATCTCCTAAAACCAAGGTTCGTTTTCTGAATTATCTCTTATTAGAGACAATATAATATGAAGAAAATAGGTGTCCTCTAACAATGTCACTGTTTCTTAAAGATAGCTTGTCCAAATCCATTTCCCACCAAGCTGGGTGGGGAGTAGTAGATATGCTGGAGGGTAGGGCTAGGATTCAGAGACCCCTAGCCAAACTGGAGGATTGGACCAAAAGAAATCTCCTAAAGTTCAACAAGGACAAGTGCAAAGTCCTGGACTTAGGATAGAACAATCCCATGTACCGGTGCAGGTTGGTGATTGACTGGCTAAGCAGCAGCTCTTTAGAAAAAGACCTGGGGTTGCAGTGGACAATAAGCTGACTATGTCTATGAGTCAACTGTGTGCCCTTGTTGCGAAGAAGGCTAACGGCATAGTGGGCTGCATTAGTAAGAGTGTTGCCAGGAGATCAAGCAAAGTGATTTATTCCCTTCTATTCAGCCCTGGTGAGACCACATCTGGAGGCCACACTAAAGAAAGGATGTGGATAAACTGGAGAGAGTCCAGTGGAGGGCAACAAAAATGGTGATGGGGCTGAGGCACATGACTTATGAGGAAAGGCTGAGGGAACTGGGCTTATTTAGGTTGAAGAAGAGGAGACTGGGGGATATTTAACAATAACCTTTAACTGCCTGAAGGGTGGTTTCAAAGAGGATGGAGCTAGACCAGGGGTGGGCAAAATATGGCCCATGGGCTGGATCTGGCCAGCTAAGCCATTCTATCTGGCCTGCAAGGCCCCTAAAAATGTAGAAAATTAATATTTATCTGTCCTTGGTTCCTGTCAAAAATGACAGGAGCCAGGGGCAGTAGGACCCAGAGGAAGCCCCGGCGGGCTCCTGCAACAGCAGTGCCCGGCCGGCCCTGCCCCCCAGCCAGGAGCCCCAGCAGGGGCTTTTGGTCTGGGACCATGTGGCTCCTCCAGCATGGGAAGCTCAGGTAGGAAGGGGGGGGTGGGAAGTGCAGGGGACGAGCTGGTGCTGAGTACGCGGGAAAAATTGCCCTTCCCCCACCCTCGTGGCCAGCACTCCCTGCTGCAGCTGCTCGCAGGCCACGCAGGGCTGTCCTTAGCAGGCACAGGCAGCCTTGCACGGGCTGCGAGTGGCTGCAGCGTGGGACACCAGCCACAGGGTGGGGGAGGGGCCGCTTTTCCCCGTGCTCAGCACCATCTTGTCCCCTGCCAGCGAGCAGGGGGTCAGGGGTGCATGCTGCCTCCCGCTTGTACTGTGGGGCTGGGGGGGCACTGGGAATGAGTGGGTGTGGGAGCCAGTGGGAACATGGGGCCCACACCAGTGTCCTGGGGCCAGGGGCAGCAGGGCCCAGAGCAGGGCGGCAGGAGTGCAGGGGTCCCGGCTGGCAGGGGCTCTATGGAGCTGGGTCAGCTCCCCACTCTCCCTGCTGGTGCAGCTCAGCTTGGCTCCACAGACCGCTGCCAGCCTGTGCCCCATTTTGGACCCCATTGCCGCTGGCCCTGGGACATTGGTCCCAAGATGGTGACCAGGGGGCGGGGCACCTGTCAAGGGGCGGGGCTACCCATGCGGCCCTTGACAGCTTGCCAAAACTGGGTAAGCGGCCCTCTGCTGGAAATAATTGCCTGCCCCTGAGCTACACTGTTCTCGGTGGTGGCAGATGACAGAACAAGGAGCAATGGTCTCACGTTGCAGCAAGGGAAGTTTAGGGTAGATATTAGGAAGAATTTTCTCACAGAGTAGTAAAGCACTTGAACAGGTTACCCAGAGAAGCTGTGGAGTCTCCATCCTTGGAGGTTTTTAAGACCTGGCTAGACCAAGCCTTGGCTGGGATGATCTAGTTGGGGATGGTCTTGCTTTGAGCAGGTTGGACTAAATGATGTCCCAAGGTCCCTTCCAACCCAAATTTTCTATGATTTGGATCTAATATTTGGCTGTGCAATAAAAAAATATGGCTGTCCCAATTTTTTTGTGTGTGTAGTTAATTATATTTAACTCTGGGCATTCTTGCCAAAGCATGATTTGGGACATCACTTGCTCAGTGGAGACAGAGAATGTAGGACCAGGCTAACAGGGCAAAGTCATTCTTTTTTCCCCCTGTTCAGTATTGTTTGTATCAAACCTATTTTCTTGTAAATGAAGACATACTTTCATTTTGGTCTCTTGTGGGTAATAACATTTGCCTTGTCCAAAGTAGAGTTCTTCTCTTGGAAGAACAAGGCCCAATACTGACACTTTCCCTGGGGCACTCCAAAGACAAACACTGCCCCTGGTTGAATTCAGTAGATGTCTGTTAGACCAAAAAAATGCAAACAAAAATTGAGATGGCAGAAGGCTTGGTCAGACTGCTAGCTAATAGAAGGTTCCATACAACTTAAATTGGGAAGAAATAGTAACATTCAGAAGGAAGCTAAAACATAGAGGGAAGCAGGAGGCCAAAGGTAGCAGCCTCTGGTTATAGATGCAAAATTAGATATTGAGCAGCCTAAGAACTACGAGTGAGAAGTCTAGAATAACCCCTTGGTGTCAGGGAGCCGGGTCCAGCAGCAGTTGGAGAATTCAGGCTAGTGGCCTGCAAGCAGGAGGCAAAAGGTGAGTCTGAAGATTACAGGAAGACAGCATAAAGGCCCCCCCCCAAGGACACCATGCTAAAAGAACTGAATTTTGACTGATGGAGTTCATAGGCCACTAAAGTGCCCTCTTGGAGAGGAATTAAAATAATACCACAGCTACTACACGTGAGGAGTCCCTTAGCACAGCCAATGTTGTATATCTCTGATCATCATCCATGGGCCTGAGTTAGGAACTGCTGCATGAATGACGCGTGCCCTGTGGCAGCTGGCGAGGCGCAGTGGTGGGAGCGCAGTGGTGGAAAGTAGGGAGCTCCTGCAGATGCCACTGGAGCTGTTAGTGGCGAGGAGCCGGGTGGTGAGCGGCGACTGCCTGCAGGCACCGCTGACACTCGGTGGCACCTTTTTGTAGGGGGGGCACGAGCACCTGGGTGCACCCCTTACGTGTTGCCAATGAACTGCTGGTTTGCTTAATGCAACAGTTGAAGTCAAAACGCTGAGAAGATAAATATTTTTTTGAAAGTGCTTTTAAAACATTTCTCTTGAAATGTGCATTAAGGGGATTCTACTAAAGGCTGGAGTCTGCAGATGCTAGTACTCGGAGACGCACTACAGTACCTGTGTTTGTATTACACAAAAAATACTATCGGAGAGCTGGCTGGGGTTAGATGCACCACAGCCTTCGCAGTGGCACCTTGCAGCGGGGTAGTTACAGCACTATGTGTCCTTTGAAAGGATCCTCTTCAAAAGCACCCTTTAGGAAGTTTTGTATCGCTCATCTGATACCTTTGGTCTTACAATCAATAACAAATACAGTTCATTCTCGTTGACCGTGAGGTGGTTGATGGCGGTCCCGGAAGCGAGGCCTGTGTAGATCCCAACCCAGATGTATAACATCCAACCAAATGGACCTTACGTGAGAACTGAGCTCTCAATTTTATACGGGGGTAGCTGCAGAACCTACTTCATCGAGGGGTCAGCTCCTCTGAGGACCAGCGTTACCAGCCCAAACTTTTTTTTTTTTTATTGCGTCCCTCCCCTTCCAGATTTACCAGGCGGCCACGCACCTCTCCCAGCATACACTTTATATTTTAACTCCTTCAACACCAATTATGACTAGAATGAACATTAAACCTGCTGTCACACAGCGTCTCCCACGCGCCCCTGCCGCAGAGGTGGCTTGTGTCCCCCCAGGGGTAAGCAGCCCACAGTTTGGGCCCCCCCCTACACTCAATCTTCAGCCAGCAGCAGGAAGGGATGCCCAAAGTTTCCTGGCAAACAGCTCACGTTGCCACCTGCCACCCTGGGGGGATCCACTCTGGCTTCTGTTGGGGGTGATCCGGCTCCTTGGCGGGTTGGGATCCTGAGGGCAGGGGGGCTGTGGCTCTCTGGGAGGGGGCGGAGCTTCCGGGGGGAGGGGTCGGAGCCCCCTCACAATGCGAAGCGGGGGATGACATCACCCGTTCTGCCCCAAAGAGGCGCTTTCCCATTGGCCGGGGCGCCGCGGCGCTGCGGGCCAATGAGCGCGAGGCCAGGCGCCAGGCAGCGCTGACGTACGAGCTGGCTGTCGAATGGGGGTTTATTTTGCTTTGGCTCGCTTCAGCCGCCGCCATTAGAGGAGCGGGGAGGCGGCGGGACACGGCCCGACCCCCCGGCGCCGCCGAGTGGGAGCGCCCGCGCCCGAGACAGCGCAGCCCGGCTGGGACGCACCATGTCCTGAGCGGGGTGGGGACGGGGCGCGGGCGGGCGGGCTGGCGGGCGGACGGCTGCAGGGACGGATCCGGGCAGCGAGGTAAGGCACCCCTCTTCCGCTCGCGGGTTGGGGCTCGACGCTGGAGCTCGGTGGGGGTGCGTCGTTGAGCCGCGGCCGCGCTCAGGGCCCGGGGAGGCTTCTCGGGGCCCGGCAGCCCCCTCCCCCACCCCCGCCAACACTTTCCCCCCCCCCAGGTGTGCGGGAGGTTGCGGACACGAGCGCTTCCCTGCCTGCCCCGAGTGCTTATCCCGCGGGCCCCGAGGGGGGTCGGATCGGCCGCAGCAAATTTACTTCCCTAACTCATGCACGAGACCCCCAGCTCCTCCCCCACCCCCATCGTAGGTCGCCCGCGCAGTTAAGGGGGGGAGGGGGATTCATCCGTTGGGGTCTGGGATGTTTCGACTTTAGCTAGTCAGGAGCGGTTGTGCTGGGAATGGCTTTGTGCCGCTCCTGGGGTCTGGGAGAGGGAGGCCCGAGAGCGAAGCCAGAGGCTTGTAGCGATGTGCAGTCTGCAGTTGCACGTGAAGAACGAATTTCACGTTTTTCGGTGCAGGATAGAGCTGTCCCCGTGACGGCCCCGGAGTAACTTTTCTGCTTCTGTTGCATTTCCTAGGATTTTAGCAGCTTTAGCCACTGCGTCAATCAGGCTTTTGGAGCAAAGGATTCGCTAAGCGTGCTCTTGTCATGGCATCTGCTTGATGGCCCTCGTCCCGGTGTTTGGATGGCGGGTTGTGATTTAAAATTTAATGAGGGGAGGTATTTAAAACCCTTGCTTTTATACTGATTATAGAGCATGGGTCACAGTGGACTTTAATTGATCAAAAATACTTTTGGGTCAAGACCGTGTCTTCACGTTTTAGCTAGTACAGGTTTCCCTCGCTTTATGCTGCGCATGTGTTCCTGGAAAACTGCACATAACTTGAATTCTCATAAAGGGAACAAATAGGGACACGTTCCAAGGCTTCGACTGTACTGACCCCCAGAGCCACTTCTACCACTTTTACAAGACAATTTTGGTACTCATCAACAGCAGAGAGGGGTAGGAGATAAGCTAGCCGAATGCATAGAAGCCATAATGGGGATGGCAACTATAGAAACGTGTCCTAGACGACGAGCGAGGAGCACAGGTTCACACGGGGAACTATATTTTGGTGCGCATTGCTCCCACAGTGCACCGCATAAAGTGGCTGACTGGGCTTCCACCGCACCGATTGCATAATAGTGAATTTACCTTGCATATAATGAATTTTTGGTATAAAAAGGGTCACTGTGTAAGAGTGAATTTGCATGTACAGAACCTGTGTAAAGCGAGGGAGACCTGTACAGGTTTCCCTTGCTTTACGTGGGTTTGGTATGTGCAAATTCACTCTTACGCAGTGACCCTTTTTATATCAAAAATTCATTATATGCGATTGGTGTGGTGGAAACCCACAATCAGCTACTTTGTGCGGTGCATTGTGGAAGTGACGTGCATTAAAATAGTCTCCTGTGTGCATCTGTGCTCCTTGCTCGTCTGCGATGTGCATTTCTGTAGTTGCCATCCCCATTATGATAGTGCACTGTGCTTGTGTGTACTGTCTGCTGTTGGGGAGTACCAACATTGTCTTGTAAAAGTGGTAGAAATGGGTCTGGGGATCAGTACAGTCAAGGTCTTGGAACATATTCCTGTTTGTTCCCTTTACGTGGATTTGAGTTATGCACCATTTTCCAGGAACACATGGACATCATAAGCAAGGGGAAACTTGTACTGTGGAGGGTTGGAACTCCTATACAACAGTGCGTTATGGAAGAGCTTACACAACCTCAATGTACAAGCATCACTTCTAATTATCCCTGTTGTTTAAAGAACATATAAAATAGTTGTGCTTGCTGAGGTGGGTTTTTTTAATTAGCTTTGTTATCTTTGCATAGCAGGCTTTGGAGTGGTGGGTTAGTAAATGACTGACCCACAACTATGGAGGTGGCAAAATGGCCTACATGTTAAAAGCTGTTGTGACCCTTGTAGCATCTAGTGCGTAATCTTACAGTTCTTATCAGAAGAAAAAATCATGGCCAGCTTTAATACATACTCTCTAGAAACTAATTTGTTTGCATATGTCTGTCCATTAGCCTAACAAAGGAAACGTGTTAAAATATTGAATCTCTGGAAGCCTGGCTTTTTATTTATATTAATGAATTCCAGTAACATAATTTGTGTGTTTTAAAATTCACATGAATTTTAATTAGTATTTGATACGGTGTCAGGCTAACTAAAGTATTAATCAGCCCATGTTTAAGTTCTATTTCCAGCTTCACATAGCTTTTGTTCTCCCATATTTCTTACATAGGGCTAAAGTAAGTTATCCATTTTTGTTACTTCACACATAGAACTGCATGCTAAACTCTTTTTGTGCTGCATCATCATACATTGAAGTTAACATGGTAGTTAAACTGCCCTTGGATCTGTTCCCCCTCATCTCAGAAATTCTGTTAATAATCTCATGTGTTCTAACGTTGTAAAACACAGGAGCCTTGAACAGACCAATTGCTTGTGAGCAGATAGACCTCATCCTAATTAGATGACTAGTAGGCCACAATCCTGTAGTAAAATAGAGCTAAAAGTGTAGTGTTTGGAGACCAGTAAATAAGTCAGTATTGGGTGGCGAGGGAAAGAAAGCGATTTAGTTGTAATTAAAAAAAAAAAAAAAAAATAATCTTGAAAGCAAGACTGCTAATTAGCATTATAAATGATTTGGGAGAAAAGTAGCAAAATTAATGTATTTCTGGCACTGATGTTTGTTACATAGCTTGTGATGAGCTGACTGCTTTAGCTGTCAAATAGCATAGCTTGGTAAAAAATTAAGTAGCAGATAGTTGTCACTTTGATAACAGTGAAATTCAATTTGTTGCACTTTTTAAAAACAATTTTTAATTACAGTCCTAGACATAGTTCACATTTTAGGCATTTCACTGCCAGTAATAACATTCCAGCACGTAGTTTTTGTATTTTTCCTGCATTTTAAAGTCCAGTGAAGCCAAATACTTGAATTTCTCCTTTTATCAAGTTGGCACTTTTTTCTTGTTTGTTTGTTGTTGTTGTTGTTTTCTCTGACTCCTGATCGTGGCTTGAATGAGAATTTTCCCTTTCAGCATAGATCTCTTTTTCTAAAGTGAATTGATTTGTCCAAATAACTAGTTTCTGTGTTGTTGGTTTTTTTTAATGCAGTGATTAATTTAGAATGTAAAAAAACAACAACTCCAAAACAAAAAAACTGAGAAAAGTAAAGAAATCATATTGGTAACTAGTAATATTTGTTATGTTCTATGGAGGTTTTTTTTCTCATGATATGGCTAAAAGGTGTTTTATAAAATGGCCCTTAACTGCTTTTGTTTTGCATTCTCCATGGAGTAAAGAAATTTACAAGTGTGACCTAGAATAGTAGAGAGAAGCTCCATTACGTAGATGCAACAAACATTTTAATACTTTCATGTTGGATTTAGAGGCAGTGAACACTCTGTTCATGTGCACCTGTTTGTGTAGGTGATGGATCACATTTCTCTTAAGACTTCCTGCTTTAATTTTGGTAGGTGTTCAGTTTCTAATTTAACTTCAGACCATTTAGGGCCTGATTCGGAGACCCGTAAAATCAAAAGGGAGCTTAGCACTTGCTTCAATGGGCTTTGGACTAGTCCATAAGGCTTTCTGGTATGCTGAAACAGGCAAGTTTGAAACTCAGTGGATTGGAGATGGCCATTGTAGCTGACCAAAATTATGTGTGTATTATAAAGAATGAATGTTATGAAAAGATAAAATAGAAATGCAAGACGTGCATGTATATGTACATTGGCTTTTACTTAAAACTTTTTTAATTTCACTAATTTTAAATTAGTCACTTGAACAGAGTAGTCAATCTTGCAAATAAATTTATTTCACAGCTTTCTTGTCAAGTCTCACATCGCTTATGTTTGGCTATTACTGGATACCGCAAGACAATTCAAGTGTGTGTGTACACAGCATAAAACTACATATTCATAGGCTTGGTAGAATTCAATTTTTATTTTTTAAATAATTTTGATAGATTAATGTTTATTTAAGTATTTATTTAGATTTTTATCAATTTAAATTCTTAGGATTGTGTGATATGAGGTGTGGGGGGGATAAACTCTTAATGACAAGCACAACTACTGTAGGACTCATCAGCTGAGTGGCTAAGCTGTCATCGGTCCCAGCTCCACTAGTCCGTAGCTCCCTCTTGTGCTTTGTCACTTCCTCTTCCTTTGTTCCCAGTCCCCTGGGGTTTCTAGGAGTTGCAGTCTAAACTACAATTAGCACGATTTTGTTGAACTGCTCCCTCTGTCAACACATACTCCATCAGCCATCATTTTTCTTACGTGCTCTTTCTGTCAGTTTTGATTACTAATGATGGAAATTTTTTTTGGTAGTCTGAGAGTATGATGTGAAAGTGACATATATCAGCATTTACTGATTAAAAACTCAATCCTGCCAAGCCTACGTATTTGGATACTTTTTTGACTTCAGTGGGACTACTTTTGATCTTTAAAATGTATATTTCAACAATCAACGAAGTTTATGAAGCAAAGTTGGATTGGAATAATTTAACATGTGAAAACAGACTAGCCACTAATAACTTGAATGTACTTATTCCTATGTTTACTCATATTATGTCCTTATCAGATTTTTTTTTTTAGAAGCCAAGTATCTTTGACCAACCAAAGCAAGGTTGTACACTTGACTGTGTCGTTTCTGTTTGTATTGCAGTAATGTTTGAATGTTGCATCCAAACAATTCCAGAACTTCAGGAAATGTTCTAGATAATGGGCAAAGCCCTAAGGAATTAGGTAAAAATGGGAGAAACAAAAAGGGAAAATATGGGGGTGTAGCATGGAGGGTAATTTGAGGAGTGGAACATGGGGTAGAAGACACAGAACTCTTGCCAAGGGTTGGAAGATATTGCAGGAATTACTGGAGGAAGAGAGGATTGTGGGGAAGAATGGAGGAAAGCAGGTAGTGGTTGGTGTGTGTAGTGTGCTCTGCCTGCAGATGTAGCATTTCTTTGGTGACTTCTAACTTTGGCATGCTAGCTGTGCTGCTCTTCGTTCTTTAAACAGGGATACCGTCACAGCACAGTAAGTATTTGATTATCACTAGTCAAAAAGTGCATGATTTTCTTGTTCCACAAAATCAGTTCTCTTCTAACTGCTAAAGACATGCAGTCTCTTCTCCAAACTTCTTATTGTTTGTTATTAAAGAGGTTCTAATCCTGTTCTTGGAAGGGCAGAGGTCAGTATATGGTACTATCCAATTCTTTGCTTCTCTGATTTTACTTGCTGGAGAGGGTGGATCAACATACAAATTACTGTACTTGGATTTTAAAAAAAGTATATATTTGATTTCTCTTTACCCTCTGCCCCTCTATTTTCAGCAAGTGAGTTTTTTTTTGTTAACTTTGTAAAATAGTCAGAGTTATGATCATAACCTGTGCTTGGTTACTTTCTTGTTTTAGCTCTGCTTCCCCTCCCCCCTCTGAGACTATATTTTAA
Source organism: Alligator mississippiensis (assembly GCF_030867095.1). NCBI lineage: Eukaryota > Metazoa > Chordata > Crocodylia > Alligatoridae > Alligator > Alligator mississippiensis. Next base: position 82,513,018 of record NC_081829.1, on the reverse strand, counting down.
TGTAGTGTTCTACAGTACTTTCTTATGAGATGCAGACACAATAGGGCTTTCTCTATATGTGTTAGTTCTCTGCCAGGTTTTCAGCTAAAACAGTAATCTTAAAATTTCTTTCCCTTTGTTGCAATGCAAAAAATATTTTAATTGAGATTAGAAAATATTTGGACTTCCCTACAAATCTGTGACTCAGCTATTTTAAGTTGCCTTTGATAGTTGAATTGGATAGGTATGTTACAGTTTCTTTTGCCTAACAATAGATATCTGCTTCGTGGTTGTTGGTATGTTCCTGTGTACAGGCCTTGAATTGTTCATGACACTTTGTTCTACGATATGACTTCTGTATTGGTATCCAAGTATGGCATTTCTCTCAAAGTGCTTAAAAAAATAAGTAAAATGCTGAGACTCGTCTGTTTTAGGAAGCTGAAGGGCAGAGTGATTAATTTTGTTCCAAGTTGCACAAGAAATTTATGGCAGGGTCAGGAATAAAATCTAGGCCTCCTGACTCTAAGAAGCAGAAAAAAATTGAATGGTTCTTCACGTGATCTGGTTTGTTTTTTCTCCTCTTGAATAGATCAGAGCTCTCTAATGGTGGTAGCTTTCTTCAGATGTGATCCTAAAGTTATTTGTGCTTATCCAGTGCCATTCACTGAGAACCATACAGGTTTTCTGAAGTGCACAGACTTCTGGTTCTTTACTTGTTTGTCTATCAAACTACTTGACAAACCTTGGAAAATCCCTTTAGTGAAACATAGGGAATTTGCTTGGGATTGTTGACTCTAGGCTGACTGGTTGTCATGCTATGTACAAAGAAGTGTGTGCGTTGTGTGTGTGTGTGTGTGTGTGTGTGTGTGTGTGTGTGTGTCTGTGTGAAATACAAAGAAACTCAAAAGGAGCCTTTTAACTTTTGTGTTATGCTTAGAGGAGCTATGAGTATCAGCAGAAGAAAGCACTTGACTCATTCTGAAGGTGAGAAAAATCACAAAGGCAGTCATGAAGTTGTAGAGTTTTGGAAACCATCTTGTAGGATCTAGTTTTTGCGAAGGGAGAGTAGTGGAAGCTTGCTATCTTTCTTGTTCTCTTTGTTTCTTTCCTGGAAGTCAGACAGGAATTCTGGAAATAGCCTTCATGTTTGGTAGAGCACTTCTCTGAAATACTGAGTTTTGAAGCAGAAATTTGGAGCCATCAACCTTATACGATTTTGGAGCCTGATAGCATCCAATGAAGTAGGTTGTTGCCTACAAAAATGTATGCCTCTTGGAACAGGGTACTCTAAGGTACCACCTTGCCTTATCTTTTGCCTGATTTCAGAACGGCATGGCTAACCACTTTGGAGTCTGGAGAGTGTAATACTTGGCTTCCCACCAGACTCTTGTTAACTATTTGGACTGTAGAAATGCTAAGGGGCCCAATTAATTAGGCAGCTTGCCACTGTGTTTTGTGTTTTACAGATGTAGAACGTCTTTCCCAACTATTTTGTTGGTCCAGTGCAAGATGCCACTCCAGAATCCTTGCCTCAATTTGTTTGTCCTTGGTCAAGTTTGTTTGTGAAAAGTTTATTTCTCTCAGGGAAACTGAATTTTAAAGTTTTTGTATTGATACTGCACCTTCATTCCTTTTCTGAGACAAAATTTTAATTCAGGCCCATCTTTGTAATGCCTCTTCTCTCTTTAAATTCTGTAAAGTCATTTGATAGCACTGAGTATGCCATCTTGTCTTTTAATGAAACTTGGACAATATAGGATAATTTAGTAGCAAATAAATATCCCATGAGGCTCCTTAACTGCCTGAGCATGGCTAGTTTGATGCTGGAAAGCTACACTTGGGTCCTTGTTCAGCCTGGGGATCAGTCATGCTTTCTATATGTGATGGTGACCTTTTTTGGCTTAACTAGCAGTTATCACTGAGGAGGTCCAGGTAATGATTAATAGTGTTGGATGTCAAAGACTAAATGAATATTAACCCCTCCCTACCCCAGTTTGATAGCTGTCTAATTGACTTCTGTCAGTTGAGTTGCTTGGAGAATGACACCTGGTCCTTCTAATGCTTTATTTGGGTATGTGGGAGCTAAAGAAGATGAGTAATGCACACTTGGAGTGCATCTCCAACTTTACAATTATGAAGAAACTGCTTGTTTCATCTTGTAGGCAATTTATAAATACAATACTTCTGTTAAAATGCATTTTTTTTTTTTTTAGAATTGGCTGTTTGTTATACCTATTTGTTACAGTGTCATTCTGTTTTGTCAATTGATGCAGTATTTATCTGTTACTGTTTGACTTTGTTTGCTTTCTTAAGAGTGTATGAAACCCCTGTTGTTAGTGATAAATCTTAATGAAATGCAATTGATTTTTATTTTGCATGTTGTCAAATTCAGTAACAGTTACGCAGCTATGTTGAACAGGAGACTTCGGGATATGCCTTGTGTTACTTGATTCTGCATGCTATTCTAGACTCATATTGTTTGATCGGCTGGGAACTGGTTTCCTTCTGAAAAATTTGGAGTGTCTAATCTAAGCAGTTTTTTTTCAGGAATAGTTATATTAAAAGGGTACCTATTGAATGACATCTCAGCTTCCTCAAGTATAAAGTGATTGCCACATCGTTATGCTTAGCAGTTCAGGATTTTCTAAATGCTTTGATTACTTGGCTTGTGGGGCAATAATCACTCTGACTCAACTTTTTATTGAAATTATATCTTTTGATTTGTTCCACCCCTGCCTGAGTTGTATGGTGACACTGATATCTTAAATTTCATACTGGAAAGCACTTTAACTGTTAATGCACTTAAACAAGCTTTAATGAACAAATATCCAAATAATGCTAGTAACAAAATGATAAAGCTATCAGTTTGACTAATACTTTATGTGAGGTCTTACTAAAATGATATGTAGCTGCTTTTTGTTTAATTGAAGCTGCCTTGTATTGGCATATTAAAAAAAAAAACCACATACACATTTAAAAATGTGTCAATAAAAGGCAGAATACAAGGGGAAAAATATAAGAAAATATATATATATATATATATATATATATATATTTTTTTTTTTTTTTTTTCTTGGAAAAAAGACATTTCATTCCAAGAAAATGGCATATATATTCCATAACTACTGAAGCTCTTACAATGATTCATATACTTAAAATACCTTTAGGATAACATCATAATTCACATAATTAGCAGGTTCAAACCTTATAAATTGTCTTTCTCTTTGGAATTCTTAGAGATGGACTCGGGTACTAGGATTCTAGAGGCTGTCAGGGTTAAGATCTGAAGTACTTGCACAGTTCTTGTATTCCAAATATGTCTCTAAGACTTGTGGCTACAGATAAGTAACCTATGAATTGCTTGGCTTGTTAACTAGAACAGTAACAAAATGATGTGGATGTTTACATTACAAATGCACATTTAATTCCCTTGTTTACATTCAATCCAGGGATTTTCTGTTTATTTTGAATTGCAGCAATTAATTTATTAAAATGAGGAAAGTAGCTGAATTCAAGCTGAAAACTAAAGTCAGCTTAATCACTGCATTAGAATACAAGGAATAAATCTAAAAAATATCGAACATGTCTTTAACCAAAATTAATAATTAAAATGGAAGTAGCTGCCTTATCTGTAGGCAAATGCAAGACCAGTCAGAATTCAGGCGATGCAGACTTCTGAAGTTGTTAGAGGCAAATTCTGTTTTTTGTTAAGAATGTTTGACAAGCAAACCTGTTCTGCAACAGCTTTGGGAAGTCCTCACCCCTAACTCCAATATGGAGATGAATTTCCTTTATCTTCTCTTATTTACTATGGAGAGGCGGAGCCTGAACTATTGGCAAATTATCAGCTGTAGGGACAAACCTGCAGCATTGACTGTAGTGGAACAGTGATTATCATTAAAAGCTGAAGTATGGTACAGGCCCAAGTGCATCACAGTAAAAGAAAAATAATAGAATTGAGCCGCATGGTGCTTGCTATTATTTCTAAATCAAATTGCTTCTGTTTTTCTTAAGAGCTCTTAGGAAGATCAACCCTCAGTGGCCTTTATATCTGTGTGTCTCTCTCCATAGATATATCTATATCTATCTTTCTTGTCACTTATTTTTTTTTTAACTGATACTTGTTTTAATGAAATATAGTGGCAACGTGCCAAAGTGCTTGTGTGCTTTTTTGTAAACAAGTCAGCTTGTGTTGGTTTGTGTATAAGTTGAAGTGGTGTTATTGTTTTATTTCAATATTTGGCTGAAGAATACAGGAAGAAATGTATTTACAATTTTTAGGTTAAGGGGAAGGCATTTTAAAAGTGAGGAAGGGGTAGACCAGTTAAACGACTGTGCTCTAGGAATCTGCTGTACTGAAATTCTTTCATTGTAAAAGAGGGCTTTGTGTTGTGCTTTAAAAGCTTCTTTTTAATGAACAGAAGGACTTCCTGGGTTCCTGTTTTGTTAATGTGCAAACAAACTAATATTTAACACTCAGAAAAGCTTATTTCAGTGTGTTGGAGTGCTGTACCTACTTTGTACATCTCCTTAAAAGAAGCAACAGGACATGTACTTGTATATTATAATAACAAAAATGAACATCAGTTTGTCGGAATAAATGAACAAAACATGTTTGTTACTAAAAGTAACTTGTATAATTCATAAATGTTTTAGAAAATCTGGGAGAATTGATGGTAAGTGGCGAAAGATTTGTGTGGCAGTTGAAAGCTATGGGTGGTTATGCAAGTGCTCTGGGTGGAGGTGCTATTTAATTGGAGCAATGTCTGGGAGCTGCTTTAATTCAAACTCCATGGCGTCTAGTATATTCAGTGTCCTGCATTTCAAAATGGTGGGGGGAGGTGGGGTGCTTTAACTAAAGGTTATTTAACTAGCTTTAGTTAAAGTGCCTTTGCTATATTCAAGTGTAGGATGCTGAATGCATCAGATGCTGCAGCATGATTAATTGAGCGTGCTCTGATGTGTTCTAATCGGAACATGTCGGAGCAGATGTATAGGCACCGCATGTTGCTTAACTGTTCATTTCCAGATTTGTTTGGATTTTTTTTTTAAAGGTTTGCAATTTTTGTAAGCAAATTGCATGTAAGCTATGCTTCTGAGAGAAATTTTTGCCCTCATTTGCCTAATAGTTTTAGAAAACGTATGCATGAAGGGCTGGTTTATTTAGGATAAGAATTACTCTCTTAATTGGTGTTGCTGTATTTGTAACCCATTCAGTCTTAAAACAAACAAGAGAACTACACTTGTTAAATCCCTTGCTTAAGCATGTCCATATTTAATGCAAAAAAATGCATTAAGATTTGTGGCTCCACTGTAATCTTTCCTTTTTTATTAAAACAAAATTGCTGCTACCTCTAAGCTGTGGCTTTCTAGATTCAACGTTGATCTGATTATCCTACTGTCAAGGTCAGAATGTTAGAGCTATAATGACTTATTTTCATAGATGATGATGGAGTTGCTAGTCCCTCAGAAGCTTACATAGTTACTAAGCTGCTACAGCCCTGTACTGCAGAGGTTCATAGGGCTTGTCGATCTTGCCAAAGCTATTTTGCCATTCCTGCAGGAACATTGTGTGACAAGGTAGAGATGGAATGCAAAGACCAATACATCTGAAGGTGGGGAGGGTATGTTAAGAGAAAATAGTCAGTAAATTGCCATGTTGGAAAAACAGTCTGCATGAAGAGATTTTCATTTAGTACAATATTTGGATTGCAAAGGGCATTGTGGCTTAGTGTAAGGTTTTTCTGGACTTGGATGATATTGACTGGCTTTAGAGAGACATTTAAAAAAGAAAAATAGCTCTTACTAATTTTAAGTGTTTATCAGAACATTATAGGTCTCAAAATGAAGTGTTTTGAATCTATTTGCATACTCTTGTGCAAATCCTACTACCCTTTAGACTCCTTGCCAAACAGGTATTGAGATTTACAAGAAATCCGGATTTGGATACTTAGTGAAATAGAACCTATGTGAATTAAGAAACTTGTCAGTTCTCAAAGATGGAGCCAGTTGGCAACAGCATACAATATGAGGAAACTTGTTCAGATCGAGTGCAATGTTTTGTATTTCACAACAAAAAATATTAGGACTTATTTATAGTGCAGCTGTTTGTTTAAAGCTGATCTGTAAGATCTAAAATTGGTTAAAATTGACCTTTCGGTGTCCTTTTAGGTGGTTATTTCTTTCATTACAGCTTCTAATGTTTATCTTTTTGTTAGCTATCTTGAGTTTCTTATAGATGAAGACTAGATTTTAATGAGCATGCTCTTTTTTGGTAACAGCTCTTCAAAATTAAACCAGTGGCAGATGATGGAAAACGGGGAAGCTACACGTTGTTTAGGTTTGCTACCTTTTTATAGGAAAATTAGTTAACGCCTTTCCCCTAGAAAACTGTGCAGTCACCAAGTATTACATATTTGCATTTATAGACTTTTGTGCAACTGAGTAGAGGTTAGCTATTATACAATTACTGTTGTCTTGGTGGGACACTTTTTTTCCTTGTTGGTCTGTGTCTCTCTGTTCTTGCTACAATTCAGAATTTGTACCTTGTTGTAAATACACTCTTGTTCCTGTGGCTCCCATCCTGTCCCTCCCTTTTCTGTAGACCAGTGGTTCTCAACCTTTTCAGGCTCAAGGCACCCCTTGGAAAGTGCCAGCTCTTAGCTTCTGCTTGTTTTTTGACTAGAAAAGTAATAGAGCGGTTCTGAGATTGCAAAGACCACAACTGGGTCGGAATGTTTTTGGCACTCTGGATTTCTATTTCAAATTTATGGATTTGTGTTGTGAATCAGTAGTTGTTCACACACTTTAATAGTGCTAATATTGTACTACAGCCATTGGCATTGTTAAACAGATCTCAGGTTGCCACTGGGTGAGCAGTTGGCTAGAGGTGGGGAAAATAAGTAAAGGAGAACAGTTTATGCATGGTTTTGTTCTTGTACCACGTGTGGGGTCAAGTTTGATTCTTCCTTTCCCCCATTCCCTGGGCTGGATCTGGACTTCGCTGCTGCTACACATCCCAAATCGGACTCCATACTTTGGGGATTTTGACAGTGAGTACTCTCCTTGCATTTGGGCCTCTCCAGGAACCACGTGCCTTATTTTTGACACCCCTGCTATACCAGTTTCTGTATTAGATTGCAGCTGGTTTCTCCATGAACGCAGGATGCTGATGAAGCTGTTGACATTTTTTAAAGGTCTATCATGGGTTGTTTTGCTCAGTTCCTCTGTCTGATAGTTGTTTTTCACCATTAGTTTTGAATTTCATTTATTTTATTGATTGCTTTTCTGAAGGTGATAGTAGTATTGGCCATCCGCTCAAAAGCTGTAGAAGAGCTAGTTGTCTAGAAGCCTAGTGTAAGACCACCTTCACGAACTAAAATTGCTGTACTAGTGTGGGAATGCATTACTAGCAAAGTTCTCTTGGATTGAGTTCTTAGTTATCTTGTATCCGAGCAGAGTGTCAGGGATTGCATACAATTAATGAATATATACCAGCAGAAATTTGTAGTCTTAAAACAGTTGCCATCTTGTTTCTAAGTAAAGACTTCATTAAAATCTTGAATATCCACAAACTGTTTTGAACTATAGAGTATCTTTTGGTAATGTAATTTAAAACCATTAGGAAACTGGTTTAATTTTATTTTTGGGTGATTGTTCATTTCTCTCTTGATATCAAAAGATATTTAGGACATTGTTTTAAACTTCTGCTAAGTCTTGGATTTCTACAATTGTTAAAGCAGCATGGCAACTATCTTGATTTTTTTTTTTTTTTGCTATTGCTTTTTGCAAGATGTCTGCTACCAAGAGTCATCTGCACTCTTGACTTTATGGTGTATGCTTCATTTTTTTTTTTTTTTTTTAAAGAATGTTTATTTTAACAAAAAAAATTAAAATTTATCACAAAAGTGAATAATTGATGGTTTGGACTAGCAACCATGCAACTTTTTGCTCTAAGATTATTTTTTTAAATTCTCTGCCTCATCTTTCTTAATGCATGCTACTTAATATTTTTATGCTCATGAGAAAACATTAGCTGTAACAGGACTTGTTTAATTGTCTTGACATTCCCTCTGTGAGAACATAGTAAATACGGATACAGACAAACACTTCCAGAGTGGATTTCAGGAAGCTGACATTGTTTGCTTATCCCTTTATTTATTTTAATGTCATACACACCATTAGAGAAATAATTAACTATTAATTACATTGGATATAATAGTTTATTTTTTTCTTTTAGGGGGAACTATAAAACAAAATTCAATCACTCTGAAAAATAACAGAGACTTGGTGGGATAGTGCTTCAGTCATGCGAGCTGGCATAGATGGGTATAAACTGCTCAAGGAGGACAGGCAAGGGAGAAGAGCAGTTGCACTTCATGTAAAAGAGCAATATGTTTGCTCAGAGCTCCAGTATGAAGCAAAAGTTAGGTCTGTTGAAAGTCTCTGGGTTAGGGTCAGGAGGGAGAGCAACAAGGTGTCATGGTGCCAGTCTGCTATAGACCACCAGACCAGGAAGATGTGGTAGATGAGGCTTTATTCAAACAGCTAGCAGAAGCTTCCCAATCACAGGCCCTGGTTGTCATGCGGGACTTCAGTCACCCTGACATCTGCTGGGAGGACAGTACAGCAGTGCACAGGCAATTCAGGAAGCTTTGGAGAGTGTTGGGGACGGCTTCCTGGTGCAAGTGCTGGAGTGACTAGTGAGGGACCATGTTCTTTTTGACCCATTGCTCACAAACAGGAAAGAATTGATGGGGGATGTAGTAGTGAATGGCAACTTAGGAAGCAGCAACAATGAGTTGATCGAGTTCAGGATCCTGAGGAAAGGAAGAAAGGAGAGCAGCAGAGTAAGGACCCTGGACTTCAGAAAAGCAGACTTTGACTCACTCAGGAAACTGATGGACAGGATCCCCTGGGAGGCCGGTCTGAAGGGGGAGAGGAGTCCGAAAGAATTGGCTGTATGTTAAAGGAACTTTATCGAGGTACAACAAAACATCCCAATGTACAGGAAGACTAGAAAACCAGCTTGGCTTAGCAGATAATTCTTCAGTAGGCTAAAAGTTAAAAAGAAGCTTGGACAAACAACTAGGGAGGAGTATAAGAGTATTGCTTGGGCATGCAGGGATGAAGTCAGGAAGGCCAAAGTGCAATTGGAGTAGCAGCCAGCAAGGGACACTAAGGGTTTCTACAAGTGTGTGTCAGCAACAAGAGGAGGGGGGTCAGGTCAAGTCTGGGTCCTTTTACTATATGGGGGAGGCAACCTAGTGACAGAATGCATAAAAGGCTGAAGTACTTGATGCCTTGTCACCGCAGTCTTCACAGGCAGAATCAGCTCAGACTACTGCATCTGTCAGCACAGTTTGCAGAACAGGTAAGCAGCCAACAGTGGTGAAAGAATAGGTTAGGAACTGTTTAGAAAAGCTGGATGTGTCCAAGTTCATGGGGGCTGGATGGCATGCACCTGAGGTTGCTGAGGGACTTGGCCAATGTGATAGCAGAACTGCTGGCCATCATCTTTGAAAACTCATGGTGATCAGGACTGGTCCTGGATAATTGGAAAAGGGCAAATCTACTGCCCGTCTTTGAAAGAGAGGAAGGAGGATCCAGGGAATTACAGACTGGCCAGCCTCAACCAGTCCCTGGAAAAATCATGGACCAGATTCTCAAGGAATCCATTTCTAAACACTTGGAGAAGGTGATTAGGAACAGTCAGCATGGATTCACCAAGGGCAAGTCATGCCTGACCACCCTGATTGCCTTCTGTGATGAGATGACTGGTTCTGGATGCAGGGAGAGCAGTGGATGTGATATACCTTGCCTTTAGCAAGGCTTTTGATATGGTCTCCCACACTGCTCTTGCAAGCAAGCTAAGAAAGTATGGGTTAGATGAACGTACTATAAGGTTGATGGAAAAACTGGCTGGATCATCAGGCTCGGAGGGTAGTAGTCAATGGCTCACTGTCTAGTTGGCATCTGGTATCCAATGGAGTGCCCCAGGGGTCAGTTCTGGGGCCAGGTTTGCTCAATATCTTCATCAATGACTTGGAAAATGGCATAAAGTGCACCCACAGCAAATTTGTAGATGACACCAACCTGGGGGAATATGGATGTAGGGCTAGGATTCAGAGAGATCTAGACAAATTGGAGGATTGGACTAAAATAAATCTCATGAGATTCAATAAAGACAAGGTCGAAGTCCTGTACTTAGGATGGAACAATCCTATGTACCGGTATAAGCTCTGCAGAAAAGGACCTGGGGTTACAGTGGACAATAAGCTGAATATGAACCAGCAGTGTGCCCTTGTTTCCAAGAAGGCTAATGGCATACTGGGCTGCATTGGTTGGAGTGTTGCCATCACCCAAGGAACCTTGTCTGCCATCAAAGGAAGTGATTATTCCCCTCTATTCAGTACTGGTGAGTCCACATGTAGAGTACTGCATCCAGTTTTGGGCCCCCTCCCATTACAGAAAGGATGTGGACAAATTGGAGAGAGTCTAGTGGGGGGGCAATGAAAATGGTTAGGGAGATGGAGCACGTGACTCCTGAGGAGAGGCTGAGGGAACTGGGCTTATTTAGTCTAGAGAAGAGAAGACTGAGAGGGGATTCAATAGTAGCCTTCAACTTCCTGAAGTGGGGTTCAAAAGAGGATGGAGCTAAACTGTTCTCAGTGGTGGTAGATGACAGAACAAGGAGCAACAGTCTCAAGCTGCTACAAGGGGAGTTTAGGTTAGATATTAGGAAAAGCTCTCACTAGGGATGTAGTAAAACACTGGAAAAGGTTACCCAGAGAGGTGGTGGGATCTCCATCCTTGGAGGATGTTAAGATCTGGCTAGACCAGGGATGGGCAAAATGCAGTCCGCGGGCTGGACGTGGCCTGCCAAGCCATTCTATCCAGCCCGCGGGGCCACTAAAAAATTTAAAAAATTAATATTAATCTGCCCTGGGCTGCCTGTCATGTGGCCCTCGATGGCTTGCCAAAACTCAGTAAGCAGCCCTCTGCCTGAAGTAATTGCCTGCTCCTGGGCTAGACCACGCCTTGGCTGAGATGATCTAGTTGGGGATGGTCCTGCTTTGAGGAAGGGTTGGACTAGATGACCTCCTGAGGTCCCTTCTAACCCTTTTTTTTTTTTTTTTTTTAAATGATTCTATGCTGAATTGCACAGCTAACCTGTCAAAAAGGCATTGTGAGTATTAGGGCAAACAGTGGCAAGACAGTATTTGCATATATGTTTGTGCAGGTTTTGATTCTCATGCTTGCTCATGCTAGGCTGTACACCATACTCCTGACATTTTAGAGCTACCAGCAAAGCGCACCTGGGAGGAAAGCTTATGTGATTTGGTCTTCATTTAGCAAATTCATAAAATAAAATAACGCCCTCCCCCTTCGCCCTTCCCCTTCTAAACCTGCAGTAAATTTCAAGCTGCCAGATCCTTTATCATCATTACAGCCTGTCTGAGATAGGTGAAGTGGTTCTGATGTTATCAGCACCATGCATGGTCAAAAATAGCATTGACATAAGTCTGCTGAATGCCCCTCTCTAGCTTTGTTATGGGTATGCAGTTAGGATTGCCACAATAGATGGACTTTTGCAGTTTGCTTTTCATTGCAATTCAGCATTATCATAGCTGAATAAATTTGCAGTAGTTTGAACAGGAAGAGGGATAAGTAATGCATCACTTGGGTTATAAATTAATTCAGCATGATTATTATTTTTTTAAATAGATGAGTCCATTCAGGTACGTCTTGATCTCTGTGTCTGTCTGTCTATTTGAACACCCTAAACTTCTGAGCAGTTCTCATATGTGGCCTAAAAAGAAAAATGTTTTCCAGAACTAGGTTTTCTGTTTTGCCATGTGAAATATTTCTTTCTCATCCTTAGCTGTTGTAATAGACCCTAGAGAGGCCAGTTTTAGTCGAGAGTTACTGATGGCTTTTTTAGACATAAAATATAACTGTATTTGAAGTGCAGCATTTTGCTAATTCTTTGCACCTGAATGTGGATTTTATAGTCCTTGTTATGAGAAGGCTGCCAGTATGCTGATCTAAACTTAAAAAATCATGAGCTACGAGGCTTTCCAGTAATAGTGTTTCTGAGTACAGAATACATTTTTTAATTCACTTGATCAGTATTGTTGTCTCATATGAGATCTGTGTGCTTTAACTCACAGTAATTTAAAGCATGGCTTTCAGAGGTGCTGGATATCCAGCTACAAACTGAGGAGCTCAGGTTTCAGAGGCACAACATCTGTGAGAATCTTTCAGTCATTTGACATCATGAGTATGGAAGAAATTATCATTTGATTCCACTCCTGTAAATTACTGTAAAACAGCTTTTCTATAATAGCACAAATAGAATACATGTTGTTGTTTAAAATAAATGTTACAGTAACAGTTACTTAGGTGACTTGCATAATTCCTAGTTCTGTAATTTTTTGAATAACAGATTTCTCCCAAACTCATGCCATCGTGCATTCCTTATTCCCTCCACATGTTAACTGGACGTTGTTTTATTTTATCATAAAGTCCTAGTTTTAAGCTTAGTAGCAGATAACTGCAATACAAACATGGCCACATTACTTTTATAGATGTACTACAGCATGAAGGCAAGGTTCTTTGGGTAGATGTGGTATCTTTTATTAGACCAACTGAGTAATTGGAAAAATGTTCTTAGCAAGCTTTTGGGCGCAGTTACCCTTCTTCAGGTATAGGGAGTCTCGGCTGGTCTGAGACTCCAAGGAATGAGAGAAGCTAAAAGTGTGGCAGGATGTCAATGAGTATGTAATGAATACATGCATAGACTAGAAGACAAGTCTGTCCCTCACTTTAACATGGCAGTGGGGCAGGGAAAGCCCTTGGACTTAGTTGAACAAGAGGCAGTTGGGGGTGAGGGGGCAGGTACAGGCAGCTGCTGTGGATCTCGGGTTGGGGGTGGAGCCAGAGCCAGAGCTGTTGCCTGTCCTTGGCCCCAGCACCCAGTTTCCTTCCTCCCTCTATGCCACTTCTCCCTCTGCCCCTTTGCTTCAGCACTCCTTCTTACCTTTGTTCCCTGCTGCAGTCTGAGGCCTGGAGCATGGCTCCTGTCCAGGCCTGTAGCAGCGATGTGGAGCTGACACTGCTGTTCCAGTCTGGTCCCACAGCAGTAGCACTGGCTCTGGCTCCCTGCTGTTGCTATGGGGCTGGCTGGACCAGCAGTGCTGGCTCCTCGTGCCACTACTTGCTACAAGGCGAGCTGGATCCATACTCCATGCCCCAGACTGCAGCAGGGATGGAGCCTGCTGGTGCAGAGCAAAGGTAAAGGTGGGTGTTTAGGGGCAGGCAGGGAGGGAGAGGCCCTTGTGAGGAGATAGGAGGAACGGGTGGGAACCTGAGGCTACAGGTGCCATAAGCAGTGTGGAGAAAGGACGAAGGGGGGAATATGGACAACCTGAAGCTGGAGGGGAGGGGGGACAGGCAGCAGTGGACAAACTGCCTGTCTCTCTCACTGCATGCCCCCTGCCTTCACATTGCCTGCCCCATTACTGTCCCCCTGCCTGCCACCTCCACTGTCTTGTACCACCTGCCCCATATTGCCCTCATTGGCAGCTGATTGTCTATATTGTTTCTTTCCTCTCCTTAGTCTGTGGTTTTGTAGGTGTTAATCCTTGCTCGTTAACTGGTTACATTAGCTAGCTACTTTGTAATTGAACTGGTCCCTGAGTGAATCATGGTTGATTGGTAACTAGTAACACAGTAGCTTAGCAGTCAGGCCTGCAGTAGTTCTTCCCCCCCAATTCCCCAAGACAGACATAGTTGCATAAGTACCCATGTCAGGAGTTTGGCCTGTCAGCAGCTAGAGGTGCAGGAACCCAGAACCCCTGCAACTATCTCTTTGAAAGCTGGCAGGTTTCATGGCTGCAGCAGGGGCTACCATCCCAACAACTTTTACCCCGCTGTGCCTTAACACACACTGTCACCCATGTCATGAGTTTTGCTTGTCCGCAGCTTGAGGTGCAGTTTCCCTCAAACCCCTGCACTTATTTCCTTGAAACTTGCAAGGCTTTGTGGCTTCAGCAGGGGCCACCACTCCTGCAGTTTTCACCCCCCTGTGGTGGAGGGCAAAACCAAGCCTCTCTGAGCCACTAATAAGTACTTGTTTGCAGTTTGGAATGTAACTTTCATATTGAGCTCCTATAGGATTGTGAATATTGCAGCTAGCTAGTATGTGGGAACCTTCCATTCCATAATAGTGATCAGTGTATTACCATGTATCTTGTCAGTAACACAGATATTTTAACTAACAATGATTGCTGTTATATTGGTCTTTTTCTTACACAACATAAACTTTGCATTTTTTTTAAATGTATACTTCCTTTGATATGGAAACTGCACTTAGAAGGGCTCAAGTTTTTGAACTTACAGTCCAAAACATTTATTTTTTTTATCTTAATGGTAAGCGAGTGAGATCATTGCATACTACAAATTAAAAAAGACCAGTTTGGACAGATTGCTATTTTCCTCTATAGTGTGCTAAAACTATTATGGTGCAGAGGTTGGTCATTTGGCTGTATCCCTGAGTTCTCAGGTTGAGGAAAGATAATTAAGATGCAGAAGGATAACACAAGCTTTAGAAATCAAGTGAAAGCATTACTGTGTACCAAGATGCACAGGAACAGTTTGAGGTGTTAATTGCAGCTCAGGATGTTCCAGAAAAGAAAACAAAAGGCCTTATGCTTAATGCAGGGATCCGCAATCTACTGTGGGTGGAGACCTTTGATCCAATTGCCAGCATTTGGGGTGGGGGGGGGGGGGGGTTCAGCTGTGGGAAGTTTCTCTGTGCCACCTTAAGAAAAAGCGCTGGGTCCTAGTTCCTTGCTTTCTGCCTCTTGGCTGAGTTAGTTCAATTCACCCTGCGGCCTTAAGAGATGGCTCACGTGGAGCTTAGTGTATTCACAGTTACCAATTGCAATTTCTAGGTGTCACTACTACAGTATACCAAGAAATGAGATCCAGCTGCTTTGTAGCTTTCAAAACGATACAGTTTTCCCTTGCTTTATGCTGTACATGCGTTCCTGGAAAATGGCACAAAACTTGAGTTTGCATAAAGGGAACCTACTTTACAATGCAACAAATAAGGATATGTTCCAAGACCTTGACTGTACTGACCCCCAGACCCATTTCCATCACTTTTACACGACCATTTTGGTGCTCACCAACAGCAGAGAAGGGTAGGAGATAAGCTAGTGGGACTCTTAGAAGACATAATGGGGATGGCAACTACAGATATGTCACAGACAACAAGCGAGGAGCACAGATCCACATAGGAGACCATATTTTGGTGTGTGTCACTCCCACCATGCACCACACAAAGCAGCTGACTGAGGGTTTCTACCACACTGGTTGCATAAGAGTGAATTTACCTTGCATATAATGAATTTTTGGTATAAAAGGTTACAGCATAAGAGCGAATTCGCGCACACAGAACCCGCATAAAGCAAGGGAAACGTACGGAGGTTGTGCATTCCAAATGCTCTTAACATGTTGCTGAAGGAGCTATTTAACAGCCCTTGTTACAGTAATCTGCATCTAAACTTCCAGAAATGCAGAACTCTAGAACTCGGGGTTCAGAGATGATACCTTTTATTTATTAGATAAGCTAAGAAATCACAAAAAATATCTTTTTCTGCAAGCTTTCAGGCACACATGCCCTTCCTCAGTCTCAGGGAAAATTAAAAACAGTAAAAAGTCCTCATAGGTAGAAAATAAACTTCATTTTTGCACAGAGGAAGCTGAAGTTGAAAGTCTGTTCCTCTGAGTCCCTGAGGGTGTCTTTGTGAGTTGCTCTTTGATGTGCAGATAAGGAAGATTTCCTTTCCTGGTGGTGTCAGATTGTCAAACTGTCTTTCTTGTTCAGCAATGAAGTTTAAATCCAAAATTGGCTAAAATTTCAGCATCTTCCGTGTTTCAGGGATGTATTTGGTAGCTGACTTGAGGAATACAAAACTCTAGAACTCTTGCATTTCTTTTCGTCTCAGACCAACATGGCTACCAAATACATATTTAAACTTTCAGGACATTTTAGCTCCTCTTCCTTCAGACCTGTGGCTAACATTTTACAGTTGTAATAGTAAACTTAGAATACAATTTAACAATATTTAGTTTTAGCAGAAAGCTGTCAAGTCCCTGCCTTGAATAAAGAGATCTTTACCACAAATTTAAAAAGCACTGAACATAAAGAACAGGTTTCACTTCTTATTGGAAGCAAAGAGAAGGTTACACTCATGGTGTTTCCAAAGTCTTACTTGAAGCAGCAACCTCAGTGATACTGATCAGCATTTTGTTATTCCTAATAGGTACTGAAGTAACTCCCCCCCAATACTGTATGTTAAGGCCTTTGCATGGTTTCTAAGACCAGTGGAGGGAGATATTTCTGAGAACCATGCAATGATAACACTTTGATATTCCTACCCAATCCATGTGTTCATATCATGGTTTTATAATGCATCTTGGAGTCAGGAGGGGATTACTTTCTGGGCTGGTCAGACAAACAGTTCTGGAGCCAGAGTGACTGTAATTTAAGAACTAACAAGCTTTTCTTTCATACTGCTAGATAGATTGACTTTCTGTTGTCAGTTAGTCTGCAAACAACCAAGGAGTTTTTGATGGCAGAGAAGTGAGACTTAGAAAGGTTGTTTCAGTAGATCATGAGGTTTTGAAACTATTTCCTTAACGAATGCAGTACTTATTACATAATTGGGTTTCTGCATCTAGAATCAACATAAACTAATGCTTTTACAAGAGTTAAAATTAGTATGGTCTGTTTTTGAGTTAAAAGCTGTAATGTAACTTGCATATCCTTGACTCTGCTGTTCAATCCTTGACTCTCTGCTGTTCACTACACTTTTCTCCTTTCTAAACAACAGTAGTAAGATCATAGAGAATATGAAAACTGACAGGTGAACTAATCCTTGTGTGGAGAAGGCTAAATGTGTGGAAATGATAGATACAGTTAGTTTTATATGGTGAACAGCAAATTTGGTCTTTATTAGTGCAAGGAACATACTTTGTAGTTGTTACAACCTGTCAAATCAAAACCCATTTTTTGACTTCTACTTGGCCGAGACTTTAATACAAGTAGGGGGATCCGTAGACATTTTTGTGTCGGTTCAAATTGTGTGCATTTTAGTTGTGCTACTTGAGCTGATTCTAATGAAAGTTGAATTACTACATGTTGTATGTTTCTTAAATTAATCAGTGTCAGACTTATGTTGGATAATTTCACTCACCAGGCTGTGCTAGTGTTTAAACAAGCAGGCTGGGGCAAGAATGGGAGTGGCATACAGAGTGCTGCTTTTCAAGTTGCTCAAGTCCAGTGTGAAGCTTTAATGAAACATTTCTGGTCTTGTTTACAGAGATACTTGTTCACAGTCTCATCCGTCACATTTAGCAGTCTGACGAGGACAAGGGCTGAGCCAGAATGAAGACAGAATCTCTTCTTCATTAGAGAAAAGGTAAGAGTCTGACTCCTATAGTGTTATTTTGGGGTTTTTTTTGTTTATTGCAATAGGACTGAAATCTGGATTGTAATATGGTTGATTATATTAGCCTATAGCTTGTTCTTAGCTTTCTCTTTGGAGTAATGTTGAACAAATACAAGTAGTTCTGCTTAAATATATTGTGTGACCACCACTTTGGAAAAATTACTACCCGATTTAATAAACTTACCCTGATTTTGTTTTTATGACTGAACATATATAACCTTTAAGATGGGGATTTTTTGTAGTTTAAATGTTGTTTTTTTTTTTCTATATTGTGTTCATATTAATTATATTTCTAATTTATTTTTAATCTTCATGACCAGTTTTCCTACTTTTCCCTTCTCCATCCACCATCTGTTAGCCCAGTGTGTTCTTTTCGCTGGGGAAGAGCAGGCTAGTAAGGATATATAGTTTGTGCATCATACACTTGTTCTTTGAAATCTGTTTATGAATCTTAAATTCTAAATATAGACTCAAAATCAGGAATGTCCCATTTTCATTTTATTTTGTGAAGTTCCAGACTCTTCATTAAAAACACAGTATGTGAGGT
This sequence comes from Alligator mississippiensis, assembly GCF_030867095.1. Taxonomy (NCBI): domain Eukaryota; kingdom Metazoa; phylum Chordata; order Crocodylia; family Alligatoridae; genus Alligator; species Alligator mississippiensis. Next base: position 82,494,970 of record NC_081829.1, on the reverse strand, counting down.
TTCTTGATCTTTTTATTGTAACGTTAACATTAATTTAAGCTATCTGCAGTCTCCTGAAGGTCCAGTAATCAGAAATATATATATTTTTTTGTACTTGATCTAACACACATCAAATTGAGTTAAATGTAATAAAGTAGTCTTAAAATAAGAAATCTCTTTTCAGAATTTGGGTGGTATACACTCATGTCTTAATAATTCTACTTATTTATAGCTTTCTGTCTGACAAAATTCACTTCAAGAAGTGCACAATGACAGAACGTGGAATTAAATGGGCTTGTGAGTATTGTACGTATGAAAATTGGCCATCTGCAATCAAGTGTACCATGTGTCGTGCTCAGAGACCTAGTGGAACAATTATCACAGAAGATCCATTCAAGAGTGGTTCAAGTGATATTGGCAGAGACTGGGATCCTACGAGCATTGAAGGAGGAAGCAGCCCTTTGATATGTCCAGATTCTAGTGCAAGACCAAGGGTTAAATCGTCGTACAGTATGGAAAGTGCAAATAAATGGTCTTGTCACATGTGCACGTACTTGAACTGGCCAAGGGCGATCAGGTGTACTCAGTGCTTATCTCAGCGCAGGACCAGGAGTCCTACAGAGTCCCCTCAATCTTCAGGTTCTGGATCAAGACCAGTCCCCTTATCTGTTGATCCTTGTGAGGAATATAATGATAGAAATAAACTGAACACGAGGGCACAACATTGGACTTGTTCTGTTTGTACATATGAAAACTGGGCAAAGGCCAGAAAATGTGTTGTATGTGATCATCCCAGACCTAACAACATAGAAGCAATAGAACTTGCAGAGACAGAAGAGGCTTCTTCAATCATAAATGAGCAAGACAGAGCTCGATGGAGGGGAAGCTGCAGTAGTGGTAACAGCCAAAGAAGATCTCCTCCTACAACCAAACGTGAATCTGAGGTAAAAATGGACTTCCAAAGAATTGAATTGGCTGGAGCTGTTGGCAGCAAGGAGGAACTTGAAGTCGACTTCAAAAAATTAAAACAAATAAAAAACCGAATGAAAAAGACTGATTGGCTGTTTCTAAATGCTTGTGTGGGTAAGTTGTCTTGTCTTCCTTTTTTTTAAAATTGTTACAGTATGTAGTTAGTGTGCGTGAATGAATTTAAGCAGGCAGACAAGGTTCCTCGGGTGAATTTGATATCTTTTATTAGACCAACCCAAATAGTTGGAGAATAGTTATTAAGCAAGCTTTTGGGTTCATGAATTTTAAGCATGAACTTAATGGTCACAGTAGAAGTAAAGTGCTGTAACTTCATGTGTCACTTCTTAAAAATTCAGCCTTGCTGTTCCTGAAGTAGCAGTGTATAATGGTGAGTGGGGAAGCAGCTGAGAACTGAACAGGATTTGATTTTTTTTTTTTTTTTTTTTTTAGAGGCATTTCATATAGCAACTGGATGAGAGATCTTTTGACCTTTTGTGAGAGCTGATAACAGAACAGTTGTTAAATCCAGTTACTTAGTTGTGGATTTTTAAACTTTTTAGGCCTGAGGCATCAAATTTACAGTTCAGGGGTGGTTAACATTATTACTGTCTATGCATGCCGCCCCCTCCCCCACCATGCCAACTCATTGAATTCATGTTGCTGCTACTACTAAAATTAATTGCTGCGAGAAGGCCAGGCAAGTGGTGGCCACGCTAACCCTTAGGTTCCAGAGGTGTGCTGATCTCTGCACTACCTGTACATTTAAAATTGCTCTTCTCTTTGCTGTGACAAGATGTGTGGTAAAACTCCTAAGCTACAGCTGGTGATTATTTGTAAACACTATGGAGCTTATGTGACCACAGGATGCACAGTTGGATGTTAAAAATAACACACATGTATGTATCTCCAAGAAGCTACATGTATAATTCTGACCTTGGAAATTACTGCAGTTGAATATTATGCTGTAAATACAGGCTTCTGATAACCAGTTGATTTTTAGAAATTTGAACATCACTTTTCTTTTGTTTTAGTGTTTTCTTAAGGAAATTCTGGGTAATGGTCTCAATGCTGTTAAGATAACAAAGTAATGGAAGAGTGGAGTTTTCTCTAGTTACTGGTCTTGTAAGAGAATTTTTGTGTTGTAACTTCCATATGTAGAAATGTTGAGCCTTATGCATACAATCAAGTTTAATAATCAACATCTAGAATGACTTCGGTGGTTTATTCCTTTTAATATTCCATTTTATCAGTCTGCCTCTCTCACACTTTATTTTGGGTAGTAATCTTGGCTACTCTTGTGCAGAAATTGATTTGTGAAACAGCAATGTTGAATCTATTTGTGTGGAAGTAAGTTTTTGTACTTTGTATTTTAGGCTTGCTTTCAGTGAGCAAGAGAGCACTTTCCCTTCCTTTCGGGTAGAGGGTTAACCCTTATTGGCTGCTTTTTGGAGGTAGCAGATTTTCTTTCAGACTTCAGGTGACTGATTATTAAAATTTTATAGAGTGCCTGATTATTTTTCACTCCCCCATCCCCCAATGAAATGAGTGAATGATTATTTGTACACGGCATGTAGGCATTTTATGGGTTTTTTTTTGGTGCAGTACTGATGTCCATTTTACCTCGATAGCAATCTTACTAGATGTTTTTGAAATACGATTCCCTCCTCCCCCTTCCCTGATGATGTTTGTAAGATGGAGAACATTTTTATGTATGCTGCTTTGGTTGTGGCAGTTCTGGAAAATAAACTTAGCAATTCATGAAATAATACTTGCAGTATTCGTTATAGCACCATGAAAACAACAATTATAGAATGCCAAGGGCGCATAGACAATGGCGTGAGGCAGTGGCAGTTTTACTGCTTCATTTAAAGTTAAATGAACTTTGACGTTTTACTGTCACCATAAGGTTGGTTTGTCTCAGATGTATCTAAGTTTACTTGAAGCTTGACAAAGTTCAGGGTAATCCATAATGTCAGTTGTGAGTAGCATATGCTGAACTTTTCAGGTCTTGTGAAGGAAAATTTCATGGATTTCTCCCCCCCCCCCCGGTGATACTTCTGTAAAAGGCAATAATAACTTTTTATATGGAGGCGGGTATACTGTTAATAATACTTGCAATTTAACATTTTTCATTTTTAATGTATTTAGGTTTATTTATTTGGATATTAGATTTTTACATATTAGATTATTAGATTTCTGCCGTAGGTCACTTTTAAGTTCGGAATTGGTTTATGCAAAATTGTGGGTATCACAGTAAACAAAGGGTTTATCTATGTTAGAGGCATTTAATCTCAAATCAACTTAAAGTCAACAAGTTAAGCTTGTGCAAACCCCTAACATAATACTGTACAGTAAATCAGTTTAACCTTTATTTAAGCTGTTTAGAAGTTACCAAGTTAAGCTAAACCAACTGGAGGCAGTCATACTAGTTTAAGCATATCTACAACATGTGCCAATTGAATTGTATTAATTAAATGGGTATACCTTAATAACGTACATCATGCCTTAGCCCAGTGGCGCTCAAGTTTTTAGACTCAAGGTATCCCTTGGAAATGCCAGCTCTTAGCTTTCACTCTTTTTGACTCTGGAAAAATAACAGAGCAGTTTTTTCTGTTGTAGAAAACTCAGAAAGACCACATACTTTTGACACTATGGATTCCTATTTAAAATCTCTGGATTTGTATGCAAACACCTACACGTGATTCACCTACCAGTACTTATTTTTCACAGCCCATGGCACCCTTTGAAGGATCCTCACTGAGAATAAATGTTGTAACCAAAGTTTAAAAAAAAAATAAAAAAAAATGGAACAACAGGTAAGAAATAAAATTGAATGGTCATAATGGTGAAAGTCGCCTTTTCTTCGTTTGTCTTGTGAGTTTATCCTCTGCCCTAACAGTGCTGTGTATTCTGATAGTCTTGAAGAGTGAAGTAATGATCCTGGTTTTTTTCAATGGGGAAATTTTAGGCACACAAGTTGTCACTTGAGAAGAAGACCCAGTTCTTCCAGTTCTGTTACCATTCTAACTGCTGGCTCATATTGCATCCCCAGTGAATTCAAAATTACAGTGAAAACCTCTTTATTTCTGAACTTGACTGGGAGAGTGTGTTTAAGCTTGTACCAGGGTGTCATTTATGGGCTGAGATCTTGATTTTTTTTTTTTAATATAGATATTTTATATAGATATTTATATATAGATACATGATGCAAGATATCAAAACTATCTTAAGAAGAGTCAGCAATTGAGCTCTTGGTGACATTGTACTACATTTCTGATTTTATAATAATTTATGATTTATAATAACTTACTTTGAGTAGTCATAGTTGCATTGCAGCCAATGTTTACTTGACAAAAATGTTATGCTACTGCATTCATCTAGAACTACTGATTTATTTATTCTTTTAAAGCTACTGTTGGGATGAGTTTAACGTATGCTCTTTACACTGAGTGACATAGAAATGTTTTATTTTGTTCAATGAAGTTCTTACTGAGGGGGCAGACTACTGACTTTGTTCTGCAATAAGAACATGCGAGAACAACACCTATTTTTTTTTCCTTAAAATGAAAAAGTAAGTGTCACTTATTTTGAAGCATACAAAAGAATATATTTAACTAAAATCTCAGTACATCTTTAAAACCAGGACCCCTCACCTCGGCACCAATTTGGCATAAACTGTCCTTTTTTTTTTTTTTTTTTTTTTAATGAAGTGTAAGGCATTATGATGGGATCATAATGATATAACACCAAACTGCTTTTCACTGTGTTTGCTGATCCAGTTTCTTTTAAAGAAGCAAAATGAGAGGTCAAGAATGTACCTTGTATTCAAACAGAGACTATTGCAAATGTTCTGTTCCTGTTTACCTCTGTATCTTCCCCTTCTGCACCTGCACCAAAATGCTCTAATGGAATAATTTTCTAAAGCTGCTAAGGCTACCATGTCAAAGGACTTCAGTCACAGAATATGACAGTGATCTTTTACCAGAAAACTACGTTTGGTTTGTTCTTTCACTTAGTGACATAATGGGTTCTTATTATTTTAAAAGGAAAAAAAAAATTCATGCTGCCTATTGGCTCAGTTGTACATTAATCCTGTAGGTGATCTAAAAGCTTAATGAGATTCTGAGACTGAACTAGTTAAATGCATTCTTTATAGCCACTTGTTTTCAGTATTTTATTAATGGATCAAATTTAGAATATTTTAAAAATACTGGTATTGTGTAGTGTTACTCAAGTAAAAAATGAAAGTTGGCTTGTTTGGATATTGTTGTCTGCTTCTATAAGCATGGTTGTTGCTTACTAGTTCTTATGTGTGATCAGATTATTTTTACAATTGATATACTGTATTTATTTGAATCTAAGACCAGGTTTTTTCCTCTAGTCAATAAGGGGGCTGTGTGTGTGTGTGTGTGTGTGTGTGTTTTTTTTTTGGGGGGGGGGGGGGGAAGCCCCTTGGCTTAAATTTGTATACAAAGTGGAGGAGGGGAAGGGGGCAAATGGCTGCTGCAGCTCTGACTCCTGCCCTCAGCTTGGGTCAGGATTGGAGTGGAGTCAGACCCACAGCAGCCTCCTCCCTTCTCCACCCTACTCCTGTAGGGCCAGGCTACCCTGCTGCCTCCCCTGCATGGCCAGATGGGGCCCTGCTGTGTGGGCCCTGGTCTCTAGATCAGAAACACTGGGATCTGCCCTTCTGGCCCTCCAGGGAAAAAAGGTTGAGCACCGCTGCTCCAGTTGTTTTAGCTGTGTGAGAGTTTAAGGCGCAAGCACATCTAAGCTATTTGGATTAATGTGTAATAAATCTTGTTTTTCAGTACATCCTTAAAAGGACAACTGGTTCATTCCTCATGCGCCTGCATATGTATCTGGTTGGTTTTTGCTTTGTCCACAAGTATATGATGACAGTTTACAGATTTCCTTGTTCCCTCTCTCCCTCTGGTTTTTAGAGAGTGGTGTTTGTTATAAAACTTACATGCTTTCCTTTAAAAAAAATTGCTGCAAACATGCCTCTTTCAAGGTGATGTGAGAAATAATGAGGAAGAGATCCTGCTGTTGGCTGAGGTGCCTTTTTTTCTTTTCTTTATTTAAATTTGAGAAGCATAATGAACCTAGTTGTAGTTATCTGGAGCAGCAGATTGTTTTGTCTTGAAAGAAGTGGTATGTTTAACCAGTGTGGGAGAAATGTATTTTTGTACATGGTTGCTCTGAAACCAGACTGTATACAAAAGAGGTCTTTCTTTACCTTGTATAGCACTGTTGCATATCTCTTGGAGTAAGTTAGAATTTTGTAGTACTTTGCCAGTCCATTTTGATGAGGAGCTGTAATAGGAATATCCTAAATTCTGATTTTATTTTTTATTTTTGTGCCTAATGGTATTTGCTTTAAGGAATTTTAAGATTATTTTTTTTTTAAATCTGATACTTTTCAGCTTTCAGGCCTATTTATGCCTCATTTGTAAACCTGTTTCTGTTTTCCCTGCAAGACCCTGTGCAGAAAAGTACATCTTCCTTCAAAGATGTGTTTGCTTTGGATGTAATATATTTGCTCTAGAAAGTGCATCTAACATTGGTCCTAAGGACTTTTTTTGTTTGTTTGTTTGAAAACAGAAGATGGTGTACCTGTTATGAGAGCAGTCTATCTAGGGGAGTGTTTATTTCATATTTTCAAATCAAAGACAAAGGTGCCTTTTTGAAGTGCATCTTTCAAATGCAAGTTATTGAGTCAAAAATAGGGGTAGCTAGTATAATATTTAATGGTTTGCAAATACAAGGGACAGCTAGATTATCTAATAGTCCTTTCTGTCCTTATTTCTCAGGGTTTTAGTACCTAGTCACTAATAGCCAAAGCTAGTTAACCAACTTTTCCTATTTTGACATCAGGCGATTATTTTTTTTGGCTGAATTTAATTATTTTTTTGAAAATTCTAGTTAAAACGGTTCAACCATTTTCAAGAATTTAACTAGGTTTTTATATTTCCTCAAAGAAGGCTTTACTCCCTTTCAGAGCATGGGCTTGGCATTTGGGGGGGATGGACTTTACCTCGTTAATGTATCTTCTTTTCCTGTGAAAATGTGTCCAAATTTGGGGGGGGGGAAAAAAAAAAAGGGCCTTTGCAAAATCAGATTGCACACCCTGCATCTCCCAGGGTCAGCCTCCCCTGCCCCTCGCTGCAAGGTAGTGCATGGGGAGCATCTGCCTCTGTGGTATGTGATGCTGCAGATGGGTCTGCAGCGCAACATACCACGTGTCCGTGCTCATCTGGACATGGCCTCTGAGTGCCACTCTGATCCCTTTCCCTTGCCTGACCTGCTATTCTGTTTTCTGATTCCTGTTCTGTGCACACATGCAAGGGTGAGTGTTTGTTTCCTGTGGGACAAATAGTGGCACATATTTGTGCCACTGCTGTTTGTCCCCAGGCATGGCCCTGAACACATGCCCTGGCGCACAGTAAATTGACCTGGGTGGGGAAGAGGAGGATGGGACCAACATTACCTGGGGTCCCGTGGGCCTAAGTCATGGCTCTGACTGGCTAGGCTCTGTTTCTGGTGGCACATGCTGCTGCATGTGCCGCACCACTTTTTTTTTTAGTGAGTTTTTTGTTTTGCTTTAGTTTTGTTTTGGTTTTTTTTTAACATGGAGAGCTCCTGGTGTCAAAAAAAAACCCCAAACAAAACCTGCCGTGTGGCAAATTTAGCAGCACAGCAAACTGGTGCACATGTGCTTCATGTGGTTTGTGGCACTGCAGACTGCATGTGTGTACTCATCTGGGCATGCTGACACACTGTCCATGCCACTTGTGGCATGCATGCTGCAGATTGGCTGCCCTTGTACCTGATGCCATAGCATCAAAGGGGAGGAAGCTGTCCTGTTCAAATGCAGAAAGGATGAGACCCAGACATCCACTCCAGAAAACAGTGGTGAATAGATGAAGAGTGGGATTGGGTGGTGGGTGGGAAGAGAATAGAGGGTTGAGGATGGGTGAAAGGCTGGCAATAAGAACAAGGAGAGATTTGGAGAGCTAGGAAGCCAAGTGGTAGAAGGGAGGCCTGGACTTTCTCAGAAGATGTTCTGAGACAAGGAGCCTTGGGTCATGTGGACACTGAGACTAAAGATTAGGTGCTGGCAGTGGTGAGAAATGTGGGCTGGGATGAGTGACTGGAGGCCCCAGGGAGAGGGAGACATCTATGGTAAGAAGTGGGAAGAGGGTAGGAGAAGACTTGAGAGTGCTTAGTGAAGAGACTGGGACTTGGTGAGAGCATCCCAAAAAGTGATACTAGGATTTGCTGAGAAGAGATTAGAGTCTGAGTTGAGAGTGTAACTGCAACAAGGGACCCAGAGTGTGTGAGGGGGTGGGGGCGCAAGTGGATTTTACAGCTGTCTCCTGATAGAATCATCTCATCCTCTTTCTGAAACTGGCCTAAATAAAGAATGGCAATTTAATGCTGTTGGTAGTCCATCAGCTCATGTGGTCAGGGTCCATGCAGTTCCCACCCTGCTGATAGCCACTGTGGGTATCAACAAAATCTATTTCTTTTTAACAATCTAGGCAATTGCATTTGCAGCATATGTTTAAAAGAACACTATTTAGATTTAAAAGTTAAGCTTCTCTAAGTTAGCAGTATTATGGGTTCCTGGGCAACTGTAATTGCCACCCCCCTGACATGCACCTTGTATATTTGCAGTATGATAGTGTTTAATTGCCTTATCATATTGTTGTTTTATGTAGGACCTCAGTCAGCAATCAGGGTGGCTGTGTTATGAGAAGTAATCAGGGTTGGACTTCTGTATCATTCCTTGTTAAGTTGAAAGATGTGTAGTGAATGAAGGAGGTGGCTGCAGCATGAGTAGGTGGTCCTGTATTTAAGGCAGTTGAATTCTCTGAAAAATTCCACTGCTATCCCTTAAAGGTTCTCAGCTCATCTACATTTTTGGTCTTGTATTTAAATTAACCTTCTTTAAGAGTAGCTGCTTGTGAAGGCCTTTTCACTACTCGGTGTGAGAAGAGACGTTCTCCAGAGGCTACAGTTCTGTGCTCAAAAGTGTTAATCAATGCTCTGCTCTGAAATAGCCTTTTGTGGACACCTGTTAAATTATCCAAATCTTAAGAAGGAGGGGAAAATGGTTCAGCTTGCTAGATAATCCAATAACCTTAACTTGGCACAGCTCCTAGGTGCTCTCCACACTAGAGAAACGATGAGTGTTTAAAATGGGTTAACTGATGTTTTAAACCCCTAGTGTACATGGAATAATTTGTCAGCTTGTTTCCAGCTAAAGTGTTTAAAAATAGCTAAGCAAACTGTACTTTCCTAGATAAAGTCCTGGAACCTTCAGAAAAATCTGTAGCACTCTCCTGGGGCATCTTCTCTTGGCATGCAAAAATAGGAAAGCCTAAGGCGTCTATTGTAACTAGTGGAGATGCTGTCATATGTTTGCTAACCTTAATGGTACAATCGCATCCTTTTTTTAAAGGAAGGTACCTTTTTGTGTTTGTAAAGTCAAAGTTATTTTGCCAAAAAATGTAAAATAAGTCTTATGATAAAGAAGCACTTGTGGTGCGTGGGAGAGGCTCTGAAAGACTGGAAAAGGGCCAATGTGATGCCAATCTTTAGGAAGGGGAGGAGGGAGGGTCTGGGAAACTATAGGCTGGTCAGTTTGACCTTTATTACTGGGTAAAATTTAGGAAAAAATAACCAAAAAGTCCATTTTTGAGATTGGCAGAAGGCATGATACTAAAGGATTACTAACATGGTTTTGTTACGGGCAAGTTGTGTCTGACCAACCTCGTCTCCTATAAGTAATGAACCACTTTGATGTGGGAGATGCAGGTGATGTCATATACTTAGATTTTACAAAGGCCTTCAATATGGTCTCCCATGATGCTTCCGTAAAAAAAGAAACACAAAACCTGGGGGATTTTCGGTCAGGTGAGCTGGGAACTGGATAAGGGGTCGAACCCAGAGTGTTAGTGTATGCATCTGTATTGTCGTGGCGAGAGGTGGTCAGTGGTGTCCTGCAGGGTTTGATTCTTGGCCCTGTGCTGTTTAACACCTTTATCAATGATGTAGTTGATGTGGAAAGTGTGCTGGCCAAGTCTCCATACAATGCTAAGTTATGGGGAAAGCAGTCATGGGAGGGGATAGTATGTGGATCCAAGCGGACCTGTACATGTTGGAAAGGTGGGCGGAGTGGAACTGGATGCAGTTCAATAAAGATAAATGCGGAGTGCTTTATTTGGGGAGAAGTAACTAGCAATATGAATATAGGTTAGGAGGAGATGTCTTGGCCAGCATGATGAGTGAAAGGGACCTCATGGTTATGGTTGATCGCAGAATAAACATAAGCTGCCAGTGCAACCACTGTAGTCAACAGAGCTAATAGCATACTGGGATGCGTTATAGCCAATGTGTTGCGGAGCTAAGGAAGTGATACTTGGCATTAGTGAGACCCTAGCTGGAGTGCTGTGTCCAGTTTTGGGCACTGCTTCAAAAAAAGATATGGCGAATCTTAAAGAGGTCCAGGGAAAGGCTGCAACAATGATTTAAGGGCCTGGAGGACAAATCTTATGGGAAAAGATTAAGGGATCTGGGACTGTTCAGCCTGGGGAAGAGAAGACTGAAGGGGGACTTGGTGGCTGTCTATAAGTATGTAAGGGGTGAATATCGGGAGCTGGGAGAGAAACTGTTTTTTGCTAGGGCACCCTGGGGAGGACAAGGAGGAATGGAGGATAGTTTCAGGTTGGATGTAAGGAAGAACTTCTTTACGGTAAGGGTGACCAGAACCTGGAATAGACTTCCCAAGGAGGTGGTGCAGTCCCCAACTTTGGAAGTCTTCCAGAGGAGACTGGACAAACACCTTGCTGGGATCATTTGATCTCACCAGTATTCCTGCCCAGAGCAGGGGGGTTGGACTCGATCCTTCAAGGTCCCTTCCAGCCCTTAACTTCTATGCTTCACTGTCTGACATAATAGAGCAGATTTGTTTTCAAGTTAAAAAACTGAGTAGAACTAATTTTTCAAGAACTATTGGCCAAACATTTTCGATGCTCTAATTTTTAAACTTTTTAAGCTAAAACAGATATCACATTTGTCTCGGGATAAACCATTTTATCCTGGGACAAAGTACGTCTTGATAATCATGAATCCTAAACAAGCTAATCGGCTAAGAAGTACTAACGGTTTATATTGGGATGTTGAAAAGTATGTCCGAATGGTTATGCCAGGACAGCATCATTTAATCAATGCCAGAAAAGTGCTAATACATTCATTCAGCTGCTCACTAAACCCTAATTAGAAAGGCAATATGTGTGTACATGCCAATCCCAAGATATTTCTGTTCTAGGACAAACATGGGCACAACTCCCTCCCTGCCCCCTCCCCCCCCCCCTTTGCAACATGGTGGTGGTGGGAGAGGCTCATTTTGGATTTGAGTACTGGCCAGGGCTGGTGACTGCTCTAGCCTCAACTGGGCCTTGGGGCTGGGGCTGGAACCAGAGCTGCTGCATAGGGTAAGTGGTAGCAGGGGGGGAAGTAAGTGGCTGGGGGGTGGGGGACAAGTGGCAGGTGCAGATGTAGTGGTAAGAAGAGGGGTTGAGGCTGCTTGCTGCCATACTGCTGCTTTCCCTGCTGCTTGTCCTTCTGCCACTGCTTTTCTTGCTTCCATGGTGCTGAGAGGGGGGAGACAGAGAGGGATAAATTGAAGGCAGCCCTCCAATCATTAATTCTCTACGTTGAAAATTTTCACAATGAATTTACGATAACACCCCATCCCCCCACAATAATTAGATTCCATACATGGAAAATAAGTCACCTTGGATTTAAGTATAATCATTTTACAAAGGGGTAACTTAAGCACAGAGGTGCAACCCTGAACACATTACAACCTAATTGGTGGTCATGGGGCGAATGCTATGATTTCATTGGAAAGGACTCTTTCTGCTAGATCACCATGTTTCAAAGCTGTGTCATGGTTAATTGTTTAAGAATTTCCATTCATAGTTGTATTAAGATGTTTTGGGGCCCTGGGTAGGAAGGAGCTGGGCTCCAGTAGGGAAAGAAAGCTTTTCTGCTCTTGGTGCTGCTGCTGTGGAGGTGTGTGACCCGCTTCTCACTTATGGGTAAGTTACAGTGAGTAGCGTGGAGTGAGGGGAGGGCTTATTTGTATGTTTGTTTGCATATTTGCGTTGTATGCAAAAATGGGCATGCAAATGAATCTTCTTGTTTGCTTTGTATTGCTCACTGTGGCTGTTCGCTGAGTGAATGAGAACTGGGTCAGAATTGAAGAATAATTATCATATGACTTGCAACACCTCCCCTGAGACACTTTGTGGGCTCAGGCCCAGCTTGCCTGTGCATTAGTCTGCCTATGCTTCCATTCTTTCAGTAAGCAGACCAGGGGATAATTTAAGCTAATTATCCTCTATTCAAGGGGTGAGGCACAATAACTTCCTTAAGTAGATGAAGTATTTCCTCTTCTCATGTTTAAATAGACTATGAGCAGTGTTGTTTACCAGTGCCATCATCACCTTTATGCATACAGAAATCCTAAACTTGGTAGGCCTTTTAGTTTAAGGCCCTGTCTAAACTTAGGGTGTTGTCTACGCATGACTTTGCACTAGTTTAACATAGGAAATTTTAAAATTAGTTGAGAGGTGTCTAAAGATGCATTCAGTCTTTCTTTTAAGTGATTTTTTTGTTTGTTTGTTTCAGTTTGGTTCAATCCTGGAAAAAAACAAACAACAACCCCCACAAAACAAAAAACCTAAAACCAACTAAACAAACAAAAAAAGCAGGATCAAACTAAACTGAAAAATCATACAACCTTATCTAGACTGGCATTGTATAAAGTAGTGCAGTCCCTCTTCTCCGTGGATACATATACACATACCTCTTCATGGTGACCATGCATGTTTTACACTACAAATGTCCCCACTGAAGACAGTTTATGTTGGCACTGGAGTTTTCTTGTTGGTTTAATTAAACCACCTTTCCCAAACCAGAGAAGCCAGAAAAGGATTCTTACAACTTTTTTTTTTCTTTTCGTGTTCCTAATTGATGTTGCTTTTCTGGGAAACTTGTCATATATCCATGTGGTATAAAGGAGCTTATGCCAGTGTAGGTTGTTCCTATAAATTCAGGGGAATTTGTAGATACTAGAACCCTTTATACATGCTTAAGTCTTTTCACGTTGGGGATTGTACCCATTATAACTAGTATGGGGTGTTTCTTTTTAAGTTATATGCAAGAGTTAAAATATTCTGTATGTGGACTGTGTCTTAAAGCTTAAAACACGCTGGGTAGTTGACTGGCTACATAATTTTTTATATTAATTGTTGTAAGGGTACTGGTGATCCATCTGTGTCACTGTTCTCAGGATAACTGCAGTGGTGAAGATATGTTTCAGTATTTTTTCCAGTGAAAACAGAATCTAGGGAACCAAAGCTTGAATTTGGAGGTGGCCAGACTTTACATCCTTGATGGTTCCAAGATAAAAAGCAAGCAAGAAAAAGTGTTTTAAAATCCCCAGTCTGCCTGTATATATCATAAAAAGAAAAAAGGAGCAAGACTGGCTTAAAAACAACACAGCCACACCCCACTTCCTTTTCAGGTCACCTTTTTTTAAAGTGGCAGTGGAGAATATTGGGGATTCTCAGTAAGTTTTGATGAAATCTAATATCAAGATAAAACTTTAGCCTGAAAAAAAAAAAGCATACTGGAAATAGGGGTGTGAAGTCTGAAAGTAAAATTGGACTGTATCCTTAATTGCTGCAATGACTACCTGAATTTGCTATGATGCGCATTGTAAGTGGTGACTTTTGAGTTGCTGCACAAGCTTTTCCTGTCAGCTCTGAAGTAACACTTAAGAAAGATCATTCCTTGAGTTGTGCTGATTGAATTGATACTGGTGCATAAAAATTTCAACTTCTTAAACTCAAGAGGCAGGAAGGGGAATTAGCTGTTAGACCAAGGAGTACTACAGACCTTCCAGAAGAATGCTAAAAGCAACAGAATTTCGAAAGTATGAAATGATGTCACGGCCTTTTAAAAAAAAGTATGGCAGTGTTTCAGTTTTTACAGTCTGATTTGCTTATGCTCTTGAAATTTTAGCAAATGCAATTGCTGAGGACTAAATGATAAAAGAAGAGGTTAGTAGGGAGGTTGTAGAATAAAGGAATCAGGGAAGTGGCATTAGGTCTTACTACATTATTGTATTATTATTTACAATTATGGTAAAATATTCTTTAAGACATGATCCCATTTTTTCAGGCAAAGGGGTTAATCCATATTACAAAACTGGCTTCTAGGAAGCCTGGTGTTCTCAGTGAGCAGGCCTGTCCTACGCCTGCTATAAGCTAATTATATACATTTCTGAGCAATTTCTGGTGTGCATTTCTAATTTTATATAAACTAGTGGTTCTCAACTATTTTTAAACTCAAAGGTCCCCTTTGGAAAATGTCAGTTCTTAATTTTCACTTTTAGTTTTTTTCAACTGCAGACAAGTAATAGAACAATTCTTCTGTTGCAAAGGACTCAGACCAGGTCAGAATGTTTTTAATGTTATGGATTCCTATTTGAAATCTCAGGGTTTATCTTGTGAATCATACTTGCACACCTAACAGCATTAACATTATTTGGTACCTAGCATCACTGTAGAAAGGATTTTGTAGCACTGGCACCCTGGCTGAGAATCACTGTTGTAAATAGTTGATTAATCGAGTCTGCAGGAGCGTGGTAATTACTGTGCTCCCTCAGACTGCAGCATCACTTGTATCAGAATCTTCGCTCTGAAAAATGGCGGAGGGGGCTCTTTAACTAAAGCTAGTTTGACTTCCAGGGCAGATGTATAAATGTCCCAAGTGTCCAGTTAGGGATCTTATAGTTTTTTGTCTTCATACAGGATATCAGGGCTCTGTATATTTTCAGCTGCGTACATCCAGCTCTGGAAATCTGACTCTGTTGCTGTGGCTGGTTCTTTGTGTTTTTGGTGTCAAACCAGAAAATGCTGAAGTGGCATGACCTGAAACACCTCTAGCATTTGATTTTACTGACAGTACATTACCATGGTGTTGTAACAATGTTCTAGGATAGTGCTTCCTTTTTTTATATGAGGAAGTTGACAGGTCACTGTATCCAGATTAGAATGTAAAGGCAGTCTTGACTAGCAGATATTTAGATCTTATAAAAGTGCTCAAATGGTGATCAGTTGATGTTTGGAAGAAGGCTGAGAAGCACATCTTTTTGAACCTTTTCTCTGCTTGCTGAAAAAGGTATGGCACTGTGCTCTCCCACTTAATGTAACCTTTCCCTGAGAACTGAGTGCTCATACTTCACTATCAGCATCTTTTGTTCCCTCAATCATTCCTTCTTTTGCAAATCTCGTTTTGTTTTGTTTGTTCCTTCTGGGTAAAATGACAAGGCTTCCATCGTGCTGTGCATAGGTGACACCTTTGAATTCAGATGCATCATGGGACTTTTTGTACTACCTACTTTCCTCATGGGCCAAACATGAAGACAGACAGTCTGAAGGATTTGTTAGTTATGAGCCCTGCAGACATGTTGGTGATATACAAGTCATAAAGGGCATAACAGCCTTTTTTTAAAATTAAAAAAATAGAACAAAAAGCGGACAGAGCAAGGAAAGTTTAGGAATAAAAGTGAGGATGATTCAAAGGGTTAGGAAAAGGAAAAATGACCGCTGGACAGGTTTGCAAGCTTATAGCCATTGTTTTTTGGTGATGAAATATTTTCCTGCATCTGTTCTTTGTGACTCATTGGGTGCGTCTACACGAAACATTTACTGCGCATTAGCCTAATACCACCACGCAGAAGCATGTCATGGTAGAAACCGTGCTAATAGTCTACTATGCAGCGCTATTAGGCTAATATGCAGTAAGCATCACTAAATCACTGGCCACTGGTGCTGAGGTGCAGTAACTTTAGGTACTGTGCATTTAGTTAGTACTTTATTAAGGAAGTACTAAACTAAATGCACAGCATCTCAGGCTCATTAATGAATATGTAGACATGCCCATTGAAGAACAAATAGCTAGACTTCAGTAAATTTTAAAGACTGCCAGAAATAGGAAACTGGCAAGTGTCCTTGGTCCAGGGACTTGGAGCAAATCTGGACATTCATCTTTACCACAGAGGGTAGTGGAGATTTCTCCTCTCACCAAGAAGGGCACAGATGTTTTTTGGAAGAGCATTTTTACCTATTATTAACTGGCTCTTTAGATGTTATAGGAGCAGAAACTTCTGACAGTGTAACTTGTAAAAAGGGACACTGTGACTCAGTGGTTTTAGGCTGTCCCCAGAGAGAGACTCCTTGTTAGGTGCTTTGTGCAAGTGCTTGGTAAATGTAACGCAGGAAGAAGCAGTAGAAGATAGCAGTGTTCAGATGGGGGCGGTTTGGGAAGAATGGACAAGCCAAAGGGTCTGAAGAGTCCCAGAGATGGCACCAAAAGCCATTGTCCTTGACCATGGTTCTGCAGGACTATAATTTGATTTTCCCTTCAACTCATGTTCCTCTGCAGAATAGTTAGGTTAAGAAAAAGAGACCTTGGTATGTGTAGAGCACGTTGCAAAAGTGAATATGAATCTTATTACTTGTGACATTTAACGGCACAAAGAATGCAGTGGGTGGTGATGGTGACCAGAATCTCACTAGTGTGTCATTTTATCAAATATTGCCTCCACGATAGCTGTTTTAAGTTGTCAGACATTTTTTTATTTATGGAATGTGGTATATTAGAATGCTAATAAACCCAACGTTTGTAATCTTTCTTTTGAGTAGACTTGCAAATGCCAGGTTCCAATTCATTTAACAAACTTTAAAACCTGATTTCAGTTGTGCTCAGTAAAATCTGAAATACAGTATCTAGAAAACTGTTGGAGCCATGATGTTGAGGGATTGCATGGAGCTTGGCATTTGGCATAGAGAATAATACACCTGTCTCATGAGAAATGTCACAGTCTTGACACAAACTCCTTATCCTCTGGCGTGGGTGGAGTGAAGATCTAGGGAGCACTTTGTTTCCAGGCACACACTTCTGCATTGGTGTCACAGCAACTAGCACTTCAGAAGCATTGAAAGAGTTTGCCAGAACGTCCCTGTTTCCTAGTCCTGGTTAACAGGGACTAGGAAGAAGAGGGTGAAATTGGAAGGCAACTTTTCTACATACAACAGAAGCAATTCATTTGCAGTTATCAAAAATGAAACAAAGCCACAGAATATAAGCTTGGCAATGACATCCCTGTAAAACTGCCTTCTTATTGTATATGAATATATTATTATATGTATTCTAGCTTTTATGCTAGGTTTGGATCACGGTGTTAAGCTCTTCTCCATACCCAAGAGGGCTAGAAAGTTACTTAAAAATGAAATCTTAAACATGAATTTCATCAATTGACATGAGCCAGGAATCTTGGAAATGCCAAGTATTGCAATAGTGTGCTGCAGTATTGTGTGTGTATACTGCAAGAGTTGGCAGTATTGTGTACTGAATACACCCTTGAATTAGCTCACCAGAGCAGCTGTAATAGCTAATGCCTGAGGGCTTTCTTGAGCCTCACAGGACTGTGTCCGTGACAGTCTTGGATCTTGCTGATAGCTGAGGGGTAATTGTGACAAGGATAGTGACAAGTTACTTCAGCAACAGCTGAGAATGGAGGAGTAGAAATGCAGTGACAAATATAAAAGTGGTCTACACGGATTTAAAACCACAGTGTGCATGCAGCTTGTGTTCTGAAAGGTGGCTGGCTGCTGAATGCAACTCTTCCAGTGCCTTTTTTTGTACCTTCAGAGGCAGAATTAGTTTTGAAGATGAATTTGTTCATGGTTCTTGGCAAACGTCAATTATAACAAACCTAGATTGCTTGCTGACTGTGAAGATCCATATCCAGAATCTTTTCAGGTGTCTTTCTTAGTCAGTTGTACGTCAAAGTAAATCTCATGTTTCCTTGCTCAGTAGACATGGTTGAAAAATATTATAGGGTGTGAAGTGGCTGCTAAAGTTTAAAAGAGCGCTCTTGGTAAATAACACTGATCAGTCACTTACTAGGGCTGTAGTTGCTGGTGTTATGCTAGCAAAGCAGTGTGGGTTTTTTTGTTCTGTTTTGGTAGGGTTTTTTAGGGTTTTTTAGAGCTTTTCCAGCTCCATCTTCAGGCTGAAAGTGTAGATTTTGGTCCATCAAAGATCACACCATCTTCCTTTTCCTTTTTAGTGCTTGTTGTCCTGAATTTATTTTAAAAACCTGACCAAAAAATTCTTATTTTCTCCCCCTTCATGCCTCTGATTTTTTTTTTCATAAATATGGATTCTTGATGAAACACAATGGTCTTGTGAGATGTGAAATGCTAACTCAAGTTCTCTGAAATTTGAAGCTAAAATAAAGTTTTTCCACAGTGAACATGAGGACCCTTTTGATTTTATGGTTTCATTAATTTGTCTTGGGTAAATATTTTTGTCAGGCAAAAGAGGTTTCTTTTAGTCCCCTGCAAAAGGGTTACTGGGCTGCTGACTATTCTGGGATGGCAAAGTCTCTCCCTGAATTAGAGAAAGAGGTCTCAAGCTTTTTCCAGTAGTGAGTAAGAAAATCTTTAGGAGGAATGTTTGTGGAATGGGAAAATAATTTTCTACTTAGCCCTGGTACGTTATTTTTGTCTGTCTGTTTATTTCTCTGTAAATCGGATTTTACTTCCATGTTTATAAACATAAAGCATCACAACAGCTTCTCTATTGAAAATGACATGATCTGGAAAAAGCGCATTTTTCATTCTCATGCAGTGCAGCATATCCTGATGTCAGGATTATATTTACAAATGTACCTCCTTTTATATTTCCAGTTTTTTTTAATTATTTTGTAAGGTCAGTTTTTTAATTTTATTTAGAGCATGGTAGAATTAAAGAAAGCAACACAATCATTGCATGTACTACCTTTGGTGGTTGCAGTATAAGAATTAGGTCAGTTTGCTCTTAATGGCCTTAATGTGGGTTTTGAAGTATTTGTCTTAACAACTCCTTTGTAGAAAATTTGTGTTTTAGAGCAGCATGGAATAACTTTGTATTTTACTTAAATGTTTTGGGGCAGTAGTTTTCAAACTGTGCTCCGTGGAACCCTGGGCTACCACGATGGGTCATCAGGGTTTCCACAAAGACTGGGGAGAAAGGTGGATGAGGCCAGGACACAGTATTCCACCACCGCTGGGCAGGGTTGCCTGGCTTTGCGTCGGCTCATGGGGTAGGGGTTCTGTAGCAGAAGTGATATGGAAGGGTTTGGTCACTTGAAGAAGTTTGAAAACCACTGTTAGGTGTAGACATACAGTATTTTGACCTGTTTAAATGCAGTTTAAGTTGAAGATGCATATGAGCCTGGTAAACCAGTTTCAACCTGCCTAGAATGGTTCAAAAGTGCACCTGGAAGAGTGGGTACTATTCTGACCTGGTTCAGGTCCTGTGGCTGCCCCCTGCTAACCATGAATTGTCAGGATTGGGCAGGGGCTAGGCCCCAGATCTGGGACCGGGCCATCTTGTGCCCATTCCCAATGCCCTGGGAATATCATAGTGCCCTTTGAAGGCCCATGTGTGACAAGCCCAGAATTGAGGACTGAGTCCCCTAGTGGGATCCCCATGTGCTGGCAGTTAAATGCTGGGCATCTAAAGAATTTTGTCTCCATTCCCCAAAATCGTGCAATCTGCAGTGCGCGTCTGGCATGGCAGGATGCCCAGTTTTTGGATCAGGTGTAAAATTCCTCCAATCCCAACTAGGTGATTTTATTAAAATCTCCCAGGGGCCTATAATATGCTCCTGGAACAGGACACTGGTCTGGGGGCAAGGTAAGTGCAGGACCATACTGGAGTAACAGTGATATTTATTTGCGGATTACAGTGAACAATTTCTTTTCCTGAGGGATATAGGAAAGTTTTGTGGCATAAGGCAGTTTGAGCCAAAATTACATTTTGCATCATCTGAAATGAAGTTTAATATGCTTTTTGTTTCCTCAGGAGTTGTAGAAGGTGATCTAGCCGCTATCGAAGCGTACAAGTCTTCAGGAGGAGATATTGCACGCCAGCTTACTGCAGATGAAGTACGCTTGCTTAATCGCCCTTCTGCTTTTGATGTGGGCTACACGCTTGTACATCTGGCTATACGCTTTCAGAGGCAAGATATGCTAGCAATTTTGCTTACTGAGGTGAGATACTTTTGACCCTTATTTAGATTAAATAGAGGCTTTTTATGTAACCCTGCCATGATGGAGTTTAAAACCACTGGAGTTTAGTTTAATTTCTTTGCAGATGAAATGCATCTGCCCAATATTTGACAATCGTTATTGGGCAAATTCATGCATTGTTGCTTTCTTCTGTTGTTTTAGCAACAGTCTTTTTGTGCGAGAAAATCTAACCAATTTTTCTGTATTCTTCCCATATAAGCAGTTGTTCCTTTTAACCTTATTGGCAATGAACGTAAGCTATTATGCTGTTTCCTGTGCTGTAGGGTGGGGAAGAGGAAATACCCCTAAGGCAAAACATTTAGAAAGATAGACTGCTTTGGCTTTGTTTCTTAAATCTACCTAGCAGCGAAATGTGATTTGCTTTCCTTTCCCGTAGTTCGTATTTTTGTTTTGTTTTTGCTTCTGGTTGAAAGACCTGTTTTCCACACTTTTTTTTTTTTTTTCCCCCCGTTTCCTGCAATTTTCTCTAGTCTTTCTCCTTTATGAGATCAAACTCTGCTACTTATTGCACACTTTTTATCCTTCGCTTGCCCTTGCAATTTGTCATTTCCTGTAAACCTCACTTGCTGGGTCCTTATTTTTGGTAATGTCTTCCCATCCAGTAAAATGCCCTTTGCATCCATTTTATCCATTCCTTTTATTCCACTCAGCCATTTGCCTGACTTACAGGCAGCATTTTTATCGTGGTTATTCTTTGTATTTTCTTCTTTTTTGAAACTGTTGTCCTCCCAAAATCCTTGAGGTACACTTCCCGCTCCCCTGCAATATTTGTTTCTTGCACTCGTATTGCAGTGGGAATGGGGGTAGCTTTTCCAAAGAAGCTAGTGTGTGCGAAGGAAGATGAGATGCACATAAAAATTTATCTGCAGTGTGAGGGAGGGGAGGGTGGGGCATCAGGAACAAAGCAACAAAATAACAAAAGAGATGTTATAATTTTCCATGTATGGAATCTTATCACTGGGACCGGGTTGGGTTAGGAGCCACAGCTGGGTCTGGAGCTACTGCCATTGCCAGGCCCAGCAGGGGATAGAGCTGGCATGTACTCTGTGTCTTAGGCCAGAGCCCCGGCTGAGGGCAAGTCAGCTGTGGCCCGGACCCTGAGCCCAGGTTGGGGCCTAAGCCAGAGCCGCAGCACCTGTCTGCCTCCATACCTT
This sequence comes from Alligator mississippiensis, assembly GCF_030867095.1. Taxonomy (NCBI): domain Eukaryota; kingdom Metazoa; phylum Chordata; order Crocodylia; family Alligatoridae; genus Alligator; species Alligator mississippiensis. The sequence goes on along the minus strand of NC_081829.1, from coordinate 82,473,642 downwards.
GTGTTCAAATACAGGATGAAGGGCTGCTTTTTTTTCTTCCCTTGCCCTCCCATGTTGAATGCAGGGGAGAAAACTGTCTTGGATTCCAGCAAGTACCAGCTTTGGTGAAACATTCTGTGATTTTGATTTGTCAGCTTTGTGAAACTGAGAGAAAGTTTGCTTAGGGGCCAGCTATTTAGTATGGAATCCTAGCTTTGTCAGCGTAGTAACCAGTTAAAATGTTTGCCTTCCAAATATTGTATTAGAGATCAAACATCAGCTATTTTATCATTGAATGACTGGTTTGTCAAAAATGATGAGAATCCTTCCAAATGTTGTGTGGAACATATAAGTAAAGTTATTTTCCCATTCCTTGGGTAATTTAATATGTGGGAGGTAAAAACAAAAAAAAAAAGTGGGAAGCTTCCTCAGACAAATCCAGTCCATGCAGGGTATAGAATTTTGTCATAGAAACGAAAAACACATTATACTTGTATCCTTTTGGTTTTTAACCAGTGCCTTTCCATAACCTAAGGGTTTGCTCTTTCATCACCAGGTAGTATGCCAGATCCTAGTTTGGATCAAAATATTATAGCCCTCCATTTTGTTGTTTTCTGTTACCTGTTTCTTAATAATGTGGTCAACCATCTGTTCAGTCTCCTGGTGGTGTTACGTTCAGGGTTGAGTTACTGTGGCTGTTGGTCTAGGGCCCGTTAGTGTCACAATGATTAAACAGTATTTACATTTGTTTGCTTGCATCTCGTCTGCAGGAATTGTTTCCTGTGAGTTGCGTTCAGTTGAACTTCCTTCATTATAATTAGGGCTACTATATCCCTCTCTTTAGTCCTTCCTCAAAAATATTTATGAAAAGTTATAAATGGATCTCCAGTATTTATATTCAGCTGAGAATAGCATCAAGTGAAATAAGCCTGTTGTGTTACAGGTATCGCAGCATGCAGCAAAGTGCATTCCAGCAATGGTGTGTCCAGAGCTGACAGAACAAATCCGGCGTGAAATTGCTGCATCTCTTCATCAGCGGAAGGGAGATTTTGCTTGCTATTTTCTCACTGACCTAGTAACGTTTACATTGCCTGCAGGTAATCATGAAATGATGTTCTGTTTGTAAATATTCCTTTTGCATCTTCATTAGATCAGGGATTTTTAACAACTTGTTCCCAAATTTTGTTAGGTTTTGGTATCTGGTAACTCTTAACACTTACTTAGTGCTGCTTAATCTCCAAAGCTATTTACAAGTTTCAATCCATGCATTACTCCAATGAAGCAGAAAGTTATACAGGGTTCCCTAGATTTATGTGGGTTCTTTATATATAAATTTGCTCTTATGTGATCAGCATATTTAGACCCATAATTTGTTATATGCAAGGTAAATTCATTCTTCTGCAATCAGCATAGATTCCCTTCCCTCCCCCCCCCAGCAGGTAAGTCTGGGGGGGGAAGGGGAAAGGGCTGTAGCCCCATTCACACCAGCCCCAGCTGCAGCGGCCTTGAGAGTGGCTAGCGCCAGCTGCCTGCAGCTGCTGGGCTGCACCATGCTCTGCTTGTCCCTCCTGTGCCTGGGCTCGGCTCAGCTGGGGTGAGTGTGGATAAGTAGAGCCCCAGGATGTCACAGGGTGCGGCACTCGCCTCAGCCCCAGCTGCAGCAGCCCTGGGAGCAGCCAACAACAGCTGCCTGCACTGGGGCACGGCACAGCCTGGGAGCAAGGTGAGTGGGGACAGGCAAAGCACGGTGCAGCCCAGCAGCTGCAAGCCACTGGTGCCAGCCACTCCCGAGGCTGGGGCAAGTGCCACTCTGTTCCCTCTGCTTTTTGCTGCCTTGTGCAGCCCCGGGAGCGGCACCCCTCCCCCCTGCCCTTTCCCTAGTCCCAGCCTCACTCCCTCACTGCCATGGGAACATATTTATTACATTGTAAAGTGGGTTCGCTTTATGCAAAGTCAATTTATGCACTGTTCTCCGGGAATGCATGTACTGCATAAATCGTGGGAAACCTATACTCAGTTTAAAGATGAGAGGAATTCAAACAGAAATGTACATCTTGCTCAGAGAGATCCTGTACTTAATGTTGAGTGGTGTTTAGGTATTCCTGGCTTACTGTTATGTTCAGATGACTAGATTTAACTTGGAAAAAGTGAGGAATTTTTAATTAGGCTTCATTTAATAAAAAAAAAGCTTTTGTTAGTAAATAAAACAATTGGTTTTAGGATCAAAACTATTCATGTACCTGCTTCCTTAGCTGTAACCGTAACACTTTTTATGCATCTTCAACATATTGTGAGGTAAAGAATAAGCACAACAGATATCTGGCATTGAATATTGATGACAGTCCATAGAAATTTAGTTTTTTTTAATCTTCAAGAATTCTCTTGATTATATATTTGACCACAGAAATTTTAGCCTCCTTGAATTGCAAGCCTCATTGAATTGGAAGTTTTTGTAACTTGTGTAGTATGGCTTTCCCAGTTATGGGTCAACCATCCAGTAGTGTCTTATTGTATAGTATTAGCCAGGATAAGTAAGTTGAATTTGAGCTTTCCAGGCCTTTTTGTCTTCCCATAAGCAAAAACTTGTATTTTTGGAGCTGTGGCAACAGAATGTCTTCAAAATACAATACAAAACAGAAGCTTGCATTGCTCACTGGAAATGAGCATAGTACTGTTATCAAAATGCAAATCTGTTTTAAGATACACCTGGTGTGTAAAATGAAATAGCCGTTCGACAGTTTTAATAATGTAATTAACTGTCGGGACTCCAAAAGAGCCTGAACTTCGCATTTGCTGAAAGAATGGTTTTCAGCCTGTGGCCCACAGACCCCTGGGCGTCTGCAGACTATCTGAGGGGTCCCCAAAAGATGGCCACGATCAATCAAAAGTATGTGAATACCCACACTTACAATTCAAAGGGGTCTGTATCTCCATTTGAAAAGTTCGAGGGGTCTGCAAATGGAAAAAACCCACTGCAGTAGGTCATGGCTTCATGAAATGGAGCCTGTAACTGTAAATAAAAGATCAGCTCTATATATTTCAGCTCATGCTCAAAGCCAACTTCTGCTAAATATCTTTTTTTTTTTTTTTTTTTTTTTTTTTTTTAAATGGTCAGTTCTGGGCATATGAAAGCATATTTTAAAGGTGATCAAAGAGTTCATATTTGCATACAAATGCCACTTTGCTAAATAGCTCAGCAGATCAAGGCAGAAATCCCTCTGAACAACCTGATAAAATCCAGTTGAGGAGCCAGTTCATAAACACTGTAGTTAGAGGTTTGCTCTCTGCACCCCAGTTGAAAGAGGGTCCATACCAGACTAGTAGATACACAGATTAATCATATCATTAACAGCTTTAGAAACATTAAAACCAACAAAACTTGTTGGATCAGGTGATGCTAGCCATGGCTAGTAACCAATCCCTCTGGTATTTCAGTGCAGCTGGTAGACTCATCACCAACATGCATAACAAGCCACAGGTCAACTCACTATTGATTGTATAGTAGAAATCTGTATAGTTAATGCTGTGCGTTCTTCATCCAGCTCCAAACATCTTCAGCTTACTGTGACATAGGTGATGGGAGAAGGCCTCTGCTACAATAAGGAACCTTGCATGTCTTCATTATGCTAGAAAACCTAACTGTGGGATCTCATGCTATTTTTGGAGCCAGTTTAGCAAGTTAAATTGTGGTGTGGTCTTTTCTGCCAAGTTTAATCATGCCCAGGGCATCCACGACGGTCCACTGTGCACTTGCTGTGCAAGTTGATGTGTGTATTTTTGGCTAGCTGCGTTGTGTGTGGATTTCCTGCAGATATTCTCAAGCTGACCACTGCTAAATTGGGATCCACTGACTCAGGAGTATTTTAGCTTTCTTTTTGTTTTGAAACCTGGCCTTACTTGTTTTCCCTAAGTAACCATGAGTACATAGATATGAAAACAGTTAATTTTTATCTGTAACTTTCATTTTCTTATTTTTAATGGAATTGTATTTTATATGATCCAAACCGCAAATCAGTGTTTATTTCTCAATGGGAAATAAAAGAATGTGCCTCAAACAAGTGGGTGGGTGAGTGAGTGACCTTAAACTAAGCTAAAGACCTGCCTATAAGGCTATGAAGGGGTGTTGGCATTATTTTTTCCCCTCCTCATTTTTATCACCTCTAACTACTCAGGTGGGAGAACTTTCTTCTTCCTCCTGTTTATTTCTTTTCTGGTTCTTCACTTCACAGATTCCTCTGGAGAAGGTCACTGTTGACTCTAGAAGTGTCCCTAATAGTCTTTGTGCATTCAAGTACATGGCAGGCTGTGTAAACTACCCTTAGCTTAGCCTGTAACTTGATCTTTTGACCATGTATGACAAATAAAAATAACAAAGCCTTATTACAGAAACTAATAAGAGCTGGAGAGAGAGAGAAAGAAGAATCTGTTAGTCCATAAACGCACACACTCCATAGAGCAACATGCCATTTTTAGATGTTAGTATAAAGACTTATATTTGCTTTTCCTTTCCAGATATTGAAGACTTGCCGCCAACAGTCCAAGAGAAATTATTTGATGAAGTACTTGACAGGGATGTTCAGAAAGGTAAATGCTTGGAGAATAACTTGTTATCACTAAACCTCGAACACAAACTTTTTTTTTGCCAATGAGATTAATTGGCATTAAGTATAAATATGAATTTTGTCTAAAGAAGAAATTCGTGTTGGATAGTTTGGTATTTGCAGATGATGATTGACTTAATCTTGTTCCAAGAAGGCAGGGTATAGATGTATATAGACAGCATAAAGCTTTTGTGAGCCTGAGTTGTATGCAGCCTTTATATAGATAGTAGGGGACAGAAAAAGAACAGGCTAAAATGTGTTAAACTTATTTATAGTAGCCTAAACAATTCTAAGGCGCCCTTCAGTTTGTAAGCCATTTTGCAGTTTTATTTAAAATAGTATTAAACAATCTTTCTGTTCTGGTCACTGCCTTGAAACAAAGTAGTTTTCAATATCTGTTTTTTCTATAGTTTTTAATCCTAGAAAGCTTAGTTCATTAGTAAAGCTTCGTTTTTGTAACATTTGCACTGTACTTGGGCAGTAATTTGAGATTTTATGGTATCTTCTGATACAAAGTTTACTTGTCATGATGATTCTCATGCTGAAAAGATTTCTGTTGCAGATAAGACTTAAATGGGGATTTTGTCATTGCAGAGCTAGAGGAAGAATCTCCTATTATAAACTGGTCACTGGAATTGGGTACACGCTTGGATAGTAGACTATATGCACTTTGGAATCGGACTGCAGGAGACTGCCTCCTTGATTCAGTACTACAAGCTACGTGGGGCATTTATGACAAGGATTCGGTGCTACGGAAAGCCCTACATGACAGTTTACATGACTGTTCACATTGGTAAGTTGGTTGTGTGAGACTCAAAGATCTTTTGATGGTGCATTGATTTTCGTAACGTAGTGTCAGTCATGGGTATATCTTTAGATGATATTTGCTTTTGTATCACAGCATAGTTGATGTTCCTAGTTTCTTTGAACCACATGCACAGTGAAATGTGTACTTTTAAAATCAGTTACAGTAGTACATAGCAAATTCCATACTACTTAAATTCTGTGCCATGTCTCTGGCATAAAATACAGTATTGTGTAGAATGTTAAATCCTTGAAAACTTGCAGACTTGGATTCTATAGTTTTGCAATATAAATAATTCACATATTGGATACGAGGTTTGCGTACTTGTCATCTATGACTGTCCCACTGTCATCAGTGGCAGGGTTGCAGATGATTAAAGGTATGACCTTTTATGTAGCAACAGAACTTATAGTAGCTTTCTTCCCCTACTTTTGTCATACTTGGAATCCATTCTCTTAATCTTCCAAAACAGTAATAGTGGTGGTGGTAGGGGTTGTAAAACAGCAATAACAAAAGGGTTACTGTTGATGTTAGCTATGTTGTCACTAGTTTTTTGGGGAGTTAACACAATGGTGGGATTAAAAGAGGATGGGAAAATTTACTCCTCTGACTCATTGTTTCAATCAGTCTTCGTACTGGGGCAGACATCCCAGCCTTGGTTATATTTAGGGACCTACTTGACTTGTGGTGAAACAAAGCCATTTTTGTGGCTTGCTCCCAGGACAAAGCCCATTTTGATGGTGTTTGTGGTGGCCCCGCCCCTTGGTGGTAATTGGCGGACAGGCCCCACCCCTCAGAACTGACTGGCAGAGAGGCCCTGGGGGAGAGGAGGGTGGAGAGTCAGCTGCCTTGATGTCTGGTGCCCCCTTCATGCTGCCCCGCCAGCTGGTGCCTTCCCCTCCTGGTGGGCTGGGAGGCCATCTGGGAGGGGAAGACTTAAACTTACTTTAATTTGGGGGGTTTTGTGGGTTTTGCAGGCAATCCTAGATTTCATGGTTTCTGCAAAATCCATGACATTGCAATTTTGGTAGGTCTCTAATCCATTTAGTTTATATTTGGAAAGTGGTCTTGGCACTATGCAGAACTTTTTCGTGGGGGAAAAAAAAGCTTAGCCACTTCACAATCTGATTGTCATAGTGACTGCATGAATATTTATTAAAAGAACATTATCCAAGTTGCAAGCTCAAGCACGGTTAGGAAATTCTAGATTTAAGGTTATCTGCAGCCAAATTAAGGCCCCCATACTTTATATCATAGAATCATAGAAGTAGGGTCGGAAGGGACCTTGTAGATCTTCAAGTCCGACCCCCTGCCTGGGCAGGAGGGAAACCGAGCTCAAATGACCCCAGCCAGGTAGGCATCGTGCCGCTTCTTAAAGACCCCCAGGGTAGGAGCCAGCACCACTTTCCTTGGAAGTTGGTTCCAGATCCTAGCCGCCCTAACTGTGAAGTAGTTCCTACAGATGTCTAATCTAAACCTACTCTCCAACAACTTGTGGCCATTATTCCTTGTTATCCTGGGGGGGTGCTAGGGGAAACCAAGGTCTCCCCCAAACCCTTCTGGTCCCCCCCCAGTGAGTTTATAGACCACCACCAAGTCCCCCCCTCAGCCTTCTCTTGTGAAGGCTGAACAGGTTCAGGTCCCGTAGCCTCTCGTTGTAGGGTCTGCCCTGCTGTCCCCGGATCATGCGGGTGGCCCTCCTCTGGACCCTGTCAATATTGTCCACGTTCCTCTTGAAGTGGGGTGCCCAGAACTGGACACAGTACTCCAGCTGTGGCCTGACCAGTGTTGCGTAGAGGGGGAGGATCACTTCCTTGACCCTACTTGAGATGCACCTGTGGATGCACGATAGGGTCCGGTTAGCCCTGCCGACCGTGACCTCGCATTGTCGACCCATGTTCATCTTGGAGTCAGTGATGACTCCAAGATCCCTTTCTGCCTCCCTGCTCTCAAGAACGGAGTTTCCCATCTTATAAGTGTGCTGCTTGTTACTACTGCCCAAGTGCAGCACCCTGCACTTTTCAGTATTGAAACGCATCCTGTTTTTGTTAGTCCACCCTGGCAACCTATCCGGGTCTTTCTGCAGTCTTTCCCTCCCTACTAGCGTGCCCACCTCACCCCAGATTTTGGTATCATCAGTGAATTTGAACAGGTTGCTTTTCACCCCGTTGTCCAAATAGCTGATGAAGAAATTGAACAGTGTGGGCCCAAGGACCGAGCCCTGGGGACTCTGCTGCCCACTTCCCCCCAGGTTGAATATGACCCGTCCACCACCACCCTCTGAGTATGACCCTTCGGCCAATTAGCTATCCGTCTGACTGTGTAGGCATCAATGCCAGAGTCACCTAGTTTTTTAATGAGGATGGGGTGGGAGACAGTGTCAGAGGCCTTGCTGAAGTCCAGAAAGACTACATCCACAGCGACATCTGCATCCAATGCTTTTATGACATGATCGTAAAAGGCAATCGGGTAGGTCTGACATGACCTCCCCCTAATGAAACCGTGCTGGTTGCCCTTGAGCATCATCCCCGATGCCGGCCCATCACAGATGATCATCCTTGATGATCTTCTCAAAGAGTTTCCCCAGGATTGAGGTAAGACTGACGAGCCTATAGTTGCCTGGGTCCTCCCTCCTCCCTTTCTTAAAGATGGGGACCATGTTGGCTATCTTCCAATCATCTGGCACCTGGCCCGAGCACCATGAGTGCTCGTAAAGCCGTGCCAAGGGCCCAGCAATAATCCCTGCTAGCTCCCTCAACACCCTGAGGTGGAGAGCATCTGGACCTGCTGACTTGAACACGTCCAGCCCCTCCAGAAGCACTGTAACCCGGTCCTCCTCAACCTTAGGTCTTGAGGAGTTCCCCTCAAATCTGTCTCGAAACACGGTGGGGGAGTCCCGGTCCCTGCACAAGAAAACGGAGGTGAAGAATTTGTTAAAGAGGTCTGCCTTCTCTTCTGGCGCAAGCACCAGATAGCCCAGTGCATCTTGCAGGGGCCCCACATTTCCCAGTGCCTTTTTCAAATATATAGGGAGGATGAAGAAGGACCTTTTATTATCTTTGATCTTGGACGCTAGTCCTAGCTCTATATCCACCTTCTATATACATCTTATATGCAATCATATATGCATTATGATTTGGTTTCTCTGGGTGCATCTACATGAGATGCCTAAATTTGCATTAGCATAGTTTACTAATCTACACATGCACATGTTTACTTCTCAGTAAACCTCCCTAATACCGAGTAAATTTGCTACCTGCAAATGCAAGTAACAGATTTATTTGGCATTAGTAATGGTGCAGGTAGTGCTCATGTAGATGCCTGACTGGGAGCAAAATCTGCTTCTAGTCAGCTGTCTGCTGGGGGCAGGAGTTGGCATGGAGCTCAGGCTGGGTGATAAGCATCTCCCAGCAGCAGCCCCACGGGTCACGGAGCCAGTGTTGGGAGTTCTCTGCTGGTGGGGGCTGGGAAGCTTATTACCCACCCAGGTCTGAGTGTGTGGAGCTGGGCAGGGAATAAGCTCTCCAGCCTGTCTCTTCCCCAGTCCCTGCCTAGCACGCCCAGGTGGGGACAATGTCCCCCTGCTCCGGCAGTAGATAACTTCCAGCCCCCCACTCCCTGATTGCAAAGCGGGGTCTAGGAACAAGCTCCCCAACCCCCACTCTGTGATCACAATTAGGATCGTGGAGCAGGGGCTGGGCCCTCACTGTATGGGAACAGTTCCTGACCAGTCTGGAGTGGAACAGTTCCCTGCCAGCCCCAGGCTGTCCAGGGAAGCATGTACAGCTTGGAGGTGGCTGGGAACTGTCCTGTTCTGGGTAGTCCCCAGCCAGCTCTGGGCTGCACAGGCAGACTGCCCTGTGCAGCTGGGGGCTGGCCGAGAACTGTCCCAGTCATGGCCAGGTCTCAGCCCTGTGCCCCCATTTTGTGGAAAGAACTGCAGGGGTGCCCAGAGAGCCCCCTGCCCCCCTGATTGGGGAATCGGGGCCAGGAGCTCCCTGTGGGGACATTGGCCCTGCCCCAGCAGCAGGCAGGCTGGTCTTCTGGCATCTGTCTCCTGGTCACCTGCCTAGTAGCAGGCAGCTGTCTCTTGGTCTGGGTGGTCTCTGCCAACCCCTGGGCTGGCACCCGCGAACAGCCTGGAGCTCCCCCAAGTGGCGGCAGGGGCCCGCTGCAGGGACCTGGGAGCAATGCTCCCTAATCCCTGCATGTGTAGATGCTTACCCCAAAACCCTTTCTGTGCAGTAGTTTTACTGCACGGAAAATCTAGGTTGGAATAAATATGTGTAGACGTACCCTCTGATTTACATAACCCAATGCTATTTTTCTGCAAGATCAATCTCTATCCAGGTATAGAATAGTGTTTGCTTAAAGAACAGCTATTGAATTTTGTTCTTCTTGTATAGCATATAGGCCTATGCCTTATTGCATACTATTTCAAACCCTATTCTGGAGAATGAACTTGCAACTTTCTGGGTGGGCTCCAGTACAGTTCAGAGAGGACCCAGCTGCTGTCTCTCACCAGCTTATTGTCAAGATGCCAAGGTGCATTTCCATTTTACAGATGGAAAATTGAGATGCAGAGCAATTAAGGTCAAAGTTCCCACACTTAGAGGCGGGACACCTAGGACCTAACTTTTCTTCGTAGTACATGCTATTAATATAGTATGTCATGTGGTCAAAACAGATCCAGTATCTACAGTTGCAGCTGTGACTGCTCGGCAGTTCTGCAGATTAGACTCATGGGTCTCACTCAGATTAGGCTCCCTGAAAACAACAAATACACAGTTAGCAGCTGCTCATGGAAAGACTGATTTTTTTTAGTGAGTTGCCCAGCATTGTGGAAGAGCTGTCTGGCAGAGATGGGGATAGAACCTAATTCTGCAGGGCAGTATCCAGGTGCCTTACCCATGCAGCCATCTTTTCTTTTCCTGTAATCCCCTCCATCAACAAATGAGTCAAAGGTCCAGCAGAAAAAAAACAGCTCTGATATACTCCAAGGATGAATTAGGGCTGTGCAAAATCACTTGTATGCACTGGAATAGAGGGTTTTTGCAGAAACAAATAACATATGATCATGCATAATTAAACTTAGGATGTATGCACATCTGGGGTGTTATTAAAGTTGCATAGGCACTGAGAAGCAGCGTTTACTCTACAAAGTTCTTCCGGTGAAGGTGTGCCAGCCAAGAGTGTTAAAACACGCACAGAAACTGAGCAGCTGTAGCTGACATAGCTGTGCTGGTAAAACTCCTGGCACAGATGTTGGCATGCCCAATAGAGCACTTCTGTCACCTTAAAGTATGTTGTCTAGGGAGGTGGTGTACCTGCGATGCCACAGAATAAGTTTCCTGCCATCTGCTGTGTTTCTGTTAGGGATCTGGCTGACACTTGTGTCAGCCTAGCTACAAATGGCCAGAGTTCTGTGTTGTAGTCTGAGATCTTATTGTGGTGTTTCCTAACATTTGAGTGCCTGACCTTGTGACTCGAACATTCTTTGGATGTACAGTTTTTGGGTGTGTAATTTTTTTTTTTTTTTTTTTTTGCTCTTTATAAAGCAATGGGGTATCATATTGACACCCCCATAGGTCATCAGCCATGTTTGACCCTCACAGACCTCTGCCATTCGAGCTGAAGAGTAGTTGACAGCAGCTGTGGATTGTTGTCATTTTTTGTGGATGGGTAGGAGAGGGGATGAGATGCTGATCAAATAGACATGACGCTAGCAGACAGCACTAGATCAGCAAGCATAACAAGTTATGAGGTTCTGTTTCAGGCTGGGTGCAACGCCTGATTTTATGAGTACAGACCGTTTAGGCTGTTTTTCTACCGAGTATTTGGCCTCTCCCTCTCTCGCTCCTCTTCTCCTCCAAGTTTTCTTTACCAGTTATATTCAAGTGCATGAGTTCTTCGTCAGTCTGTCTTCCCTGTCTCACCTGCGTGCCATGTTCCCAACTGACTTGTGTCCCTCCCTGCCCTTCTCATCACTCTTCCACTTCATTCCTTGACTCATGTCTTTTTGCCTCTCTTGCCTCTTCCAATTTTTCACTAAATCTCTCTTCCTCTCCCTCTTCTTTTTCCCAGTTTCAGCCCCTCTTCTCCCAGCCTGAGGGCTTCCTTTTGTGTAGCCCTGCTTCTCTCTGCAAATCAGCAGTGGGGGGGCAGGGCTGCATGAAGGGCAGCCCTCTCTGCCAATCAATGGCTGGGGGTGAGGGGGCTCACTGCAAAAAGACTGTGAAAATGTCACTGGTAGTTGCAAGCAGTCTGCATTTTTTTTTTTTTTTTTTTTTTTTTTAGCTTGCTATCCACACACTCCAAGTAGATCCCTAGCTATAACAAAGGGGACCAGAGCTGGATTGCAGGCTGTTTGTTTGCACATACTCCTACTAAGTGGGTGAGGTCTTTCTGCTTTGTTTTGAGGGAAAATTCTTATATGGAAGTAGCAACAAACTCCCTGTGCCTGAAGAAGGTGTTTGTACCCACAACCTTGCAAAGAATATTTTTTTTCCAACTACTTAGTTTTCACGTTTACCCAAAGAACCTTGTTTTCCTGTGTCCTTAGATCAACACGGCTACAACCAGCAACCCTAGTGGAGGAAAGGCTTTTTACTTTCCAGACTTACAGCATTTTCTTTTACGATTTCAATGCTATATGTGGGGGCTGAGACTTACGCTCTCCCTTTCCCCAAAGAACAGTGTCACTGACAAATGTGATGAGGCCAGACACTGTAAAATACTTAACGCAGGCTCTGTGCATTTTTAAATGTCATGTTCCATAATGTTTGGATTATGGCCTGGGTATGTGCCTTTTCTTTTTTTTACTAATACATTCCACAAACTAAGAGGGATACAGCAGAAAGAGGCAAAGGTATTTGTTTTCTGTGTGTGTAAGTCATCTTGCAGTGTTCTCACAGTGGCTGTTTTTATGTAATGTAATACAGTTTTAATCTGTATGGAGTAAAGATTTTGCTGAAGGGGAAACTACATATATTTGGCTTTTAATAATGATATTTGATACTTTCCACCAGATTCATTAAGATTCAAATATTTTTTGAGTAAAAAATAACTGAGGAACACTAAGCAAAATATCATGGTAGGTATCAATATACAGAGTTAGTGAAGCTTGATATGGCTAGCACAGTCTAAGTCTTAAAATTTTCATTTTAGTTAATGACCAAGATGGGGAAACAAAGTAAATAAGTGAATTTTATAATTCAGTGCATAGCAAGTTGGAAGAGTTAGGAAAGCTTTTGTTATACAGTATAACCTCATGAATCTAGAGTTCTTGAAAATCCGGCACTTTTTAAACATACACTACATCGGGGAGTAGTGGCAGCTGGTCCTGGAGTAGCAGAGGGGGAAGCTTTCACATGGTGGCTGCTGCTAGCATTCACCCTGCTCCACATCCAGCTGCTGCTCCAGGAAACCTGGAATTTTCAAATTTCTGGCAGGTGCTTGGTCCTGAGCATGCTGGATTTATGAGGTTATATTGTATAAGAACCTACAGATCAGAAGTGCTGATGGAGAATAATTTGGCATAGAAAATTTTGAAACTAATGAACTAGGGGAATAGGATTGGAATTAGGCAAGCTGTGGTGTCAGAGGTTTGGGCATCGTACTAGACCTGAGTCCCAGTATTACGACACAATACAATATAGCGTGCTGGGCTGCAAATTTAAAGGCATACTTAGGGGAGGGAGGGCCTTATTCCCTTTCTGTTCAGTTGTGTAACTTATTAATATTATACTTAATTACGAAAACAATAATGACAAACTGAAGGGGGTCAGAAAAATGGAAATGATTCTGGGCTGAAAAGGATGTCTTGCGTTTCACTTAAATGAGAAGTGAAATTTAGGAGTGAAAGTAAGTATTCTAATATTTGAATTCTATAGACTCCAGGAAAGGGCAGATGCCATACAACATAATTCATGGGTACACAGCCAGGAGAAATAAAAGAAAAGCTTCTGTTGCATGTCATCTGTAATGCTAGGTAAGATGTGGAAGTTGCATATAAGGAAATGCTGAAAGGTGTATGGTTTGGGACTTATTTTATACTACACAATATTAATTAATGTACAATAGGGAGATTAATTGGGCTTCGTACTTGGTCACTTCAGTTTTTTTGAGACCTGATCGTTGAAAAGGACCGTAAGGTAAAATGGAAGATAATTTTAAAGACTGTTCAAGAGGACATGAAACTGGACATGTATTACTAAATGGATAGCATCTCTGCAGTCTGCCCAGAGGAGTCTGTCCAGCAGGGCTCAGTCTGGCCCCCCTGGCCAAACATACCCTCATTAGAGTCTAATATAATAAGATGGATATCTGCCTTGTAGAAAATGTCTTGCCTCAAGCTGACAGAATCTGTTGATCATACCAGTTCTGTCAGTTACATTTAGCCAATTACAGGAAGAAATATACCAGATCTGGACTCGGATCTGTCTGAAAGATCTGATTAAGGATGTAAGGGTTTTATCAAGATCCTTCATATTTAGTTGGTACCTTTCATTAAACTCTAGCTCCTTGACTTCCATCATATAGATTCTCCCTGGAAACGTACACATTTTATTGCTTTTGGGATTTATTTCCAGTCTCTCAAATTCTCACTGATATGTTGACTTTCTGGAATGAGTGTATAGTCAAAGGTCTAATGGCATTAGATCCTGAAGAGAGGGCTAAATACTGTGATTTAATTTCAGCCCCATTTTATTTAATATTTCATCTAATGGGGTAGTTCCCTTTGGAGTCCTTTTTTGGGCATTATTAATCTGGGGATTATTAGAGGTAGTGCAAAAGATTTCAAATTTTGGAGAAGTTCTCCATGACTCTTAAATGCTATCGGTCAAAAAACAACCTCACAGAGCCCCTAATTGCTTTGTGTACTTGAGATTTTAACAAGAGTGGGGACTTACCATGTCCTGAAGGCTCTGCAGTAACTGTCCCTTTGCCTCCAGTTACTCCACAGTAAATGAGAGAGAGATTGGAGCCATTCAGCCCTGCTTTGTTCTGGGATCAACTGCCCAAGCCCTGCTTTCACTCAGAATAAGGATGGGACAGTTGCTGCAGAGCATGCAAAACATGAATATGAACCTCTACCCCTTCCTCTTAATGTTGAGTTCACAGTTACTGCTGTATGTGCCACATTAAATTATTGGTTATAAGCAGGGTGGCTACTGTAAAAAGCTTAAGGACTACTGCAGTACGGACAATGTTTAATATAAGGTTGTGATAGTGTTGCCAGGCTGCCCTGCATGCACAGACAATTGGCCAGGGAGGCTTTTTCCAGTGTGTAGCTTGTTGAGTTGGTCTTTGCAGTTGGGCTCCAGGGACTTGGGTGAAAGGGGAGCTCTTCAGCCAGTTAGCAGGGGGAGGTGGTGGAGATGGCTGGGTTCTGGTGCCTGCTTATCTCAGATCTGAGCTGGGCCTTTCTGGTCCTCTGCCACAAAACATTGGAGACTCCTGATGAAGACTTATCTATAGACTTATTTAAAATAGCCATTAACCTTTTCAGGAGCTGTTCCTTAAAGATGGAAGTGTTTTTACTTGGGTAGGGGTGTTCTTTATAAAAAGGAAGGAACAAAAACCCCAAACTACTTTTTAAATGAGATGAGTTAAGATGGGTGGTGATTTGACTAGTGGGGAGAAGTGAGGAAAAACATGGATGTTTGTCACCTCTCATGGCCTATTTAGGATGCAAGCAGAGTCCCGTCTCAAAACAGCAGAGCCCAGTATGAGGTTCTTGCAAAAGCAGCTTTGATAAAGGACAATGTAATGTTACACCTGGCATGGTTCTACAAGGTCAAACACTTCCTTATTTCAGTTCTTGTGGAAAATACTGTATTTGTGGGTATATTAGTCAGTGTTACAAAGGATGATTTGAAACCTTTCTGCTGCATAGACCCCTCAAGTCAGCAATTGGACCAGTAGATGCAGTCTGACCTCCCTTGCCCCTAAGATGAGGACAGACAATTTTGTCAAATTGTACTGCGTTGCACTGCCCTTTCAGCGGTGGATATTGAGAGCAAGTTGCTGAAAGACACATCCTTAGCTGACCCCATTCAGTCAGAATTGCAACAGACTCAAGGTTGAGGAGCTTACATAGGACAACACGTAGTCAGTGGCGATAGGGGATTGGAAATAAAATATAAACATCCTGGAAAGAAGAGCAGTGAGCAGTTCTGTAACCTTTGAAGCAACATCAGTCGACATGAAGGGAATTCTGTGATTCAAATGGGCAGTGAAAGCAAAACAAACTCATTTAGAGGAAGGAAACAAAAATCTGAAGCTTTAATAAGAAACAGTATGTGCTTCAACAGTAGAAAAATCTGAATTGCCCATTTTAGCTACTTCCGGCCAAAGTCAATTCAGTATTTGAGTAGCCTTTGTCAGATCTGCCTGAAAAGAACAAGTCAACAATTAATGGCAGGGTCCAACAACTTTTTTCAAGCTTCAGGCTGCAACAACTTGGCTGGTGCTGGCTGGGTGGCTTTGGCAGTATGGGGAGGGGAGGGGCTAAGCTTTCCATGCAGCCAAGAGCTCTGCCTGTGCTGCCACTTCTTCTCCCAGTCTCCTGCTCCCAGGCTGCAGTGTGAGTGTAGATCCCAGCTGAGGGGAACTGCATGAGCTGGGGAGCTGGAACTTGCTGCTCCCCACCCCCATGCCCCAACCTATCCCTGATGCAGCTCTGTTCCTGCAGGAAGCTGCATTCACACTTCGGCATGGGGTGGGCGTGTGAATGGAGAAGCAGCAGTGGTGCAGCTCCTTTTCCAGCTAGAAGCTGCACCCATGCTGTAGCCTTGGGAGGTGGGCAGAGAAGTATCATTGGCATGAGTACAGTTTCCAGCTCCCTGGCCCTGGTGGCTCAGCCCCAGCACTGTCCCAGGCTCAATAGGCCAGATGCATCCAGGCCCATGGAACCCCTGGAAATTGCTGACTCCTGGTATATGGGCATAGGGAAATAACTTTGTTCTTCTGGTAGATGTTGTAATGTTTCTATCTTGAGGAACAAAAATATTCCAGGCTGTTTCCAGTAGTAATTGGATTTCTTGCCACAGAGTGTATGGGTCAATTTTTAAATACAGTATAACCTCAGGAATCCTGCATGCTTGGGACTGAGCACCTGCTAGAAATTTGAAAACTTGGGAGTTTTGAAACCGAAGCGGCCCCTGGTCCTGGATTAGAGGTAGGTGGTTGCAGCAGCCAGCAGCAGCAGCTGCTGTGTGCAAGCTTTCCCTTCTGGTGCTCCGGGACTGGTCGCCACTACTCCCCCAATCTAGTGCAGTTTTAAAAAGTGCCAAATGCTTGATATCGGGATTTATGAGGTTATACTATAGTTGGTTTTTAAAGTCAATTTTAGCCATGTTTTAAATCAGTAAGATGGAAACCTTAATTTTAAATCCACTTGAATCTTGTTTTGCATTTGTACATATTAAAATTATTTTGGTTTAAAAAAAAAATCAGCTAATTATGGATTTATGCTAAAATTTTGCTGCTTTTTTTTAATCAGCCAAGATAACTGTTTAAGCCATGCACGATTATTTAATCAAAGAGACAGCTTAACATGCATTTATTCAGATTTTTAATTTTAACGTGTTTGTTAGAAAATGATGAAAGGTGCATTTCTTACTTACTGGGGTTTGTGGGTTTCTTGTTTGTTTTGGTTTTGAAATTCTGATTCATACCTGTTGACCTTTTGGGTTGAAATTGGAAAATCAGTTAATGCAAAAAACAATTTTATTGGGTAAGTAAAACTTCGTTTAACTTTGATAGACATATTAAAAACATTTATTAGAATATGTTTTATATTTGAAAATAATTTTATTAAGCAGAAGACACTTATCTATTAAAGTTAACATTATAATTACAAAATTAAACAGATTACTGTTGGTCAGTGTTTTACTTCAAGAGTTTAGACCTAATAGATCTGTTCCTTGCACACATTTTTCTCCCTGTGGAGAGAGGAAAGAAATGATCCTGCTTCCCCTCTGTATTGTATTTTTTTTTCTACCGTCATGCCATCCCCCAATCTCTCTTCAAGTTCTATTGGGGGTAGTAATGTGATCATTTTCATGTCTGCAGGAGAGACTAGTGCTCTATGATGATTTAGCCCTCTGCATTCTGGGTCCTGGAAGTTCCTCTTTTTCTGTTTTTACATTCTTTAAAACTTTAAGAGGACACACAGAGCTTAGTCTCACTTTAAATTCATTTACATGATGTTAATAGTTTAGGTGCTGTTGTAATTTGTCCATATGTTCAAACACTGCCTTATGATTGTCTCCATAATTTTTCCAGCATCACCCAGGGTCAATTCTGGCAGTGAAAGTGAACTTAATAGCCACTGAACTAAAAACATGTTTCTTAAATTACTAGCACCCTAAATCAATTCACCCAAAAGAAAAAAAGCACCTGGATTTGTTGAACAAAAATAATTTCTTAAATAGAACATTCTTATTTGCATGAAATCAGAATGACTTGTAGCAATTCATAATTCTGCTCCACAGGGAACAAACAAGATGCATCGATTTGGCCACTGGAAACATCATTCATAGGGACCTACTCAAATCGTAATTTTGCATGTTTTATGGAACCATAATTTGAGAAGGTTTCCATGAAATCACTTAACCCCTGATAAAACAACCCCCTCCCTCCCCAACCTTTACTGAAAATAAACTTCTGGCTCCCCAGTTGGGGAGCTCCCTCTTCTCTCTGCTGCTGATTGGCTGAGGGCTGCCCATCTTGTAACCCCTCTCCCCCTGCCAGTTAATGGTAGGGGTGGAACTGCATGAGTGGCAGCACTCTTGACCAATTAGTGGCTAGGGGTGGGGCTGCCTGAAGGGTAGCTCTCTGCCAATCAGCAGTATTGGGCGGGGAGGGGAGAGCTTGTTGCAAAAAATCATGAAAATGGCAGTGGGTGCTGTGATTGGTCTGGGAAATCACCTGCCTGCCTCCTCAAATTCAGGTTCCTAATTATTGGTCGCAGTATGTTTGCTCATGTTGGGATTAGATCCCTAGTGGTTTCTTAGTCTGTGATTATCAATCTTGTACCAAGTAATATGCTGACTGATTGATTTTTTTTTCACTCCATTCATAAAATAGTGCTGAATAGCTACTTCTCTTTATGGATGGTCTTCTATCATAGACTCTGGTTAAATTAATTCTTTGCATCAGTTTTTACTGCAGAAGACATTGGGAGAATTCCCACAGCAGATCAATCCTTCCTAATAGGTAGGTCTGTAGAGCTGGATTGCATTGAAGTGACAACAAAAGAAGTTTTAAAAC
This sequence comes from Alligator mississippiensis, assembly GCF_030867095.1. Lineage (NCBI taxonomy): Eukaryota > Metazoa > Chordata > Crocodylia > Alligatoridae > Alligator > Alligator mississippiensis. Next base: position 82,454,979 of record NC_081829.1, on the reverse strand, counting down.
AGATCAATAAAGTAAATACTAATAAGTTACCAGGGCCACATGGCATTTATGGAACTCAAAAGTGAAATGGCAGAATTATTGGCAATAGCCTGTAACCTTTCATTATAAACTGCCTCTGTGCCAGAGGACTGGTAGGGTTACCAGTGTAATGCCTATTTTCAAAAAGGGCTCTAGAGTTATCCTGGGAACTACAATTAGCTTCACTTCCATGCCTAGCAAGTTGGTGGAGTAAAGACTAAAATTGTCAGTCACATGGACATGCCATGAGATTGGATGGGAGGTTCTTTCATGGGTCAAGAGCTGGTTAAAAGGTAGGAAGTAATGGTTGCTTTCAGGATGAAGAGAGGTCAAAATAGGTGTTCTGCAGTGATCTTTTCTGGGACCAGTTTTGTTTCAGCATTTTCATCAATAGTTTGGAAATGGGGTTGCACAGTAAAATCCAAATTTGCAGGTGATACCAAATTATTCAGGGTAGTCAAATCGCAAGCTGATGGAGAGGAGCTGCAGAAAGATCTCACCAAGCAAAGTAAATGGGCAAAAAAATAGCAGATGAACTTCAGTATCAACAAATGCAAGGTAATTCACATACAGAAAAATAATCTCAAATATATGTACACAATACTGGGTTCTGAACTAGCTGTTACAACTTAGGAAATAGACCTTGGAGTCATTGTAGATGGTTCTCTAAAACTACCAGCTGAATCTGTAATGGTGACCAAAAAAGCCAATAAGATGTTGGGCATCATTAAGAAGGGCATCATTAAGAAGGAAATTGAAAACAAAATGGAGAGTGTTGTTTTGCCACTGTATAAATCCATGGTGTGCCCATATCTTGAATATTGTATGTAGTTTTTGTCTCTTTCTCAGAAATCTAGTAAGATTAGAAAAGGTACAGAGAAGGGCAAGGAAAATGATTAATGGAATGGGTAGTTGCCACACCAAGAGAGTCTTAAATTTGGAAAGGAGAAGGCTGAGGAAAGCTATGATGGAAATCTATGAAATCATGAAGGGTGTGGACAAAGTGAATAGGGAACCGTTATGCAGAAATCTAGAACTCTTGGTTCCAAAGTGATACCTTTTATTAGACTAGCCGAGAGATTAAAAAAAGATAGTTTTTTTTGCAGCAAGCTTTCGGGCTCATGCACCCTTCATCAGGCTCTGGGAAAGTTCAAAATTGGTAAACAAAGTTCTAGATTTTTGCATTTCTTTTTGTCTCTGAGCAGCACAGCTACCACATACGTCCTGGGGAACTGTTATTCACCAAGTCCCAGAATACTAGAACTGAAATTAGTAGGAGACGGGTTTAAAATTGACAAGCAAAAGCACTTTTTTACACAGGGTAGAATTTGTGACCAGAGGAGGCTGTAGAGATAAATAGTATAGCTGGGTTCAGAAAGAGACTAGACATTCATGGACGATAGATCCATTTATAGCTATTAAACAGAACAGTTGGAGAGGTACCGTCTGGCATCTGTGAACCAACTGGTGGGTACCAGGGAGGGCAATGAACAGGGGATAGATCACTTTAGATATACCTGGTTCTTCTTCTAAAGAATCCACTGTTGAAGATGGGATGATAGGCTAGGTGGACCATGGGTATCATCCAGTATGCACTTTATATTCTTATCTGTTGGGTACATCCTAATAGCTCATCTCTGTTAGTGGAAGGAAATGAAGACAGCTTACTCTGAATTGGTCTTCTCATTATGTTATGCACTCACCAATCCAAAAGATGAAGTATCTTGCCTTTTCTTACAGGCGTAACATAGCAATCTTGTTTAATTGTCTAACTGCATACAATACAGTGCTGTAATGTTCTCATTACAAGATGTTCTCGGAACTGTTTTACAGGTAAGGAGCAAGTGATCAAACTTCTTGAGTTTTAGATGTTAACTTTTCTGATGCGTGATATGTTTCTACACTTCGTTCTAATGGAAATTGCCAGCATGAAAGAGCTAAGATGCAGAGTTTCACAAGATTTTCTTTTTAAAATATTTTTGTAAGATGGAAACAAATATGGTTCAGTGAACTGTGACTCTTGAGCTGGGGAATGAATATGGTTATTCAACATTTCTATGACTCACTAGTTTGAATTGAGAGTAAGTATTTTAGCATCTCTTCTATGTATGCTGTTGTAGGTTCTACACCCGTTGGAAAGAGTGGGAGTCATGGTACTCTCAGAGCTTTGGTTTACATTTCTCTCTGCGAGAGGAACAGTGGCAGGAAGATTGGGCATTCATACTTTCTCTTGCTAGTCAGGTAAGAATGTCTCTTTAGAATCTTGCTTTGAAAAAAGAAAGGAATTCCACCAATTGGCGGTGTGTTTACTCCCAATATAGTTTTTATCAGTTCTTTTTTAAACTAGCAATCTGAAAGGATAAATGCCTCCCACCATTAAGTTGTAAATTGTATTTGAAAATCAAATTTAAAAGTTCTGATCTAACCAGTGGTATAAACAGTTTTGTTGAAATACTTGTTTTCGTTGCTGGCAGGCTTAAGCTTGTAGAAAATTGTGCAGCGAATGAAAATTTCTGGCTTGTTCTGTTTAATACATTACCTCCTTCCCCAGGTGCCTTCTCTCGTGATTTTTGTTTTTTAAATGCCTGAGTTTTAGAACTGAAGTGAAATTTTACAACTGAAAATCATCTCGTAGAATGGAATGCTTATGCAGCCGGAGCTATAGTTGCTGCTGTCGTATTGAAACGCATTTTTTATTTTACGGTCGCTTGTATTTTTAGGTTCCTCAAAGTGAACTATTCTATGAAATAGGCAGACAAGTTCTGCCTATGTCCTTAGACCAACATGGCTACAACCTACACCCCTATTCTATGAAACACTTTTGATTTTGGAATCTGGATGCCGTTCACTATTTCAAGAGAGTTTTAGTTGGACTGGAAAAATGGGTTTTATAGAATTAATGCAGAAACTGCTTTATTAATAAGATAGCAGGAGCAAAAATTATATCAAATATTTATTCCTAGTATTGTCTTGTTTTTCTTTTTTGGTACAGCCTGGAGCAAGTTTGGAGCAGACACACATTTTTGTACTTGCACATATTCTTAGAAGACCAATTATAGTTTATGGAGTAAAATATTATAAGAGTTTCCGGGGTGAAACTTTAGGATATACGCGTTTTCAAGGTAAGCTTCAACAATTTTTATAATCTTTACTTACTTAACTTTGTATAAAGTCCAATTTTTATATCTACCTGCTACCAATATCTTGTAGCAAGCTCCTTTCAAATGCCTATAAAGTATCTCTTGTTTTTAAGCCTCTAGTTCTTAAATCTGTTTTTTCAACCAGTAGTTCAGTTCTTTGATATTGGGAGACTGATTTTAAGTCAACAAGATTTGCTGGCAACAAGCACTCTGGCTATATCAAGAATGAAAGGATTAATGTTTTAAATGGCACTTAACACAATATTTATAGACTTGAGGATTGCATCCAACATATTAAATATCACTGTTACATCTTGGGAGCTAAAAGAAACAAGTAAATAATGAGGATGGTAATAGCAGGCCTTTATGTGCAGGAAGAGGATAGCAATAATGAAGGTTTTTGTCTGCAGTAGTTTTTCTGGACTGGTACAAGCCATTGTAGGTGTTACATCAAGGAAAAAACAAATGACCAACAAAACTGCCTCTCTGTGGTGCAGCTTATCCTGGTTTCAAACAGAGTCAAGTTGGTATTTTGTTTAATAAAATACATTGCCCTGCAATATAGTGTTTGTCAGAAACTACAGCACTGTTTTATCAAACTTGGGTGTGTGGAGCTATAGCATTCTGGGTAATAGAAATCCACATATAAAAGGTTCTTATCTAAGGACTTGGTTGCTTTTTGAAATGTAAGTTGTTTTGTGGTTTTTTTTAATATAAAATTCTCAAATCGAGAGGAATAATTGTTTAAGTTACTAAATTATTTAATAAGATGTAACACTCCTCAGCAATTGTTTTATCTATCTAGCAAACTGTTTTCTAACCTGAAGCGTAATCGAAGTGAACAGAGAGAAATCTAAAGCAAGTGTTGAATTCTGTTGAACTTCTTTCTCAAATCTAGAGACCTTAAAAAAAAAAAAAAAAATCAAAAAAAAATCAAACTATAAAGAACATTCTGTAGTTAAATCATCTGGAATGTACTTATACTTTTGGTACAGTTAAATTTTTATTTTGATGGTGTCTAACATTTTGCCAAATGAGATCCTGGTCCTTGCTTGGATCTAGTAAGTGCCACAGCATTACAAATAGAATCTCTAATAGACCTTGTATAAAAATTATGCTGGTAACAATTTGTGTATTTTTTACACACGCTGAGAGTTTCAGTATATTTCATTAATTGGGAGAAAAGCATTCATTAGTTAAAGATGCATAATTTCTCAGCAAAGTGGGAGGCCTCAAATGAACTCTGGACTCCCACTTTTACTTCCCAGGCTTGTAAAAGACTAGGATTTACAAAGGTATCTGCTGGGTAGCTTTCAGGACTAAGGGGTATGTATGCCTTGTCACTCCACAGCGCCCCTTCAGGTGATTTGTGCTGCAGCCTGTAGGAACAGTTAAAGGAGTCATCCTCTGTCCTAGAGGTAAGGTGCCGTATTAAGAAAGGTAGAGAAGATGAAAGGGGAGATAGGTGGAAATAAAGGAACTGTCAGTGTTTTACCATTCTTGTTAAAAAATTGGGCCTTACAGCTAGCATCTTGCTTTCAACAGTAGCCTGTTGCTTCGCAAACACTTAACTGCATGCTTTACAGAAATTGTTTATGTAGAATGATGCTTGTTTTAACTTATTAAAGAAGTAATGTGCATACCTTGGTCAACTTTTTTATCTGATTTTTTTTTTTTTTTTTTCCTTAGCCTTCTGGGCTAAAAGCCCAACCAACCTAGGATGAGTATAAAGATGTTACCTTATTTAAGTGACCAGTTCATTCTTGGTTGGGCTGGCATTTATTGATATCTAGAGATGGGCTTTTTGCTTTGCAAGCCAAATATGTTTGAGCAGTTGCTTGCATCCTAGATGCTAACATTTTAATACTTGTATGTCTTTGGAATAAAAATTTAGACTGGAATGTTAGGAGGGGGGTGAAGGGTACACAGGTGTCATCTTTGCTGTTTCTCTAATAAACCCAAATAGCATGCATAAAGATAAAGTAGATCAAGACTATTCCTTTTCACTGTAAACTTAAAGCATCTTTGCAAGGTAGGGTGTTCCAAGTTTCCAGGATTAGATTATGATCTGTATATGACCTAGAGACTTTCCTGTGACTTTCCTAGACACTTTTCTTAGTGACTTCCCCAAAACTGTGAACCCTTTTTTTTGTTTGTTTGTTTGTTCGTTTTTGTTTGTTTTTTTTCCCTTGGATTTTGTATTAGGTTTCCAGAAACCTTTCTAAATTTTATTCTCTTGAGACAAGAAAACTTTTTTTTATTTGGAGAGTGAAATTTTAATTTTTTTATCTCTTTTTATAATGAATCTGTGCCTTGGCAAGTATATTTCCATGATGACTTTTCAAGGGTAGGTTAGAGTAGTCAGGCTGGTTAAATAGTGTGAGAGAGGAAAGAAGAAATGCTGGGATCCAGTGAGCCATTACTGCCAGAGACGATTTGTTCTTTGCTTTAGACTGAGAGGGCTTTCTATCTGGGGTCTCAGTGCAGTTTGCAGACATGGAGACGTCGTACTCTACAGACAAACTGCAGCTGGCACATTTTGACTTTCTCTAGGTTACAGAAATGGCCTAGAAGAGAGCTCATGTTGTCTGACTTCTTTTGTCCACCATTTCTGCTATAATTACTGTCTCCAAAAACATCTGGTTGATGGTCCTTTCATTGATAAAAGTGAACTGACCCTTTATTGCTTCCTTACACATACAGGATGTGCAGTGATGATAGCATTTTTCTAAATCTCATATGCACCCAGTTACAGCATTAATTTCATGATATGGTGGCAGGTTTTTAAAACAAAAGGAAACAATGAGGCACATTCTGAAATTCCTTGCTGTGAACGTGAAGCTAAGATGGTAAATCCTAACTTGATTTTTATGTTCTCTTGTGACTTCTTTTGCTTAATCCTCTGAGACAAACTGTTCCCACGCAATCTATATAATTGGATCCATTTAATAAATCTTAAAAATGTTAGTAATTCTTGCTAATAAATATGAACTTAGCATTTCTGAGTACTCAAATCGGCACTATTTGAATAAGGAAACTCTATCAGTACTTGTAAACACTGAAGCTGAGATGTACATGTACTTCAGTTCTCTGCTGCTTAGCAAAATAATTCCATTGTTTTATGCGGCGAAGCTTTAGTCAAGTTTAGATGTAACCATAGAAGCCAAAATTAGTAATTATGTCTTGTAAAGTTTTACACTTAGCATTTTAATTACTGTTGTAAGTCCTGCTGTTTCAGGCGTTTAACACGATCTTCCTAAGATATACTATAATTTTCACATGCTTATACGGACCCAAGCAGCTCCCAAATACCCAACCTGGACACGTACACTTGCAACCACTACCACAGATCTTGCAAATCTCAGACTGGACTATTCGGTCACATGAGATGCAGCAAACCATGTATGCCATAGGCTGCAATATCCACAATCTCTTGCAGACTAAAGGATGCCAATAAAAAAATAAAAAGCAAATCATGGACCCATCCTTATCTTGTCAATCACAACTGCTTAATGGCTGCAGCTGCTTAATGTTCTGTTTCACTGAAACGGCTCCCTTAATCCTTTCCATTTCCCACCCCTTATCTCTCTCCCTAAAACCCACATGAAAACATTGGGCCCCTGACAGATGTAACACTTAAGATGTGATTAACTGGTTAATTGCATCTTAAGTAGTGACCTGGCCACTTGCTCATTCAGTTAATGGTGTGATAAAATGAGAAATAAATCACACAGTTATTACACAAAATATTTAGAAGAACTTTTGTGGCCGATTCCTGTCATGCCTTTAACTGAATATCTGGCCAGTGCACCCGGTCTCTGAAGTACACTGAACTCTTTCAAGACTGGTGCGCATCAGTGGCTGGGAGTAATCCATAGGGGCTCCCAGTCATGGGAGCACACCATGCTCCCCTCTGTTTGGAAGCCCACATTAGCTAATAGGAGCATCTAGCCCACATGGGAGCTCCATGTGCGCTTCTGCAGCTGGGAGCTTTGAACAGCTGATTGGGACTCCCAGTGGAGGGGACCCAGGGAACCAGGCTTGCTGCTCACTGGTGTGGGGGGAGCCTGGGATCAGATTCTCCCTGTACCAGCTTTCTGGTACAGTGGGATCTCATGTTTTATCCCACAGTCATGCTTCCTGTCCTGCACATGTGGCATGGTAGGAAGCAAGATTGCTAGAATCTTGTATCGGATCCCATCACGCCTTTAAATGAACGTCTGTCAGGAGCCTTAGAAGGACTGTAGTAGCAGGGAGTAGAGAATTCTTGCAGTATTCTGGCTCGGTGGCTCCAAGGTTCCTTCTTACTTCCGATGCGTCTTGCAATAGAAATTCTGTGATTGTAGCACTAGTTGGCAGATCCTGTTCAAAGCATTTCAACCTATGAATCTAAAACTGCTATTTTTTTTACTTTCTTAAGGTCTAATTTATGAGAAACAGGTTAATCTCTATGGTATTTTAACAAACTTGACATGCCTGGCCATCTGTAAATATATGGATAGTTGTTTACTTTTGTTAAAGATGGGACGGAAAAATACTGAGACTTGCTGCTCTTCAAAATATTAATGATCCATGCCAATCTCTCCAAGTACCTGGAATAACTGTATCAACTTGCTGTAAAAACATTTGTACCAAAACCTATGGTTGCACAGCATTAACAAAAGGCTACACATATAATAAGTAAGAGGGCTGCAGCAATACTGAGTTAATCCTGGACACGTCATAAAACAGTCTGTTAGGAAAGTAAATCACTACAAACCATTCTTTTAAGTCTCTAGCTTTAATAACATCCCCACAACCTCCATCTTTACAGGATAATTACTCTTTTATTGTAACAGATTCCCAGTCAAGTTTGACATTTCACTTGGTATAAATATATGTGCATTATCATATACAACCTTCTCAGTTTTAGAATTCTTTGAAAAATTGCACTTTTTTTTTTAAAGCAGTCCTTTTTAGATTGAGTCCAGGTTTTAATAAGAACCTGATTTGTTTCTAATTGGTATAATTACTGGAGAAGTGACTAGAAGTGTCTATAAGGGCAAAAGAGAAGTTGTGTATTCACAGTCACTAAGCAGAAGCATGCTGTAATCAAGGACCCATCTGACACTTGTGATCTGAATGGTGATGCAGAAATTTTATCCATTACTACTTCTCTCTGCTTCCCTGGATTAGTGCAATGCACTTTGGGTGCATTGCACTTGTTTTGCCTCATTCAGGTATTTGTTGTACTTCAGATTTGTGTAGTGACAACAGATGATGGAATTATAACCAGTAGAAATATGTGGGAACCTGGAGGTTTAACAGCTGAATGAGGACTCTAAACCAGGCATACATTATGATACAATGTTGGTTTCTGGTATCAAGGGTGTAGTTGATGAGTTTTGGTACTGGAGAGGGGAAGCATCAAATTCTTTCCTCTTCATGGGCAGATCTAACTTCAAACTTATTTTAACTAGCTGTCTCAACGTTGTACCAATACCTGCCATTGCAGCCTATATGCATCAATATGTAATTGTATTGGCTTGATGCATACTGAAACAAAGCCTCAGTGAAATACTTAATATTGACATGCTAAATAATCATTGGTCTTTGTGTGCATTTCATTGAGATGAATAAGCCATTTCTAAGTTTGAATTATTGTTCCTAATATAGGCAGACATCGCTGTATCTTTAAGAGTGCTTCTATATGTCGCCATATGGTTGCATTGCTACAGTGTCATGCTTTAGTACTTCCTTCTGGAACTACTAAAGCACAACACAGTAACTGCCCATACTGCACTGGCGCATGGTTAGATTTTGCTGCTACTTCATCATTGTAGTGTGCTAAAATGGGGGAGTGCGCTGCTACGGCCAAGTAGCTGCCAATTACGTGTAGACTCACGTGATTGCTACAGTAATGTAGTGCATCACTATGGTGACATAGGGCAACGTGTAGAGGTACCCAAAGTTACCTTTTTTAAGTGAAACGTTAGACTTGGTGGAGTTCAGAGTTTGAAAAATCTACAAGTATGCAGTGATATTTATTTATTTTTGTGGCTTTCTAATCTTAACATACACAGGATCTGGATAGTCTGAAGAGACTCTACCCTATGTTCTTGCTGCAAAAAACCATCAAGGCGGGCGGGGGAGTAGGAGATTCATTGGATAAGTTAAGTCTCATGAAGACTAAAGAGCAGGAGGAAGAATTTGATAGGCTGTTCCTTCCTGCTCTGGAGGTGTTTGCCTGTAGTTGTAAGTAGCTCCAACTTAGTAGTTTGTGTAAATGCACTGTACGCAGTGAAATGGAGGAGGACAGGAGTTTGCACCAGTTGAGCTTATTGCGGTTAAACAGAGCAGAGGAATATGAATGGATTGGGCTTCCATAATTTTTTCTGATGTTTTCTTGTGGTGCAGCTTAATGCTGATTATGGGAAAAGGAACTGGTTTCTAACTATCAGTTCTGCCACTGTTTTAGGAGAAGAGACTAAAACACCTCAAGCTTTTTTACTAGTAGACCTTGGGTGCCTCTGCTTCTTCCTTGTGGGAGCTGTGGTGGCAGTAGCAGCACCACGCTAGAGCTGTTGTTGCTGTTGCTGTGGGAACTTCATAACATGTTAAGACTAATTGTAAGTCCCATGAACTATAGAAGAAGGGAGAGGGATAGCCCTGCCAATCAGTAGTAAGGTGGAGAGAAACGGGAGGAATTGGTAAAAGATACTGCTACTGCCACAGCCTCAAATAGCCAACAAGGGATGGATGGGACTGAACAGGGACAGGGAAGGATAACACTGTGTTGTAGATTAGTGGGACTGGGGATGCTCTGTCCATGGAGGGGGTCTTTGTTTCAGAGGGGTAGGTGGGGTTTTGGATGTTTGGGCAGACATGCATGCCAGGTGTGTGGAAAGTTTACTTGATGTTAATGCTGTTTTAATTTGGATATAAGCCATTTAGGCAGTGATTCCCAAAGGGCATGCTGTAGTACACTGATGCGCTAAGAGAGCAGCGGGAGTGTGCCATAAAAAATGGGTTGGATGGGCCCTGGCCATGCCAGTCTGACGTGGCTGGATGAGGCCTGCAGGCTGGCAAGTAAAGCATGCCACCAATTTTAATCCAGAAAAAAAAATTGCCCCAGATACCAAACATTTGCAAAACACTACATTAGGAAATGGTCATAAAGTATGGTTTACAAGATGAGTTTCATATATGGCCCCTAGTGGTGAATACCTTGAACACGGGGCTAAGGATTCATTTAACTGAAGCAAGAGTGTAGGTTGTAGCCGTGTTGGTCTAAGGACACAGGCAGACAAGGTTCTTTGGGTAAATCTGATATCTTTTATTAGACCAACTCAAAAGTTGGTATAATAAAAGATTGATATGGTCTAATAAAAGATGTCAGATTTACCTAAAGAAACTTGTTTAACTGAAGCAGGCTTCCTTTTGATTGCTGTGGAAATCCTGTTAGCAGCAACTGACTGCTTGGTGGTGCTTTTCTCTTGGGCCTCTCGTGTTAGTCCTGTTAGTCACAGAACCTAAGAGCCAAGAAGTGAGCAGAGCCCATGAAATCCTAAATTTGTTATAAAAATTAATTGGCATAGTCCTGAAGGGAGAGACTTGAGGGCAACCAAAGTGATTATAGAAAAGAAGAGTTCCTAACTATGTCATTGGGACTGTTATTGTGGAAGCTTATAACGTTGCATATCTGAGAGGTCTTACTTTTTCAAGTTGTGATGGAGGTGGTCTCATTTGTATGGTGTGTTGCTTTAAAAACATTAGTGCTGTTATGCAAATTAGGCTGTAATATGCATTTTTAAAAGTGCAAGCATTCAACACTAAGAAATTAGCTTTCTCTTCAATGCTTGATTGACTTGGAACTTCAACTTTTCATTCAACCAGTATTGAAATGAAAAATAATTTGCTTACCCACCTATGCAGAATTAATTTCCAGGAATTACAGGAGCTTTTTCACTGCATTAGCTGTTAGCATGTATTGTCAATGTAACTTTGCACTCCTCATTCCTTTGGATAATCTCAATTACTTTAGACACACAACTTCTTTTTTTGCTAATGGTTATCCTTTTTATCCTGTCATTTGCTTCTTTTAAATCAAGGTAATCAAATGTAAAGTTGGGCTATGATTGAAAGTTATATTCTGATTGACAGGGAATAAACTACAGGGGAGCTGCCAAACTAATCTCACTTCCACATTTAGACTTTTATAGAATTTTTAATGTGGACTTAAAACAAATAGAAACATTTGTATAGCTAGAAAAGGAGAGAAATGAGAAAGAAAACATGCACATTTCTTTGGAGAGTTTAAAACCTAAACATCAGGTTTCCAGAAACCTGATATGAGCAAGTGTCACTGTTCAGTTTTCGTTCTCCAGGCTTGGAGAAACGCAAGATAACCTACAGGAGCAGTTGCCAGACTTTTTTGTTGACATCTCCACTTTTGGTTGCAAGCCCCAGATCTGCAGTTATGTTCTTGTTGTGCTTCTGACCCCTAGTTTGGGGATGGCTGATTAACAGGTGCCCTTTTCAGTATTGCCCTTCAGTATCTTAATGTTCAAGGAGGAGATTGGCTTATTTTGTTGCAGTCTCAGCTGCTAACCTACCGGAGATAGCTATGCTATTAAAGGTTGCTGTGCTACATATGCACTTGGTTTGTACCCAGCTATTTATAAATTGTCACAAGGTAAGGCATACTTTTGCTTGAATTGTTTTGCTGGGGTACGTGTAAAGAGTTACTTGTGTTCCTGGAGGAAAAGAAAGGCAGTTATGCTTTGAGACTTGCTGTGCCTGACCAATTTGCTTGCTTTGCTTTTAAAAATGATCTGGAAAAACTGCAGCTTCATTCAAAGTCTGTTCTCATTTGTCTAAGTTTAAACTGACCTGCTTTCATCAAAGAATGGTGATCTTTCAGCATTTCTCAGTTAATTGATGTAAGTAATTAATGCAGTTCTCACTTTTTAATGCAGCGTTTTGAGGCCGTCTAGCCAGACAGGGACAGTTTGCCACGTATCTTAAGTACTACATAATATATGGTATAATAATATTTTTTAATAATTTGTGAAAGTATCAGGTTAATTCTTGTTTTTTTTTAAAGAAAATGATAATTTTTTTATGATTCATAATTTAATCAGATTAAGTGGTTGAAAACAAATCTTTGTTACAACTGTTAAATTTACTGTTGTCTATTGTACTATAAATTTTAGGGGAACAGTATTGCAGTGACAGCTAGAACGATAAGTGTACCTATGTGCCAACTTTTACTATATTGAATTAGATTGTGCACATAATTTCTTGCTAGGCTAGTGGTTCTCAACTGTGTTTGACTCAACATCCCTCAGAAAATGCCAGCTCTTAGCTTCACTCGGGTTTTGACTATGGAAAAATAGAGCAGTTTTTTTTTCTGTTCGGAAAGCCCACAACAGGTCAGCATTTTTAACACTATGGATCCCCATTTGAAATCTCTGGATTTATACTGTGGATCATTAGGGACCTACCAAATTCATGGCAGGAATGGGCTGTGCAGTGACTCCTTTCATCTTGGAGGTTTCCCTATGTGTCCCCCACTGCTGATCGGTTCAGGGGCCCCACTGCTCGCTGCTCGCATGTCATCAGCGGGGAGGCAAGAAACACAGTTTTAAATATGGCACCTGAGCCTCAGACCTCTCAATGCCCACTCGGCTCAGGGCTCCCTGCCCCTACCCACTCGGCTCAGGGCTCTCTCAACCCACGAGACTGTGGGAGCAGGGGTTATAAGGTGCCCCTTACTCGCCTTTCACTGAGGAGGCAGCAGGCCTGGCATTTCTCGGGACTACCCTGCCATGGGCAGCTGCACCAGACCATCCTACCCCAGCAGGGTGTAGTTTTTGGTCGTGCCCGGGACCTGGAGCCTCCTCCTTCCCCAGAGGTCCTGCCCATATACCTCCATGATGTTGTGAGCAGCAGCTCAGCTGGGTGGCATTTTCTCCACAGCAGCAAACTGCTGTTTCATCCCTGAGGGCCTGAGTTAAAATGGAAGCTACTTAGCCCCTTCCTCCAATCACAGGGCCCTCCTGTGGTCATATGACTGCCTCATCAGGGCTGGCCCACACCGGCTGGCTGCCCTGCTGCCTGCTCTAAGCCCTTAAAATGGCAGGCACCAAGGGTGCTCTGCCACTCACCTAATAGTGCTAATGTTGTGTGGCATCCTGCAGCACCCTTGACGGGATCTCAAGGTGCCCCAGGGTGCTGTGGAACCCTGATTGAGAATCACTGTGGTAGGCCAGTAGTGATTGGCTGTGCTGAAAAAGTGGATCCATTTCCATGGGACAGCAGCCTTCAACTGCCTGAAGGGGGGGTTCAAAAGAAGGAGCTAGACTGTTCTCAGTGGTGGCAGGTAACAGAACAAGGAGCAACCATCTCACGTTGCAGCAAGGGAAGTTTAGATTGGATATTAGGAAGAATGCTCTCACTAGGAGGGTAGTAAAACCCTGAAACAAGCTACCCAGAGAGGTGGCGGACTCTCCATGCCTGGAGGGTTTTGAGACCCAGCTAGACAAAGCCCTTGGTGGGATGATCCAGTTGGGGATGGTCCTGCTCTGAGCAGAGCGTTGGACTAGATGACCTGAGGGTCCCTTCTAACCCTAATTTTCTGTGCTTCTATGACAGGTGCAGTGTGGTGGGGTATGTTTTTTCCATCAAAAAAAAAATGTCAGAGAATCTTGATAAACTAAACATCTGGGCTGTGAACAAAATGAATTCAACAAAATAAATGAGATGCTATACCTAGGGAATAAAACTAAGTGCATGGCTGTAAATGGGGGATAAAGTGGTGTGGCAGTAGCATTGCTGAGAAGCACCTGGAGGTTATGGGATGGGAAGGGAGTGGGGATCACAAATTCAACAAGTCAGCCATGTAGTGCTTTCATCAAAAGAGCAAATGCTCTTTATTCAGGGAAGCGTATTCAAGACATTACCTCTCACTGTTGGGTGGGCTTCCAGCTGTGTGCATTTCTGGGTACCACCTTCTAAGAAGGACTTTTAGGGCAGGAGAGAGGATCCAGAGGTGCTCAGCAAAGATAAGGGGTTGGGATGTAGCTGCATGAAGACAAGGTGAGGGAGCTGGGCGTGTTCAGTCTGCAGCTTAATGGGGGCTTGATAACAGTTCTGAAATGCTTGAAAGGCTGCCATAAAGAACAGGGAGAACTGCTCTCTTTAGCCACAGAAGGCAGGGCAGGAGGCAGCAGGTTTGTTGCCAGGAATGCAGGTTGATAGTCTCAGGAAAAACAGCTGAACTGTAGGGCAGGAGGAGGAACAGTCTGTGCAAGTTGTAGCCACTCTCTGGGGGCAGGGCAAGGAGGCTGGCGGAGGTGGTACATTCAAACAAGGCTGCACAGGCATGTGTCTGAGGGAGGCTAGTTTAGAAACGGTGAATCCTTCATATGTGCAGACAGTTGGACTAGATCACCTTTGTCCCTTCTAACCTGGTGAGTCTGTAAAATGAAAGAAGGTCCCAGGCCTACGTCTATCCCTTTTGTCTTTTAGGTGTATATCTGCCTTTGTTATGGGAACAGAGTTTTTGTTGGAAAAGTCCTATTGCTCTGGGCTACACAAGGGGCCACTTCTCTGCTCTGGTTGCCATGGAGAATGATGGTTATGGCAATCGAGGTGCCGGTGCTAACCTGAACACTGATGATGATGTTACCATTACCTTTTTACCATTGGTTGACAGTGAGAGGAAATTGCTGCACATTCACTTCCTCTCTGCTCAAGAGGTAAGAAATTTTTGTAATTAAAACCGGTGTGTCCCATTGTCCTGTTCTCTATACCCCTCCCTGTCTCCATGGATGTTTCTAATTGTGGGTACCAAAGGACTCTGCAGTTTGGCCTAAAGTCCACACTGTATCCTTTCCTTAATTTTGTTCCCTTCCCCATCATTTTAAACTATGCTAAAGGATGCTTTCCAAGTCTGTGAACCCTATTTACTTATTATTTGCAAATATACAACATTGGTGAATACAGATGAACCCAAAAATAGGCAACAGTAAGACCAACAGAGACCATGTTCAGTCCTAATGTGAATGGATATAATGTAATTATTAGCCAGCAGGTTCTGAAAGTTCACATTTAATATGGCTCTTTGCTTTAAGGCGTCTATGCTTGTTTCTTCTAACGGATACTGACAGGAACCCGTTTTGGCTAACTGAAGGCGGCACACTTTAGGATCTTGAGATCAAAAGGACTATGAGTGCTAGTCTAAAAAACCCTTTGCACTGAAAAAGAAATACTATATCATTTTTTGTAGAAAAAATTTTAGAGCTATAACTGACTAATTTTTTTTTTTTTTTTAATAAAGCAGGGGTTTTGACTAGTGCACTACTAGAATTGGAAAGATTGCTTTGCAAATTACAAGCTCTCTGCAAGGTCTCATCAATTTTAGAGTTGTGCTTGCTGTAAATGTACAGCGTCACACACGCATTTACTAGGATAATTTTGAAATTGGGTTGAGAAGAAACAACTCAAGAATTAACAAATATACTGCTTTTGAAACATTAGAATTTGTGGGCCCTTAGACGGGCTTCTAATCATGTTTGAAGGAATGTAAGTACTATGAAAATGCAGCTTTTCCACAAAGGCATTTAAAAGGAAGAATGTTTCCACTAATATGGATCTCACAATTTATGGCAGGCTGCTTCTTTTAAAGATCTTGGCAGTCTTGACACCTTCACATTTGAGTCCGTTTTCTCTTCCTAAAGATAGGTAATGAGGAGCAGCAAGAGAAGCTGCTCAGGGAGTGGCTGGACTGCTGTGTGACGGAGGGAGGAGTTCTTGTTGCTATGCAGAAAAGCTCTCGACGCCGCAATCATCCCCTGGTCACACAAATGGTAGAGAAGTGGCTCGATCGCTATCGACAGATCCGACCTTGTACATCCCTTTCTGATGGTGAGGAAGATGAAGATGACGATGATGAATGAGGAAATCAAAAGAAAATACCAATGCATACTGTCTGATGACCCCAAAGTTAGCATTATGCTCCAGCAGTTTGTTATGGAATGACCCAATTCTAGTGGAACTGTGCTGGAAAGGATTTTTCTAACCAGTGTGGGGAGAACCTTGGCTGCTGTGTGAAGAGAGCTAAGTTGGTTGGACTGCAGTTTGTTAAAAAGAAAAAACAAGAGAAACAAAAGAATCCCCTAATTTTATTATCAAGACAGAAAAAAATTCTTTCCAATTGTAAATCTGTCTATAAATGTACCGCATGTGGTTGTGTAAGAAGTTGTGTAATAGGAAAAGTATACCAGCATCTTAAAATTATTGAGAGAGAAATTTTTTGAATAAGGGCACTTACAAAAGCACATGTTAGATGGATATTTGTTCCCTCTGAGATTCTTTTACAGTAGTGCTTGATATTCTAATTCACTTTTTTTCTGACACATTTCCTTGCCAGGCCCTTTATGCGAGATCTCATTAGTGCCCAGGTCAGGTTGTGAGGATTTTTGTTTGCACAAACTATCCGCAGCAAGTTGGACATAAAGACCAGTCCATTATTTTATTAATATTTTTAGTTATTTTTTTGCCCATTATAATAAAACCAAATCTTTAATGAACAAACTGGAAGAAGAACTAAATTTTTCATGGAGTGAAATGTTTTTGAATTGAAAAGACTTTTTCATTTAATATTTCATCCTGTTACATTTCCTTAGATTTTTCTTTCAATATGGTCAAAATATTTATTCAGAAAAGTGACGTAACTATAAGGTTTCTTATTCCAGTGATTCTAGACTAAAAGTGTTTTGAGTTAGCAGATGCTACATATGATTTGAGAATTTTCTGTTGTTCAAACCCAGTCTTGCTGTGATATGTATAGTATATCATTTAATCCTTTAAATATATCATAAATCCACATTGCCGCAAGTGAAAAAAATGCCTTTTAAAAGGGGCATTCCTTGGTTATTAAAATCTCATGAGGGAATGCTTAACAGTTCTGATTAAAAAAAAAAAAAAAATTATGCTAAAGTTGTCTTTTAAAAGCACTGTATTATCTATTTCTCAATATGTAAACCTGGGAATTTCTTGCATGTTGATTGATGTGGCCATACTTAAATGTAAGTTCCTAAAAGTGTAAGTTCAGAGTATATTCTCCCATAGAAATTGTTATATTTGATAACTTTAACCATGCAGTCTGTAATGGATAAAGTATCTAAAATCTCACTTAGAAACACTAAAGATTAATGCCAGTTTCTTTTACACAGGCAGTGCAATTCCAATCTTGATAAGCACTTTGACGTTTATTGGTGGTGTGGCTGGTGGATCGGGAATTTTTCAGTAGATGGCATTATTTGTTTTTAACTAGGATTTGGAAAGAAGCCCCATAGCACGTATTTTTGTGTAGTCTAAAGCTACGGACACCCTGAGGAACTTGCTGCTTTTTCTTCCAAATGCTGCTTAGATGGTGTTTGAAATGTGCACAACTCCTATGTAAACTTGGTGACAAACACCAAAACTATAGAAATAATGAAGTACTGTATTATGTTAGCAGTTTTTCCCATCACAGATTCCATTGAGATTTATTAAGAAATGTGTCTTCACACTTTTGGCCATTAGGTCACCTTTGATTGGTGCATGCACAAATTTTCAGGTAAAAGAATGCATGTTTCTCTGCAATATACATATGATTTACCTGAGTGAAATAGGAGAATTGCAGATAGTAAACAGGTTCCACTTTATATACAGTCCTAATTTTAAGTTTGCTTTTGAAATGCAGTATTAAGGTAAAATGATATCTTGTCCTCTGTTCGTTTGAAATTTTGTTACATTATAGTCAAATCCAAGTGTACCTTGAACAGTGCGCGACTTCATGGCCTGCCTACATGGGGAAATTGGTTTGGAGTAGGCTAGGGTGTGAATTTACAGAGCACCAGCTATTTTGTACTCGCCGCCAGGGTGGGCGCTCATGGTCTGTACAAAGACTACCCGCTGAAGTGCATTAAGGGGCGCCTGGCCAGCAGGGAGTGTGGAATAGCTAGTGCGCTGTAAACTTTTTCTCATCTTACTGTGATAATGTCCCTTGTGGGCAAGCCCTTAAGTAAACTAGGAGCCAGTGCTTTCATTTCAGTAGGCCACTGGAAGCGGTGTTGATGCGCCATTTTACAAAAAATCTTCATGAAAATCCTTCCCACTGTGATAGAACGTTATTGGGAATTGGAGGAAGCACAAGGGATTGTAAAATGGCCAGAAAGATAAAATGTAAGAGAAGACAAGCCTTGCCTCTAACAGCCATCTAGGCAGCTTGTGACTTCCTTTAAAAAGAAAGAAACATTTTGCAGTTAATGGCAGTACCATGCACTCTGCTACAGCTCTGCTGTTTTAAAAACCAGACCAAATCCTGGGACGCTTAGTATCTGCCTTGTGCTTTTCTTCCCAGTCGACTCTCCTGATGCATTCGAGTTTTGGCTTTGTTCATCATTACTGTTCTTCTGATGTGCTATAAAATAACACGTTTAGGCTAATGAACCTCACTGTTTTCAGAACTCGAAAGGCTTTAAAAGAATCCCGACTTGAGTTCTGGAAACTCTGCTAGTGCTGCGTTTGGCCTTTTCGATTAGCAAAAGGTGCAAGTAATTGGCCTTTTTGCTGTCCATGTATACCAGTAGTAGTCTCTCCAAATAGCATAAGTAAAGATTTACAGATACCGAATTGTACCTGGCTGCCAAGTCCTGCTGTATTGGCTTAACTGTTTAAAAAAAAACAAAACAAAACTTTTTTTTTTTTTGATTTCTTGGCATTGGTGAAATATTCCCCATATCATTGGTCCCAGAAGTGTATGCTCACCTAGTGCAGTCTGTGGTTCTTCATTTCAGACTTTTCCCTGTTTGCATCTGGCCTTTTCTGGGAGAAATTCCTTGGTAAATTTGCCCCTTGAATCACTTTTGTTTTAGTAGGTTTATACACAGCCTAACTGTAGTGGTCCCAAGCTAAGCTGTAAGTGAACTCTTGCGAGGTTCCAGCAAGTCGTAACCTGACGCATTGAAACAAAAGTTAAAGAGTCTTGTTGCATTGTTTATTTTTGATCAGATAACTTCCTTTGTGAGCTTTGCTTTCTAAACAGGTATCAGTCTTTTTTAAAGAACAGCTGCATTGGGTATCTGTCACCAAAACTGCACTTTTTCTTCCTGGAACTGTTTTACATGCTGTAGTTGAAGGACCTCCTGCTTTCCTTCCTTCAGTCCATGAATAGTAGTGGGCTTACTTTTTAGCAAGGCGACAGGCATGTATCTTGAATAGCAACTACTTGATATCCTTTATATCTCCACTTGCCCACGAACTTGCAGCATGCTTCAGTCACTTCGCTTGGACCCTCAATCCATCTTGTCAGGATAGATGCAGGCTCTTCATTTTTCACTTCCATATATAGCCTGTTGGTTACATATTTTGCTGGTAGTACCATTGAATCCCTCAGTAATGGCCACACCTGAGGGAGTAACAGATTACTTCTAGAACTGCAGCCAGTTACTACGATGCTCCCATTTGTAACATTTGGATTTTTTAGCACTCTAGTGGCAGTTGTTGTCTAAACTTACTTGCATCTGGTCTCTTTTCCAATATTGGATGAAAGCATAGTGTCTACCATTCCCTGCAAGGACTCTTGTTTCCCTAGTGCAAAGTCCACTGCTGGCAATGGATGCCCTAGGAGCCACTGGCACAAAGGATTTGATTTCACAGAAAAGTATTTTTACCCACCTGGAATGCAGCTGCTTGCTTTTAAAAGCAAATGAAAGTACCGGAACTAGTTATTTGAAAAATAATTTTAGACCTTGACAACACAAATTCACTGTTCTCTCCTGTTTTACCTCCATTTTTATTTTTTCCCCCCAAAAATGTCTTCTCTGTAACTAACCTGTTTTATTCTCCTGGTTTCTCTTTGCTGGTGTTTATGGATAATCATTTATATGTGCTGTTAATCATTGACAAAAGGATGGTCACTCACCTATGACATGCGACCTCTTTTTAACATGTTTGAAGCTGGTAATTAGCTTTCAGTTTAATTTAAAACAAAAAAAAATACAGAAGTTTTGTAACTAGAAACCTTTTTGGCTTCAGCTTTTTTTTTTCAGTCTTTTCTTATATCAAGTTATCTGCCATATCTAAACAAATGGTACTGGTATCTAGTTAGCTAGCTTTAAAGGGAACTACAGTAATAATACACAGGCCCTTCATGCAGTGAGCTTTAAAGCTCCTAGTACTTCTCAAGTATGTTTTCAATGTTCTCTAGAAGTTTGCTTATACTTTCTCTCCCAGCGTAGGTAAGAACTGATGCAGGAGTTATAAAAATGTTCAGCTGCCAAAGGGCCACCTGCTTCCAACTCCTAAGGCAGATGACACTGATCTTCCTTCATTCAAACTGCAAACAGTGAAGTAGCAGTCATTGTAAATATTAGCAAAGCAAAGCATTTTAAAATTACATACTTCTGCTTCCTGATATCAGAGTCATCAGGAAGTCCATGGAGGAAACCAAAGGAGGTGAGGGGTTTTTTTTTTTTGTTTCTTGGCTACCTTTTTAATTTGGAGAAGTTGAGAATTCACTATGAATTGGCAAATCTGAACTGTCCCGTCTCCCCCTACTCAGTCTCTCACACTTGCATTTTGAGTAGGTACCCAAGTGTAGAGCCTCATCTGATGTAAATCGTCATCGCTCAGCTGAAGTCAGTGAAACTGTGGCTGTCGGTAGCTGACAGTCTGCCTCTGACGCGTCGCAGCTCTGAAGTTGAGGCAACTCTGACTCATTGCACTAAAGCCACATTGCCCTGCCTCTGAATTGTGTAGTCGTTCTCTTTCAAAGTGGAGGTACTAGAGCATTATAGTCGCACTTGTATGCCTTAATTTACGTTCTCAGGTTTTCATT
This sequence comes from Alligator mississippiensis, assembly GCF_030867095.1. Classification (NCBI taxonomy): domain Eukaryota; kingdom Metazoa; phylum Chordata; order Crocodylia; family Alligatoridae; genus Alligator; species Alligator mississippiensis. The sequence goes on along the minus strand of NC_081829.1, from coordinate 82,433,952 downwards.
TGGAAACATAATTAAATTGCTTCAAGGGCTCTTATGTTTCAGAAATTATAGAAATTTTATCACTTTTTATTGAAAACTGCACTGAACGCTAAATGTTCACCTTTACAATAAACAAATACAATAACGGTAACACACTAAAACAAAACAGATTTCTGATAGCCATTGGTTTTTTTTTTTTCTGTTTGGGACAGCTTAAGATTTTTTTTTGTCACAGAAACAGGAATGTACCCATACAAAGGCTCAAAATAGGCCATCTTTTTTTAAACAAAAAGGCGATGATTCACAAAAGACTATGAATATAACATGTAACTAGTTGATACAAATCTAATAGGATTTGTTAAAATCAGTCACATCTAATAACACATTTTTGAAGTGTTCTTGTATAAAATATCACGTGAAGAAAAGAAGACTTTATCAATGTCTAAAAAAGTGGGTTTTGTTCATACACAGTCTGACAAGTTACCATAAAAAGTGTTTCCTGAGACATAAGGAAATGCAACATTATTCTTGAACCCTTTCCAGCTCAAGACTTTTTTCCACTTGATAAAATAGCTGCAGATTTAAAACTGAGAAAATATATTTGAGTACAAATAGTGAGTGAAACTTAATTTTTTTTTTTTTTTTTTTTTTTTTTTTTTTGCTTTGCATCATTGGAGGGCATAACTGAACTTACAGCTACTTTATTCAGTGTGTTGGTCAGATGACACATTTTCATTTGGTGGGGAGGGGTTGGAGAGAAGTGAATATTGCTATATACCTTTTCTCCCTCCACCCCCCAGCCCAAGATTCCTCGCCTGAATGGCTATATCTAAACACATTAGGAGAACTTTTCTATATGTTGCTGGCCGTGTAAGACTGCAACAAGATAATTTTTTCTTATCTCTAGGCCAGTGTTTTCTCCTACTGCAAGAAGAGGTAACTAAGATACATGAGGAAGGAAAGGGCTGAAGCCACATGATGGTTTCCTCTTAAATTTCTAATGTTAACTCTGTGAGGATTGCTTAATGCAATGTTCTGAATACAGGTTCGTTAGCCCTGCTATTCCCAAAGGTTTGAGAAGGGAAAGATCTATTTTGTGATTTGATGCACAGATGAAGGAAACTTAACATACAATAATAGAAGCTGATCATTTATGTATCACATCCTAGTTTTCAGCGCTTCAGTAAGCAGATGACTTCTTCAGGGTTTCTCCCCAGTCTTGACTGCTATCACTTTGTTGTTAACACTGGAACATCAATGATGCATCTGTCCAAAATCAACATTACAAATTTTGTATCAAATTTTTTTTAGTTCATGTATAACTTTTTCCCCCAATGTCTCTTGGTCCCAAGTTTATTGAATGATTTTTAAGTTATCTGCTATTGCTCGTTGGGGTGTTCCCTGTTGTCCCCATGTTTTGTGGGCTGATTAGGAGATGGAGCTTGGGAAGGATGTGCCACTGTTGGAAGATTGTGAGTAACGGGAATGCCTCCAGGGATGATGCCCTCCATAGCTGCTGGAATTCCTCCAGGTGCTACACTGACCATGCCAGGTGGATACCTGGAGGAGGGGGGAAAAAAAAGATGTTTTCAAGTCAGTGTATACTGCTGTAGTATGGAAAAATACACTTATTGAGAGTGATTTAGGGGAGGTAGCGCAGGTGGAAACCAGGTAGCAAAGAAAATTCCATTCTCTCTTAGCCTCTAATTTGTTTAAACTCGCATCTAGTTGATTGAATGCACATATTTTTTTTCAATATCTATTTATCTTCAAGGTGCTTCTTCCTATCCTCCCATGGCTATCCTCTGTTGCTGTAGAAGTGTTTAAATTATGCCAGTAAGCTTTGATGCTGCAGCCTAATGATATACCTTTTATAATTAAGTATTTTCTGATGTTCATGCCTACTACAGGGCTTTACCAACAAAGTTCCTAAATCGGAAATTCAAGAAAACTGCAGGTTGCCAAAGAATGCATCTGTATTTCTCAAGTGCTTGGCTGGCTGCAGCACTAGCAGGTAAGGGGTAAAGCAAGGATGAAATGGACTTGTGCAGGTTGCAGCAGCCACATCTTCCTGAGCAACCTCTGTAATCTTTGCTTTAAAAAGGAAAGGAGAAAATACTCATTCAAAAAACAAAATAATTCTATTGGGCAGCTGTAGAAGAAGGAAGAAGAGAAGCTCTTTAGCTGTGTGGAGGAGTTCTTTAGTATGTTGATCATGTGCATATTTCTGTATCTATGCAACTTAAAACCTTTTGCCCTAGCAGTATATGTACAACATGTACGCATCCTCCCTCTCTCCTATTAAAAGGGTGATGTGCATTTCCTGTTCCTTGGTTCCCCTCGGCTGCAGAACTCACAATACAAGGAAGATGAGAGAGGATGAAAAATAGGCACACCACAACCCAAAGAACTCCAGTTAGTAGTAAGCAACTTATTTCTCTTTCCGAGTCCTTTCCATATACCCATTCTAACATGACGGACTTCAAAACAGTGCCTAGCTACTGGAAGCCTGGGCTCCGACTCCTAGCTCAACAGTGGCTGCAGGCTTGCTTTGCCAGACATAGAACACATTTCAGAGGTTGCTTCAGTGCAATGCTCAGGTGAAGATGTTCATGGGCGCTCCAGGGGACTGCCTTGAACATACCCATACCTGACACTGGCAATAGGGAAGCCACTGAAGCTGCTGTTGGAACAGCTCTGACTACTGCTGCTCAGTTCACTTAAATGGTCTCGACCCTTTTGGATCTCGGATGGTGTCAAACTGGGCCTAAAATTGCTGTATCTACAGGTCTTTTAGCTAATGAAATAAATAGCTGTGGGAATTTTCTTCTCCAGCAATGGCATGCTCTCAAGCAGCCAAGATTCTGGGGGAAAGGGGAGGGTTGACTGATTTGCTGACAGGCCAAATAGATGCCAACAGCAGGTAGAAACAGGACTAAACCCTGTCTGAATAAAAGATAAGTGAGGGCGTGCAGTCAGTACTCTACTTTTGTGCATCCATGTCAAGGTCATGGCTATATAAAAAAAACAAAACAAAAAAAAAAAACAGTCTTCATAAAAAAAAAATGAAACACTGGTCAGGTTGCCATGGGTCCAAATGGTAGCCCCATCCAGGATGTGAATAAAAGATTGAGGTCCTGTGGAAAATGGGATCCTTTCCCAGAAGGAATAGTTGGGTAGGCTCTCAGGAACTCCAGACCTGTCAGCTTATAGAAGACAGATTACCTGTCCTTCCAGATGCATCCTCACTTAGTGGTGGGACACCAAGGTCGTGTAGATAGGACTTCAGCTCATTTGAAAACTTCCATTAATGATTAATATAATACTAAAATATGTGTTACATAAAAATACAATTCTTGGAAAAAATGGGATTTTGTTTTTATCATGGTGGGACCAGGGTTTTTTTTACAAAGGTTGAGATCTGCAGCCCTAGCTGACCTGTCACCATGCTTCAGCTCTGACGAATACAGTTGATAGGAAAGCCTAAATATAGTTGAGGAAAGGGGTTTTTGTATGACACCAAGTCCATCTGACTAGGTACATCTGTTTAGCTGAGTCTTTCCTGCTGTGGAAGAAACTGAGGTGGCAGCTGTACTGTAGGTTTGAGCTTCAACTATTTTGTGTTTGAGTTGATGTGCACTTCTTACCCCAAAGAGAAAAGTTTGTCATAATGGTTGTCTGTGGCTCGAAGGAGAAAAATAGGACGCCCTTGCAAATACTGGCTGGGTCTTTCCATCATGGTTGTGGAGCTCTGACCAGCACAATTATTCCCATCCTGGGGAATAAACAGCCTGTAGGAATATCTACAAGCATTCATGGTGCAGTCTGGCATACAGTATCATATCAACAGGGCCATATGGGCTATGATAGATAGGCAGGCCCTCTCTACCAGGTATTTGGAAGATCTAGCCTTTGGCAGTCAGTTGCCCAGGTAAGGACACTGGAGGGTGGTGGTGATCAGACACCCCTTCCCCCATTAAATAAAAGTTGAGAAATTTCTTAAAAGGGGAAAAACAGAGAGAAGTGATTTTTTTTTTTCAAAAGACTGTAGGCCTTGCCACAGCTACGGAGAGGAATTGAGGGGCAGAAGTACTACTGCCTTTGCCATCACTTAGGGGCATGAGGAGACAGGTGCGTACATGTGTGGGTACTGTTAGCGTGCTGGTGACACATGGACATCCAGTGTGGACAAGCTCTTGATGGAGAAGGTTAATGTGCTCTTGGTGTGAATCATTCCCAAGGTGTTCATATCTAGTTTCAAACCTTATTAGCAGTGTTCAGTAGTAAGAGAGAATGTGCCAGTGTGAACAATCATAGTCACTTCCTATGTACAAATAGCAAGAGATAATGCAAGAAGAGCAAAACTTCTTGTATTTGCTAATACCAGAACTTGCAGTTGGCTTATTTGATGGATAAATTACACAGAAGACTTCCTTTCATGCTAGGCTGTTGCATGTCATGCTTCTGGATTCCACACTGAAAGCAGTCCTTTTAAGGGCACAGAAGCCTTCCTGCAAAGACTTGCATGCTCAATATTGCATGCTAACTACAGTGTACGAGCTAAGCATGTATGTAAGTTCTTAAAGTCAGGGCTGGTGCTAGCAGGAAGCCATGATTTAATTAAAAAATAAAAAAGCTTAATGACTAAAGCTGCTATTTCCTATTGATGACATGCTCCTGCAATCTTGTTCTGCAGTCTTAACCAAAGAAATCAACTGCTTGGTTTATAAAGATCTCAGTAAATCTTATTTGCAAGTTTATATCGGTACACACTCTCAAAGGTTCATTTTGTGGTACAGGAGTGTCACCTTGTGAGCAGGATGGGTGCCAGTGAAATTTTTTCTCAGTAGCATCAGCATTGACAAGATGGTTATTGGTGATAAATACTCCAGCCAGGTTATTCGGTGGAGGCTTCTTGAGGGTGTATCAATTAAAACCACAACATTTTCTCTAAGTCAATCTTGTAAGAACAGCATGAAATGAACTTTCTTTGCAGTCTGGATCTGCCCCTACTCTGCTGATTGGTAGGTGAGAAGGATATTAGGACACCAAATGGTTATAGACATGTTGTGTGGGACACATGGGGTGTGTCCCAATGAGCATGCATGTGCAGTTTGTGGTGCCTCAAGCCCGTTTGAGGCACTGCAAACCACACACAAGGCATGTGCACCTATTTGCTGTGCTGATAATTTGCAATGCAGTTCTTTTCACACCCAGAGATCCTGGTGTCAAGAAAAAGGGTTGCTAGAGTGGCATGGCACACATGGCAACAGTGTGTGCCACCAGAAACCGGGCCTGGCCCCAGGCTCTGAGCGCTTGGATTGCTGGCACTGTTGCCCTGGGAGGCTCTGAGACCCCAAGTAAGGCTGCTGGGGCCAGCACAGGTGCTGGTCCCAACCTCCCCTACCCCACCTGGGACAATTTTTGTCCCACACCAATGTCCCATGTACAGGGGGGTGTGCAGCAGCAAAATGCAGCAGCATAAATTCGTGTTGCTACTATTTTTGCCGTGGCAACCGCATGCCCCTGCGTGTTGGGTGTGCCCCTAGAGTAGCCACAAGGATACTCGCTCTGCACGTGCTCAAAAAATGTAAATGCCATTTGCAACGAGGCTCCAAGTGCAAGCTGCTGCCTGTGAGTTTGTATTTTAGACAGTTGGTAAAGGCTGTATCAATGCCTTAACTCCATCCAACTCTTCAGAACAAGCTAACATAACCTTACAGTATAGGAAAACAGCTCAATAGCTAAATTTTAGAAGGACTGTGGGCAAAAGTATGAACCAAGGATGAGGAAATCTAGGTCAGTTGAGGCAGTTGCTACTGAAGCTTTTAGGATGACTTCTGGGTGGGGTGGAGGGGTGAAAGGGAAGATGCACTAGCAGCAAAACCCATCACCTTTCCTGTATCTTCTGCATCCACTTGTAGCTTGTGGCAAGAGAGAATAGTTCTTACTGGCAGCTGAAATTTGCTTAAAAGATTGCTCTTGTCCCCACCCGTTGGCTGGTCATGACCTCTACCTGGATCTAGATCTGGCTGAAATTCCCCCATACTGGAAAATTCTCCCTTGCCAGGTTAGGGCAACTTCAGGGTCCCATTTTGAGCTGGTAGAATGGCAGTGGGGTCAGTCAGGATCAGATCTGGAGGACAGAGGAAGAGCGAGGCTGTGAAAAGGCAGATGGGTACCATGAGTGACAGGGCAAACAAAGCTAAGACTACGGAAGAATTAAGAGCAGTTGGAGAGGATGCAAAGAAGCATGGCAGGAGGGGAGCTAGAGGTGAGGAGTTGAGGACAAGGCATATATAACTTGTGTAGTGTGAAGGAGATTGCTGAGATAAGAGTGCCAGAAGGCAGTGACTGAAGCATACAAGGACCTGGCAGGGATGAAGATGACATACAAGGAGGCTGGAGTGGAGAGGTCCCAGCAGACAAGATGAGATGAAACTGTCCTGTGCTTGAGTGATGGCTTGTCTTTGCTGCAACAGTTATCTGCACTACTTCACAGGAGCAATCTCACTGCAAAACAAGGCAGCTAGATTGTGATTTGATTAGCAACCTGTGGTGACTGTTTTAGTAGATGATAAACTGCTGTAACTTGTTGCTCCATTCCTTTTGCATTACTGACTTAAACATGAGCACCTGAGCTCCAGTCTACTTCTGGGGTGGGCTAGCTACCTCAGACTTACAGAAAACTTGAACTATGCCCATTTGGAGCAAAACTCTAACGCTCCAGCTGATGATAGTGGGAACCAGCTCTGGAGAGAGGAGAGAAAGAAAGCTCTAGTGCTACTGTGTCTAGAGGTGCAGTGAGCAGAGGGGTTGTGAAACAGCTGTTCTCATGGTTAATTTGGTGGATGGAGGAAAGCTACATTATCAATCATAATGGAGAGGAAGATGGAGGTAGGGAGTCAAACCAATGCTGAGCTTAAGAAGTAAAGGTGGCTGTTAAAGTGTGGGAAGGAGGAAGCTGGTGACAGCACTGGTATGGAGAAGGCAAAGTCTATACAGGGTCAAAGGCAGCGGAGTTAGGAAGTTTGGGCAGCAGGGAGAGACTTACATGTAAGTCAGAGGAGAAAGTGACAAACGAAGTAGGTAGTCTCATCTTAACTGGGGAGGGAGAAAAGGTCACTGTCAATCGCAGCTTCTGAATTCCATTGAAACCAGGGTTTTTCCCACCCCACCCCACAATTAGATGGATGCTTCTGCTCAAACACCTGTTGTGCTTTGGCTCATTTTCTCTCGTGGCTTTCAACTGCTTAATTTTGACCCGGGGCAGAAAGAGGACAGTACCCACATAGCCTGCTGCAGGTTTATTACCAACCTTGTAGTCTGGTCTCTGCCATTTGTTGGAAAAACACACACAACTATGCATGAGCATCAGTCTCCTCCAAACAGGACTGGCCCATTTCACTGCAAATGTATTTTTTTTTGTTTTACCCATCCATGTTTTACATCATGTGCTCAACATACCACCCTCTGCTTCAGTGTGTGCAAAAGGTGCTAACAAAGTGGGTTGGTTGGGTACCAGCGGTAAAAATGTACATGTCCAACAGTGAAGGCAGGAGCCTGCACCAACATGATGGTGCCCATCCTGGAAGGGCACATCTCGGTGCCAGCATGAGAGCCTAAGGGCTAACATCTCAGTTTTGATGCCTTTCATGTACTCTACCAAAGCATCATGAGCAGCTGTGTATGTAACTCTTATATGCAACAGTGGAATCTAACCCTACACTTGTACAGAGAGAGAGAGAGAGCATACATTGGTGTCCAGTCTCTTGTGTTTCATTATGGGAGTTTAATAGAAGGCTGAAAAACAGATCACTACTCATTTCCCTTTGTCCTTTCGGTTGCTGCACTGAAGTTAACAATACCCCTCTTCCCTCCCACCCCACAGCAAAAGTGCCCCCATGCCTTATGGAGTCTTGAGAGTATTTTCAGAATGTTGCTAGAGTTTTCAATTGACTCTTTATTCCACAGTGAGGAGCACAGGAGATGAGACAGACTCCAGGAAGTGCTGCTCCAGGAATACAGCTGGAAGTGAAGCAGGCTCTGCAGCAGAAACCATACATTTGGGCCATGCTATGGCAATAGCCATTCTGTGGCCTCAATGGAATCAACATGTAAAACTAGGATTCCTCCAGAATAATAAATAAGGACATTCCCAGTAAATCCTCCTGAATGACTGCAGAGCAACCACACGTAGCTCCTCTGTGGAGCCAAATCCACAGAGATTGGGAGAAAGCGGCATGTTTTCAGTGTTGCATATGGAATTCAAGCTGCATCTCTGTAAGGGAACCTGAATCCTTATAAGTGGTTATGAAATTACTTTACTTCATCCTACCTGTATGTGGCACCATTGAGCTCTGGATGAATTGCTTGCTGATCTATTACTGACCATGGAGCTGTTGTGACAAAGAATTCCTTGTTCACACAGTTTCTTAGGCTTTCGGGGATGCGACCTGGAGTAGAATTATTAAAGTAAGTGCTAGGCAAGTTATAGACTGATTTGACAGACAATAAGTTACTGTTTTCCCATGTCCATAGTGCCTGTTAGTGTGTGCAGATGCATGCATGCCATAATTTTTGTGGAACGTTTTGGATAGCGTGAGCTCTGTTGCTGGAGCCAGAACAGCAGTTCCCTGTGCTAGGCCTCTGTGATTCTGGTGCACTGACATTTATCAGCTTGATTTTCTGCTGATTTTGTTAAAGCTGCAGTGAGACATCAGGCTTCAGCCCCAAGAGGAATAATATTTGGTGCAAGGTGATGGGTGGCAAAAGCAAAACAGCTGGGACATTAGCATATAAAAGAGAATTGGGGGGGGGGGGGACGGACTGTAGCTACACTTGTAAACTTCCTGGTCGGGGCCAGCAGTTTGCCAACTTGGTCTCTATTGCAGTCTCATGGCTATTCTAGGTATGCTGCCTTACCCAGCACAGTACTGCAGCACAAGCTTATCCCCTTCTACCCCCCCCAAACAGTGGGGCTGAGGCATGGAGGGGTTTAAATAGGGCTGGCCTAGACTTGCGTCCTAATCTTAGCTGTAAGCAGGTGGTACCTGCACCAAACCCAGGAGGGAAGCTGGGGACTGGCTCTTTGGTGTTTCTCTTTTGGCTCTGTGCTTTAGCGTGTTGTAGTTTACGGATAGTACCCAGAGCCCTCTGCGTGCCAAGCTCCCTGATGCATGTGTTGTACAGTTATTCTACAGCAGTCTTAGCAATGGATTATTTTTTAACAGTCTTGGTTTAGTTGTGAAAGAAATGGTGTGTTTGCACGTGTGTGGGCACAGCCCCGTATGTGCATGTGAGCATGTACATGCACACGCTCGCTCACTCATGCACACTCAGCATCAAGCTATATGTACAGATATAACTTTTAACCACCTTAAAAGAGCTTAGACATGTTGACAGCATGTTATACTGTAACAGTCACATCTGCACACTCCTGCAGGGATACAAAGAACCTGCAACTTCAATCCTGTATGTTAAATATGCAACAGCTCTGTTGCACTTGTGTGGCTCTGTGCACTTGTGTCACAGCTATATGATAGCAGCTGATACAAGGAGTATTTGACACGAATCCAATTAATTGTCTGTCTGCACCCTCAGCTCTATCACCATTCATTACAACTAATAGAAACAAACTGTCTGTACCAACACTGGTACTCAGCGCTGAAAGGTGGTCTCAGCTATAATTTTCAATGTACACCTTTCCCTCGCTTCATGCGGGCTCTATATGTGTAAATTCGCTCTTATGCAATGACCCTTTTTGTACCAAAAGTTAGTTATATGCAAAGTAAATTCACTCTTATGCGATCGGTGTGGTGCAAGCCTGCAGTCAGCTACTGTGTGGGGAGCATTTTGGGAGTGATATGCACCAAAATATGCTCTCCTATGTGGATCTGTGCTCCTTGCTCATTGTCTGTGACATGTTTCTGTAGTTGCCATCCCCATGACAGTAACATTCAGCACCACCCTGTGCTTGTGTGTAAAACTTGTCTTGTAAAAGTGGTAGAAATGGGTCTGGGGGTCGGTACAGTTGAGGTCTTGGAACATATCCCTATATGTTACATTGTAAAGTAGGCTGTCTTTATGCGACTTTAAGATGCACCGTTTTCCAGGAATGCATATACAGCATAAAGCGGGGGGAAACATGTAAATCAGCGTTTCCCCCCCTCAACCCCTCACCACATTTCCACGTGGGTGCCTAGCACCTCCTGAAAACTAAGTCACTGAGCTTCTTCCTGCCTCTCCCACTCAGAATGAGGGTAATAAGACCTGAGCACTTGTATCACATCTACCCCTATTCAACCCCTCTTCATACTGGGCCATAAATGGAGTCATTCAAAGTAACAGCAGCTCAGTGGAAAGCTGTCCCCCGTCCAGGGCTCCTTCCTCTGAGCCCAGCCCTGGGACATGTTGCAGGCAAACACACACAATGTGCACAAGATAAACAGCTTCCCTGCAGTAGATACCTGTGATCGCCCGCCGGATTTCAGTAGCAGCAGCTTCTCGCATCTCTAGCGACGCCTGCTCGCTGTACCAAGCCGTGTGCGGAGTACAAATTAAATTAGGGGCATCTTTCAACGGACCTTGAGCAAAACTATATGAATGTGAAAAATCAGGGTAAATAAATTACTAAGGGTGAGCGCCCAAATGGCCAGCCCCCTTCATCTGTGAACCGCTCCCCAGCTGGCGCAGTTCTGGCCACCAGTACAGTATGGTCAAGGTGGAACGCCCCCAGCTTGTCTAGTCTGAGGTGAATGGGTGGAGGGTCTCATGATGAGCACGGCAGGAGAGGAAACATGAACAGAGTAGAAATACTGGTGTAGCACAGGGCTTCCCAGGTCATTCGGGGGTTGGCATTACTACATGAAAGTCAGCAGTTGCGTTAAAAAGAGCAGATGGGGTTGAGAGCTCAAACTGGAGGATGATTGTGCCTAATATGCCATCACTTGTATTAACAAGGAGAGAAATGACTGGGCATCTTTAGCAGCAGCCATCACTCATCTGTCAACAGCAGACATTGTTTCTTAACTATGGATGGCAGGGGCACAAGTTACTAAAGGTGGCCAGTCACAAAAGCTGGGATTTAAAGGGACACTGCAGAGTGGCAGGTGTTGGTTTGTTCATTTGTGCTTAACCGCCTCCCCCTCCCCCCAAAGCTTTTGTAAATGCCCATCAAGAGAAATGGTAATGCTGTGCGAGGAGGAGAACGTTCATGTGCAGGCTCTGAACTCGGCAGCCGCGGGCTAGCGTCAGAGAGAGACGCACCGGATGCAAACTGAAACCTGTTGGGTTTATCTAGGGCTGGGTATTTGACCAGTCAAACAAAGTTCAGTCAATTGACCAGTCAAATATCAGTCAAAAATTGTAAAAATTGGCCAGTACAGTCAAATAACACACAAAATAGCAGTTTTTTTCCCACTAAGAAATGTGTCAAAAATATTTTAAAAAAATCATACTTCTGTAAAGACAACTAAGGAAAGAAAATTAATTCCCTACAAAATTGCTATAATCTTTGACTGCACAAAAAATATGCAGTTAACTGACCGCCCAATTGACTGGCTTGCCAACCCTGGCCTTTTCACTGTCCAGTAGCAAATGTTTTGTAATGGCATGTGACTCGGACCCAACAGTGTCTCTTGAAGTGGCATCTACAGTTACTAAGCAGGGCTTCCCCGGAGTACGGATCGAGAGCACTGACTACTGCGTGTTCCCATTCAGGACTCCAGGAATTCTGGGCTTCCCATTCGCAGGACAGATCCTGGGAGCTGGGCCCTAGGACGCCTGTAGGGTGAAGAGTAGTCATGTATATGCAGCTTTTTAATAAGAGCAAAATGCAAGCCATTATTTACCTAAATGGTTCCGATTCGTGCACGTCAAGTGCTGCCCCTCGTATCCTTCCTTCCTTCAGGGCTTGAGTTAAGGCTTTCTCATCCACAAGCCCACCGCGTGCTGTGTTTACTAGGAACGCTCCCTGCCTCATCTGATGGGCCAGGAGGAAATAAGAGAGTGTTCAGTGATTATACTAAATCTCTTCATTTACTGCTACATGCTTTCCAGGGCTACAGTAGGGAATGGCATCTGCAGGCATCTTCCAAATCCTGGGTTGCACATGCAGAATCTCTGACTGCTATTAGCTGGTATGTACCGCTGGATTATGCTCTCTGCAAACATATATGTCTTGTATATTATCTGTGCAGGTTTAGAGGTTGCTACCAGAGAATTATTCCCAAAAGAAAGCCTTCAAAGCTAACAAAGAGGTTCTTATGTGGACTAAATACCAAGGGGGTTTATTTAAAAGGCCTGAACTCTAGTTTGAAATGTCAAAGAAAAAGTATTTTTGTTCCTGTCTCAGTGAGTGCATTAATGGATTCTGTCTTAGCTGCCACAATGCTATCACCTGGTACATAATGTGCAAGAGACAGATGGGCCATTGGATGTAACTCTAACTATCTCAAGACAAACACGCGTATTATTACTACCTGCACCTGCTCACTGTCATTGCGATAGCAGCGGCTCCAGCATTCAACGAAAACATGCTTTGGGTCTGCAGCTGGAACCACAAACCGCTCTTCTTTGTTTTACAGATAAGGTAAATTACCTGCTTGATCGTAAAGTCATTGATAAGGTGGTGATTATGTTCATTAAGGTTACAGTGCAACGATACACAGTCACTCTGATACAGCAGGTCCTGGAGTGTGTAGACTCTCTGGACTCCCAGGGACCTTTCTATCCCATCCTGCAGGTACGGGTCATAAAATATCACATTGAATCCAAACGCCTTGGCTCGAACTGCCACCGCCTGCGCAGTGCGACCTAAGAGTAAATAGAAAAAGAGGGGGTTTTAACTTGCTGAATGTCAGAGACCTCAAGCAGCTTGGCACTGTAACGGTACTGCATGGGTACAATGTGAACTGGACAGCAAAGCTGTTGAGTAGCACTAAGTGCTCCCAAACTTCTCTCTTCCCAGAATTTGCCATGATGCATTCAAACCACTCTGGTTCACACTGTGCTACTTATTCCCTCTACTGGCTTGGCTGTGCTGGTACTGGCACTGGCTACAGCTGGCAAGGGGCTTTTTAATCAGCCCCACAGCACTTTCCTAATGCATCTCACTCCCAAACAGCACCTAGTCCAGTTGCATTTGGCTTTAGGTAGCAACCAGCTACCCTTAATGGTACTGTGCTCTCTAGAGACGAGCTGTGGGCTTGACCCTGCTCCTATTAGGCAAAATTCCAGCTTCCAGCAATGAGAATGGGTCTCGGCCCACTGTGGGGAATAAGCAAAGGGACTGAGATGGTGCGCTTGGAGTGTTTGTGACCGACTTGTGGCAGAAGCCCAGGACACTGACCTGCGGTGTAAGAGAATAAGGTTGCAAGTCTTTATGAAATTTTAATTACTTATACAATGTGGAAGAGTTTGAGTGAGCTTCCCCCCCATACTCGGTGCCCTCATGTTTAGGTTCCCTTCTGGGAGGTGGAAAACCTGTGGCAAGTCACAGCTCTAAATTAATCAGTGGGGATTCAAACCCGGGTTTTTTGCCTTTGGGAAATGTTTTAATGGAACATGTGCACCGGGGTTGGTGTCTTGCATGGTGCCCACTCCAGTAGGCAGGTACTGGGAACACCTACAAGGCAGAGCCCTGCAGATGGAGGGCCACAGGAGTATCTGGTTGGAAATCCTGCCATGCCAAGCAGCCCAAGTAGTGTGTACCTACTGGCACAAGTAGGTGCTATGGGAACTTTACCAAGGGATATTTAGGCAGCTACTGGTTTAAATGAGTGGAGGTTTCTGAGCATTTTGGTGGCACAGGAATGTTGGAGCTGGGTGCCTGAAGTGGCAGCCAGGTGCTTGGGTGCCCTCCTAGATCTAGCTAGCTGCACAGAAGCAGAGAGATTAGGTAACTCCCTTCAACTCTGACCTCAGTACAGTAGCCTTGAGACTCCTCCCTACACAAGTGCAGAGTGGAAAGTATCTATTATTGCATTGTAAGCATGCAACCAGGGATAAGGTCCAGCGATTCCAGAAAAGATCCTAGAGTTTCTAAGAGAAGGCAGGATGGGGCAGTCCAGCATTAGTGAGGAATCTGTTTCTAAAACGAGGATGCTACTACTTGGGTCTCTCAGGAAGGTGCTACTATGATTTACTGACCTGTGTTTGTAAAGTGCTTTGAGCTGATCCACACTGACATGGGCTCAAATATAACCATGCCAAAGCATGAACACTTGCCTCCGTGTGCAACCTTGTGTCTCCCTAACCAGGTACTGATATGATTATGCCGAACTCCAGCCCTGAGCCTGGTGACGTACCATTCCATTTAGTACTGGGTTTGGTTGGTGAAAGAACAAACACAAAGGACCCAAGTGAGTTGTATAATGCCCCCCGTATCTGCTTGTTATCACGCTGACATCCCTTCCCTACCCACCCCCACCCAACTGCAGACGTGACATCTGTGAGCCTCTAATTCTCAGCGTAGACTGTCTAGCTGTTGGCTTAGTTGAAGGTCAAACAACTGTGTAACAGCGTGGAGCAGGATAAGGTTGCATTCACCTTTACAATATTGGCAGCTAGAGTGTTAAAAGGTAAACCCCAAAGACATGCCTGTTAACTATTTCCCAGCTTATTTAAAGGCCATCATTTGACAAAGCATTGCTCTCTGCATGTACATGGTGCTTGCCTGTTTGCAGCTTTCAGCTGAGTTGCTGATTATGCTGCAACTTGAGAAGCCATAAAAAGAAACAAAAATCCTTTACTGAGACGCTTCTGTTCAGCAAAACAATGTGTTTTTTTTTTTTTCCCAAAAAGTGCCTTAGTTATAAGAGCAACTTGTTTGCTGTAGTTTTTTTCTTTCCTACTCTTGCTGAATGACTATTTAATTGGGCATGACTAAGACAACTGTCATGGTTTGGAAGCAAAGGTTTAATAAGGCTATTCTGATAAAGAGGGACATCTGCAGTGCAATCAGCAGGTCATTATCCACAATGTCATTCCTATTCAATGTCATTGCCTGGACTCAGCTAACCAACTCCTGCCTTAATACATACTCTTTTAGTCCTTGTTCTTCTGTTCAGAAATGCAGTGAAATCCAAATAAGCAAGCACTGCACATTCATGCTGAAGTGCTCATTAGAATAAGGCTATGTGCGTCCTGGGGTGTGACTGGTTGACACGCTGCCTTTCCGTACAATGCAACCTCCTTGCCCAGACAGGGGACAGGCCCCTGCTCTGTCCCTTTACTGCCTCTGCCTGTCTGGTGTTGGGTTATGCTGAGGTGGGACTTCAGGGCTGGGATGCGACTGCACCCACAATAAGTGGTATGCTTGCAACACCATTTCCTGAATCAGGCCCTAAAATGAGGACTAATGCTAGGACCATGGAGTAGTCCATTCCCTTGAAGTTGGTGCTGTATCTTTGCTCTTAATAGTTTAGCTTTCTTACAGCCAGTTTGAAAGCAAAGGGCTCAATCTATCCTTTGGTTTCCACCTCTGCAATCGCTGGAGTTACAGACGGGATGATACTAGCTCACTGGAGTAACAGCAGCGTGGCAGCATGCAGAAGCACAGAAACGAAGGGAAATCTCCAAGCTGCCACCATTGTCAGGTGGAACAGCCAGGAGGGGAGTGCGGGGCCAGACTGGGCTGGACTATGACAGGAGTTTAGCAGGCGCTTTTGCCCGCATGAGTTTTCACAGGTAACTGATGTGGGCAGGATGCCTGCTCCTGCACCTGCTGCCCAGTCAGGCTCTGCACAAGAAACATGCAGCACTTTCACCTGGTTGAAAAGTAGTGTGGCTCTGTGTCAGGGGCAATTTTGGGGCAGCACCTACTCTTTCTGTGCCTATTGAACCAGCATGATCTGCTCCAGCTGCAGCAATGGCCGTTTTTGTGCCTCTTCACAAAGGCAGTGCCTAGGGTGGTTGCCCTGGTTCTCTCCCCCCCCACACACAGTGATGCTATGCACCAAGGTAAGCTCAGGCAGTGGTTCTTACCAAGGGGCCTGCTGAATTCAGAAAAGTTATGGAGGGTGCCTTGGGTCTAAAAAGGCTGAGTGAGGGCCACTGATCTATATAATGTACTGGGTCGACCTCAGAGCTAGGAGCCATGCCCTCCTGAACTTGGCTCTGCAGGGAACAGTCTTGTGACCCAGGGTAGTTAATTCTTGTCTTGGCCTCAGCTTCTGTGTTTCTTACAAGGAACACTACTTTTCAGCCTGTTTCAGGGGTGCTGTAATTCACAAAGGGCTTTGAAGGGGAACAGCACAAAGTAAATGTGTAATAATGGCTGTGAAAACCACTGGACCACACTTCCTAGCTGACATTCTACATCTGGCCTCTGCCTAAGGTGCAGCATGACACTGGCAGGACTTTTAACCTAGGGCTCCCTAAACTTTGTTAGTTTGAGAGGTAGCTCTTGAGGCATCTTTAATACCAGTGACTTCCTCAGAGCTGGTCAGCTCCCAACCCACTGGGCGCATCTACACAAGACACTTTACTGCACACTAAACCTCTCATGCACATGCTTACTGCGCAATAAACCTCTCTAATCATGAGTAACTTTGCTACCTGCAAATTCTAGCAGCAAATTTACTTTTGATTAGTAACAGTGCAGCAGTGCTTGTGTAGATGCCTGACCAGGACCAAATCTGCTCGAGTCAGCCAGCCACCAGGAGGTGAGAGATTGCTCCCTGCCTCCAGGAGCTGCCTTCTGCTGGGGTGGGCTCCGCTACGGAGCCTGGGCAGGGACTATGTCCCCCCCCGCCCCAGCAGCAGTGAGCTCTAAGCTCCCCACTCCAAGATCATGATTGGGAAGCAGGCGCTGAGAGACCCTTATGTCCCAGTGCCAGATCTGCAGTCGCAGGACCGGTGCTGGGAGAGCCCTTACCTCCCAGCCTGAGCCCTGCTGTTCCCTGCCCAGCTCCACACTCATGAAGCTGAGCAGGGAACAGGCTCTGCAGCCTCCACCCTGCAATCATGGAGTGGGGGCTGGGATTGGGTGATTGGAAAGAGCAGTAGGGGTGTGGTAGGTCCCATCTGCCCAGTGGCGATGTGTAGGGGGTGCACGTGCACCCCCTGTCAGGCTGTGCTCCCTGCTTAGGTGACAGGCAGGGAGGCAGGCAGGAGCACTGGTGCCTACCCTGCGAGCACTGGCCAGGAAGCGTGGCCTCCAGCAAAAGCGGCCATGCTGAGTTCGGAAGTGGCTACGAGACTTTCAGAAGTGACGCGGCTGTTTTTTGGCGAGTAAGATTGGCTGCCCCCCCCACCCCCCGGTCAGTGTGACCAGCTGCTGGGGGACACCCCCCTCCCCCCTGGTCAGTGAGATTGGCCACAAGGGGGACCCCCCCATTGCTGACTGGTGTCAGGGTGGGCACATGCCCCCCCTGACTTGAGGCACCAGTCGTCCGTGGATCTGTTAGTGGGGCAGCTAGCAGTGAACTAGCTGCCCCACCAGTGGATCGGGGTAGAGGTCTGAAACCTACCCCACCCCTGAAGCTCTTTCCATGTCCCCTGCCCCTGATCAGGGAGCCAGGGCCAGGAGCTCCCTGCTGCTGGGGCAGGGGGACATTGTCCCCACCCCGGCAGCAGGCAGCACCTGCGGGCAAGGTGTAATGATCCAGCTCAGACCAGGAGTCTCCTAGCCCCGTGCTTCCTGCCAGTTGCTGAGCTAGCACCCCAGGGAAGCCTAGAGCTCCCCCTGGTGGTGGCAGGGGCCATCGAAAGGCCACAGGAAGTGGGAGAAGTTTGCTGCCATTAGTAGCAAATATGCTCCTGCTTCACCGCACGTGTAAACGCTTGCCTGGGAGTGTTTACTTGCTAGTAGTTACTTGTGAGTAAACTGATCTGGAATCAAATGCATGTATAGATGCGCCCACTGCTAGGGTGTGGTTCATCTCTGCATAGCTATGGAAAGGGGAGTAAGACCCAGCACTTTGCAACTTGCCCAGGCATGAGTGGTTACTGCAGAAAAGTAAGGAACTACAACCTAGATTGCTTAGATCTCCTAAAGCTGCCACTCTACAGCTAATGTGATGACTGGAGGACTATCTAACTGATTCCTTAACTAGGCACATGTCACCAGTCTGGGCCAAACCCGGCAGCAGGTTGAGAGTATGCCTAAGTCAGACAGCCCTCACAGAAGCTAGCCAAGGGACAGTCTCTGCATATGCTTCCACTACCCCCCACACCTGGCAGACGATTCTAGTGGTTAAGGCAGTGGAGACCTGATATTAGACACCTGATACTGGAGACCTAGATACAGTGCACCCCGATTTTGCAGCAAGGACCTGACCCAAAATCTCCACATCTGCAGCATGTACGCTGACCTGCAGCGGCAGTCACCTTCACCTGTGCTTGTGGGGAGGAAGGGGGTCAACCTGAGCAGGGGGAGGCAACTGCTTGGTCAGTGGCGGGTTACTTGCTGGCCAAGTCAGCCGCTTAGGTACTGATGACTTGCCCCTCTACTGCATTCTGCTCCTGAAGCTTAGGCAGCTCCCTGCTTAGCAAGCTTCTGAGGCTCCCCCTTCCTTAGATGCTACACAATCTCCTGGCACTGTGTGGACAGCATGGCTGCCTAACCAGGGCTGGAATAGTCCACTAGGCAGGAGGGCGGTGAAGGGAATAGCACTGTGAGGAACTACCTCCCCACACCTCCCTTCCCCCCAATGCACTGATCAGCAAGGTTTGGGATCTGCTCCTCAAATGGGACTGCTGGGTTGAGTTCCTACTTGAAGAGCTAGTTCTATCACCCAAGGGAGGTGCGGACCTATTGAGCAAAGGTGTTTGTGGCCTAGTCACCAGGAGACAATGATCCTTGCAGTGGGTCTGGGTTCCTTTGTGGGGGCAGTTGTAATTTGGGCAGGGCCAGTAGTAAATTATTTCTGAGAAGAGTAAACCTGGAACACAGCAGAAGCTGGGTACAATTCCTTCCTTGGGATGCTTTTGCAACAACTAATTCGTATGTGGGGCAATATTCAGCAATGGCTGATTCAAGTGTTACATTCTTTGGGTGGGTGTAAAACTTAAAACAACAGCCTGGCCCTGCATGTGGCCTGGCCATGGTCTCTGAGGGAATCGCTATTGATCAGATGCTTGAGAAACTGTAAGTTTGATGATTATAGCCTGCTAGCCTTGTATTCTGAAGATGGGAGCATTGAAGATTTCAGTGTCTTAAAGGCAAGGATCCTCATGGAAAAACTGCAGGGAGAAAGACTAATGCCTGAGAGCTTCACTGGGCTACCAGTGAGAGGAGCGTCTCACCACTGTTCTTGCTGCCTTTGAAAGCTTGATAGAGGAGGCTGGGTTTGCTATTCATAAAGAAAGGAACTCGTTGCCCCCAAAGTCTTGGGACATAGTTTTTGTACAGCGTCAGTTTAAAAGCATTTAAATCTATGGACCTCCCACTGTGGCTGCAGTTACTCCAAGAAAAGTGCTTCTTTCCAAAGAAATGGCAAGACAAATTATCCTGATACAAACAAACTAAAACCTCATGGCCATTTCTTCGAGATCAACTCTGCCAGAAATGAGAGGCTTCTGTGGGGCTTTGTCTGCCATTCTTGCCAACATACCAAATCCAATGAGGCCAAGAGTTTCTCCTCTGATCCGAGCTGCTCCTGAGGCCACTTCTCTTATCTGCTCCACGCTCTGCACGCGGGTCCCTTCCCTCAACGCCTGGTAAAGCCACGTGTTCCGTCTGTAGAGGTTCAGGACGTGGCATATGGTGGAGTCAGCAGTCTCTTCCACAGCTGCTGATGGGATATTGCAGACGGCAATCCCTAGGGGAAGACGAAGAAGAAAAAACAAAGTCATGTCTCAGCGATGCACAGTGCCAGCAGCATCCCCAGGCTCTCCCTAATGAAACTAAGCTTGTTTTATAATGCTCCTGGAAATGGCTTGGAACAACTCCTAGTGTAAAGACTTTTTTTCCCTGCTGCTGTTGGTAGCCCATTTCCCACCCTGCCGCTGAAAGGGACCTGCTCAGAAATACCATGATTGTGAAGGGAACGTTATGGCAAATGCTGCCTTATAATTAAACTGCTGCCTGCATCATACGTACAGCTACTCCCTGCAGGCCAGGTTAAGAAAAAGTATATGTAAGAAAACACCATTTATATATTGGACTTGTCTACACTTTAAAGCTAGCTTGGATTAAGACTGAGTGTGAATTTACAAGTGCAGTAGCTATTCTTGATTATCTCCATGTGTGGATACAATTTCAAACTGGATTAAATTACACAGTCTTTTTCTGGCATAAGAGTGTCTACCCACAGTCACTCAGGAGCAGCTATTCTAAAATAACTATGCCTAGCGAAGTCCATCTGTAGAAAAGCTTACAAAAATGGAACAAACTGAAGTCACTTATTTTTTTTGACAAATTTCTTCCTTCTCATAAATACTTTCCTTTCACTTGTTTGTTCTGAAAGAAGAATTACCATCTTGGGAGCCCCATTTTGATGCAAAGGGCCTGATGCTGCTGTTCTTACTGAGCAACACTTGCATGAAGAATCACTTGCCACTAACCTATACAGGAAGGACCCATGCACCTACTCCCAAGTAAAAGGATCAATCCTAACAACTGGCATTGCACTTGGTTGTCTTTACTTGCATCTCATTCACCTATCAAAAAACCCTTAACTGAAGCCAGCTGCAATGTCAGGGGCTACCAGCAATGCCTCACATTAGCACAGCAACTCAGGCAGTAACTAAGTCCCTCCATGCTGCTAATATACATCAGTCTGTGCTAATTCCCTCTGTAGCTTAGTACTTATTTCATTTTCACTTTAACACCCTTAGTTTGAGAGGGGCTATCTGCAGTTAAGATATTGCCTCGGTGGATCCATCTCAGTATCTGAAAAGAAATTGGGAAGGTGGGAGGGATGGAGGGGGAAGGGACAGAGCTGCCATGGAATGACCCACAGGGGTCAAGAAGCACGGTAACAAGTAGGGAAGAGCAGCAAGAAAGAGCTGGGCAGGCTGCTGAATACATCAGCTCAACAAGCCCCCATCATTAGGTGTGATCTTGAGGACATATGAAAATGGTTAAAAACCACTAGACTTACAGCTGCAAAACACTGGAAAACAAAGTCACAAAAACTGTGTGTTTAATTAAATATGTAAATGAACAATGTAACTGCTAAAATGCCCTCTGAAGTTGTGGTGTTTCCATTTAGTCCCTGTGCTTGCAACATGCTGCATGTGTTTATGTTGAGAATGCATACCCGTCCTGGAGTAGCCGCAGGTTTTGGCAGCTCGGTATGGACCACCAGTGCTGTTGGCACCTAGGAAGAGGTGAGGCACACAGCACATCTTTAGATCACGTCCACATTTCAGTGCAAAAGCCTCATTGAGAAGATAACGAGAGCAGTTCATACCTCCTCTTGGACTGGCTATTCCAAACTGTTTGCAGACAGGGAAACTTGGGGGTTTTTTTCCTCCTTTAAACATAGTTTAAACTACACACTGGATAAGAGTGTGAATGAGGTACAGAAACACTTGCTTTCTTTTTTTTAGCATAGTTCAATGTCAGACTGTAAACTCTTCAGCAAATGACGCCTAGTGTACATGACCTGGGCCACAGAAGTATTGCTATATGGCCTGAAGACATCTGCTCCAACTTATCTCTACGCAAGAAATGTAAACTGGTTTGATACAAAATGAACCAATGCCAGCTCCAGGACTGAATCCTGTACTATCAGGATCCTAGCGATCAGTTCGGCACATTTCAGCCCTTTGAAAGCCCCTGAAAATCTGTCCTGATTGTTCTGGTACAGTTCAATTAACCAGATGGCTGGGAGGGCTCTGGGCTTTAAAGACAAACTCTTCATTAATGTGCTTTCCAAACTCCTCAGGTCCAATGTTATGCATCATGCTGTGCCTAGCTTCAGAGTACCGGATGCAACTTTTAAAACCCCACAGAATGGACTGAAATAGCTTCCCAAAACTAACAGGAATATTAAGCACCAACATGCATTGCAGAGGCCCAGAGTTTGTCTAATCAGAATATTTTGCACTAGCACAATATAATATGCAGTACTACAGTATGGAGACACGCATGCAAAGATCACCGAGGCATCAACTTCAGTGTTTGTATGACAGTCTAAGTCTCCAAATCTCACTGAAGTAATCGGAGCCTTTCTGCTGACTTCAGTGAGTTGTAGATTGGTCCAGGAGGCATTTATGGGTCCATCAGCCCCCAGCACATGTGTGTAACTGCAATTAATATAAAAGCTGTTACACCCACTGTATACCCAGTGGTGGCGGCAGTCCCTTGCTACAAGGATGAGTGTTCTAGTAAATAGGGAAGTCATTGGTGAGTCTGTAACTGAGGAGGCCAATCCAAGATCTGCATGTTCAACTGAAGATACAGCAAACAGCTCCAGAAGGAAGGAGTAGATCCTAGTGATGTTGGGTCACAGCTCTTTCCTCTTCTCTCTTGTCTATCTGTTCCCATAGTGAGATGAATTTGCTCAAAATTATTGGTGGCTTGTTGTTGACATCAAGATGCCGTTGGGGATGAGTCAGTGCTTAACTCTCCCAGGTATTGCTGTTAATATCACATGTCTTCAGACTGGTCTTCAAGGTATCCTTGAAACTTTTCTTTTGCTCCTCTCTAGAGTGGCGACCATTGGTGAATGGGATTATAAAGACCCGTTTTAGGAGCTAGTTGTCAGGCATCCTTATGACATGGGTTGTCCAATGGTGCTGGTGCTGTATAAACTTAGTTTCAATGCTAGTGGTGTTTGACCAGAACACTAGTGTTCATTCTTCAATCCTTCCGGCTGGTTTGGAGGACTTTCTGGAGACATTACTAATGGTAACGTTCCAACGCTTTCAGGTGTTTCTGATATGTCATCCAAATTTCACATCCATGCAACAGGGTAGGAATGACAACAGTCTGGTAGACAGGAAGTTTGGTGAGGTTGGAAGTCATGATCAAAATATACTTTGTATGGTCAGGCAGAGTAGGGGGCATGGCATGGGTGGGGAAGAAGCAGGGACTCCCTTGGCATGCAATATGAAGTTAAAGAAAGGTCTTCAAATGTAAATAATCAGGCAGATTTTGTTTACTTGTAAGAGAAAAACCAGCAAAAAGCTAATCAGTCTGCAAACACACTGGATAGCAGAGTCAAACTGTGAGCAGCATGTCAACAGCTCACAGCTGAATAAAAACATTTTGCAGATAAATGCTTTAGCCAAGTGTCTAATTCAAAATGACTGTTCCAAAGACCTTGTGTTTCTTAGTTTTATTAAGATTTACAATACAGCATTTTGAACCAATGAATCATGTTAACACCAGCCCATCAGCAAACATGAAAGAGCTGCATACATCTGGCAGTGCATAAAGATCAGTTTGATTTTATATGCTAATGGTATCCATTAGTGGTAAAACAATTTATGCTGCTACTTCCTACATCTAAAAATCTCTGTACCACACAAAAAGGATAATATATATGACGACTCTTCAACCTAGTTAAGAAGGCTGTACTATTGCTACGGCAGTATTATTGTTCTCAGACACCAGGTGGCACTGTTACATGTAATCTTCCAAAATTTTTTTTTTGGCATATGAGAGGAAGTTTTGCTCCCAGGAAGATGTGCAGGTCATGGTTAGTCTGGCATAATGGAAGGATCTATAGAGAGGCAGTTTTGGGAAAGGAGGAATTGTGCAAGAAGCAGCTGTTTGCTCTTCCCTTTAGCTTTTGATTGCTTAAGAAGACAATTGTTCCCTAGGAAACAGGCACTGGTGTTGGACAGAGATTTGTGGCAGAACAGTCTGGCTGCATGCTGTTGACCACACTTGTCCCAGGGCTGATGTATATGTATAAATTAAACAAGTTATATACCGAATATACCCACAGTGTGACATGGACTTCTTCACTGGGAGGCTGGTGTGCAAGGCCTCGACGCATGCTAACTCTCAGCGGAGGGTCAACAACGGCATCAAAAAAGTCAACGTATGTTAAACTGTCTGTTAAATTCATTTTTCATACAATAAAAATGCCATCAATAGGAAATAGCCCTATGCAATGGGATTACTGCAGTCTCTATGCCATTCTCAAAGGGCCATACTGAAAAGGATCAAGGGACTCTGATGACTCTATACCAGACCTGTCTGTCTCATCACAACCTTGCCCCAAGAGGTTTGCTCCATGTAAAAATTAGTGAGATTGCAATTAAGAGTAGAGACCCAATTAAGATGAAGTGAGTGGTTGCTTACGAAAGCTTATGCATCTCTGAATCAGTCTATAAGGTGCAACTGTATCCTACCACCTGGTTGATCTTTGGTAGGGAGGAGATAACTGAAACCAGAAAATGACAGAAATATTAGACGTGATGAACATTGATCAAACTCACATAACTGAAACTGGCTCAATACTTCCAAAATATCTAGAAAGGAAATGCCTTAAATTCGAGCAAAGAAGAAATCGTGTTTGTCTCCTGTCTGAATCTGATCATTCTCATCTGTGAACTAAAGCAAGAGCCCTTCACAATAGAAAGACTTTGTTTTGGCACAGAAATAACTTTAATTCTCCAAGCTGTCATTCAAAAGGAAGAGGCCATTAGCTTGAACAGCAAAGAGGTTTGTGTTCTGCTATTCTGTTATATATAGCATGGTGTTGAACACCTTCCAACAGAACATTACGAGCTATGTCTAATGTCTGTCACATCTTCTTGGTCTTCTCATCCTCCCAGAGGGAAAACAACATATAATGAACTGTCCTGTTTTGGTAGGTTTGGGTTTTTTAAAATACATATGTTGCTATCTATTATGGTAGGGTCTGAGGGGTCAAAAATGCACCATGGACTTGGAGTAGAAGGTACAGATGTTTCTGGGAGTCCTCACTTCCTGATGGATTTATAACATAATCTCAGACCAGCCTTCAAGAAGCTCCATCTCTTCCCTAGAGCAGGTCCAGGTTTAGTCTCCACACTACAGGGCTGCTGCCAAATGTCAATTGCCATGGCGTCGACACCTCGACAAACTCTAGTTACAACAGGGATAGTAACTTCCTTCTACTGCAAGCGCACATCAGTGTGGCCTCCACTTCAGATACCAGGCGCCTATACCTGTCAATTCTCAGGACTGGGGGAATGAGGAGTATCAGCTGCACGAGTGAAAAAGAGACTGAAGTACTGCTCTCCTGAAGTTGGCATCAGACCCAGCAGCCATTTCAACAGCGTAACATTTATACAAATCAGTGGATTGCTCCACACGGTTGTGTTACTGATCTGAAGCAGGCTGCCTGTGCCTTGGTGGAGTGGGACTTGACATTTGGAAGCAGAGGTTCAGCAGCCACTTGATAACAGACAGAGATATGCTGCATGATCCACTTAGAGACTCTCTATGACAAGATGGCTTGGGCCCTTCACTAAGATGATCCAGTAATGAAGTGGGGATTCAATCTGAAAAGTTTAATACTGGTGTGGAGAATAACTTAAAAAATTAGGAGGTTAACTCGCTGTTTTATGCAAATTTGTAAGTCTACCTTAAGACGAGAGCTCAGAACTACGGTGAAAGGACGTATCTGACCACGAGGGCTTGAAGTGGAGTGACACACCGTGCTGAGGTGACAGTGCCCCAGCACCCCTGGGCAGCCAAGAGAGAGATGTGGGGCCAGGAAGAAGAGAACGAGCCAGAGGCTGTATGGCTTAGGGAGGTGGAGTCTGCCCTGGGAGAGAACAAGCCTTTGGTTCCAGCCTAGGGCATTGGGCGCAATGAAAGCAACGGTTAGGAAGAGTGATCTCATCCTCCAACTTCAAGAGGCCTGGGATGGTGGACCCAATAGGCCCATGGTAATATGCTATAGGGGTATGGCTGGCCAGTCCTGATAAGAATGGGATTCAGCACCAAGAGGAGAGGTGTTGCTCCAGAAGGCAGGAATGGATGTCCCAGCGAGGGAAAAGAGGAGCAGACCTCTTTCAGGGGCAGCACTGGGCTCTTTACTGGCAACTAAGAGGCGCCTCTTTACAGGTAACTGTCTTGATTCTTCCAGGGTCACATCTTCAGCTACAAACACTGACACGGCAGAGTGCTTCGCATGACCTGGTCTGGTAGTGGAGGAGTCACACTCCCTGCTCTTGGCTGCTCCTTCTCATCAGCCCAGCTCTGTGGTTTGTGGTTTTATCTTCAAAGGCCCAGTCTGCACCAGAAAGCTTTGTCAGAGCACGGCTGTGTGTAAACACCACACAACCTCGGTCTGGCCACACCTTTGCTCACAGAAGAGGGTTTTGCTACTGCTGTTCAGGGAGGTAATGTAACTAGGCCAGCAGAAAACCCCTTTTGGCTGACATATGCTGCATTTCCATTAGGGAGTTCTGCCAAAATAGCTATCCTGACATAGCTTGAGTACAGCTTAGGCCAGTGCTTCATTCATGGCCCCATATCCTCAGCATGGCCTCTCATTCCCAACCCACAGTCTCCCAACCCTACGACCCCATCTGCTGATGTTGCAACCCCATTTGGGGTCGCAACCCATAGTTTGGGAACCGCTGGTAGGCTGTATCTGCTCCTTTCTCAGATATAAGAAATGGCACTTTGTCCCCAAAAGTTTGTCTAACAGCTGTCCTGACTCTACAGTTCATCCAGTAACAAATATCTCTCTCAAGGTTTGGTCTTCTTCAGGTATCGGTTGCAATTATTCCATGACCTCTCTTCTGGGTTCCAGTGAGGGTTAGTATTGAAAAAAAAAATCCCTACCCCTTGCTCCTGGGTGCCAAACTATTTTCCAACCTTAGCCAACTCACCATCAGAGAAGTAAACTTTCCACTGATCAATGAACACCAAGCAGAACAAGACCCTGCCTAAACAACTAGTGCAAAACACATCTCTATCACCACCACCACCACCACAATGAACACACTCTGCAATGAAACCACCAGAACCCATGGGACCGATACATGTCGATAACAGAATGTCACATATTTCATCTCATGCACCAAATGCCCTTGTGGAAACTGAATAACCACTTTGCTCCTGAATGAACTCCCACAGAAAAATGGGAAAGGGTAGAAACACCTGGTTACCAGCAGAACTGTTTTCACAGAATCACTGCTCTCTCTCTG
Organism: Alligator mississippiensis; assembly: GCF_030867095.1. NCBI lineage: Eukaryota > Metazoa > Chordata > Crocodylia > Alligatoridae > Alligator > Alligator mississippiensis. The sequence continues at coordinate 82,406,919 of NC_081829.1, read as the reverse complement.
CCCCCCCCAGTCCTTGTACTCCAGAACGTAACTTCAGAAGATGGGCCTGGGAACAAAAAATCATGATATTGGACACCAAGAACCATGGATACAAGCAATGGTTTTATGGGTCTATGAGAAGGCACATCTGATCTGATCAGATGGCCCAGCACTGGATGAAGTAAGCCCAGTCCCTATAAAAGTATATGCTACACATTTCTGATTTAGTTAGTCTAGGAGGTGCATATTTACCCTGCCTGATTTCAGGCTAACATAGTTAACAACATCTCTCTGTTTATGGCTCGTTACAATTTACCCGCTCTCACTGTTAACCTCTCTATACTCCACAGGTAATAATGACTTTCTTCCCTTTTGAATAGTCTTATTCTTTTATGTAATTAGGTTTATCTATTTCACCTGCCCTTTGCTTAGTTTGTAGCTACCTCTGATAAACTTTTTTTTCTCCACAGCTATACTCACTCCCCTCTTCTCCTTCTTTAAGTGACTTATTTTCATTTGCATAATGGAATTAAACGAAAGCCATTGCTTTACTTGCTATTTGGCGTTGGCAAGATCTGCTTCTTTCCTAGTCCTAAGGAATGGCATGTCTTATCTGACACCTCTCTCAGCTATATAGGTGGTCCAATAAAAGGTATTAACAAACCTTTCTTCCTGCATATTCCCCAGAGCATAACAACAAACTGCAACTCTACTAAAATATAGAAGGCAGGGTAGAGGTGCACCTTATAGACCAATTAAACCAGAGATGCATAAGCTTTTTATGAGTATACTGGCTCTTCACTAGTCTTTCTGTAATACCATGGACCTCCCTAAACACACATTGGTGATACCTGACTTGAGAAATCTGCATATATATATGCTGTCCCCACTACTGCCAAGTGAAATAATTAGCGTCAAGTATCTCGGCTTCTAGCCAGGCTCTTAATGATAAGGGGTTTAAGCCTCCAATGACCTGCCCGGGATGGGGCACAAAGGTCTTGCAGCTTACCGCTCTGGAAATCCTGTCTTATTGCATGCAGTCCAAAATGATGATCCATCTATCTCTACCTTGCCTCTCTTCCTTTCAGACACATTAGCAATACTTGTATTTAGTCTGGATATTAATTACAATTGGATGTGAAGCACTGATTTATAATGGTTTTGTAAAGCCTATATAACCTTTATTATGTTCCCAAGGAACTAATGATCGGCTATATATTTACAGACATTTTTATAGAGACATTTTCCCTGCATTTCACATTTATTTTTTCAAACTACGACTGTCTGCAAATTGTTCTGTAAAAAATGTGTCTCAAGGTTTCTGGTGTAACTGATTGGACTGTGACTAATTAAATTGTCACCTTTGACAACTCTTAAGATGGTCTTCTTCCCAACAGCCACATGAGAAAGGCTGGAAAACTTCTGATGCTGATCATACACATACCAAATCCAGGAAACATAGGAGCAGTAGATGTATTACCCTTAGTGAAAGGGTGTTAAAACCCCTCTACCTGCAGCTTCCCCCCCACCACCTGCATTCGTCTGCTGCTGCTGCCACTGGGGAGACAACGGGCAAGTGTTACAGTCTTGTTACAAGTCTCAAACCCCTTTGCTGATATCCTTACTTTCACTCTAACCCTCAGATCTTGAAAACAGTTGTTCCTTTGTTACTATAGGTCCCTTTTTCAAGTGACATGTCTCTGTGTAGAGTGGAAAGTATTAAGGTAATTGAAAATGTCTCCCCAACACCCACCGTATTAAGGTTCCAAGTCAGTAAAGCACTTAAGTATGTGCTTAATTTTAACCTCTTAGCAAAGCAGTTAAACATCACACTTACTCCGATGAGATTTAGGCACATAATTAAAGTTAAGCATATATTTAAGTTCTTTGTGTACTGGCACATTCAAGCAGAGCTCTTCGAAGCGGTAGAATGATACAATAACACACTCAGATAATCCTTTTTCTCTTTTTTAAAGGGAGACTGACAGCTTTAAATGTACACAACTGAAAAATTTTAAAAAGTAAAAATCATTTTTGGGTCTCACATTTTTCAGGAGGCCTCCTGCCAATTTCTGTGCTTTTATAAATCTTACTTCTCAATGGTTAAAATGTTTTTCATTCCTCTGCTGCTAGATGAAAGACTCAGACAAACACAGGGGGAAACTAACTGACCACAGGAAAGAAAAGGGAAACCTGAAAAGCAAACAACTCAAATGCAGAAAATGTTTTCTTCTTAATCTCCTTTGGTTACAGTAACGTTAGCTGCCACTTGGAACACTACTGGAAATATAATGTTCAGTCACAACTGAGATTTTTAAGTTAATGTTGTATCTCTTTATATATAATCAACTTTTTGGCAAATGGATCTTGTAATTTAACCCCTTAAAAGTCAAGAGCTACTCATACTACAAATCCTGGAAAGAAAAAAAAGGAGAGCCAAAATTTTCCCTACATGAGTTTATAGTGCTTTGGCAGTATTTCCACTCATGTCAGTCAAAAATTCAGTGTAGTTGTCTTTGGATGCACTGCAGACGCACTGGACTGATGGGATAAATAATCAGGTTTGCTGACTAGGCAGGCTAACTGCATGTGTTCTGGAGAAGCATCAGAAACCATTTTGGATGCTTTCTCCAGCCTGTGCGAGATAGAGATGGGAGATTTGTCCCAAGAGATATCACACAGGGGTAGGAGGGCTACTGCTGGCCTTCTCCATTCTTACCTGAACAACATCCTGCTTGGGGGAGAGTGTGCAGCCAATGAACCATGCAAAGTTGACCTAACTATCCTAACTTAAACGTCAATTCATGGGAAATTCCTCCGATCACTAGTTCTATACCCATTTCCCCATGACTGAGACTAGTTGACTGCATGTCATTTTCTTAAAGGACCTCTGCCAAGTTGAAGCTGTTTTTTTGCAAGTGCTTGTTATAATATTGTATGTTATCTGTATTGCAGTGGTCTAGTTATTCTATCCCCTACAGTCAAGAGCAGGACTTAATTGTAGCAGAAAATACATAAAGATGTATTAAAAAGGTCTGCACCGGATACACACCAGATCTCAGTATTTTTTTTTAATAAGACATACTTTTAAAAACCAAATATTTTGTCTAAAAATGGCCTGGATTTTAAACTTGAGTTTAAAGGGGGGGTGGGGAAAGAAGAGGTGCACCACAGAGGTTATAACCTGGTAATGGTGTCATTATTTTATGTTTTATATTTTACTTAAAATTGAGGGTCTGAAAATTTTGTGGCATTTACAGTTAAAAGGAATGTAGCAGTGTACAATGTTCAAGGCCTTGGCACTTCAATGAACACTGCTCAAGGAGTCACCAATATGAAGTGAAGGCACAGGGCTGTGTAGGGAGCTCACTGCATGACTACAGCCAGACCTAAAACTAGGTTCAAGAGGTGAACGAAGCTGAGAGATGGTCGTGGGGTGGGGCAGGAAGAGTCCAAAGTAAAACAAATTTACATAAGCAATGATTTCCTGTGCTCATGATGGAGGGGTTTCTTTATTTCTATTGTCTATAGTACTTGTATCAGGTGAAGAATTTACTGGAGCAACAAGGGAAAAAGAAGATAGTATCTGAGTTTGGGAAACACAACTGGGCAATGGGAACCTGGAAAATGGGTAAGAAGTTCTTGGCAGACTTTCAAGCAATGGTACAATTGGGATCAGAGGAATTTTGTCATACCCTGAACAGCATACCTTTTCCCATGCCAGATGTGCATGGCAGGAGACATGATGTTTGGAAATAGAGAATGAAACTCCTTCCAATCATGCCATTGCTGAGCTGTGCCAAGTCCAATCCTGAAAATCAGGTGGTGGGTGGCTCTATCCCATCCCAGTCCCCTCCCAATATTCCAGCCCTTGGCATGGCTTTACGAGCGCTCGTGGTGCTCGGGCCAGGTGCCAGATGATTGGAAGATAGCCAATGTGGCCCCCATCTTTAAGAAAGGGAGGAGGGAGGACCCGGGCAACTATAGGCCCGTCAGTCTTACCTCAATCCTGGGGAAACTGTTTGAGAAGATCATCAAGGAGCACATCTGTGATGGGCCGGCATCAGGGGTGATGCTCAGGGGCAATCAGCACGGTTTCATTAGGGGCAGGTCATGTCAGACCTACCTGATTGCCTTTTACGATCAGGTCACAAAAGCATTGGATGCAGGTGTCGCCGTGGATGTAGTCTTTCTGGACTTCTGCAAGGCCTTTGACACTGTCTCTCACCCCATCCTCGTTAAAAAACTAGGTGACTGTGGAATTGATGCCTACACGGTCAGATGGATTGCTAATTGGCTGAAGGGTTGTACGCGTATATTCATATGCGACCTGGGGGGAAGTGGGCAGCCATATTCGACCTGGGGGGAAGTGGGCAGCGGAGTCCCCAGGGCTCGGTCCTTGGGCCCGCACTGTTCAATTTCTTTATCAGCGATTTAGACAACGGGGTGAAAAGCAACCTGTTCAAATTCCCTGATGATACCAAAATCTGGGGTGAGGTGGGCACGCTAGTAGGGAGGGAAAGACTGCAGAAAGACCTGGATAGGTTGCAGGGGTGGGCTAACAAAAACAGAATGCGTTTCAATACTGAGAAGTGCAAGGTGCTGCACTTGGGCAGTAGTAACCAGCAACACACTTATAAGATGGGAAACTCCCTTCTTGAGAGCATGGAGGCGGAAAGGGATCTTGGAGTCATCATTGACTCCAAGATGAACATGGGTCGACAATGTGAGGTCACGGTCGGCAGGGCTAACCGGACCCTATCGTGCATCCACAGGTGCATCTCAAGTAGGGCCAAGGAGGTGATCATCCCCTTCTATGCGACACTGGTCAGGCCACAGCTGGAGTACTGTGTCCAGTTCTGGGCACCCCACTTGAAGAGGGATGTGGACAACACTGAGAGGGTCCAGAGGAGGGCCACCCACACGATCTGGAGACAGCAGGGCAGACCCTACGATGAGAGGCTACAGGACCTGAACCTGTTCAGCCTTCACAAGAGAAGGCTGAGTGGGGACTTGGTGGCGGTCTATAAACTCACTAGGGGGGACCAGAAGGGTTTGGGGGAGACCTTGTTTCCCCCAGCGCACCCCGGGATAACAAGAAATAACAGCCACAAGTTGTTGGAGAGTAGGTTCAGATTAGACATCTGTAGGAACTACTTCACAGTTAGGGTGGCTAGGATCTGGAACCAACTTCCAAGGGAAGTGGTGCTGGCTCCTACCCTGGGGGTCTTTAAGAAGCGGCTTGATGCCTACATGGCAGGGGTCGCTTGAGCCCAGTTTCCCTCCTGCCCAGGCAGGGGGTAGGACTTGAAGATCTACAAGGTCCCTTCCGACCCTACTTCTATGATTCTATGATTCAGATCTGGGAGCATTGAGAGCAGGTCCAACAAGCTGATTGTTGGCCCAGACCCGAGACAGCTCAGTTGCAAGTGTGGCTTTCAGAATCTCCAGGGCACTGGGACCCCTGGACTGAGGAGCATCTCTTATAGCCTGGACATCCTCTGCCCCAGGATGTCAAAAAGCACAAATTCAGTGCAGCTCCCTGCAACCTGGCATTTTTAAATGCCTTGCCCTGCAGCCCTCATTTTTTGTGGAATGACTTTGTGTCTGGTTTGCCACTACAGTGATCTAAAATGGCTGAACACGTAGTACTATTATTATGTATGATGCGATGAACACACGAATTGTGCCATAACTGTAACGTGCCAGGAGCCATACTCTCTGTTTCTCTAGGCTATGAATCCAAGCCTGAAGCTGTCTGTGATCCTTTCTGGATCAAACTAACCATCACTTACTTCATACCTGCAGGTTTGACCCAGCTATTGACAATGTATGGGAGGATTTATGCCTGTGTGAAGCCTCCCTGGCATCCATTAGGTTCTGCATATGTGTTACCTACTGTAAGACAAGGGGCATGATCTATGATACTTAAGTATTCATGGTATCCGGCGGTGAAGCAGGTCAGCTTAATCGCTGCCCCCGTTCCCGTTTGACATTACTAGGGCTCAGTTGCCCCTGGCTGATCCTTAATCCTGCAGCTGTCTGTGTGCAGAACCTGTGCGGGTCACAGTCGGTCATTCTGATTAACATCCTATGGGTTCCTACTGGAAAATATGGCTTTTCCTTTAATCCCACCTTTCCTTTAATGCACACTTTTCTTGGCTGGCCATAGTACTGAGGGTATTTAGTAGGGCTGTGTGAAGCTTCAGTAGCTGATTTGATTTGGAGGAGAGTCAACCTGATACGGCGACCAAAATTCTGAATCTAAATCGAATCGGGAGACCAATTAAAAGCTTTGAACCGAATCGGAAGCCTCCGAATCGATTCAGAAAAGAATTGGCTAATTCGGCCATAGACTAAACAGGCAGCAGTCCTCACCACACTGGACACAGCTGCCTCCAAGTGGTAAGTCCCTTGTGATGGGCTGTTGGGGAAGGGGAGGGGCATGGGGGAGGGAGGGATTGGGGCTGGGGCAAGCTGCCTAGCTGGGGCGGGGGGCGCAGGACTCGGGGAGGGGGGTGGGGGAATGCAGGATGCGGGAGCAGCAGCACTCAGAGTGGGGTCTCTGTTCTGCTGATGCTTGCCCAGCTGGGGTGTGTGTGGGGGAAAACGTGGCTCGCTCTGGGAGGAAGGGGGCATAGCCCCTGCTCTCAGCACTGCTGCGCCTGCATCCTGCACCCCCCTGCGCCGGCTGGGCAAGCAGCGGCAGTGCCTGCCCTTCCGCGCCGGCTGGGCAGGAGCAGGAGCAGTGCCCGCCCCCGGTTGGTGCCGCATCAGTGCCGCTGCTTGCCCAGCCAGGGTGCTGCCGGGGGGGGGGGGGAGAGAGGAGGGAATGTGGGCATGGCAGCACTAGGAGTGGGGGCTATTCCCTGCTGCCACTTGCCCCCTTCTGCCTGGAGCGAGCTGCACCCCATCCGGTCCCGCCCCACCCCTGCTCCAAGTGCTGCTGTGCCCACATCCCTCGCCCCACTTCCCGAGTCGCATGCCCCCCGCCCTGGCTGGGCAGTTTGTCCCAGCCCCAATCTCTCCCTCCCCCACGCCCCTTCCTTTCCCCTTCCACCCACTACAACAGGCTTACCAGCTGGAGGCGACTGTGTCCAGCATCGAGGACTGCTGCCTGTTTAGTTTATGGCTGAATCTCCAAAGCGGTGCTCAATCTTCAGATCTGATTCAGTCGATCATATCGGGTCAGTGATTTGAAATCAGTGTCCCTCCGAATCGGCTGAATCCGAAGCGAATACTTGCCGCTTTGCACAGGCCTAGTGTTTAGGTGAAAGCAGCCCAGGGGCGGGTATCCAGAGACGAGGCACAGGACAGCACACCAATCAGGGTGCTTCTAAAGATGCGCCAAAGAGCTGTGTTTTCTGGCCTTGTACTCGCAGCTGCTCTCCTTCCATTTCAAATGATAAGGAGAACTCTGAAAGACCTATTTGTTTTCCAAAGTCAAGTGTCCATCTCCCCTTGGTTTTGGACTGCAACAGCAGTCTTCTCCCACACCCCTGTCCCATCTTTCTCTCCTTCCATCCGTCTCATCTTTGTTAGAAGAAGAGGGAATACGGCTGGAAGAATGCTTCCTTCATTGGCTTTACTGTTCTCCCCTCCCCATAAGTCCAAAACGGCTATTATTTCATTACTGTGACCCACTCAGCAAAGGCAAAAAACAGATTTTCACTGTCCTAGAACTGAAATTTTTAAATATCTGCAATAGTACACATACACACATGCATGCACACACGTATGCAGTTAAGTGACAGAATCCCAAGTTTCTTCCTCTTTTGAGAACAGCCACTGCAAAAATATTTGTACATTGCTCAGAAGTTTACTGTTAGAGCTACAAATGACAGTACAGCCATCATTTATCTGTTTAACCATTAATATCTGTAACTGTCACATGAGAGTAGAATCTGGCAATGAGATGTCAGCAGCTGTAGCTTTGGCTTTTAACTAACAGCAGTGAATGGTAAATGATTTGACGCCTATATATAAATACTTTTCCTGAGGGATACTTGCATTTTTCCAATCTGTCAAAACTGCTGCACATCTGTTATTCAAAAGTTTACAAAGTTTTGTATCAAAGCACAGCCTAGTTTCATGGGTGAACAAAATGTTTCTTTTATATGGGTACAGCACATCTCTATAGGGGACATGAAAAAGTGAAGCTTGTTTCTCAGTAGACCTGTGGGAACATTTTTTAAATGACACTTTCTGGTTTCCATCAGAATGATAAAACAAAAAAGCTTTCATTAATGTTAAAAAAAAAAAAAAGACTGATATGAAAAACCTGTGGTCAGAAAGCAGAAACAGAATCATTATCCGCAGTGAGAGATCAGGTAGAAATGACTAGCCGGGGGGAGAAAAAGAATCTTTCAAACCTGTAGGCTCTGACAATATTTTACAAACATTACTCTGTTGCCACAGAGCAGGTGTGCAGACTACAGGGATCATAATCATGCTAAGGTACAACAAAAACAGCTCCATCACAGAGGAGCGCAGATTCTTGGACCATTATTAATTTCTGTTTTGGAATCACTGGAAGAAGACAGGAAACAGTGGAGAGATGGCTCTGAATTTTCTGCAGCTCAGGGTGTTCATCTGGAATTCTGCTTAAGGTAAAAGGATCCCTGCTTCAGCTTCACAAGTTAAAATGTATTAGCAACTTGGAGTAAACATTAAGATTCATTGCAATTATGGTCATTATTTCAAGAGAAAGCTGAGTGTATGCTTGGGAAAAAAATATACATTAAAGGTGTATGAATATCTCAACTCAAAATTGGGTCACCAGTGTTCTGATGATGGATACAACCAAGACTAGTTTCTATATTTTCCATCTCTCATTTATCAACTATAAAGAGTTAAAAATCTATATACAGTTAACGATATTACCATATGGAAAGTGGTACCAATTAAACTTTACGCTACATTTGTAGCTAGTCATTACATTTTCTGCTTTAAGACAATCATTTGGCCACCCAATTTGCAATGCTGAAGAAAGGACTACGCTATTGTGTTTGATTACTTGATTTGGCTTTTTAAATGCAGAGACAATTTTTTAATATAAGAAACCCTATGGAAAGCTTTCATAGTACTTCTTGATGGATTGCATTCTTGGGCCAAATTGTCAACAGTGATTTCATCATAGCTACTTGCACTACAGACGCAACTTAACCTACCACAGTTTTCTGTGTGTGCAAATCCTCAGAGCTGTATAAGAAATCTGCATTTGTATGTAAATTGGGTAGAACTGTAACTACTTAGCTGGTTTGCAAATGTAGTTTGCATGCATAATACTGAATCTACAGGCATGAATGGCTGTGTGTACATAAAAGGCCTACAATTTGAGATGCTGCTTTCTGAAAATCTGGTCACTTCTGTTTTCTGGGCCTGGACATGGGACACATCCAGTGCTTCCTGTAAGGTACTAGATGCCTGCAATTCTTCTTCATCAGCTTAAGTCCAAGCAAAGGCAATAATGAGGTGTGTGTTCTTTGGTTCAATCTGTATTTATAATTTTGACACACAATTATTGCTAATGCTTGAATTAAAAAGGCTGAACCAACTAAAAATGCACATACAAATTAAGCGTGATGGAGCAATCCATGCTAACAAGAAGACGGAACATTTTGCCACCCTGCAGAATTAATAAAAGCAATCATCAGATCAAGACAGACTGGTGGAAAGAGTGGCAATCAAACGTTCACAACAACTGCTTTTAAACACAAGTCTACTACATGAAGACACTGGGGCAAATTTTAAAAAGGAGGTTTTGGTATTGAGTTGTGTGGTGTCTCGCAGCCCCACCCTTCTCCAGGTATAAGCTTTAATATAGACAGAAATGGTTACAGTTTTAGAGGCAGAATCAGAACACCTTTGAATATTTAACCCAAAGATCCCTTTGCATAGAAGTCTATTAAAAACAATGCTGTTTGTATTGATTTAAAAGAAACAAGCAACAACAAGTAAGGGGGGAAGAAGCTATTTGGACAGAACTAAATCATACCGAGTTCCCCCGCTGCTTTGATGTCGATATTGTCATAGCCGCTGCCTATTCGAACAATGACTCTAAGGGCCTTGAACTTTTCTAGATCTTCCCGGGTCAGCGTGATGGTGTGGTACATCATTGCCCCAACCGCTTCATTTAATACCTGGAACAGAACAGAAGGATGAAAGAAAATCCTGGTCATGGGAGACTGGCAAGACTGGGAACAGGGATGCACTGATGGAACAAATGGGCCTAACCCGACATGGGGCTGAGCATGCTCAGTGTGGTACCCGAGTCGTCTTCGTACCTACTGAAGTTGAGAGGAATTGAGGGTGCTCAGCACATTTCATACAAACGTTCAATTTGTAAGATGCTCCCTAGAGCTTGGTATGTTCAGATTAGTGATCCCCTGACCTCGCCTATTGGAATCAGACTAAAAACCGCCCACTTATAAAATAGGGAAGAATGTAGCATGCTTCCCTTGGCACAAGTATTAACTTGATGGGCACCCATCACAGCTCCTGCAGACATAGATAGATACCATTCTGCAGATAAAAGGAGTTCCTAGCACTCTTCCTTTTCCTCCCATAAGCACTGTGTGTATCACCTTCTCTTCTTCCTCAAGTTCAGGGACTCCCTGCACGCTCATCTTGCCAGGGTCTCTGTGTCCTTTTTCTGCTACATGCCAGGGGCTCTGTGTCCTTACACCCCCCATCTTACTGTCTCACATTCTCCGGCATATACCAGAGGCTGTATGCCTCTTCTTTCCCCCTGAAGCTCTATAACCAACCTACACCCCTGTTCCCCATGCAGCGTGTCTCACTTCCCTCATGCCAGGGGCACTGCACGTGTCTTGCCATTATATTTCTTTCTGCCTGGGAAAGCAGTCAGCTGGGATGCCAACATTTCAAACTGCTGTAAGGATGGGCAGAACTGAATAGTGTTACACAGGAAGGTGCCTGTGTTTGCCATCAATTCATCCTTTGATTTAGAGACAGTAAGTAGGCAATGGGAATGGAAGCTGGCTCCCCACTCACCCCTTTGGCTTCTCAGTTTTCGTCAAGATCACCCTGGTTCGGCTCACTGACAACGAGAACATTCCCTGAAATCCTAGAACTGGCTGGACACGGCATTTCACGTTATTACGTTACATCCAAACAGAGAGACAAAGGAGTGCTACTGAGCTTAAGTGAAAGGCTGCACTGTGCTCAACCAATCACATTCATTCTGCTCCTTTCATCAGTCATTCTTCTTTTAAAAAGCAGTCGGGTTTTTTTAGTGACATTTTTTCTTGACAAACACGTGCTGTTTGCTATTCACACTTCTTTTGCCTTATTTTGTATGTTGGAAGTATAATATCAGTCAGAATGTTTGCATTAACCTTCTCCTCCTCTACTACATACTTTAAAGCCCATTTAACAAGCTCTGTTATGGGTGAACTCGAGAGGTTGTACTCCTCTTAAGTGAAAACTATCAAACCCTAACCAGCTCTCACCACAAAGAGCTATCTGAGTGCTTGGGAAATCCAAACCTCTCCTCTCTGCATTGTTGGTACATCCATTAATGAGTCTCCTATAACAACCTTTGCCCTTCTTCACTCATGCTTAAGATTGGAAGGGTCTCAGAGTTCACTTGCATCAAGCCTATCTTCAGTTTTTCTCTCAGGTCTCTGAAATGACCCCCAATCATTTCAAACCTTCTTCTGCAATCTGAGAAGGATGGAAACATAATTCTAGCACAGGTATTTAAGATTACTGGGATCAACCATCCTCTGTAGGTATACTGGACTGCAAATACCTTGTTAGAGAAGGCTTGTATCTTCTTTCGGGTTTACAGTATTAGGGGTAATGCAGAGAGGAACTGGCTGTTTCGATTGACTGGACCCCTCAACTACAGTTCATTATTTAAACTCTGCCACTGACAGCAGCTTATAAAGCAACACTGACAACAATGTAATGCTGACAACAAAGCAGTTCCCTGTGTGTTGCTATGAAAAAAATTCAAATGAAAAATGTTGATATATTTGGTAGAAATTTTTGATCCAGAAGATTAAATGAAATTTTCATGAAACATATATCCAGGTTTTCAAATCGTTTTATTGCTTACCTATCACTTGTTTATCAAATTAAAGAGCAACATCACCAGCATTTTCCCAACAGGGAAAATAAATATGATGTTGAAATGGGGCATTTCTTTTTTCCCTAAAATAATCTAAAAAAAAAAAAAAAGAGACTGACATTAAATTTACCTTCTCATGAATCTCCTGAGTTGATTGTGCGTCACAGAATGCAACAGTCGCCAAGTCCTTCAGAATTGGCATCTCTACTGTACAGTCCCTTCCATCTAACAAAGCCACCAAGGGACGAGGGTGCATAGGGCCATTCATTATTTGTGGACGAATACCTGCAATCAAAAGTAACAGAGCTGTCAGATGAGCAAACTTAAGACGTCTTTGTGTCTTAACTTGTTCCTATTTGGATATAATTTGTTTCTAGTTCTAGTTCCTAAGTCAAGTGGCATGCAAAGGTATATCATACAAATTCGCTCTGTCTTACACTTTCAGAAGAAATGTGCATGAAAGATCAGGCTGTTGGTGGTTTCAGAACATTGCTGGATTAATAACTATGCTGCAACCCCTATTAGGGAAATATGTCTGTGCTTGGACCACAGAGCAGACTCGATGATCAGTCATGAGATTTTCAAATTGTGACTGCTCTGATTACATTGGACCTGATTCTGGTCTCTCACTAAGTTTGGGCTGGTCCAACTCCAATGCATCTCCTCACATGTGCATATCTGTAGGTATAGCAATGGTGAATCTGGCTCTGAAATTAAGTTTTACTGCTGGCTTTACATTTCAGGCCCTAGATAACTCACCCAAAAAGATAAATTCACATTTTGTTTTCCTGAATATTTTTTTGTTATTATTTGGAGGCGGGGAGGAGGGGGGTGCGGCCCCACTGAAGTCAATTATAGGTCCCCCCCCTTCAATTATTTCACCCTATATATTTTTCTACATCCTTAAAAGCTGTATTTATAAAGGGATAACTCACTCTGACAGCCTCAAAAATGAATTTCCGACAGAAATCTTACTTGAAAAGGAAAGGCAAGGCAAGATCCAAAAAGAGAAACATAACTGAAACAGAACAGAAATACCTTTTGTATATCATTAGCTTTTGCATGTAGGACACGTGCTACGGGCCCAGTTTCTTTCACGTAATCAGTAGGAGTATTACAGATCAGAGTAACTGCTGCTCTTCTACCTCTGCACCATACCCTGTGATTTGGTGGCTGAAACGGTCATGAGGAATCTGTCCCACCGGAGGACAATATATACACAACGGGAGGAGTAAAGGCCTCTTCAAACACCTGCCTGAGCTTGTGTGCAGCCAGAATTGGGAGTTACTGAACAGGCCAGTGCGGCTCCACGGCTATTAGTTTTTTCTTTTCATTTATCACTGCATGTTTCATTTCTGAGTAGAACATGTAAACCTTACTGTGCCTTGTTTGCCAATAGGTAAAACTGTTATACTTGGAGCTGGCGAAAATGATTGTTTATTTTTCTCTGCACAATACATCGCAAAAATATTTTCATAATGAAATTTTAGACAATTTCACATTTCAGTAAATCCTCAGTCCCTTCATTTGTTATGCATGGGAAGAGTACCATTAAACAAGCGTTTATATTCTCTTACTTAATTTTGTGCGTCACCTACGCAGTGACAGTTTCATGTTTTGAGGCCAAAAAAAGAAATGACTGGAATGACATTTCAAAAACTGAGGATTTTGCTTAGAAACTATGATTCTTATTAGAAACAATCACCCAGAAGTGGACTGATCCTTATGTCCAATGGAATGGAACGCCAAGTTCTCAAATAACGAAGGGATTTGTTTCAAAAGTCACTGTGAGTATTTCACGGAAAACTATCCGTCTCTCTCGTAAGTGTGAAGTCTAACCTGTAAGGTGCCTGGAAATTGCTGGAGAAAATAACATTATCTGCATTCGTTGTATATGGAGCAGTTCTCGGGGAGCATAGCGATTTGCATCTGTCATCCGGGGGGGGCTAAATGATCTGGGCTCAGATTTCCAGAGGAGGTGCCTCTTTTGCGTGTCTCACTAGGGCTGAGGTTTAGAGTTACTTAGTTTCTGCTTCTTAACGGAAAATTTTGGATCAATATATTCTAATTAGGGCACTCAAAAATTCAGAAGGCAGTTAGGCAAAAAAAAAACAAAACAACTGGCCTGAAAGATCCCTACCTAAGAGAGGAACAAGGTTTTTTGATTTCAAGTCTAGGCTGAGAATGCATCTCTCCTGTCTACACAGTTGGTCCAATAAAAGACATCACCTTAAGAAATCCTTGCCTCTCTTCTGTCTCATTACTCTGCTACATTTTTTAGGTAGTGATGGAAGTGATGAACCTCTTCAGTAGCGACAACAGTCATAATAAGTCCCAAATATCACAATTTAGCAGTTACTACAGTACTTATTTATGGTGATTATATGGACAAGTAGAGGGTTATTCTATTGAGGAGAATTCAAGGAAGTTATTTTAACACAGAAAATCAAATTACAGTAGTAATTTGTAAACTGGACATCTGAGACTGGTTAGGAAGTTCATGGGGTGAAATCAAATATCTAACAAAGAGCACTGCAGAATGAATGCTACTGTCTGTGACTATGGCTATTCAAAAATCAGATAATTAAAAAGAGGGATTGTTTACTGAATCAAACTAAGATGTCACGCTTACATCGCTGTGCTAGCATTCCAGCTCCCTGGATAATGGTCAACACTGTAATATCCTGCTAAGGGAAAGGCCAAACGTGGTGTTAACGTAACCAGATGCCAGGAAAATCATGATGAAAAAAAAAAAGAAATTAATGAGCAGAGCAACGCAATGATAAAAAATGGGAAAATTCAATCCACACTGTTATCCAGATTGCTGTCAGAGGTAAAGTACTGGCAAGATCAACATCAACTGATATGTAAAAGACAAGCCTAAGACAGACACGATGGGCCAAAAATATGCCTCCCAAAAATGCACTAAGTACAGAGCATTACTCCATGGTAATATTGAAAAAAAGTTGTTATATTCACTTTAAAAGGGAAAAAAAATAAATCTATCGATACAAGCAGATGTAGAAGCAGCATGTTTAATGGTTCTCAGACTCTGTATCACTGATTGGGTTTTAAAACTATAAAATCAAAAACAAGCAGAAGGCCTGATGAAATATTTTCAAAATTAGACACAAACATTTTTCTAAATACGATGTCTTTTTTTCTATTGAGATTTCCATTAGCACTTACTGGAAGTAATACATCATGCTCGCAGTATTTCATCCAGATGGAAGTGCAACTGTGTCAGTATGCATAGTGTAATGCTGAGATGATTTAGGCAAGTGAAAGGAGCTCACTATAAGCAGATAAACAAGAATAAACACATGTAGAAATCTCAAATGCTAACAATCCATACATGAAGCATTATTCTTCAGGGGGATTAATCACTTTTCCTATTTAATAAGCAACTCACCTGTAACAGCCACTAAAAGGTTACTTACGTGTACAGTCTCCAAGACTTGGAGCATCACATAATGACAGCCTCACATTGTTATCGTCAAAGAAGTAATATGATACACAGGCAAATGGCATAGTGAATGTATTTATATCACCACCAAGACAAGGGCCTTACATAGTCAAAGGGATTTTTACTGTGCATTGGGTCTATGTATTTCTCAGTGAAACATAATCAGAGCTTGATGCCCATACAGGACAAGAACTATTTACAAAGTGAGGTAAGCAACACAAGGTTGGCAATTGTTTTCTGAAATAATGAAACATGTAAAACAAAACCGGTGTTTATCTGAAACTACACCAATTGCACTGAACATCCAAATAACGGTTTTATTATCCACCGTCACATGAATGACTTTATAAAGTCAAAAGAAATCTTGTCTTTTTTGAAACATGACATCTCTGTCTTCGCCTACGAGTATGGATATAATTGTTCATGAAAACACAGGCTTCCCAGCCATGTCCAGTCAGTCTTCACACAAAAATGCATTTGCCAAGGATGAACATTACCTGCAAGTTGTATTAAACATTTAGAAGAATGTCTCACATTTTCTCTTACTTCAGTAGGGTAATTTACTTCAAGTTGACAGGGTAAGAAAATTTTGCAGGAGATCAATAGGATGAAGTGCATAACACACTAATTACATTTTAATAAAAACTACTGACAGGTTTGCAACGTAAATCATCCAGTGTAATATATTTTCCTGATCTAGTTACATCCAACTCTCTATCCAGTTGTAACTTTATCACTCTGAATATTATACCTACTTTATAGATCTACTCTGCACGTACTATACACGCAGGCTCAAACTAAAGCACTGGAAATGGGAAAATCAAGTTTATTATTTTAAAGTTAGTAGGATTTTCTCCTTCAAATTTATGCAGTTTATTGTGTGTGTGACTGCTTCATTAAAAATGTGGCATGCCAAAGATCAGAAACTAAAAATATCCACCCCCTCCAATTTCCAATGAAAATTACAGTCCTTAACTCTTTAATTCTGCATTATTTTTAGTTCTTAGGTAGGTGCTGGGAGCAGAGGCAAGGGAACTGCTGTATAAAATAAAGCAGAGGCCTGAGTTAGTCACTCAGAGTTATGAACTACAAAAAAAACAAGGCAAATAAGGCATCACAAGGACTATAAAAAAATCTCAGTTCATGGGCATGTAGCTATGAAGAAAGAAGGGGGTGTGGAGTGGGGAGGAAACGGCATGTCTCTCTTTCTGGGGAGATTAGTGCTCTTTATCAGCAAGAAAATATACATCTAATTTAAAAATTAAGCAGCTTTCCAGCAATTCGAAGCTTTCCGAGTTAGAGAAAAACAACCACGGAGCCTGAAAAAGTAACACAACTATTGTTCAATAGATATTTGGGGGCATTTTCAGCTATCTGGCAGCATTTCAGTGAAGAGCTTTTTAAGGGGGGGGGGAAGGGGTGCTTTCCCTGTAACATTGAGATTTCAAACTCCACCCTGATTCACAAGCAGCCCAGCTTGTTGCACCCAGCGCAGGGTATAAAGTGCTTTTGTTTCATTTTTAATACACAAAGCCTGCTTGTCCTCTTTGGCGGCTCCTCCCCTGTGCCACCCACTTGTATCCGATTCCAATGGCACCCCTGCCAAGAGAATTAGGGAGTGCTCCCTGCTAAATGGCAGCCTTTGTGTGACCGCAAGACGGCTGGTACTATCTCATCGACACAAAAGCAGAAGCCATTTGCCTAATTCTTATTAATCTCAGTTGCCTACGCCACGCAGCTTTTTTTTTTTTTTTTTTTTTTTAAGGCTTTAAATATGTTCACTTGCAGTATATAAAAGTGCATCGAGAAGCACGCCCGACAATCTATTGAATTACTCATTCACAACAAAGTAGCTACAGTTTTACAGTCAACTACACACTTTATTAAACAAACAGAAAAGAAACAGGAAATTTCCCCTTGCCTGGAAAATGTTGCCTCCACATTCTTCTTCTTATTAAAAACCACACATGGTAGCGGAAGAGGGAGGGAGGAGAAGAGGGAAAAACCCACACAGGATAAAATACTACCACTTTTCAGTGCGCTGACTCTCCTCTCGTCTATGAGGGGGTATCTTCAAACAAGCAATCCCACGGCCCACAGCTGCAACATCTCAAGACAAATGTCTCTTTGAACACGGAGGCAAAGAAAAGGCTTTTGTCCTGAGCTAGAGAAGAATAGTCTGAAATTGCTAGAGGAGTTACAGTCACCTCTGTGCAGCTCCAAACTCTTCAGAGCACTCCCCTCCAGACTTTGCCGAAGCTTTTAACTAATCATAGTTCTTTCCCAGCCCTTGAATAAAATCAAGCGAATGCCAGCCAAAAAATCTTATGCTATGCACACTGAAGGGTTTGTATATGTCACAGTCCCCCACCCACCCCCAGCCCAATGACTCGCACATACATCTCTTTTCCGAGTTGTCTCAAATGGATTTAATCTGTGCCATGCTGTGGTTTTTTATTACTTAAAAGTCAAACACGCCTCTATATCCAGTATATGGAACAAGGTCCCAGGTTCATGCTGATAGCCTGCAGCAACAACAACAGAGCACATGGGCAACTGCAGTCTGATTCAGATAAGCACCCACAAATTAAGAGGTGACTTTTATTCTTAGTCAGTAAATCAACCGATTTTCTACTGAGTATCGCCAGAGAAAAATCTTGTTTTCTAGCGGAAGCAGCACTTTGGCAAAACTGCTAGAAGTCTCAAAATGAGAGATCAAGGATGATTACTGCTCTATTTGGGCCAGGAATCTATGAGAAAAGTGTTTATCGTGATCTTCTTGACTTGTCCATACCTGGGCAGCATTAGAAAGGGCAGAACTATATGCAGTAGTGAAAAATATGGAGGAGGGGAGATGTCTTCCATTCATTATCAAATCTCCAAAGAATGGATTTGTTTGAGGTGTGGTTCAATTAATTTTTTCCCTGCCATTCCCCGTCATCCTTTTTCTCCTCCTCCTCCTCCTCATTATTAACAATAAAAGCAGCAGCTGCAGAGGTAATTCTCAGCCAATGAATAAAACAACAATAGTAAAGGGAACAATGGCTAAATGTTGATTTATAAAGTCACAACCGTGTCCAAAGCGGAGACAGAAACGATGTTCGTGTTGCTCTTTTCAGAGCTATAAGTGCTGCAGCTCGTTTCTTGCCAATCTCTCACTGCCACGCATGGCAAAATCCATATCTGAGGAATCACGGCTCCAGGCTGCTGTTTGTCAACGTGTACCCAAACCCCACTGGACAGATTTTTAGCAAATGAGGCCCCCATCAAAATTAACTAACGGTGAAGTACTTATGGTATCAGTCAATTCTATATTATAATAGCAACAAAATACATGGAAAAAAGGGGGCTGGCAATCACGACGTTAAACTATCATCCTCTGCATCCTGATGAACTCTCTCTATAGGATCTTATCCACATGGGTAATCTCACTGATTCAGTTGGAAACACACAGTTGAGTACAGGCTACCTGCAGGAGGAAGGAATCACAGGACTGGACCCATGTGGTACAGAGCCTATAGTCATTTCATAAGCAAAGAGCACATCTCGAAAGAGCAAACAGGGGCTTAAATGCTAATTAAACATGCTCAGTGGTCCTGGAAACCTGTTAAGATGATGGTGCGCGTGGTAAGGAAAAACAGTGATGTAATAAGGGTGCAGGACAGGGCATAGAGAAATTAGGGTTCATTTCCTGGATCTGGCATAGGCTTTTAACATAACCTTGAAAATACTTTAGCCTCCTTGTTACTCAGTTCCCCGGAGTAGCACTGGAACTGGGAGGCAGGATCCCATGGGAGGTCAGTCCGAGGAAAAAGAGTCCAGAAGATTTGGCTGCACTTTAAGGAGGCTGTTTTAAGGGAACAGGAGCAGGCTATCCCAATTCGATGCAAGAATGGGTACTGTAACAGGAGACCAGCCTGGCTAGACAACAGTATCTTCAATGAGTTGAAACTCAAACATGAATCCTACACAAAGTAGAAACATGGGAAGACTCTAAGAGTATTGCCTGGGCATGCAGAGAGAAAATCAAGAAGACCAAGGCACAATTTGAGATGTAGCTGACAAGGGACATAAAAGGCAATAAAAAGGGATTCTACAAGTACGTCAAAAGTGAGAGGAAGACCAGAGAAACCGTAAGTACTTTTCATAATGCAGAAGGCAATCTAATCATGGATGACAGAGAAGGCTCCAGTATTTAATGCCTTTTTTACTTCAGTCTTCACAAAAAGGGGCAGCCATAGATGATGAGCGTGGTTAGCAGCAAAGACAGAGAAGGAGACAAACAGGCTAGAGTAGGACGAGAAATTAGAGACCACTTAGAGAAGCTCGATGCTTTCAAGTCAGCAGGGCTAGCTGGGATGCATCCTAGGGTACTGATGGAACTGGCTCAGGTAATTTCAGATCCATGAGCTATTCTCTTTCAGAGCTCCCAGAGGTCAAGTGAAGACCCAGATGACTGGAAAGGGACAAATATAGTGCTCATCAGGGGCAACGCGTAGGGGGTGCACTGTTGGTGGTGCTGCGGGCTGGTGCCACTCACCACCCCGCCGCTGTCATCACTGACGGTATTTGCGGGCAGTGCCTGTGGGTGGTCGCCGACCCCCAGGTGGCGCTCGCCACCCCTGACGCCGACAGTGCCGGTAGCATCTGTGGAAGCGCCGTGCTTACCGCCTCCATGCTCCCACTACCGCCGGCACAGCTGTGCTCCCCTAGCTGCCAGGGGCACACATAATTAACGGTGCCCATCTTTAAGAAAGGGAAGATGGAGGATTCGGGGGAATGACAGACCAGCCAGTCTGACCTTGATACCTTGAAAGATCATGAAGCAGGTCCTCAAGAAATCTATTTTGAAGCACTTGGGAAAGAACAAGGTGATCAGGACCAGCCAGTGTAGATTCACCAAGAGCAAGTAATGCCTGATCAACCTGATTTCCTCCTATGATATGGTGAGATTGTGGATAGGAGAGCAGTGGATATGATATACCTTGACTTTAGCAAAGCTATTGACACTGTCTCCCATGACATTTTCACTAACAAAGCTAAGGAAATACAAACTAGATTAAAGTACTGTAATATGGACACAACTGGTTGGATCATTGTGTTCAGTGAGCAGTCATCAGTGGCTCAATGTCAAGTTGGGAGGATGTATCAAGTGGGGTTTCCCAGGGGTCTGTCCCGGGTCTAGTACTGTTCAACATCTTAATTAATAATTTAGATAATAGGATTGAGTGCATGATTAGCAAATTTGTGGATGAGACCAAGTTGGATGGAGTTGCAGACACATTGGAAAGTAGGGGTAGGATACAGAATGACTTGGATAGACTGGAAGAAACTGTCTGCAATAAACCAGATGAGATTCAACAAGGACAAGTCCTGCACTTGGGATGGGATAATTGCATGCAAACAGACTAGGGAATGACTGGCTAGGTTGTAGTACTGCAGAAAAGGACCTGGGGGACCATAAGCTGAATATAAGATGTTGCAAAAAAAACCCCAATAGCATACTGGATTGTATTAACAGGAGTATAACCTGCAAATCAAGTGAAGTGATTCTTCTGCTGTATTCAGCACTGGTGAGGTCTAGTTTTGAGCCCCACACTTCAAGAAGGATGTAGACAGATTAGAAAGAGTCCCGTGCAGAGAGACAAAAATCATTAGAAGCCTTGGAAACAAGACTTACGAGAAAAGGCTGAAAGAACTAAGGTTATTTAGTTTGGAGAAGAGAAGACTAAGTGGGAATTTGCTAACAGTCTTCAAATAGCTGAAGGGTGATTATAGAGACGATGGATATGGGCTTTTCCCTGTGACCACAGGGGACAGGACTAGGAACAGTGGCCTAAAGCTACAGCAGAGGAAATTTAGGTTGGAGATTGAAGGAACTTTCTGACTATGAAGGTGGTCAGGCTTTGGAACAGACTACTTAGAGAAGCTGTGGGATTGCCACCCTTGACATTTTTCAAGAGCAGACTGGACAGACACTTGACTAGGATAGTTTAGTCAGGGATGAGCCTGCCTTGTGCAGAGGACTGGACTAGATGACTTCATGAAGTCCCTTCCAGCCCTATTTTCCTATGATTTATGAAATAGATGCAATAATACTTATCTAACAAAATTATACGCCCCAAGTGCCATAATACTTGAGCACCACAATTTGAATGCCTTTATCCTCACAACACCCTTGTGAAATATTATTTCCATTTTACAAGTGGATAACTGAGGGACAGAAAAAAACCCATGTAGGACTAGTGGAACTATCAGCTGAACCCATATCTCAATTCTGAATAGTCACAAAGCTTGGAGAATTGCCAGACAGCAGTTAACTAAATGAACAGCAAGCAAGCAAACTCAAACCAAACCAAACTAGAAACACCACCAAATTCCCAAGGGATGCCATTTGTAGTGGCTCAGGCCAAACACTCCTGGGTCTTAAATGGTGATTTGCATCATGCAAGGACAGGAGAATCTGGCCCAATACAGTTATAATTAGCAGAATTATTTGGTAAAACAAAACCCCACACCAAATTTTGAAAAAGGTGAAATATTTATAAACTGCATACAAGTAAGAAACAGCATGGCCTTGGCATAGGGATCTTGCATTATAAGAACGTGGTACATCCTCAAGCACTATTATGATCTCACATTCAATATGCTGTTTCACAGCAAGCAACCCTGTACTACATGCATTACATAGCTCTGGAGAACTGGTAATAGCTCGATCTATCTGCTCTTTATCTCTTGATTTTAATAGGAATTGAAATGCGCACCAAAGATTTAGTTCAGCAAAACACTTATGCACCTGCGTAAGTATAAGCATCTGAGTACTGCCATTAACTTTAAAAATGGTACGCGCATGCTGAAAGCTTAGCAGGTACTTAAGTGCTTTGACTCAATTCTTGATGCATAAAGAGGATGTTGAGATGATTAGTCAATGTTTGTAAAGTACTTCTGAAATGAAAGATGTGATGTAAGTGTTAACCATTATTAGTTGGTATGAATATGGAGATAATTGAGAAACATGACCTTGATGGAAATACACGACTATTTAGACTGCATTTGATGTATTTGCCTGGGCTGCAGTATTAAGGTGCAATATTAACTACCGCATCTCCATGAACTTCCACATTAAATTCTCTGCAAGCCAAACCAAAATGTAAGACTCTGCATATATTATACATAATGTGGCAGTAAGGTTTTACTGGCATTACTTCCAGGTAGCAAAGTCATAAGTGAGTTATGTGGCTCAAGCCAAAAAAAATTCTGACAAAGTGTTTATGGATGCATCTTGATGTCTTTGTACATACCCCGCATCTCACAGAACTGAATACTGAGGAATGAAGCACCAAAATGGACTTGGGTATTTTCAGAACTGAAACCATTTCTTTGACTTTGTTTCCCTTCAGTACGTACTTCATACATATAACACACACACAAAAATATACAGAAAACCCCAACTCATAAAATCCATAGCCCACTGAGAAAAGACTGCCAAATCTCCTCTTTCTTGTGAGTTAAGAGAGTCAGGATCTAGCTCTCAGGCCACAAACTATAGCGCTCAAAACCCTAAATCATTGGTGTGAAACTGAAGACTATTCTGGGTTTAAGACCATTATTAGTATTGGAGGGGTGGGAGAGGAGGCTTCTGAATCGATTCAGACCTTTTAATGGGGCTCCTGATTCAATCTGGATTTGGAGATTGGGCCGCTGAATCAGGCCGAATCTCCTCCGAATCGAATTGGCTACCGAAGCTTCGCACAGCCCTAGTAGCTGTACTACACTGAAACCCCTAGCTGCAACCTGTGTAGGACTCCCTACCCTAGAGACTGCTACCCTTATCTAAGAAGGTACACAGCAATAAACTGAGGGGAATACGTCTAGTAGTTTATCAGTTTCAAAGGTCACTGGCATCAAGAGATTACCCTTGTGCTTAACATTTTCTCGCTCAACCTGCTTTTCTTGAGGTAAGTGTGGTCTACAGCAGCTAGACACACCTGTTTCCTACACAGCACTTACAAAACAAAGCATACAAAAGTTTGAATCCAAGTCCATGCTTGGGTCAACAGAACCTGGCATACATATGGCAATGGAAAACTTCACCAGGAATTGTACAGGAGTGCACTCCTCTTTCCAACACAGCCCAGGGATGCAGCACTTCATTTCCTAGAGTATTCCTGTACTCCACAACAGAAGGGTGTCTTGAAGTTTCTGCAAGAGCAAAGCAGCCCAAGCACCTTTCTGTTAAAGGAGCTTGGGTTCCTGAACATCTAGAAAAGCTGCCTGCAACTCATTTGATGCTGTCATAAAAAAACCAAAAAACCCCCCAAACCAAACTAAAAAGAAGAGCATTTGGGGACTCTGGTGCCAGAAGCACTGCACACAGGAGATGTAAAGCAATTAAGACCATTCTGCTTGCTGTTGGGCAGGCCTCAGATGGAGTATTATGTCTAGTTTGAGGCTCCACATTTTAAGGAGGATGTGATTAAACTGGAAAGGATCCAGAGTCAAGCAATGGAGGTGATGCAGGCATCAGGATGCGAGCCATGAGAAAAGACTGGGGAAACTAGGTATGTTTAGTCTGCAGGAATGGAGATTACAAGGGGACATGATAACAGTTTTCAAATACTTGATAAGCTGCCATAGAGAAAATAGAGGAAAAATTGTTCTCCCTTTCAGAGAGGGTAGGACATGAGGCAATGGGCTTTAACTCCAGCAAAGCAGATTTAAATCAGAGCTCAGTGAACACCTCCTGACTGAGACCAGCAAGACAATGGAGCAAATTACCTATCTTCCCTTCCTTGGAGGTTTTCAAACTGAGGCAGGATAGGCACTGGCTGGGAAAGGGTTTTGGAACAGTACATCTTTCTGTGCAAGGAACAGTACATCTTTCTGTACATCCTCTGCGCAAGGAGCGGGCAAAATAACCCTTGGGGTCCCCTCCAACCCTATGAGTCTATACTAGCAGTGTCTTAGAAGAGTAAAGAACTGTACTTACACCCGTTGGCTTTCTGCTCAAGTTACTGATTTTAACTTCCAGGATGTCCCATAAATATTTATGTTTTTAAAATTCCCATGGAATTTCCACACAAATTACACTGGGGAGAGTGATCATAATCCCTGAATAAACTACACAGAAAGTCACCATATTAATAAAAGCTACGAATTAAAAATATGGAAATAACTAGTTGTGGCTTCTGATGCTGGTATTTCCCTATCCTTATCCTTGCACTTGCACTTCTGTAGATTCACATGCCAGAAACAGATGCACACACTTACTTTCCTCCCCACACCCAATTAAAACACATAGATATATGTAACCCATTGCTGACACTACCAAGATGTGTCCTAGGGGAACTGAAGTCAAGCTGCAAGCTTTGTGAAAATTTACAGAACTTTTCTTCCACTAAAAAATCTCTACTGACCAAAATCTCATTAGAGAACACACTAGATGTAGTTTCAATTATTATAACCTGGTGTGATCCATAAAATATATAAATGTAATATAATACAGTTTGCTATTTACATAGCACATTCCATCACAAACAATTTGTGCCTCACTTTCTTGATTTCCAGGGTGTCACAAGAACTGCTCTATATGTAAGTATATATAGCCTCATACCTCAGAGCTGCGTCTCAAATTGGGAAACTGATCCAAACTCCCCAAAAAGTCAATTGGGACTGACTTTAAGGGGAACTGCGTAAGGACCTACATTGGTGGGGAGAAGAAAAATGATTATCCAATCAAACTACATTTGTGTTTGCAAATGTAGTACCCTATTACTTTTCTGCTGGGTACTTACAAGGTATTTTGAAGTCTTGATGATCATGGCCAAATCCAACTAGCAAGGGGAACTGATGGACAGCTAACAAATTAGCCGGGGAGTTCACGGTGCTATAACTGGGAGGGGGAGTGGAGGTAGAGAGCAGGAGCCCACAGACCGCAAACTGAAGAAGCTGCTAGTGAGAACGCCAACAATCAGAGGAGAAGGGAGATGGCCAGTGAAATTTAATTATGTGCCCACAGGAGGTAGTGGAAGACATCAGGGATTCAACAGAGAGAAGACCGAACAGATGGGAGAGTCCGTATGAGGAGTTAATGGCTGTTACTAGGAAAACTAAAGCAAACCAAAAAAAAAAAAAAACCCCACAAAAAAAACCTGAAGAAAGAAAAATAGCTCAGTTAGGAGTGAGAGAAGAAAGTTCAGGTAAAAAAAAGACCAGAAAAGAAAGCCAATACCACACTGACCTCAAACTGTTCCAGCACTATGGGGGTAGGACAATACGACCCTTGTGATTGACAATGTGATAGGAAGTAGTTAATACCTCACAGACCTCCCCAAACATGTCCCCCATTACCACGGCCAAAGCAGATACTGGAATTTATACTTAGAGGTTTTCAAAATTCCTGTAATGGGAAAACTATTCATAAATGATATAATCTACAAAACTAAGAAAATAAACTGTTCCACGTCAGATTACAATGTATTTGCTTTATTTATATATGCGATACTCATTTTGAGACACATACATATAGCATGTTGTAAGAGGAACAACAATCACATGTAAACAGTCCACTGCATCTCACTGCAACTATGAATTGTTTCACTTTTATTAAAAATAGAAAAAAAGATATTGGAAGGTTTGTCCAGAACATGAATTACTTAAAATCTTTTAAATATATAATCAAATGCATCTATTGCAACATTTTACAATGTCTCTCCCCTAATTAAAAACAGCCCCAAGAAAAATCTAAAACTTTCCCTGTGTATTCAGTCAGCGTGCATTTTGTAGGAAGGTGTTTAAATATTCTCACCCTAATGGGACGTCTAGGATAATGCTGAAGTGCTGTTTCTGTACTGGAAGTACAGAAATGTTGACAGAACAGCACAAAGCATTCATGCAAAGCCTGTGGAAAGAGATGAACTGAAATCAGCCATCTGGACAAGAAAGAGGCACAGCCCTGACTTGAAATTGCCCCATGGGATTCAACGTCTTCAAAGATATTTTGTAAGAACAAACGTTTAAACATTTTTAGAGAGAAGAACAGACTGCCAAGGGAAGGGGCAGAAGCCTCAGCATGTGGGACATGCCGAAACGATCCTGGATGAAGTGAGCAAGGGGATTGTTGGTGGACCTGCGCTCAAAAGATCAAGAGCTGCTACGAAAGCAACTCTTGCTGCATACCTATATCCTGCTTCGTATTGTTTTCAATTCTGCCTTCCCCTGCAGCACAAGTAAGCGGTGTATGGAGCTGTTGGGCTAAGGAATTTAAGCAGCTTATCTGTGGACCACACAACTGTGCCAGCAGCCCCTGCAGGACGCCTGCTGCGTCCGTTTTGTGAAACTGGAACCTAGGTAATGCTAACAGTCTTCCACTCAGTCGACTTATGCTTGAAGTTTTCTATTAAGCACACAGGCACGAAACCCAGCCAGAATTGGATAGGCTTTCCGTTTACATATATTCCATAACTGCAAAGAATCAGTATCTGATAAAGCACAAAAAAATGCTGTATATAGTTTTTGGTATGATTCATATGGAAATTCTGCTTGGGCTATACCACTACTTGCCTTGCTGGAGAGAAAGAAACAGGGATAGATGGGCCTGACCCAAAGAGGCAGACTAAAAACATGCCCAAATGTTGCAAAAGTTGTTATATTGTGCTCTCTGTCTACGTTTTTAATTAAGGAAATATATCTGCAGCAAACATAACCACACTCAGTATATTTCATTCTGTCCAATTTGGAAACAGGCAGAGGTTCAAGTAATATTGTTCCAACACAAAGAGGAAAACAAACCAGCGCATTAATTAAAAAACTTCCAGCACACTCATTTTCCAATCCAGAAATCAAACTCTATCTTAAATACAGTAAACTAACAGCTTTATGATTAGACTATAGAAGTGTCCCACAAGGAGAAAAAAAATTAAGCAGCAAAGTCCACAGATTCAACTTTTGGAAAATGAAAGAGGTTCAACCTAACTAGCTAGCCCTCTACTACATGTATACTTTGACGCTGCATTTTAATAGAGAAGTAGTAGACATTTAGTGGAAAATAAAGAACATGTCAGATTTTAAATTATTCAATTTAGGTTTAGGCCTGTTAATTGTTCTGGACACTATAAATAATGCAAAATTAGAAGCTACAGAACTTTCCTATATCTCTGTTTTGTTGATTCCACTCCTATGAGACATGTTTGAGATCAGCTATAAAGCAGGATAGCAGAAATTAAATTTAGAAAAGTTTCCATGTTAGGATATACAGAAGAAGCAAGAGAGGACAGTGGTCACCATTTAGTACTGATTTACTGTTTTCATGACTAATTTAATAATGCACCAAATTCAGACTATTGCCAAGATAAGGCATATGACTGTGCTGTTTTTTTTTTTAAATGTAGTTCCTATTTTCCTATTTGTTGTGGTCATTCTGTATTGCTGACTGCTATTAGCATGCAGATCCTAATGGAGTAAATCACAACCTGTGACTACTTAATCGTACTCTAAGTAAACAAGACATTACTTTCCTTAAAGGGGCTGTAAAATAGGTCAGGGCTTTGACTATGTTCTGTTCCTTCCCAAACCAAATTTAACTGCTGCTTAAGAGTTGGGAGGAGTGAATGGTCTGTGCAGGTGGGTCCCAGATGTGGGGCCTCAGAGGGTGGAGAACTGTTACTGGAAATTTCTTTGTGACATTAGCCATCTGGCCCGGCTGCAGACATTGTAGCAGTAGCAAATAATGTTCACAAAGACGTGAAGTCTGCTTAAAAAATACTGTTAAATCTTCTGTTCAGTTCCGGACTGTGGGATGGCATAAAAAAGTGTTATATGCTGTGAATGTTCAGCTCCACCAAGAAACCAGTCAAGTTATTCATATATAGTATAACAGAAACTGGTACGAACTTTATTTAGAGCTTTCTTGCCATGACTGCTGTCTCGCAGATAGTTGTGCCTATTCTTGTTTTTTGAATCCCTGCTATAGTGACCATCACTCAGAACAAAACACTCCCATCTGAGAGAGAGGAAATTTAACAGAGTGCAGGGCTTTCCCTCCACTAACTCCACAAATATCAGGCATAGGTTTCTAGCACCATGTTTTGGAACTCTACTTGATAAGAAATTCAAATGCTCCTCCAATACCACACCGGATAAACACAAAGCCAATGAAATACCTAAACTGGCTTAATTAGCCAAGTAATTAAGAATTATTAGTAGGGTGACCATAAGGAAATCCAGGACATCTGGGATACTGTCCCCTTCTACCCCAAGTCAGTGATGCTGCTGCAGGCAGTGGCAGATGCCGGAGGGCAGGGGCACAGACATGGGCACAGTCCAGCGGGAGGTGGAGCAGTCTGCTAAACCACGGCACTCCACCTCCCCACCAGTTTGCGCGCCTGTGAATCCGGGACTTTCATTTTCATTTTTGCCAACTGGACAGGACTGGCCTTTGAAATCCGGGATTGTCCCAGTTACGACCACCCTAGTTATAAGTAAAATCATTAGATAATATTCTCACCGCTGTTTTTGTGATGTTAGCAATAGAACTGCCATCAATGCTTAAGTTCTCCCCTCACCACATTTTAAATCAAGAATATAGCTCAAATGGAATGCATTCTTTTCTATTAGAAAAGATAATAATGTATTTGCTTGAATATAAGATGAGGTCCTCCCTCCCACTCCAATCAGCATGGGGGGAAAACCCACCTGTTTTCTATTTACATACAAGGAACCTCATTAAATATGCAGAGCATCATTAAACTGCTGCCAAAAGCAGCATGTGCTCAGTAATGGAAACCAACTATGAAGTTGATTAAATGCAGCCAACATTGAGCATAACTATAAAACACATGGTCCATATTGGGCAAACATACCAATGGGACTCTACCATAATAAAAAGTTTGTGCAGCCCATCTGAATGAAATATATGGTAGTGCCCATTCAATTCTATATATATAAGTGCAGTCCTCATCAGCGCCAACTCTTTCAAGTCATGGTGAGCCACTACACTGAATACAATGACTTCTTCTCAATTCCACAGCTGAAACGTGCCTTTCTTTCCAATTTCCAATAATTCCTGTTTCTTCATTAGCCTTAAATGTTTACCAAACACCCAAATGGGGCTCCAAACAGATCACACAGAATCCCTCTGTTGCACTCTCTCAGCTTGTTGCATATGACTAAGGTAGCCCTGCCCACCATGAAGTAGAGCCAGAACAGGCTGCCCTGCACCTCATCTGCATAAAAATTGTTGAAGGCTCCCAGGCCTTGTGGTTAGAACACCCGGTTCCAGTTATGAGTGGGGGGCTAACTGGCACAT
This sequence comes from Alligator mississippiensis, assembly GCF_030867095.1. NCBI lineage: Eukaryota > Metazoa > Chordata > Crocodylia > Alligatoridae > Alligator > Alligator mississippiensis. Next base: position 82,377,072 of record NC_081829.1, on the reverse strand, counting down.
GGATCCTTTGTGGGTGGTATCAGGAGTGCACACATATAGAGCTGTATTGAGCTGTGGGGTCACCATGGCTTGAAATGTTTTTGACTCTGGTGGGGCCCAGCCCACTGAACTATATGATCTACATAAGCCTTTTGGTTTTGGACTAATACTGGGTGCTTAATATCCTCAACTCACAGGGACTTTCCTGGGGTAAATATGATCACCTGCTTGGTGAATGGGATCAGGAGTATAAACAAACATGTTTGAAGCACCTGAATACCACTTCTGTTTGACTGTCACAGCTGCTCTCTGAGCTCAGCTGTGATCTCTAATATCAGTAATAATATCTAACACTAGTTAGCAATTTATGGAAATGGTTGCAGTTGTTGTGCAAGAAGTAATTGCTGCAGGTCACGTTCTTCTTGTTGATTTTTAAAACAGTTTAACAGCATACAAATAAAGCAAGCAAAACTTTTAACACAACAGCTAAAACTCACCTGTTATACCAAATACATAATTTATTTTGTCCAGCAATGTAACAGAAATAACCTATCACTGTTTGTAGTGAGCTTTCCACTTGGGACCCCAGTCATGGTCCAGAACACAAGTCCAAAGTAAGAACACAGTTTGTTCATCAGCATCAAAAAAGAAAAAAAGGCCTCCTTCAGACCCAAGGCTCCTTCTCTTACAGCAGGACCCAGACCTAACTTCAATGACGTGTTCCAGCTTCCTGAGTCCTGACCAACTCCTCTGGGAGATTGGACCTTGGCCCAGCCATGACATCTGTGTGAGTACTTCATAAATACAGGCTCTCCTTTCTCAGAGCTGCTGTCACCTTTCCCCTGGTCTCAGGGATCCTGGTTTTCCTATTTTTAAAAATTGCAAATTCTTGGATAAAAATCTCAAATTATCTGATTTAAACCCCCCAATAGATATATCACATGAACACAAAGTTTTATTGATATATTTACAATTGTGAAGCAAGTTGGAAGCCTACCAGTGCCTCAATCACTACAGTAAAATACATTTTAAATACCTATACATTTTGGCATTTATTTGGGGTTTTTATCATGGAAAATCAGAGCTCCCCCTGCCCCCTTCACTCACCAGGATGTGGGTCCAGCTGCAGTTGTCCCCTACCACTACTTTAATGGCACTGAGCAGCCCTGATATGCCAGTGCCCTGCTCCTGGCATTGCCTCTCACTCCCAAGACACAGCCCCCAGCCCTGCAGGTGCCCCTCAATTCCCACCCACAGCCCCCCGCATTCCCAGCCCTACTGAAGGGGGCCCCCAGCTTAGTGGCTTACAGGGCCAGGAACCCAGGTCTGCAGTCCTCTATCCCCTGCAGCAGTGCCTGAACCCCAGCTGCTACCTGCAGGAGGTGGTGGTTGCTGTGGCCCCAGCAGGGAGTGGAGAGCAGGGTGGGGGCGGGCTGCCTGCTGTGGGCTGGGGTTCCTGACCTACTGCCTTCTCCCTAGGGCCTCCATGGCCCAGCAGGCAGGATCTGGCATGGCAGGGCAGTAGTGCTGCTGCTGTAAGTCCCACACTGCCATAGCAAGGAGACCTCTGCTTGTCCAGCAGCAAGGTGGGGGGTGGCACTGTGGAATTGGGATTGCCCAGGAGGGCAGGGGGCATCTTGCCATGGCAGCGTGGTGCTTGTGGCAGTGGCACCGAGCTTTCCCATCCTGCTCTGCTATGCTGGGTCCCACTCACTGGATTGCAGAGGCCCTGGGTGGAAGGCAGCAGGGCAAGGAGCCCAAGCTCACAGTGGGCAACCTGCACCCACCTCCACACACAAATCTGTGGGGCACGTTCCCATCTCCCCAGGAGTGCGTGCAGCTGCAGGGATCTAGCCCCTCCCACCCCCAGATGAGCTGCCCGTGGCCCCGTTTTGCTCCCCACCTGGACTGCACTATGAGGGCCTCAATTCCTTCCCCCCGCCCCAGACTTACCTGTGGGGGGTTCTCTCTAGGTTGTCTGGCAGCCATGTGCATGTGTATGTGCACACATGCACATGATGCCCCCTGCTTGACTGCCCTCCTCCCATTATCCAGCCCTTTGCAGACTGAAACTCTGTCAGCCTACAAGGGGAAACCTGCTCCTTTAAAGAAGAAAATCTGGGTTTTACCACGTTTTTCTGTCATGACTGGAAAATCCAGATCTTTGGTCAGAACTCAGGGACAATGCTTAGCCTGTGCTTGAGAGCTAGCCTGAACATGAATGGATTTAAGTGCGTACTAAGTGCTTTCTTGGTAAAAGCAGTTTGCAGAAGGACTTTTTCTTTTGGTCTGGCATAAAATAGGTGGATATCTAACTTGGTTTTCTCCTCTGGGAATTAGTTTACGCAGCAAAACTATTTACCTTTATTTTTTTCCTAGCAGAGGTGGTGAATCTGAACAGTTCTGTGAACACCTAGCTCAAATGGGAGGTAACAACCTCCTGTGGCGCATACACATGTACTAACTTTTTGATAGTTAAGCCAACTTTTTTAAGTTGACTTAACTGTCAGAATGTACACACATGTGGAGCAGAGTTGGCGTAAATGTGGTGCAAGATAATAAGGTCTATTATCTTGAGTTGCATTAGTTAAGTTGACTTAGCTCAAGATGGCTGCTACAATGTTAAGGAGCTGTATGTGTGTACGCTCTGACGTGACTTAGCTTAAGTTGACTTAATATGTGTGTACCACCTCTGGGTTCCAAAAGTAGCAGCACTATTTGTGTCTGGATTTTAACTTGTTCTCAAAGACACGCTCAGAGATGAGGGAAAGAATATTTAATGCTACCACTGTTTCTCTTCTTGAAATTGTATTTCTGGAATCTTACGAGAACCCGAAGTATTCTCCTTTTTCTTTCCTCTTTGTCAGCAATGATTTCTTTCCTCTACTCAGGCAAGATTTTTGTGATCTTTCCTATGCATATAATCTAAGGTTTCCAGCATCCTTAAGTTCTGGAATGCCACATGAAGATTCGTGTCTATTTCATGCCATGCTCCTTTATTACTATTTCTAAAATTAATTTTAAAGAGATCTCCCAAGTCACGTTGAAAGAATAAACAGAGAACAGGTGCTTTGGGGAAACATGATGTCTCCCTGAAGGTGCTTCAAGCTATATTCCTAAAAAGGTACGTTTCACCTGTGATTCCAAAGGAAATGGCATTATGAGACACCCATTTGTCCACCATGACCCAAAACCTCATTTCCATTAATTACAGTAGATTATAATGCTCCTCACCACTTGATTTCTTTATCCAACTCCTCTGACAGCTTTCAGATTGTTCAACACAGCTCTTTTTAGCTGTTTGTGACCTTTAGTCATGCTTTAATTTATCTAAATCCAACTTGGATTGAGTGAATCCTAAAATTAGTGTATTGAATGGTGTAGAAACTCTTTCCAAAAAACAAAGAAACCAAAACCAAACAAAAAAACCCTGGATGCTAAAACCAATGTTTCATATGGTCAGGTTGAAAGTACGAAATCTTATTGCAGCCTTTATTAAAATACTTCCTAGCTCACTGTAACATAGAAAATACACTTAATAATACCATCCTGAAATTTTGGAATAATAGGATTCTGAATCTTTTAATACATTTTTTTGGTCTAAGGAAAAAAACCCAAACCCTCTCGGGGGGGAAGTGGGGGCTAATGCTTTCTTTCCACATTCTAAAATACTTGGGGATTCCTCTATGAATTTTCTGATTCTGCAAGTATGCAGAACCTTTATCATTTCCTGATTGACAATGGTAAGGTAATTAGAGTATGTTGGAGTTGCAAAAAACATCTTAAGTACTGCAATTTTTTTAAGAAAGCATATTTTTGTTCTTACAATATCTACCCTTCTCATGCACAAAAGAACACTTGATTTTGCAAGCAGAATCTTTGTTTTTTGGTATAAGGATGTCATTTCTTTTTCTGGCTAAACTTTTATGTGACTGCAGACCAAAAAAAGTGTACCTTTTGTAAATTCAAAGATGCTAAATCTTCTTTAACTACCTAATTTGGAAAAATGAATGTAGGTAATTTAGACATTTCTTGTGACTTGTTTCCAAATTCTATTCTTCCTGAATTTCATTAAGCTTTTTGGATATTAACTGGCTTTTCGTGCTTATTGAAATGTGCAACTCATGTTTTTTAGACTGAATGAAGATAATATAAATGCTTTTCATGATTAACGTTCAAATTTTTCTGCCATGCTCATCAACCTTTTTTGGCTTTCTAGCTATATTATTCCCCACACAATTGCTGCAAGTCTCAAGATAGCATTTAACATTTTTCACATTATATGCCAAAATTCAATCCTTCATTCCCTGCTTTAGGTGATCGGTGGAATTATTAAGCAGGTATATCTATGTGTAAAATTGCTGTATGTTTTATTTGTATAAAATACATTGAAACTGTAAAAGAAAGGAAAAATGTTTGGCTTAAATCCGTATTATCCTTCCTCTGGAAAACTTCCTGGAAAACTTGTAAAAAACTTTTATTCAGAGAGCTATTTTTCTGCTGTACCATTTCCCATGGTAAAAAAGATTTCATATGTTAAAGAAGCCAAGAATACGAGAAATAAAGAAAGAGTAGTTTAATTTTTGAGGATGAGATAGGTTACAAAAAGATAAACTTTGTACTAATAAACAGTAAGTTCAAGAAATTAGATGGCCTTAATTTAATTAGCGTACTCAACCCCCCCCCAATTAATATTTTAATTCAAAAGAAAATTAGGGAACTATTAGTTGACCTTATTTTAAATATATTAATATTCACTTTTGAAGTTTGTGAGAATGCATGTGTATGTGTTGCAGGGGTGTAGGTTGTAGCCGTGTTGGTCTAAGGACATAGGCAGACAAGGTTCTTTGGGTGAATTTGATATCTTTTATTAGACCAACCCAAATAGTTGGAGAACAATTATTAAGCAAGCTTTCGAGTTCAAAAACCCTTCGTCAGGCTAAGGAAGTTTCAGCAGTTGGTGTGTGCTCTTCCTGGATGGAATGAAAATGTGTTGCGCGCACACACATTTTTACATGATTTTCTTCATATACAAGATTAAACCAGTTGGTGGATTTACTCCCAAATTACACTGGTGTAAATCAGATGAAAATCAGGCCCATTACTTTTTCTCTTGAACGATGTAGAATACTCTTTCCAAAAAACAAAGAAACCAAAACCAAACAAAAAAAACCCTGGATGCTAAAACCAATGTTTCGTATGGTCAGGTTGAAAGTACGAAAAAGCAAAAGCACTTACTTCAAAGCAAAAAAGCAGCCATTTTTCAGGTCTAATACCTTGCATATGTTTGTCTGCAGAACCCCAAAACTTCCCCAAACGATCTCCTTTGGAACAAGTCTAACTAAGCACAATTTGAGAGAGTAATAATCTCTCTTACAAAAATATGAAGTGGCTCAAAGTAATGCCTAGGCAGAAACCTTGTTTTAAAATCTTAACCCTGGCATTGCTATCAAGGCTCCATAGTATCCTTTGGTTGCTCTCAAAGACCTTCAAGTAATACCGTACATTCAATGCAACACACATGTAAGTCTTCAGGTCTCCTGCATGAGTGTTTTAAAATCTTAACAATGACATTGCTACCAAGCCTCCAAAGTATCTCTAGGTATTTCTCAAAGACCTTTAAGTAGACATTCAGTACAACACATATATAGGAATTCAGGTTCCTGAAACTTATGTGGCCCCTAGCCCAGGTTGTTGGGGGAGCTTTCAAAGCTTCAGGGCAATCTAACTGCTGTCCTCCCTTGCCATTGGGATGCAGGAGACACGAGAAGACTTTCTGGAAACATGGGACTCACTGGGCGTATTTACAAGTGACACTATAGTGCTATAGCCATGTGCTACGCCGATGTAGTGTCACCAGAGAAAACCCATGATGCTGCAGCCATGCTGCTGTAGCGATGTGCTCCCTCGGTATAGTGCAGTGCTGTGGCAACATAGTGGCTAAAAATTACTGCGCCACATGGATGGCGCAGTATGGGCTGTTACTGAACCATCATTTAGTACTTCCTTTTGGACAGAGCAGTAACCACAGTACCATCGAGGCATGTGTAGACATGTCCACACAGTCTGGTGTATTAGTGCTGTTCCATGAAAAATAATTCAGTGTTGTCAAGTCAGATACTTGGAAACTTCAAACCGGGCTCTGGCAGGATCTTTCATGCAGGGTAAACAGGAAAACAATCCTGGAGCCTTTAAACGAAGCTATTTTGGAATTACAAGGGGGCAAAGTGTATTGGGAGCAACTGTCAAAGATGTAGGTCACTATTTTTCCCCTCATCTGTAAAAATGGCATGTGTGATGAACCACAAATTCTCCTGCAATCTAAGATTAAGTATTTAAATTTTCAGGGACAGTACAAGCAGATGACAAGCAAGTGAATAATTTGCAGATAATGCTTCATGCAAAGCATCTTTTAAAATGGAGACCTATTAAATTCATGACAATATGTAAAAGGTTCCCATAATTTTACTATACCTCTGAGCTAAGAAAATATGTATTTCATTGCTTAAAAAGGAAGGACATTAGTCCAGGAAACACAACCATCTACCATATGCTAGCAACTTCTTCCTCATCAAAGGCCAGAGTTCCCCCAGGGATAATAACTGTGTTCATGCTGATGATGAGTTTATATAGTGCTTTTCATCTTCATTAATCCATACAATACCCCAGAAGATCTTTATTCCTCAATAACATCAACCATTAATTATTTACATGCTATCAGTTTAATACGTGGTTCTTCTGATGGTCACAGAGGGCCCAACTGTTATATCTGACCACTGGTCAAAGCAGAAGGGGGTGCAAATCTGGAGTGCTCCATCAGGGAAGGCATAATCCTTCTCCAGGCCATGCATCTAACATCCCTCGTCTTATCTGCTCTCCCTTGTATGGTCGGCTTGTTCCACTGTCCTGTCTAGGGAGAGGGTTTAGACACAGTACCCTCCACCTCCTCTTCCCACTCCTGCAGACTTATTCAAGAAGGAATTCCTAGGCTCTGCCTGTGCAAACGGGCTGCAACTGTAACAGACTTCAGTGAAGTCTGCACTTTGATGTATCTGGCCCTCTCTCATCGTTTAAAAATAGCCCTGAAAATGTTATCTTAATGTGTCATCTCACAAGGAAATTAGGTTTGGGTTTTAAATAGAACTGTACTGCCACACTGCAGAGGAATAGCAAAATGAAGGGTAGAGGGAATACTGATGCAGACACAGATAACAAAATCTGTAATAAAGTGACATCGCCCAGGTAAGGAATTTAATGTTTGTGAACCATGGATTTTTTTTTTTAAACCAGACATGGAGAAACTCACTTTGTCGAGTACTTGGTCCCAATCCTACAATCAGATTTGTATGGGCAGATTCTCACATCTGCATGAAGCCCTGCTGACTTCAGTTGGGTTCGGACAGATACGTGAGTTTACCCGCAGAGATGTCACTGCAAGCATCAAGGCCGTACGTTGTAAGCAGAATAAAACCATTTTTTCACTATGAATAGCAACAGTAACTTCATGCAAGAGGTAATGATTTCTGTGGGTGATAAGTTGATAACTTTTATAGGACCAACTGCAGGGTTGGGATAGACTTACACAAGCTTGTCTAAGTGTATCCCATCCACGCAGTTAGTACAATAAAAGATGTCAACCATGAAAATCATTGCTTCTCACATATTTTCTGGACCATCACAGTTAAAGCATCACTTGAACACTCACTTTAATATTCTAAGGGGATCAGTCTGTTTATACTGTACGTAAGTCTTCCTACCCAGGAGGGCAAGATTTAGTTTTGCCACCAGTCTAAAAGATATCAACGACAACTTGATATTAACAGATCTATCCTGTGTTCTGCTAATTTAAACTGCAGGACGTTTTAAATTGGAATCAAGACATTCCCAAATATGCATCCTGTGCCTCAATATCACAACACAGTAATAATGTACAAACCCCAAATTCAGTGTGGCATTTTACTAATGCAAGATGATGGGGTGCCATGCAGTAATGATTCAAAAACAGAGAGTCATAGAGTCACAGGAAAGCAGGGCTGGAAGGGATCTCAGGAGGTGATCTAGTCCAACCCTTTGCCTAAACCATCTCAAACAAAAATTTATCTTATTTGAATTTTAAACTCCAATGACAGAGAGACTACACAACCTCTCTAGGTAATGTGTTCGAGTACTTAATCAACCTCATAGTTAGGAATTTCTGAACTAAATCTCTCTTGTTGCAATTTAAGTCTATTTCTTCTTGTCCTGTCTCTTGTGGAAACAGAAAACAACTGTTCACCATCTTCTTTGTAACAACACTAATTGTATTTGAAGACTCTCATTAAATCTCTGCTCAGTCTCGTTTTCTCTAGTCTCAATAGTCCCAGTTTTTTTTTTTTGTTCTCTGGACTCCTTTCAATATGTCTCCAGCTTTTCTGAAGTGTAGCACCCAGAACTGGACACATCACTCTGGATGACGCCTCAATGGTACAAAGCAGAAGTGGGAGAAACAACGTTCCTGCTTTCTCCTTTTTAAGACAGACTCTGCTCAACTTCCCACCTGGCAGCTCTTGACACCCATGTCCTGCTTTCCCTACAAGCAGGAAACTAATGCATAAGTGTAAGTGGCAGTTATGTAGGAGACTGCAACATACTGGGCCTAACACCAATATGTGGTCATTTATTGTCCATATATGCCGCACTGTATACTTCATATTTAAGGGGTCTTATTCTCTCATGAATGCAGGGAACACTTACCCCTGTAATCCCCATGACTGCTAATAAGTATTACCTGTGTAAGGCTCCTCTGCATTAAGTAAAGAATAAAACCTCAAAAGTCACACAAGAACCAACTGCACATTAAAAGAAATTAAAATATTATGAGCAGAAAATGTCTTCATTTTTACGTCCCTCCTGTATTTCACTATTACAGAAAAGAAAGTCAATTCTGCTGTAGGTAAGCGTAGACTATAGATTTATCTAATAATGTATACTGAAGCTGGTAAAAATATTTCAAATCTGCCTAAGGTTATAAAACTATAAATCATATTGAACTATACCGCTGTAGTAAGCCATTTTCCCCTTAATGGTTTTCTATATTTTATTGCTTCAATAAAATCCATCACCTATCAACCCAAGAACTCTAGTCACATACCCTAAGGTTATTCTCAATTAACACACAAAAAACTAGGTTTCAGTAATTTTAAGGTTATGACACAAACCCACCAGAGGTACAAGATACAGGAATAACAAGACTATCCAGTCTTACTTTTGAAAAGAAAAAAACATATTCTTCAGAGAAGTTTATGAAAGTTGACATGAAGCGTAATTTCTCTAGAGGCTTATGCTAACAGATGACAAAAATGGACTGTGATGAACGGCACTGTATCCATTTCCATTTATTTATGTATCTGCCTACAGCATGCAGATTATTAATTATAGATGTGGGGGTGGTCAAACAAACTTAGAGAGAAAGGTTAATATGCAAGAAGGGCTGTCTATATAATAACCACTAACATTTATGTACTGTTTTTTGTTCTAAAGGATCCCAAAGTGCTTTGTAAACTGACTCTGTCATTGAAATGACACCACCAGAGGTGGAGGCACGTAATCAAGAGGTGCGTATCACATTTCACAGAAGAAAAATGTTTGACCAAGGAATTCAAAGTAAACTCCTTTTTTCAGACAGCTGCCCAGGGACCTGTCACTTCTGCACACAGTACCTCTAGTTCTCTATGCCTCATCCAAAAGGCACTTCCCCAGTAAACTGCAAGGAACTCTAATAATCTGTCCAAACTTGCTTTCCATGACTGTTCATTTAAGTTAATGTAGAGTTGGAGTACTGTTTTAGCCACACTGGAAGTGTCTGAGTCAAGGATTTTCTGTTATCTTTTATTAGAGCAACTACATAGTTGGGAGAAGTGCTGGTTCAGACCTGAAGAAGGGTACTTCATGTCTGAAAGCTTGTCCAACAGCTCTCCCAGCTACACAGTTGGGCCAAGAAAAGATATCACAATATATCCTTGCTTATCAGACATTTTGTTAGTATCTTTCAGAACACGAAGAAAAGCTTTATATACTGCATTTATGCCAATCCAAAATGAGGTGTCGTCCCCCCCTGATTCAACATGGGAAAAATGCCTCATCTTGGATTCAAGTACCAGCCTGGAGAAGGAGGCTGCTGCGGCCCTGGCTCTAGCCTCAACCCCAACCTGGCCCAGGTCACAGGGCAGGGAGCAAAGCTGAAGCCACCATCTGCCCCAAGCTAGGTTTGGGGCTGGAAACATTGCTGCTTCTGCTGCCTGGCCAGAGTGGCTCAAGGTGGCACGTGGAGCAGGGGAGGGGATGCATGGGGGGTGCAGGAGAGACTGTTCAGTGCAGGGTGGGAGTACAGGGGAGGCTGCGTAGTGTGCAGCTCTGGGGAAACCACACAGCAGCAGGAGAGCTCCTATTGCTTTGGCTCTGGTTCCAGTTGCAGCCCAGAGCCAGAGCTGCTGCCTCCCCTGGGCTGGGGTCAGGGCTGGAGCTGGACCTACTGCAGTTGTCTGGCCACGGTTGGAGCCACTAGGTGCTCCGTGCCTTGGGCTAGAGCCAGAGCTTCCACATAGGATAAGGCTAATGGTGGGGGTGGAGTGGGGTTCAGACAAGCACAAAGAGGACAAGTGGCAGGAGGTACTGGCACGGGGAGGGGCAGAAAGTGGGGGGGTGGGGGAAAGAATTAGTAGGTGGTAGGGACGGGGTGAGTGGATGGGAAGCTGTGGGGATCAGTCTGCTTCCCCCCACCCATTCGCCCTCTGCTGCTGTTTTCCCCACTGCAATGGTGTTGGGGGTGGGGGGATGAATTTAAGACACCCCTCCAATAATATTAGATTCTGTACATGGCAAATTACAACAAGTTTTTAAGTTTCCACATATAGTCTAACTATTGGGAGGTTGTCTTAAATTTGAAGTTATTTTGGACTTGTGTCAATACAGTCATTAAAAATTTTAAATACACACACCCACAGCATTTTTTTAAGGGTTTGACAAGAGCACATAAAGCACCTTCCTGTAAAGTATCCTGGTTGCTACCAACGCTATTATCTCTTTTAGGGATGTCGCTTTTAGCAAGTGTTTTCCTAAACCTCTCTCTGGTGATAATCCCAAATAGGTCATTGTTATCAACGTGAATTTCTCTCTCTGCAAGTGGCATAGCTGCATCAATTTTGACAAGTTCTGTCATTGTTTGCTTCACTGACATCCCACTCTTCTTTTAGAAGAAAAAGGTGCGGATCATCCTTTGTAGAAACCTGTTAGAGGCTGTAAACAATGGAATGACTGCTTGAAGAAACCAATAGATGAATCTCACTTGCAGGGTTTTGGAATTGTTTCAGATGCCTCAGGAAATCATCTGTTTTGTCATCACTTGAAAGAAATAAATCATGAGAAGGGTGTACTGAAGAAAAGCACTCTCAATAGCTTGTTCAGGACTTAACCAGCTGACAGTGAGGCATTTCAAGATTTTTTTTTGCATTTATATATCACAGATGTCACAACTCTTAAAGAATTCCTTTCCTTGAAAGCTCTTGTTGAATGAGTAGTACAGGTCTATAACAATCTTTTATATCAAATGCAGTCCTGCTGCTGTATTTTTGCAACAACTGTAGTGGAGTACATTACATGGACATCCAATCCAGAAACATGTTTTATTCTCCTCCAGTATTCTGCTGTTGATTGAACTAGTGACCTGTGCTTGATGCAAGCATTAGACATTGAACACACAATGCACAACAGTATTCTTCCTTGGTATATACCTAGACTTAACTATTTTGCCAACTTGAGACTGTTTTAGTATTTCTGCCCCTTGCCAGCCACATTAACAATAATTTGGTTGCAACTTTCTCATGATTCACATTGAAAATGTTTGCAGGCAATGTGTTCAGTGTGGGAATCATTTAAACCATCTGTGGCTAGCAAAAAGAATCTATTCTTCGTTCTTGAGATCTGGCTTTCTAGAAAGCAGCAAGCTAATGTTCCACCCAAAATAGTTTTGGTCTGAGTGCAAGCGTAGTCATTGGCAACAACAATGTTGTAAAAAGAATTTCTTAGCACTGGACTCAGATGCTCAACAAATGCATTTTGTATCATGCATTTCAAGATCCACTTTCCTTTACAGATCTAATGGGCTAGGTTCTCTCATCTACTGTGACAGACTATTCAGTTGGTGCACAGTGACTGTATTTTGCCCAGGACAGAACTCCTTTTCAAGGAGAAGTCTATCAGGGGCATGCCGTGACAGCAAAAAGGTGTACTAGGGCAGTGGAGCCAGCCTTTTTGCTGGGGGTGGCACAAATTAACCAACACCCAACTGGCTGCTTTGCTTTTTGCTCCCTGCCTGATCTACTGTTCTTTCTTCCTTGTGTTCCCTGCCCTATTTGCTGCTTTGCTTTCTGCTTCCTGCCCTATCTGCCATTGTGCTGCTTATCCTTTCCTTGTCTAATGCATGCCACACACACAGGCTGCCTGTGCCACTGGTGGGACTTGTGTACTAGAGCAAGTAATGATCACGACTGAGTAGAGCACCCCCAATGGCACATAGCAATCAGAAGTGGTGTAAGAAGTATAAAAGTTAGAGCAGCTCCTTACCTGCTCTAATTTACTGAAAAGCCAAAGAGCAAAGAGCCCAACAGCTGCAACAATGCTCAGCTGCTGGAAAACATCTCTCCCTGTGTACAAACAGTACACAAAGTATGTTTCCTATCTGATGATTGGCTTTATGTACACCTGCTGTTTTGCACAGTTATGCTAGAAATCTGTGCCAAACCTTTCATTGTACCAGCTGTTTGAATCTTCTTGTGTATCTGATATGAAGCATATGACCATGGTCCATATGCAAAACTGCTTGCTTGACTGACTCATCTGAATGTATTGCCAGGCTCAGCAACACTGTACACACATTTCCTCAGACCTCCAGTTTTACAGAAAGGATCCTATACTAATATACTAGTGATATGGACAGGTCACCAGTCAGATGTAAGCTGCTGAAATCAGTTTTTAAGGGCTGTATTCTGGCAATACAAATATAAAGTTTTGTAACCTAAACTTAGTTTAACAGCACAAAATTTATGATGCTGACAAAAACAGAAGTGTGAATTTAAGTTATCACACGGTAAGCAAAAAGTCTTGTTTGGAAAATTTCCCCTATATTGATGGGCAAGAGCAATACTCTCTGACAAAAGTTTGTATGTTCTGCATTTTGCATATTTAAGGATTAAAACAAGAGTTTGTGCACTTTTTTGTGGAGCATGAAACAGCATGGAACCACGATGGCTTAGCTATACACAAGTCTCCAGGATTTTGTTATACCAAAGTCATGAGAAGATTTGGGAAACACATACTATGAATTGTGTGGACTCCATTCCTGCAAATCCAGACACTTGCACATTGCTCCTTAAATACATGTGCACATACCCAGTAGATTTATGTACTAAAGAAAACAGACTAAAATGAAAACAATGCCCTATCACAATAATAAAAGAGCATAACAACCACTTGATTCAAGTTTTCCATTCATTAAGGTTGCAATATAAGGGAATTTATTTAACCCCCAAAACTGAGCTTTTCATTTTGTCCCAGTTTTGTTGGGGATAGCTAGTTCAGTCTTGACTGCCTCTCTGTCTCAACCTCTTTTAGATTGGTCAAGAAAAGTCTTTTTTTTTCCCCAAATCAGAACAGCTGGCTAGAGAAGTCCTCCACCTCCTCCTTTTCTCTACAACTTTCCCTTAAAGCATAATGACTTTTAAATCCTTCTAGGCTCAAAGCCCAGTAAGCAGTAAAGCAGTAGAGCCCAGCACAAAGTGATATTTATTTTTCTTTGCTATTATTTTTTCATATAAAAATCCAATGGAAAAATAACCCCAATAACATTTGTTATAGTGAGAAGTGGATTTGAAGCACTTATGAAGGGTGAACAGTGTTCCCATACTCTGTAACTGGTGTGGTGGTATGCCTGTCACAAAAGCAGAAAGCCTTGCGTAGGCACATACTGATACTTTTGTACTGATGCCTTTTCTTCAAATCTTGTAGGGAGCTATTTAGATTAAATCTTTTAGAGAACTGGTCAAGCCACATCCTCAATGAGGAATGGATAAAAAGGAGCAGTCTCAATAGTCATTTTCTTAATGCTGAACTTGGCAGCATTTGCCAGAAAGGAAAGACAATCTTACAGGTAGGGCAAATAACAAGTAAAAAACTATGCCATAGAGAAAGGCACAGGGCATTAACAGCCTGCTCCAAAAAGATCATTGTCCAAAAATACCAGAATACTGCCACTGTCCATATTACTAGTCTAACAGATCCTTAGAAACTACTTCAACAATAAATATTTAGGTTTGAAATCCTGTGTTGTCCAGTAACTGGTGCAGGAGATTGTAAAATGGTATATTTGGCTTTGCTATTGTGTGACCTACTACACAGCTGTGGTGCTAAGCTTCCTCAGTCAACTTTGGCAAGGTGCTCAAAGACCCTTGGATAGAAAAAATATAATTTTATGACCTCATTTCAAAAAATTAAAAACAGCTACTGAGCAAGCAATTAAGGGCAAAGTTGGTTATTTAAGGAAGATGAAACTAAAAGTCTAAAGACCTAATTCATCAAAGTATTTAAGGAGGTGGTAAACTTTAGGTACATAAGCTGTCCTTCTGAAATCAACGGTGCTACTCAAGCCTAAATTTAGGCACATGCTTACACGAGGCTTACTCAGAGGCAGATCCAGGGGAGGTGCAGTGGTGCACCTGCACCCCCTTTTGATTCATGTTCCAGTCAAACTTTAAAATCAACTGCTGGGAGAGCCACTGGCACTTCTATTCAGGCACTGCTAGGAGAGTCAAATGACTTCATGACTCATTATCATCTCCCTGATTCCTGCTAAAGTCTCTCCCCTCCACAGGTTTTAACAAACCTCCATCCTTTTAAATGGTCTTGATGTTCCACTATATAAACTAGCCTTTCTTCTGCAATTTAGCTACCTGTTAGCCATTCCTCATCATTTGTCTTTATTTTACAGATCTGCAGACTGTTTTTAGCTCTAGCTGAAAACCTTAACCCAAGTGTTGGATTATTAACTCAGATGGTGAAATGACCAGCACTGAAGTACTAGAGGCACGCTCAAGATGCTTAAAAAGATTAGATTTTGTTTTACAAATCTGAATAAGAGAGGTACGTTTAGCTACAATGACTACTAGGCTACAGACCCCACGTTGGAGACTCCCCCTACCCAGGCTTCAACCCTCCCCCCCCCCCCCCCCCCCGCAGCCTCTCATACCTTCACAAATTCACTCCACACACGCCACCCCCCCAACCATACAAAGTACTTGCATAATTTTGCATAATTTAGAGTTTTTCTGCACCTTATTTTGAGTTTTTAGCTGTGCGATTATAATCATGATTAATTGTGATGAATTTTTTTAATTGCGCAACTAATCGCGATTAAATTTTTAAATCTTTGACAGCCCTACTTTATATATAATCTAGCCAATCAGGGCATATTCCAATAAAGTTACCTTTGTTTTTGCTCTTATTTTAAGCTAAATAATACAGTGTTAGTCCCCTAGCATATTAGTAAAGCTTCTAGTTTCTCTTTAACTGGAGAAAAATGTGTTGTGCTATATGTGATGATGTGCCACACCATCTGCACTCCCCTTTTCAAATCCTAGATCTGCTTGTGGGCTTACTTTTGTATTTGAAGCCCCATCAGTACACTGTAACCTTACATATTGTAAGCTACCCAGTATTAGTCATGTTGGCTAGGGACAGAAATTACACTTAAACTGGTATAAGTGATCAGAAACTGGTTTAAATCTGTAACACAACAGAAATTCAGTGCACATAAACTGCTTTCAAAATGGCTGAAAGTGGTTTAAGATAAACCTGGGTGAATGTATTATCAGATTTAACTGACTTAAGTTAAACCAGTTTATTAAACTTCTGTCTCAGATCCCCTCCAGATTCAAGTTAACCCACAGACCTGCAGCATCCCAGCATACTCTGCACCTCCCCCTGCAACTGCCCTTGTAGGATGGGGCAGACTAGCTTTGACCTAAGATGTATACTCCAGCAAAGCAGGGAGGCATGCTGTACCTTCCCCACTCCAGCCCTGGCTTCTGGCCTTTGCTACTGCAGGCATATGGCTGCATTTCTGGAATCAAAAGTGAATGTCTGTTCACTTGCTTATTGGTGCAATCTGCACAGCTTAGACTAATCTGCAAACATTGAATCAATTCGGCCTTGGACTTTTTGACTGCATATACTTTGCCATTAAGAGCCCTGAAAGACATGTGCTGATGGCTGCTGGCACAATTTTCAGAACTCTACTTACTTATCTGGCTCTAAACAAGAAAAAAAATGACACAATGTTGGAAACCGCGCTAGCAAACAAAGGTCTGTCTATGCTAAGGGTTCCAGGGTTGCTAACCCAAGTGAAGCTGAACCAGTACTAACAAAACTAAGAAACATTTCCAAAATGACCAACTTAAAAGTCAAATTAGCTGCTGAGAAAACAGAGGTTGCAGTTTCAGTTTTTGATAATCATTCTTAAATAGTGCAGAGAGGGACTGGCCTTTTGCTGCCTTCAGAGCATGCATATTGTACGCTCTATTTGTTTAGGTCAGCTTCTAGGGGACAATTCTGGTCCTCTGCCTCACTTTCTTGTTACCTTTCTTTTCCCTCATTTTTACTACCCAAAGGGAAGTCAGTGTCTTTGACAGCAAGTGGCAGACACTGAGCTCATTCTTGTCCAGATGTGCTTGTTGCCTAGTTGTGTATGTGGGGCTTTTCTTCCAAACTTTTAACATTTGGTCATGTGCTCTTCTTTGTTTTGTGCTTAGGTACTTTGTCTTAAAACCCAACTTAATAAATATATAAATATATTGAAGGCATATCAGGTTTTCTAACTTGCCAGATTAGAATAAAATGAAATTTGAAGTCTCATGGAAACAGTCACCATAAGGAAGAATGCCAAGAGTCTTCCCTGTGATACGAGACAACTCAAAGAGGAATTCTCAGCATCTGGTACAGGTCGGCTGAATCAGCACCATCACACTACTCAACATAAAAGCAGTTTCCTTACAAATTGCTTCTCCCTTCTGTAGTGGGAATGTAAGGACAGAGTCACAGAAGAGGTTAAATCAGCATCCTTCCCCTACTAGGATCTGTGCGTCTTTTCTTTCCAGGAGCAAGGGAAATTTGTTTGTTCCCTGGCAGAACAGTAAAATACCTCCTCTGGTATTTTCTTCAATGCACAGTAGTCTCATAGTGTAAGCTGAGGTGAGCCACATGAGTCTGTGCTCTGGGACAACCTCTCCAGCACAGAGGTCTGTACAAGCTAATTTTACTTCTCCTAGTGTTCAGTGAGCTCTATTTTCTGAATGTCTATATACTGGTTTACTTTAATTCTTCTTGCATGTATAAACCTGGCCTCCCGCCCTCCTGATCTCATTTCTCTTCACAGGCGTGGTTCAGCTAATCATGTACAAAGATGAAGGATAGCACCACTTCAGAGCCTCTTCAGTTCCTTGCCAAGTGGCAAGGTGGTGTGATTTGTTTAATTTTCTTCTCTCTTTTGGGGACATAGCAGCTCTTCTAGAATGGTACTACTCTGACCGGTAAACAAATGACCTGATGGCTCTTCCTTTTCCATCTTCTGCTTGAGCTATTTCAGTTGTCTATTTTAATGAATACTTAAATAGATGACCGTCATCATGAGATGGTGCTTCCTTTCTGCATCTCCCAGGAGAAAACATTTGAACTAAACACAATATACTAAAAGGAAACATCAGAGATCCAAAACACCAGTTTCAGAATCAAGCGAGACAACAGTGATAATGAATTCCTTATGTATTACTAGCAACACAGCCTCAGACCACCTTAAGTGCTCTGTACAGACTCATAGTACAAGCATGTACTCATGTCTACTTTGTTTATAATGCATGCTGCTTTTATACTATAAAACCTTTACAAGGTGTATTTTAACTGTGTACATGCTTATAAGCATTACCCTTAATCTCGCAAATAGCTTTGTTTAGAAGTTGGGAGTTGACACTATTGAGCCATGTAACAAACCCACATCCCCTCCCTCTGCAGTTCTTACCGCTGGTACAATATTGCAGGGGTGTTAAAATATTCCCTTGTCAGCCATTCAAAAACTTTCACTCAGGCTTTCTTTGGGCTAGTATCGTCCTTACCCAGTATGGAGTCAGCAGTCCTTGAACAGTCCTTCCTGGTTCCTGACCCCTGATCTTCAGCTCAAGAACATCAATTGGCAAGACTTTGTGCTGGTCTCAAGCCCTCTCCCAGGACCTTACGCTAGCTCCTAGATAGCAGTTGTTGTGCCGTCTTCTGATTACTTCTCCCTCTTAATTTACCTTAATTGCCCTACTCTCCTCATTAGATCTGATTTGGAAGCATCAATCTTCTTATAGGGGAGTTAAGACCCACTTTAAAGAAGTTAACAAACCATTTTTAGATCATTATTCTCCATAGACATATGTACATTATATCCATACTGTATTTACTTGCATTGATTTTAAAATCAGTTTCTATTTTTCATACAACTCTGGATCAACTGCAAATGAGAAGAGCATATACAATTTGATAATCTATAATAATTAAAAAGATGCAATAGTTTATCAGAATGATTTTTCACACATACAGTCCACAAGTGAGCTGCAAAAAGTGTCTTCGTATTGATAAATCACATCTGTTTTCCTAAGAGGTAAGTGTTTTTCAGAACACTACAAGGACATGGTGAAGTTTTACAGGTTCTAATAAAGACCTTGACCAAAACTGAAGCAATCTCTTTAAGGCTGAATGAAACATACCAATAAAGGTTAGGTAGATGAAACAAAAGGAACAGAATACACTTACTGACATACTCTGAACAGTGCCATGGTGTTTTGGGTGTCCAGCATGATGTGAGGGCAAGACAAACAGCCACTAATACAAACACCAATATCAATCTGACAAGTCTGATTTCAATCTCAAACTTTAACTGAAAAATAAATCAGCATAACGTTGGAAAAGTATATTCAATTTTTAAAAGTATTTAGGTATATAAACATTCAACTGAATAGTAGGAACAAGAGTAAGACTTTCTTTCAAAAAGGAAGCGAAGAATTCAGTGTGACAAAGATTTCAGGACATGTAATTTTATTCAGGGGAGTAGGTTCACAGTCAATAGGCTTACTCAAGCTAATAAAACTATTTATGAAGAAAGTCTGAAGATCCGGAGCCCTCACTTGTTAATAACAGATGAAGTCTGCCTTTGACTTGCTTCTAAAACAAGCATTTTGATTTATTTACTAAATTGGTCTGACTCACTACTAATTCAAGTTACTAGCCTCATGGGACTTCTATACACATACAGGGAGCCTGCTCCAATGCACTGTAATTCCAGCGTGTTGGAGCAGACTTGATTAATCGAGTCTGCTGGGGCATGGAAATGAATGTGCTCCAGTAGCCTCCAGCGTCACGTGTATCAGTGTCCCCACAATAAAAAATGGCAGTGGGACGCTTTAAACTAAAGCCCATTCAAGAAGCTTTAAATTAAAGTGTCCCCATTTTTCAGCACGGGGATGCTGATACACATGACGCTCCAGGCACTTTTAATTAGCATGGCTCTAATTAAACTATGATAATTAAAGTGCCCTCCCATGTTTCCAGAGCACATGTATAAATACTGTAGAAGAACATAGACTGAGACACCTCCACAAAACAAGGGTGAGGTTCTGTGAAGCCTACAGGGATCTTTCGAGCAATTTTGACCTTGTCTGGATCAGGCCCATATGGAAGATAAAGAGTTTGTGAATAAGCTTCTCTTTAACTGAGCTAATAAGCAATACTTAAATGTGAGTATCATTCCTGTTGTTTATTTTACATGTAAGCTCTCTGTTCATTAGGTTTTTCTTTCAGAAATTCCAAATTGCACAACTTCCAATTAGTAAGCAACATTCCTTTTTATGTGTCTGCTTTAGAAATGTTAATAAATAGGTCTAGTGATAATAGCCTAATTCCTAAAGGTACAGGACAAAAAAACATCCAGCACTTCATGAAATATTGAAATACACTTAGAAATTTGACAATTATCTCCAGAGATGTTTGGTAAAATTTGAAAGCAAATAAATACCAAGCATTTCCTGTACTCATTAAAAAGCTGAGAAACAGAGAACAAAATCCTACTTGTTATATCCATTTGACAAATATAACCTATTATTTTTAATAATGCACAAGCATTTAATGCATAGAATTTACAGCTTCTTTTGCATAAAGGAACCATTGGTTTGTAGATCTAATTTTTTTTAATGCAGTAGAAACAAGTTGGACCTGATTATTTTTGCAGGAGTTCGAGGTAAAAACTTGGCTTCAAAGTCAATGGCAAAACTCCTATTTATTTCAATGGAAGCAAAGTTCACCTGACTGCGAAGTGTTTGCCAAGGGTACAAAACAGTGTCTCTAAAAAACAGAGATACATTTTTGCCCATCTTTGCAGGAGTGTTTGAAACAGCAGTGTGATGGATAGAACAGCTGATGCTTGTCAGAATAGCTGACAATAACCCATGTTTGTTCTGCCATTAACTATTTGTCTTGTCAATCAAATGGCAGTGTGATGCATACACATATGGCTGTCCTCTAACTGATATGAATCATGAAAAAATGTCACAGCACTTCTCAGTGAGGTCTACTTTTGGGAAGAACAGTAAGGGAGAGAGAATAAGCACTATTGAAATGTAGCATTAACAATACAAACATGCACTGACACTGCTAATAATTCTGGGTTCAGTCCTTTTGTTGATGCTGTGGAGACAGTGGGATCAAGCTCACTAGCAGCAAAAATAAAGTCCAAGAGCTTAAAATCAAAGATTTCAACATGTAGATAAAGATCTGCCCTCCTTATTCCAACAGTAGTAAGATATTGCGACTGATTTTAGTGAACACACATGCCAGTAAGTCGAAGCAATAAACACTGGCACATATTGCATCAGAGTTTATTGCTCCTGGGCACCGCATTTACACGTGTGCTCAGGACCACAGCATGTTGAACCAGGTTGAAGCAGCCCCTGCAGGCAGGGTCCAGGGGGGTCAACCTAGGCTGCTCCAACCTAGCTCACTGTGCTGCAGAGGGGCTGGCTGGGGTATGAGGGTGCTCCAGCGTGGGGCTAGCTGGCATGCAGCCCCTGCACTGAAGCACCTTCTTGCCTCAGCCAGCCCTGTCAGCATCTACACATGCGCTGCTGCACACTAATAAACTCTGCAGCAGGATAGTACTTGTAAATACAAGTACTAACTTGCTGTGGAGTCTATTAGTTTCCCGTGGCCTAATACATGGCTGCATGTGTAGATGCAGAGATATTTACTGCGGAGCTAATTAGGCAATCTGCAGTAAACATCTTGTATAGAGGCTCCCAGTGAGGGGGGAAAGATGATCGTTAATACAAAGGGCTGTTGTTGACCAGATGGAATAATTAAACTATGCCTAATCTTCCTAGTTATCCCGGGGACTCCATAGGGTGTTTAGTTGTAAAGCTGGCTGCTATCCACACCAAATACATCCTTTTATGCTATACTCTAACACATATTAATCAAGATTCCCTTTCCACAAAAAAAAAGTGCACCTGCATGAAAGAATATATATTTTTTCCCAATGTTACAATACAATACAGTACAATCATCCAAGTATTCTAGTACAGAAGGACAGCATTATGAATAATTATGGTAACATTACTAGTCCTTATTTTCTTTGAGGAAGCAACCCCACTGGTAAAAACAGACAGGGATTCCAATAAGATACTGGTCCATTAAAAGAAAGGGCTGACAAATCTATACATCAGTAAATTAGTGTGTGGGCAGCTGCCTGAAGCTGATCAGGGAATTGTAATGTTAGAATAAGAGAAATGAGTTAAAGGGAAGAGGCCAGTGGGGAAGTCAAGGTGCATGATACATTTTATCACATGATTCCACAGAGTATCATAAGACTCTGCACTTTGCAGTTCTGTCATAGGTAATATCTTTACAGTGAGAACAACCTCCCAAAATTTTCACAAGTTAGTAGGGGGGTTCAATTCTGAGACACTGTCTTCTCAACCTTCAGCCAACCTCCTGTTGGGATTTCTTTTTAATGAAAGTTTATCACTCAGTTGGTGCTCATAATAGTGTTTGCTGTCTGCAGCCTCCACCTTCAGATTTTTTACCTGCAAAATCAGTCTGAGTTGTGCATCACCCACATGGTAGTTCATTTACCAAATGATTTGCTATCTTCCTACTGACAAACAATAGAGAGTTTCCAGAAACTGAAGCAAATTTTGAGCTCATCCCCTGCCTTTCTCCTGCATGATGGAGCAGGCGGCTCAGCACCACCTCAACCCTGAGAAGGACCTCCAGCTGCAGGCTGGGGAGAACAGGATGGCCATACCACAGAATGTCTCTCTATTCATGTTTGTATTCACTTCACATGACTAAACGGATAAAAATATATTTTGGAGAATATTTTTTCATGTCTTCCAATTTATTTATATATCTAACAGTCAGATTATGTAACATGCTGTCCTGATCACTGTATTTACATTAGAGTTTACCAATGTCCATCCTCTATAGCTGCCAAGTTAAACTCTACAGATCTCACTCCTACAAATGTTAGCTTGCTAACCTCCTTATTAGCCAACCTAATCAATATTGCCGCAAAGAACTATCATGCATTTGGGAGCCATTCTAAGAATTTGTGAACATTGGGCACCCCTACACATTCATTAATGCACAGTAGTTACTGAGCATTTAGTTTAGTACAGGCGACCCTTGCATTCATGGGGGATACATTTTCGTATCCCCTGCAAGTGGTGAAATCTGCAAATAAGGCACAACGTTCATGAACGCCATGCCCCCGGCGGCTGGGGGTGGGAGCCATGGCTCCGGCGGTGGGAACCCGGTGGCAGCAGCAGGAGCCCAGTGGCAGCAAGCATGGTGCTCCCGAGGAGCTCCTGTAAGTGTATAAAATGTATTTAAAATGTGGGTTCTGCGTTCGTGAATATTTGAAACCGCGAATGCCAAACTTGCGAATAGCGAGGGTTTCCTGTACTTGCTTAATGAAGTATTAACTAAATGTGCAGTAACTACAGTTACTGAGCATTAGCACCAGCACATGGTTTTTTTGTGACTCTTACTGTAGTAGCTTAATAACATTGCATAGTAGCGTATTAGCAGGGTTTTTGACCAGCATGGTACTGCGCAGTGTTATTAGGCTATTGTGCAGTAAGTGCCCACTGTACTGTATTTTCATTTTCTTCCATTTCCCCTCCCTCCACCCCAAATTAGTTATAGTCTGGATTTGGGTGATATTGCAGAAACATGCAAAGGACAGGAGGGCATTTTCTTTCTTCCTTCCTTTATCTTACGTTCTATGGTTGAGATCCAAGTACTGAACTTCATGCAGCTGAAGTACATTAATAATAGAAAATGCAGCAATACAGAGGGGTTAGTGAGCATCTGCCCTCCTTGTCCCATGCACCAGCTTATTTGCCACTTATTTGCTTAATCAGGAGTCACATGGAGAACCATATTTGCTCCCTTGCGTATGGCCACAGAAACTAGCCAGATTTCCAGTCCTTGCATTCAGAGGATGAAATTTACCCCTTGGAGGCCTGCATGGATGACTGGGTAATCAGAATGCTACAGGAATGCCCATGTGACACAAAGGGCGTTATGATGACCCCATATAATCTAGGGTGCGATGTTATGTTATGCCATGGGATTCACTTTTTAGCAGATCACTGGCCTCAACAACCGATGCAATGGAGGGGGAGGGGCTTGCTAGCCCTTCTGTATTGTTGCAAACCTTAGCGCTAATCTACTCAGTCTGTTCAGAGCCAATTGGATTTAAACCACAGAATGTAAGTCCCAAAAGGGTGCAGTGCTAGTAACCAGACTGGACTCCCCAAAACAGCCAAGGAAAGGTAAGTAAGCCTGAGGCCATGGTTTCTTAGATGCCAGGGAGAAAGCAAAACTGAACCAGCACAATGGGGAGTGCGTTTCTCTTCCTTCCCTGTTGGAATTCCAGCGATATCAGTCTTTAAGGAATCTTGCTATACAGATGCAAACTGTATTCATCAATGAAGGATTCAATTTAACAGGAGTAACATTGTCGTTACTTTCTCAAAGCGTTAAAACAAGCATTTCTTGGGGAAGATAACACATGCAATAAAAACAGAGAAAATAACATTTCTTCCTAACAAACACTTGTACACAACAGATAAGATTATAAATTAGCTTCTTGACAGAAAGGCAGCAGACTGTTGTTAATGTCAGGTGTTATTTAGGTGCCAAAAGACAAAAGCTATTCTGCCAACTGCTCTATATAACCTTAATAATATATGTTGTATGACTGCAACATTTATTTTAAATTAA
This sequence comes from Alligator mississippiensis, assembly GCF_030867095.1. Lineage (NCBI taxonomy): Eukaryota > Metazoa > Chordata > Crocodylia > Alligatoridae > Alligator > Alligator mississippiensis. The sequence goes on along the minus strand of NC_081829.1, from coordinate 82,352,691 downwards.
CCACTTAGTGATTTTAGTCTTCTAGGTTTTTAGTGATCCAACTCAGCACGTACTTCAACTCTCTTTAAAAATAACATACAATTCAGTAGTATAGCATTTTTATTGAGCTGATCTACAGTTTAACACTACACGAAGAGAAGAAGAAACATTTTAGAAATGCTTAATTCAATAATGATCAGAAACCTTTAAACTGTATGTATAAGGGAATGAATTTGTTTAGTTTGTAGCTATGGAAACTACTTATAAGAGAGTCTTAAAAATCGGTTAATATACTTGGAAAACCTACAGGATATGAAAGTCCTAACAATGACATAAAACCACATACAAGGAGTAAAAAGGAGGTGTAAATTGAGGCTGACAACACTTATGTATCTGACAACACATTCTTTTTCAAACAGGATCAAATTCACCTTTATTGCAACTGTGCTAACGTCACTGTGTTTGCAGCAGCAATGAATTTGGCACTTTCTATTCCTTTTGATAAAGCCATTATAGAAGTGCATTCTAGTCTTTTAAAATACTTTAAAAGCATCTTCCATGTAATCAGTGAAGGGAACTTTCCACAACATATGTTCAAGGCCAGTATTTCATTCCTTGCACAACCAAACCTAATACACCTGCCCCCATTCTGCAACCACTTACCCAGTGCATAACCCTAATTACGGGAACGGTTCCACTGACTCCGATCATATAACTCATGCAAGTAAAGTTATGCATCTGGACACGTATTTGCAAGACTGGGGCTAATGAGAGCATGGGCTCTGTAACTAATGTTAGACAAGGCCATAGGTTAGACTTAAAATCATTTCCAAATTCACTGTATAAACTATCACTTCAGCCTCACATCCATGTTATGTTTTAAATTAATGTCTTACAAATGACACCATGTCTACCAGAGGAAAGCAGACACCATTGATAAACATGACTACTTACTATTCCCCGTGCCCTCCTAAGGATTACTTGGGCACCATCATTTTTTTTTAATTGCTTGGTCAGTATAAAGTTCTAAGTTTAAATGAATAATATGATGCAGTAGCTTCAGATCATTTTTGTGCACCTAAAATTGCAAGCAAGTTGTTTGTTTACAAGGTGGGTTTCATTTGGATATGCCAATATGGGGAAATATTTTGAATTAGATTCTGTTTAGAAATTCTGACCCCATTTGGTCAGTAAAATCTTGACTCCTACTTTTTCTGCATTTGAGTTTACTCCGAACATACCTTACCTAAATGAACATGATGGCATGTAATGGCTGCAAAAGAACTGTGATCGTCTGTCAGGTCAATGTGTAAATGAAATAAGATTTATTCAGTACTTCCTTTGCAGTCATTAGATTCTTTATAGTTAAACCAAGTGCCCTGCGTATACACCTGGTGATTACATGTCTAATGTTTGTACAGAAATTTGACTGAATAAACCTGGAGCTTATTTCTAAACTTGCTACTTACAGGATTGAAAAGCAAATCCACATTAAACATTTTACAATATGAAGTATATATGAAATCACACCTATACCTTATTGCTACTAATGAAGGTCTATGCCATTTTCAAAGTAGCAATATTTAAAAAAGGGTCTGGCAACTCCCTTAACCTTCTCTGACCAAATACCAAGGTCCATTACTTTGTCTCTACCACCTGCAAGGTCAAACATCTATTTCCCTCTCCTTGGGATCCCCCAACTTAATAGCCTTAACTTGAAATCCACATGATTGTTAGGAAAAGCAGCTTATTTGTCATTGGCTAGAAAATGAAAAGAAAATCACAAATAAGTGCTAAGAAGAATAAAAGCCAAGCTTGGCTAATAACTGTGAAAAAGCCTATCTAGCTGGGCTGTAATCTAATAAAAAGAATATTGGTTAACTGAGATGACCCTGTCCCTATAGAGAGAATTGCCTGTCTAGGGCAGCTGCTGTCAGCTTAGGTGATGCTCAGCATACCAGAAAGGTCAGCATTTTAAAATGTAAATATTCTGTGCCCAAAATGACTCATGCCTTTCTGGAAACCTAGATTTTTCTTTCTTTATCTAAAATCTTAGGCTCTTTGATAGCCAAATCCTAGTATTCATTGGGACATCTTCCCAAGCTATGATGGAGCAACCTTACCATCATTCCAACCCCCAAGCAAGTATGGAAAATAAAAGACACCTTCTTAAATTCCTCTTTTCCAATCCTCTACACATAACCAACTATGTCTGACATAAGCCCTTGTTTCTCATTTTTGCTACCAATCCCTATCATAGGGCACATTAGTTACAGGCATGTTAGCCCGACTCATCTTCTGTGAGCTCTTCATCCCAAGTATAAAAGAACAAGGTATTCATAACCCAATTACATGCAGGCTCAGAAATTTAATAAAAACATAAGTGGGTGTCTTGGCTCTTCCTCAACCAGGAACACAGTGGAAAAGATACTAAAAGGAACATTTTAGAAGTGCACCTTTAAATGTGATGTTATGGTTCTCACCTACCAATTACCACAAACTACCATGGTCTATGGTATTTAATTCCTCCCAGATTATTTATTCCAGCTGTGATTTGAGACATGATATTCAACTGGTGGTATAACAACTTCTGTGGCTTTGCAACTCTTAAGCTTCTGGGCTATTTTCTCTGCCTGACATTGACATGCCTCTGTTATTCATTGGTTCTGTCCTCATGGGCCACCAAGGCTAGTAAAACATACAGATTTTAAAATAATTCTGGTGTCAGGGTAATTATCCATCTATTCATTTGGAACTGAAAGCTCCAAAAATGTAGTTTTCAATTGCTTTGCAATACTTACAGCTGAGGATGACATGTGGTTAGATGAGCTTACCCACTTGTAAGTCCACTTGTTTGGTACTCATGACAACAAAATAGAGTGCTCCTATATCCTTCACTCTGAAAATAATGCAAGAAGGAAAAAATCTTTCTTCTTTAAGGGTTTGGAGGAAAATATACTTAAGTTTTTCTGCTTTGTCTTAACATTCTTCCTGTCTAAACCAAATCTTAGCAACAAAGAATATCTTCTCATTCAGGCACATAAGCATTGTGAAGGAGTCTCGAGGATCCTCCATAAGCATTCACAGTGGACCTGTTTACCCCCCATCATGACTTGTAATCTCTATCATTAGAAACAGAAGACTTGACTGTTGGGACTTATTTGCTCAAACTCAAGCAGAAACAATAGTCATGAAGAATCTGCACAGAGCGTCAGAAGTTCGACACAAAATTAGAAATCAAACATCTAGGACATGTTCTCTCCAAAATGCACCCTGTATACATGTCCTACAAACAGCTGAATCTGAACGATCTATTTTAAAACTCTACTTTTAAAAAAATGCAAACAATCACTAGATTATAATACACGTTATAACCTTCTATTGATTGAAGGAAAAACAGACCTACAATTAAAAAAAAGAACCAAAACAACTCCCCCAGCAAACAAAAAAGAACCCCACAGACATTTAGAGACTAAAGTTCATATTTAAATAGCATCCAGCTTGCTACTCAAGTACCCACATTCAAAGTTACGACAAGGATCTAGCATTCTGCTCCAAGAAGTTCTTTTATCTTTCAAATGACACAAAATACTTGATGTAAATAATAAATGTCCTAGATTTGGTCAGGTTTGTGCTATATATTTGATGCTTTAGAACACGTAGTGTATTTGTATTTTTCTTCTATCTACTTTTTTCTTCTATCCACTTTATTTTTAGCATGAACACCAAATGCTTCTTAGGAATCACGTTTCTCAAAGACTAATTCCTCAACACAGCTAGAGACATCTAGAAACTGTCAAACCTTGAATTCATATTCTTTCATTCACATCTTACCTTGACTTCTAGTTTAAAAATACATTTTACAGGGGGAGGAGGGGGCAGAGAAAAACCCTCTCATGCAATATGGAAAAAAATGCAAAATAAATAAAAACAAAGACAATTTTACAGGTCTTACTTCAGCTAAACCTTTCAGCGACTTCAATGAGAAGATAATCTTTCAGTGATTATGACCAAACCCTCTCGTTGCTTAGCAACACATAATTAAGGAATATGTTTTCAGATCCGCTTTGCAAGCTGGCCATTATCAGATGAAATTACTGGAGCAACAAATGTCATCCTCATGCAAATGAGTTGGTTGTAGAGAAAGAATGTTTGACTTGTGAAGAGGGCTCACTCAGAACCTCAGAAACACTGTTGGTTTCCTCTTGTTGCACACTAATATTTTTCAAAGAAAAAGACTAGCACAGATTTTAAAGGAACATAATTTAGTTTAAATATGAGGAAAAATGAAAGGACTATTTTAAATTTACACTATGGGGGAAAATGTGCGCACCCCAGGGTGCTTTGTAACAATATTAATAGGTACCTTCTCTCCAATATTACCAATGAAATCAGATGTACTGAAAATAATATATTTGTGTTTTTGGTATTACGTCAGTTTATATTTGGGTTGGAAAGTGTTTATTCAAAAATCCTTACAAGATATCTAACTTTTTTGTCTGATTCATGCCAACACATGCAATGTTGCTGAATATATTATATATATATTTATAAATTAAATGATATAATATATGCATAGTCATAAAACAGGAGGCATCTGCTTTCTAAATCTGTGATTACGGTAAAAGGATGGGGGGACGGGACGTCTGCATTTTGACAACTTTATCATTTTCACTTGCAAAATAGTCCTTTATTTAGATTCCTGTGGAATGTCATCATCAATTTGGCACAGTTTCTATGCCTATAAATGGTATACTTTTATTAAAGCTTTTGTGTGCATGCTTGCACAGTACATTGTTCAAGATTTGTTTGTGTGGTGGCTCAGCTTTACTGTGCAGAGAAAATTCCCTGCTCCTATTGTCACTATCAGGAAGATCATAAGAAACATTTTTGTTTTTAAATTTATTAGGGAAATTAAGAAACCAATGAATTCTTCCTTACTTCAAGGCATATTTCTTGTGCTAATTCCTGTTCGATTATGAATAGTATCACCAATTTTTATTCCCCTAAGTTGCAGCTCTGTTTGAACCATTTAGACCTACCTGAGAAGGAGACTGCAACATTTCTGGAAATAAAAGGGAGAAGGAACAGGAGATCCCACTCATTTCTGTTTCATTTCAAATTCTGTATTGTATTTCTACTGTAGCTTTAGCATTAATCATAGATCTATTTTCTTAATAGTTATATTGTTACACTTATAAACTTTCCTAATAGGAAGTTAAGAGCTTTAGTTTAGGTACCTGATAAAACAGCAAATTAACAGTAATAAAAACGGCTACAGTAACTGCCAAAGCTAAGTCAATTTTAGAGTAACACTATTAGCTATCTGATAAATTTAGTCATAACAATGCTAACAATTTCCTTTGAGAAACATATTTATACCTGATAACAATTGTAAGAAGTAAATCTACAACCAAACCTGCAGTCTAATTGCTCCAAAGCGTGCTATCTAATCTTCTGTTCCGTACAAACAACAGGAACAGCAAGAGTCATTGCAGAACCATTTTCTGATCTAACAGTCACTTTAACTGAAGTTAGCTAACCAAATAAAATACTCTGGAGTTTAACTGCACAGTGAAAGCCAGAACCTTAAACTATGAATAACAGCTTATGCCTTAAGGTAAACTCACTTGCCCTTTTTCCTGTGAATATGGAAACACGTATTATTTTAGCCTTCGGACCAACCTAAGGCTAAAATCAGTATATATTAATACATATTAAGATTCATTTATTTTTTTATAGTGGGCATACATAAACACAAGGATAAACTGTCCTAAATTACACCACAATAACCCTTATAGAAAATTACTTGATTCGGGTGATGCCATGGTGGAGACAATGACTGGTGGTCCTGTGCGCCTGCTGAGTTTCTGATAAGGAGAATGCTGTGCCTGATAATTTGGGCCAGGAGGTGCCAGGGTGGAATCCATTTGGGCTCCTTGCTTTCGGAGAAGCTGCGGGCTGCTGTGTGGGCTAGGCATTGGGGACATTGCTGTGTTTCGGTCTCTCTTCATCAGTTCCATGGGCACTGTGTAAGTGGTTGGATATGCTGTTTTGGGACTTGCATGTGGGTTAGTCTGTACTGTAGTCATTGGTATCCCAGCTGAAGTGGAATAGACAGACCCTGGACGAGGCTGCACATTGCACGGGAAAGGAACGTTGTATCCAGAATTAGGTAGAAAATGGGGACTTTGATGAGTCACCCCAGGTCCAGCATAGGTTGCAGTTTCCAGAAGGTGCTGTGTTGGAGCGCTAGATGGCCGACGATTTATTTCTCCTACCCGTGGTGACACTGACTGCAGAGATGGCGGCGGCAGCTGCTGCATGGTTGTGCCATCTACACTGGGACCATATTCATTCTGCAGTTCACTTCGATGACTAAAACTGTTCGATCGGGTCCTGGGACGGAGCGCGCTGTTCTTCCTATCATTCCTCTGTAGCTGCATTTCTGTCCTGTAGTTATGGGCAATGCGGGAAAGTACCCTTGCTTGTCCGAGATTTGGAGCTACTGATTTTATATCATTCTCTTCCATCATTGCTATCAGGTTTGGAGAATCAAACCCTTGCTGCACCAAAGCATTGAACGTGCTTTCAGACACTCCTTCATAGCGCAGAAGTGCAAGGAACTCAGGATCATAGTTTCTTTTAATGTCCTGTCCTGAGAAACCCGTAGGCATCTGGGAATGGGAAGGAGTCATGGCCGTTTCATAGCTATCAAAAGGAACTTTTGCAGTAACATTTTCCCGGACTGATCCATAAGCACGATTTATAGAAGCAGCAGATGGAAGTGTACTCCCATCAGGAACAGAAGCAGAGCTTGATTCCACTACCAAACATGTTGGAGTAATTTGCCTAGCAGCCCCAGACTCTGTGGGTCTCTCTACTGTGTCATTATAAACCTGCCTGTTGGAAAAAGTTGGTGGTTCTGTTCCATATCTAGGGGTGGGAGGCTCAACACCATACCTTGCAGGAGACGTCTCTCTGTTTCGCATCCTTTGCCCTTCTGGGATCATTTTATGCATAGGATCCCTATACATACGGCTGGCTTCATGTGGGACAGGTGCCCGTCCTTGTACTTGATCCCAAGTCAATCTGCTACTTGGTATCCCATAATTCGGTAATGATCTATTAATCATGTGGTCTCTATAGTAGCGGGGATCTTTAGGCGATCTGGCAGCTAAGGATGGGTCACTGTAGTAATCCTGAGATGGCAAGGAGCTTTGTCCAGACATCGCAGTCTGTCTGTCGTAGTAAGTAAAGTCAGGAACAGAGCCTTTCCTTACAGGACCCTGGTTAAAAATGGGATCCTGGTATGGGTAAGGCTCTTGCTTCAGTTCAGCACCTCCTTGCAAGATGATATCATGTGGTCTATGGGTTGGTTGCTCATACCAACCTCCTTCGCCACCGTAAGTCAGAGAATTTCTCCTCCCTGTAGGTCTCTGATATTCAAATGCATTTTCACTCTCCCAGTTGCCTTCAAACCAGCCTGCAGCATCCCAGCTCTGAGAACGACCAATATTGGTGTGCTTGCTTGGAATCGGCATTGGAATAAAACAATCTACTTCACTTCGATAAAGAGGAGGAGCAGCCCTCCCCCTCCTTTTTTAAAATCTTCTGTTACACACATCAAAAACAGATCAAGCTGTATCTGAGCCCTTCTGGGACTTCAGAAACAACCAACTGGTGGTTTTATATTTCAAAGTATTGCCTGAATTATTAATTCTTCGTAACTTTAGCAGACAAAACACACAGCACCCACTGTAACTCAGTCGCACTCCAAAACTGTAGAATGAAAGGGCTTTTCTGTATGATTCAGTCACAGAAAAGGGTTGCCGCACTTAATCCTGATGGTTTATCCCTTCCTCCCTGGGACAGTTTGCTCACATGGACAACTGGTCTAGCAGTGGGTGAGGATTAGGAGCTAAATAAAACCTCTAAAGCCTTTGTCCCATGTGACATCACTTTAGCTTGATGAAACCTACTGCACCAATCCAGCCAACAACCTCAGTATGATTTCTCCTCTGAAAATATTTTTTTCTTATTTTGTCTTTTTTTTTTTCTTTTCATTTTTATACATTTCTTCCCATCTGTTACTTTACACCTTTTCCCACGGCAGTTCAGTATCCCATCCCAGAACAGAAACTAGCACAGGGAAAACGCTATATATAAAAAAATAAAAAACCGAAAGCGTCAGTGTCAGCTCAATCTTAATCCATCCTGATGAAATGCTAATCCACTGCACACAGCTAAGGACAAATTAAATGGGAGCAGGAAGGCAGCCCTAAAAAAAGGCCAATGTAAGATATTCAAGAATACAAGATAGTGATTAGAAATGAGTTCGGTATCTATATAACATTTTACAAATATTCTAATTTGCTTTAGAAATTACATTTTTTGTTCAAGTTTCAAATTAGCTGAAGTAACTGGGCTCCAAAAAGATTATTTACATTACTATCATTATACTCAAATTCTTTCATCTTCCCAGGAAAGAAAATTGCGGAGGTGTAATCTGGAATTTATAATTCTAAAACCCTAGCAGAGGTCATGGAAAAAGGAAGGGAGGATCAAAGGATCTAAACCCTGGTATTACAAAGCAAAAACGAAACAAAAAAAAGCAGCAGACTTTTGTATATTATCCCCACATTTTCTATAAAAATATATGTTTATGAAATGGAAAAACACTGAGAGATATCAGACCAAACTCAATTTCTATCTTGTGGTATTTCAATATTCATATGGATTAAGCTTTTTATATTGAAAGTAGAAAGGGGATTTAGACTGAATCACAGCAAAGAAAATTGTTTTTAGTGACATAAAAAATTCCATATCTAGTTACCTGTTTTGGGAGATACAGCGAAATAATTCCCTAAAACATGGATTGATCGTCATATGCCGAAAATACTCAGCACAAGTCCTTGTTTTAGCAAGAAAAGATCAAGCACTTCTTTTTGCCAACATACTTGGATGCTGTACTATTTTCATTTGTTAAAAGCAAAATTGAAAGAAATGAAAATGGAGATTTCTGTTGCTGCAGTAAAATATTCTGTACATAGATATGCAAATTTCAGGTTTGAGTCCCTGAATGATTAATAGTCAACCTTTTTTGTTTGTTTGGGAGACAGCCCTTACATTTTTATGGCTAATCCACAGTAAATGTTTGGTGTAATAGCCATCTCGTGATGGAGTACTGTGCTATTATGATAGCTAAATCACTAATACAGTCTAATGCATATACTTGCCTATCATACTAATACCACTGGGCTATACTTCTGACCCAAATTCTTTTAGTAATCCCTAATTTTTTTTACTGAAGTAAATACTACAAACCCTCTTCAAAATATTCCCCCTCCAAAACAAAAGAACGTTGGTGATTTTCTGGACATACATACCATTGCCCCCACACAAGATTATTTTTGCAGTTCTAGGACAGTATCTGATAAGCATTATATTGAATTAACTAAAAAACTGAAGGTATACTGGCAAATTTCTGTGTGTGAGAGTCCAAATGAGAAAATACATTTGTGCCTTATGAATAAGGAGAGAACATTACAGCCCCAAACATATATGATTGCATTATTTAAAAAAAAACAAAAAAGTATGTTCCCAAATAAATAAATTAAAACCTATATATTTTGGTTGTTCTAATGAACAAGAGGAGAGTTAGTGAAAGTTACAATCTTTTGTGTCATATAGACTTAAATAAAACTGTATTTTCAGAGAAAATCATTAATGGGTTTAGCCATAACGCCACCACAAAGAGCATTACTGGCGAAGTACATGGAAGAACACTAAGTCACCGAGAAGTTAGAGCCCAATCTTCTAGCACTCATTACCTTTGGGATAACAAAATTTTAGAAATTTTGGTGATTGCACAGTTGCAAAAATAGTCAGTGGAGAGCTGGAAGCATTCATTTCTTCTAAAAAAAGCAAACATTATCATTTCAAGTTGGGCATCCAAAATATTAATCTCAAACAAGGGTGGGAAAAATACAGCCCTCAGGCTGGATCCGGCCTGCCAGACCATTCTTTCTGGCCCACGGAGCCCCTAAAAAATTTAGGAAATTAATATTTATCTGCCCCTGGCTGCCTGGCAAAGATGACAGGAGCCAGGGGCAGTAGGACCTAGGGGAAGCCATGGCAGGATTCAGCAGCAGCAGGATCCCCCCACCCCCCCAGCCCCGCCTCCCTTCCCCAACCAGAAGTCCCTGCATAACAGAGGCTTTTGGCCTGGGACCATGAGGCTGTTCATGCCTGCCTGTGCCGGAGTGGGAAATTCAGGTAAGAGTAGGTGGTGGGAGGGGGACGGGAAGATGGTGGGCGATTGCCCCAGTCCTTGGGGCTGGGCTAGCTCCTGCTGAGTCCTGCACTCATGGCCATGGAGCTACATGGTGCAGGAGTGGCTGGCAGGCAGGCAGAAAAGTGGGGAAAGTGGTGGTGGGGGGCGGGTGGAAGCGAGTGAGCGTGCGGGAGTGCAGGGCCTGCACCAGCAACTCAGGGCCAGTGCTGGTAGGGCCCAGAGCAGGGAGGCAGGAGCGTGAGGTGTGGGATGGAACGGGTCTATGGAGCTGGTCTGTGCTGTGGTAGCAGGGAGAGAGGGAAGCTGGCCCAGCTCCATAGAGCCCATGCTGGCCGGGATCCCATACTCCTGCCGCCCCGCTCTGGGCTCCACCAGCACTGGCCCTGGGACACTGGCGCAGGCCCTGCACTCCCATCTGGCTGTCTCTGCGCTCCTGCGCACCCACTCATTCCCAGTCCCCACTGTCCCAGCCCCACAGTATAGGCAGGGACCAGTGCGCACAGTCCCGACCCCGCTCAGCTGTTTGGGCTGAGCACAGGAGGAACTGCTGTTCAGCGTGGGGGGAAAGTGGCCCCTCCCCCTTCCCCTTGCTTCCTGGTGCAGCCGCCTGGAGCTTGCGCAGGGATGCTCTGTGTCTCTGCCGTGTCACCACTGCCTCTGCAGTGCAGAGCAGACACAGAGCAGCTCCACCAGAAAGCACCGCTACCGGGAGGTGCTGCTTTCCCCCCACACTAAACAGCAGTTTCTATCCCATGCCACCGCTGCTGAGCCTGGGCCCCTGTGCCAGCTCCGGGCTTGCCCATCCAGACTGAGCAGCAGCAGTGGCAGCAGCCGCAGCTGGGCAGTTTTACATGCAGCCGCCTGGAGCCTGCGCCATGCCGAGCTGCTCTGTGGCTCCATCATCACTGCCTCTGGGCTACCCAGCACAGCAGCGATGACAGTGTGGAGCAGCCACAGGGCAGCTCACAGGTGGTGATGACAACTGCAGGGCAGCCCAGAATGGTGCGGGCTCTGGACAGCCGCACCAAAAACTGCCTGGTGGTGGTGAGAGGTTGCTTTTCCTTGCGCCGAGCACCAGTTTCTGCCCAGCTGTTGCTGCCGCTGCTGCTCAGCCTGGACAGGTGAACCTGGAGCTGGCACAGGGCACACAGTGTCGCAACTGCATGTGCTGGTCCCCACTGCTACCACTGCATGCTCAAGGATGGCAGGACATGCCACGGCTGGGCAGTGCAGAGTGGGCACGGGGTGTGCTGGGGCTGCACACTGTCGATGGTGGCAGGGAGGCACCACAGGACGCTCAGGCTCTGTCCTGTTGCAGGGCAGGGTTAGGTGCTGACTGGCCCAAGGGTGTGTGCGTAGGGGGGCTCCAATACATACCAAACATGCCCTCAAACCCTTCCCACAAACCCCATAGCCACACCCTTCCTGACACACAATCACACACCCCACAAATACGGTAACCATACATCCACACACACCCCCATACCCAGCCACGTACATTCACACCCAGAGCTCCCCACAAACCCCACACCCGGCCACCCATACCCCCCGACACCACTGCACACCCCACACAATATTTCATAGATTTCATAGACGTTAGGGCTGGAAGGGACCTCGGAAGATCATCGAATCCAGCCCCCTGCCCAAAGGGCAGGAAGTCAGCTGGGGTCATAGGATCCCAGCAAGATGAGCATCCAGTTTGCTCTTGAAGGTGTTCACTGTAGGCGCTTGAACCACCTCCGGTGGCAGGCTGTTCCAGACCTTGGGGGCTCGGACAGTAAGGAAATTCTTCCTTATGTCCAGCCTGAAACGGTCTTGTAGTAGTTTATGACCATTCGACCTAGTCATCATCCCTTGGGGCGCTCTGGTGAACAAACGTTCCCCCAGATAATGGTGGTCACCCCGATAAACTTATAGGTGGCCATCAGATCACCCCTGAGCCTACGCTTTTCCAGGCTAAAGAGCCCCAGGGCTCTCAGCCTGTCTTCGTAGGGTCTGCTTCCCTGACCTCTGATCATGCGCGTGGCTCTTCTCTGGACTCTCTCAAGCTTCTCCACATCCTTTTTGAATTGTGGAGCCCAAAACTGGACGCAGTACTCCAGCTGCAGCCTCACTAAGGCCGAATACAAGGGGAGAATGACATCCTGGGATTTGCTTGAGAAGCATCTATGGATGCAAGACAGCGTTTTGGTCGCTTTACTAGCCACAGCATTGCACTGCAGGCTCATGTTCATCTTGTGGTCAGTGATGACCCCCAAGTCTCTTTCTTCCATAGTGCTAGCCAACATAGCACTGCCGAGCCTATAAGGATGCTGCGGGTTTTTCTTCCCAAGGTGGAGAACCTTGCATTTATCGGCGTTGAACACCATCAGATTCTCGTCCGCCCACTTGCTGAGCCTGTTCAGGTCAGCCTGGATCACCCGCCTGTCTTCTGGTGTGGATGCTTTGCCCCAAAGTTTGGTGTCATCGGTGAACTTGGCCAGTCCGCTTCTGACTCCAGTGTCCACATCATTAATGAAGATGTTGAACAGTATGGGTCCAAGGACAGAGCCTTGGGGGACCCCACTGGTCACAGGACACCACGATGAGTGACTTCCATCAATTACTACCCTCTGGGTCTGACCCCGGAGCCAGTTTTCCAGCCAGTGGATCATGGAGGACCCAAGGCGACAATTGGCCAGTTTCTCCAAGAGGTGATCATGGGAAACCAGGTCAAAGGCTTTTTTGAAGTCAAGATATATGACATCAATCTCTTCTCCCTTGTCCAGGTGATCGGTCACTTGGTCGTAGAAGGAAATGAGATTGGTCAAGCAAGACCTACCCGCAACAAACCCGTGCTGGCTATCCCTTAAGATGTTGGCGTCGGCCAGTCCATTAAGGATGGCCTCTTTGATAAACTTTTCTAAGATCTTCCCCGGGATAGAAGTCAGGCTAATGGGCCTATAGTTAGCTAGATCCACTTTCCTCCCTTTCTTGAAGATAGGCACCACATTGGCCTTCTGCCAGTCTTTGGGCACTACACCAGAGCGCCAAGAGTTTTCAAAGATCCGCGCTAGAGGCTGGGCTATGATGCTCGCCAGCTCCTTGAGTACCCTGGGGTGAAGACTGTCAGGGCCGACTGACTTGAAGGTATCCAGCTTCTCAAGATGTTCCTTCACGAAGTCAGCATCAATGAAGGGCAGGGGATCACCCTCACCCGGACTTCCCTGTCCCGTAGCAGGCATGGGTGTCCCATGGGACTGATGAAAGACCGACACAAAGTACCTATTTAATAGGTTGGCTTTTTCCTGGGCGTCAGTTGTCAGTTGCCCCATCTGGTTCAGCAGGGGTCCAACGTTGCCCCTGCTTTTCCTCCGGCTCCCTACATATCTGAAAAAGGACTTTTTATTGTCCTTGAAGGACAATAAAAAGTCAGGAGTTTATGCAAAGAGTTTATGCAAGAGTAAGACTAAATTTTGAACTATTATGCAATCACTTCTACATATACAGCACAAATACACACAAATCAGGACAAAATATTTTTTTAAAATTAAATAAAAATATATTATTATAGTGACCAGGGGGCAGAACACCTGTCAAGGGGCAGGGCTACCCATGCAGCCCTAGACAGCTTGCCAAACTCCATAAGCGGCCCTCTGCCCAAAATAATTGCCTGCCCCTCCTCTAAAACCAGGTCCACACTTAAAAAAAGAAGCAGTAATAGTGAGCACCAGGATAAAACCTAGTTTTCCTTATGACCTCCTGGATCTGACCATCTACTGCCTTTCCTGAAATGTGACTGACAAATCTGCTGACAGGGGTCAGTCAGACCTCCTAAAAAATAACCATCCAGCAACTAAACCAACTTTTCTCTTCAGCTAAAATCTTATGAAAGTTAAAAATATCTGATGAAGTCCTCAAGAATAACTTCCACATTTCTTGCTTTGCAGAAGCCAGGAAATTTGACAGCTCCATTGCTGAGCTTGTGAACATTCATGCAAGTGGCTGAGTTTAAGCACCTAAGAAGTCCCACTGACTTCCCTGCAACTACTCATGTGCTTTAAGTACATGTGTATGTGCTTGCAGGATCAGGACTTGGTGACTTGAATTAAGAGCTGTTGGGCAGGATTTCCAGCCATCTCTCATTCTAAATTGTCACCTCACTGCAAACCCTGTTTTGCACCACCACCCAGCTCTGCCCTCTTGCTAACCTCTCTGTTAAAGGTAGACACAGCCTGTAGTCCCAATGAACACAACAGGGAGTGCAAATGTGACCATTATATCCAGTGTGAAACGTGACAGAGAGAAAAAAAGAAAAGTTTGAACTCCCAGTGAATCAAGAAATGAATAAGAAATGCTCTAAATAAAATATTTATAGAGGGGCAGTGGGGCTCTTGTTTTTCTTTCTGCATTCTTAACAGGTCTTATGCAAATACCAATAATTCTGTAGCTATTTATAAATCAAGAATCAGGTAAGGGTCGCCAATGGTCTAATCCTACAGAGCTAATTCTATATAACACTGCATGCTTGTGAAAACAGCAATTCACAAATATTGACATTCCTAACTTGAGGGCAGAGACTGAGGAATGTGTTATACATGCAACTCATTGTATTATCCTTTACCTGTTAATATTAAAGATAGTTTGAAAGCCTAACATGAAACAAACAAAAATCTTATCAAAAGATGAAAGCTTTTGTATTTGAGCCTTGGTGAAAAAATACATGATTATAGTTTCATCCAACAGATTTCTACTCAACATTGATGTGATGTGTAACATGTTCTACTATGAGAGAGAAACTGCAAGCAAAGTAAAAGTTTTCTTTAAAAAAAAAAAAAAATGATGTTGAGCCCTGTCATTTCAAACCCCATAAAACTGGTGCATGAAGATCAAATTTTTAGAAGCAAAATAACCTGATGCTGGGTAAATATCTAGCTTTAGATGCTAGAAAAAATTAGTTATCTATGTCAGAGGGGAAAAAGATGTTTTACATACCGAAAAGTTGTTTAAAAGTGGGCTGTTAAATCTATAATCAGGAAGTTACAAATCTACGTGGGTTGGGACAGGTTGGTTCACCTCCAACTATGTAGTAACATTAAAAAGATCCGTTTCAGGTTGACCCAAAAGTAGAAAAGGACTATGGCCAAAAAAATTTAATCCAGCTCCAACATGCAGCGCTGGAGTATCTATTCTCTTCTTAGCTTTCATGTAGAACTCCTCTCAGCATTAATGGAAAGCCCTCTACAGAAGGAGCGTTTAGAGCAGCGATCACATATCAGGACTCTTGGTTTCTCTGTCTACCTCTGCCACCGACTCACTGTGTTATCTTCAGCAAGCCACGTTTCAGAGTCTCACATTCCTCATTTCTAAAATGAGTACGACAATTTATGTTTACTTTGCTCAGTTGTTACGAAGATTAATTCATTAGTATTTGATATGTGCTCTGAATGCCTGGATAAAAAGAAACAGAAAACTGCAGGGTAGGTTTATTATTATGGCCGGGTGGTTCTTAATCTTTTTAGACTTAAGGCACCTCTCATTAGATTCAAGGCACCCCTCAGACAATGTCAACTCTTACCTTTAATTTGTTTCTTGACTACAGAAAAATAATACAGCAATTCTGCTGCTGCTGCAAAGAACTCAAAAAGACCACAACAGGTCAGAATGATTTTCATGCTCTGGATATCTACTTGAAAACTCTGGGTTTATCTCGTGAATTGTGTGTAGATGTCTGCCCACCTAACAGTGCTAATATTGCACGACACCTAGGGGCATTATTAAAAGGATCTCATGGCATTCCAGGGTGCCTGGCTGTTACAGCCTCTTTTCTTAAAACATGTCATCATGTATAATGACTGCTGATGGTTAGCAAGGCTTTTTCTTCCTCTGTGTGGCTTGCAGCAACCAGCAACTCAAGAATCATAGCTAAGGCAGAGTTAAACATAATTTTCTGGTGCACAGTGGATATAAAAGGGAAAAAAGGAATGACACACACTGTAAATGCTGTGTAAAGAATTTAGCCTAAATGAAAAATGGAGGTGGGGGGAGGGAATGAAGGGGAGAAGTGTTTGTGCTAAACCCTAGGAAGTCATTGAATTTGCTAAAATTTGGCTTTACAAAGAGCTTTCTCATGGTGGCAACAAGCACACAGCATAGATGGGCTTTCTAGCAGCCTCTCTGTAAATTAGAGGACTACAAAGAGAAAATTAGCAGGATTGTGCAGGAATCATTTTCAATAATCAAAGGAATAGTACAGCATCTGAAAGCACTCAGCTCTTGAAGCCATGCCACATGCTTTTACCAATTTCCAAACCAAAAGCGTGGATGCTTTAGAACTTCAACAAAACACTCCAAAAGGAAACCCAAATACCAACTTGGTGCATTACAAGAAAAACAAAGTCTTTTAAGATTAGCTGCATATTAAACAATTGCAGCCCCAGGTAACTCTAGATTGTGATTACTGTAAAATAAAAAACAAAAGCTTATGTCCATTTGTAACTCTCACTCCCTGAAACTGGGATATAAATTTATTGAAAACATTGGGTCAATGTTCCCACGGCTTGTGCACTAAAAGCTGGGGCTATTTACTAAAAACAAACTCTTCATGTTCTGCACAAGCTGACATCTCCAACTTAGGTTGCCATTCTAATTTACTATACAAAAATGGTTCCCAGGCACAAAAATAGAAAAGAAAAAAAGAAAAGGGGACACATAGTCTGCACTTATGTAAGAAAAACCTCCAAAGCACCAAGTATGTCAAAACCAACATCAATTACTATGGAAAATTGGTCACTGAAATACCATTGTGAGCAACAATAACTTGCTAAAACCCCACAGAATCCAGCGTGTCAATGTGACCAAATAGAAAGACACCAGTCGGGTTCTCAAGTACAAAACTTATCTGCAAACAGTGTGTATGTATATGAATTGTGTCTCTGCTTGTTAAGAGTTCAAAAGGGTTCTCCGAATATGTTCTTATAGCACAGTATATTACTTAATATATAACTTGTATCTGCAGATTCCTTTTATTAAATTCATACCATATATTTTTAAGTGAAGAACCCACTGAACACTGCATGAAACAAAATTTAAACAACTCTGAAATGTATCTGTGCAATCCATCCTCCAGATTCTTTTTGTGTGGTACCTTCACTGATTGGCTAGGGACAGAAGTTACACATAAACCAGTTTAAGTGATCAGAAACTGGCTTAAGCCTGTAACAGAACATAAGTTCAGTGCACATAAACCAGTTTCAAAGCAGCCAAAACTGGTTTAAGATAAACCAGATTGAATGTATTATCAGACTTAACTGATTTGAGTCAAACCGATTTATGCAACTGGTCCCAGCATCCCAGCATGCTTTGCAGCCCTGGGTGGGGTGGTGCTCCAGAAAGCAGGGCTGGCCTCTCTCCTCTGCTCTAGCCCAAGCAGGGGTGGGGGCCTGGCCAGATGCATGGCCTCCTGAGACAATGGGAGCAGGGTGGGGGTTTATTCCCCACTTCCCTATGGGGGGACTGTGGCCCCTGTCAGCCATTCTCCTCCCTCCCCACTCCAGCAGCAGGGAAGGGAGCATGGCCAGAGCCGGCCAGCACGGTCCCCACCACCAACCTGCCTGACCAGTGGCTGGGGTTCAGGGCTGAGCCAGCTGGCCCCTGAGTGCTCCTGAGGGCAGAGGGGCCAGCCTGGCCTCGGGCGCCAGGGTCGGGCCCTTTTCAGAGGGCTGCAGCTTGAGCTGGGGTTGCGGGGGCTGTGCAGCTCTCCACACCCAAGCTGGGCAGGGCTGTAATGGAGCCCCAGCTGGCTGGGAAGGGCCCCGCGGGGCCAGCCCGTGGAGACAGGGCCCTTCCCAGCCCGCTGCAACTGCGTGACAGCCCAGCCTGTGGGGACTGACTGGGGAGCAGGCTTTCTGGGTCAGCTCAGAGCTGCCGTACCACCATGCCCCGTCCTGTGCAGCACCCAGGGCTGCAGGTGTGCAACCAGATGCGGGCTGGCCGGGGCCAGGGGGGCTGTTCTGTCCCGCTTGCCTCCAGCTGCCGCTGCTGCTGCCACAGCTGCACGAGTCGGGGGGGGTGGGGGGGAAGGCAGCTTCAGCCTCCCAATGCATGGAGCTCAGGCTCCAGCTCCTAGATGACTTGGAAGGTGGTGCTGTGTGATGCAAAGGAGCAGAAGCCACAGCTGGAGGTGAGGGGAGAAAAACAGCCCTGCTGGGGCTGGTGGCTTCCATCCAGTGCGTGGAGCTCTGGCTGCAGCCCCCAGAAGCTTTCCACCCAAATGAGCTGGAGCCAGGGCTCCATGCGCTGGGCAGAAGCTGCAGGGCTGAAGCTCCCCTCTCCCCCAACCCAGAGTGGCATGGTGTGGCCACACCAGCAGCAGCTGGAGGCAAAGGGGGCAGAACAGTCTCCCTGACCCTGCCCAGCCCGCAGCTGGTTCTGTGTCAGCAGCCCTGGGTGCTGCACAGGACAGGGGGTACAGCAGCAGCTGCCGGGCTCAGGGCCTGCCGGCACCTCTGAGTTGGTCTGGGAAGCCCACTCCCCAGCCATCCCCTGCCCATGTTTCTGGGCCAGGCTGTCATGCAGCTGCAGTGAGCTGGGAAGGGCCCTGCCCCCACAGGGTCCTTCCCAGCAGGCTGGGGCTCCATTACAGCCCTGCCTGGCTTGGGTGCGGGGAGATGGGAGCAATCTGGCTGCGCAGACCCCGTGGCCCCAGCCTGGGCTGCCTCTTTGTCTCCGCCCTCAGCAGTACCTGCAGGCCGGCTGGGCCCAGCCACGCAGCCCCAGCTCCAGCCCTAGGCAGATAGCAAGGCCATGCCAGACAGCTCTAGCCAGGCCCCCTGCCACCTGAGCAAGAGCAGGAGGGAAAGGTGGGCAGGCCCCGACTGGGGGCCCATGCCTGCCTGGAGACAGGGGAGTTTAATCCCCATCCCCTGCCCGCTTTTGCCTGAGGCTCTGCCCCAGCTGATATCTGGCTTCAGGGTCAAGCCTGGCAAGGGTTTCTTCCCCTCTATCCCTCCAGGCACAGCTTGGCTGGGGTCCCTACACGGGGTCCCTGGTCTACACTGGCTTGGGTCCCTGGCCACATCCCTGAGGTCAGCTTCTTGCCAGCGTTGTGGCTGCTGCTGGGTCCCTGGCCACATCCCTGAGGTCAGCTTCTTGCCAGCCTTGTGGCTGCTGCAAAGGGAAGGGAGAGCTGCTGTAGCACTCCCCTGGCTGCTAGCCTGAGCCACTGCAGGCATGTGCTTGCATTTCCAAAATTAAATGTGAATGTCTGTATACTTGCAAATCAGTTCAATCTTTACAGGTTAGACTAACCTGCAAAGATTGAATCAATTCAGGCTCTGGCTTTTTGAATGTCTGTCCCTAGCCATTGTGACTATCTCTACAATTAGACAGCTCTTTGCAGCAAACTCCACAGTTATTTGTCAGGTCAGCACCTAGCTCACTGAAGATGCTGCATGAAGAAATAATGATTTTTAATCTCTCCAATTGCTCCAAAAAGTTATTCTCAATGCACCTATTCCATCCTTTTATTTATTTACTTATTTTGAGGTTTAAATTGCAAGAGAAGCATTAATTTAGGCAGCTCAATTCTTTAGTAAATATTTGAGTATCATGGAAATTCCCACGGCTTGTTATTACGAAGAGGAGACGATTGTCCTCTGTCATTAAACCTGGGTTTCAGGGTATGTATTTTGCATATTTGTGGTTCTACCATAACCACAACAGTGGTAAGTGCAGACTGATCTGTTATAGTACACCAAGATACTGACACAGAGGATTCCTCGGTTTATTTAACAGGTACTTCTGAAAAATAAGCTTTGAGAGTTGCTGTTGGGAGATTCCTTGAATACTTCACAGCAAGCACTCCAGAAATTCTAGGATGAAGGATGTGTCGTTTAAGGTGTCAGGTATGGAACAAACATGCGAATTTGCTAAGGAAGAGTTTTAGAACAGCAACAGTTATTGCCAGAAGAAATATTTAGGCCCTAAAGCCCTCTGGCTGAATTGGAGTTTCACCAGAATAAGTATTAGGATTCCTTTTGGACGACAGTCCACTTGGCCCCTATGGGCACGTCCAGATGAGCATGGTCATGCAATATGTGGCACTAAAAACACATTTGCAGTGCCACATACCACACAGTCCAGAGTTTTCCGTGCTGGAAGGGCATGCTGCCCAAGGATGCACTACTGCGTTTTTTTCCCCTGCAGTTTTTTTTGACCGCTGGATATCCAGGGGTCAAAAATAACTGGGGGAAAAAACCCCAAAGTAGCAAACGCTCAGGCAGCGTGTGCTGCTAAAAAGTGGAGTCGGGCTGCTCGGAGCCATCCTACGGCTGCTGGCCAGGCTCTGCCTAGTAGGATCACCTAGTAGGATCACCATGGCTGCAGCTCCAGGAGGCCCCCAGACATTGCTGGCCCCAGCCTCCCCTATGCAACTTGCCACACACCAAAGCGCACATGGCACAGGCATTCCCTAGAGACAAGAAGTAGTTATGCAAGATGCGCTGTTGCTACTTGTCCCCAGGGAACCAAATGTCCACGCATGCCTGGATGTGCCCTATGGTGCCAAAGAATTACACCTGTGCTTGCTGGCTGTAGTTTCAGAGGATTATATTCAAGGCAAACAACTGGAAAGCAGTCAGTCTAAAGCTGTGTCCTGAGTAACATAAAGGTCTAGAATTAAAACCCTTCAAGCTTTTTACCAAATTTAGAAAATAGGGAATTAAAAATCACCAGCTACAGCAGAGGCTGTTAGCTATCCAGTGGGTTTGGACTGAATAAGGGCTTGTAAGATCTGGCACATGGATGAGTATTTGCAATTGAGGCTGAAGATGGACTTCCAGTTAACAGGATCAAAGAAGGTGAGCAGTAATCTGGAATACATTTGTAGCTGCAAAACCAAAATCCAGATGTAGAACCCATCTTGAATTCTTAGAATAAATTTTATAGGCTCTTCAAACTTCAACTAGGCAAAATTTTGCATTAAAAATTAAAATACCCCTTAAAACAGGATCAGCAAAAGAGTACTGTGGAATTCTTGGACCAATAAAGGGATACAAAAAGATGTCAGATTTATTCCTAAACCAGAAAAGAATGTCATTTTAGGGGGTACAAATAAAAATCAAATCTCAGTACCAAATAGTCTAAAACCCTGTATGCAGAGGTCACTGGGGGTGTCCCACAAATATTCACAAGGATTTAATCTAGGAATAGTCTTAAAAATAATCCTCTGAAAATCACATCAAGCACCTTTTCTCCAAAATTGAGTACTAGACCTAGAGGTCAAAACTGACTAGTATTTGAAAACAAATTGGGATCAGGATTTAAATATCACCCATAATGAAAAGGTTTGGAATTACCATATTGTTCTGACCCTGCATAAGTTGGTCCCATATTTTCAAGTTTGATTTTAGGAAAAACAGGTTTTGTTCTGAATATAAGTAGAAAACTGCAGATAAAGTCCTTGAGCTGCTACTGCCCTTATAAAATCCCACCAATGAAAGGACTGAATGTACATAAAGAAAAACTGGAAAAAATGCTGACTTGGTATTTTTAACTGCATGCACAAGTACGAACATTGAAAATGCAGAAGCCACTATCATAGGCCAACCTTACATATAAGAGCAATTTTATGGTACTTTTAGAGGGAAAACGTTAGGTTTATAACCCAACCAATACAGTACATCTATCCCAGTAAGTACTGAGGAGATCTAATGCATAATAGATGGTATTCAGAATTCTGAACTCTGTCATGCCTTCCTGTACTTCTGTTTAAAAACCAATATTAATGACTATGTGTTACTGGACTCCTGGACAGGGTAACAAACTTGGCTACAGGGCCTTTTTTATAGTGATGTATAGCTCCATATTTTGGAACTCTGCAAAGGGAAAAGAATATCGGGGAAATATTCTCTAAAAATAAACCAATTATTCATATTTTTCTCATTGGTAGATTTGAAGGTTAAAAGGAATGATCAGATCATCTATGCTGATCTTAAGCTAGATATCAATATTACCATACTGTTACACATATTGGAATACATAAAGAGGATTCTTGGATTTCCAAAAGAAGAAATAACCAGATTTTTAAAATAAATAAAAGACCGTAGCACTCAGGGTTGTGGAGATGGGAGGGGAGACAGTGCAATACCTGATATATGGGTAGGATCAGACCCTCTGGTGAGTAGCAGGAGGAAGTCTAAGGGCAAGAGAGAGAAGGGAGAAGTTATAGTTTCCCTCAACCTGTGCCTACAAACATTGTACTTCTTGAGTTACTGTACATTTCACAAGAATGAATCCCTTTCAGCAAAAGAGACTATTTATATACCATGTTATGGAAATAACTATAGCTGTGGCTAAAGTTACATTTGCTGAGGATGATTAGAGGGTCCCTCCTTAAAGGGTCCACTTCTGGCCGAGTCTTGCTATTTGTCTACCCCACTTGCGCTTCAGTCTGGGGCAAGGGAGAACTCTACTCGAGTTAACAGAAATGCCAAAGGACATTCTGGTTTCGTGCATGTGAGCTTGGAAGATGTTCTAGGTTTGACTTTATTTCCCTACTTTAACAGCTCTTACGTTCGATTCAGTTAAGTTATGGTGTTCAAATCCTATCCCACATCTTGCTTGCAGTCTCTCCACAGGTCTAGAAATTTTACGGTGGGAGAGCAATGGTAATTAACACTGGCACCACTCCTCTCTTGCCCAATTTCCAAGCCCCATGCTGCTGGATCAACCCAAGCTGCCAGCCCCATACAGAGGTACTGGGGTCCATTCCTGCACAAATAGACCAAGCTGTGGCCCAGTGTAGCCATGGACCAGATCCAGTCCATGGATACACCAGACACTGCTCATTTGGACCATGGACTGAAAAGGTCTGGCACCACTGAATTAAAGTGTTTGTAATCACTATGTAATGGTACCACCACTTTCCTCTTGATAAAGTGAACACAATTCTATAACCACAACCTATTTTATGATCTATTTATATATAGATACCTAAGTAGATCAACACATCTCAGACCAATGCAACGGGAAAAAGGGTTTTGGTGGATCACCCAACCTCCTTGCAATAAAATTATGGGGGAAAAAAGAGATCAGTAATCGTTCTGGATTATTGGCTGAAGTTGACAGGTTTTTCTTTTAAACTAAGAGCAAGATATATTGAGACTTCAAATAAAATTAAGCTAAATTAATGCTGTTAGCTAAATGATCTACATGCAAATTGTCAGTAAGGAAATATGACACCCACTGAAGCTTAAGGCAACACAAGTTCATATACAATTCTAAGAAGTTCATTCTTGAATAAAACTCTTTAATTAACGAAAAAATTATACAAGTCAAAATATCACTGTTCGGACATTAAGGTGCATTGCATGTATTCATGGGTACTGAACTACATACATACTTTTAAGACATGAGTGTCCAACACACAATCCAGGGGCCGTATCGAGCCTGTGGAGCTGTTATTCAGCCCTTAGGATTGCCCCACTGACCCACATACTGTGCTGGCCAGCCCCAAACCACCTGTGATACTCACTGGGACTGGGTCTGGGGCTGTAGTATCCACAGTGCTCATTCAGACAAGTTCTCAGACCAGCCTGGGTGGGTGCCGCATGTGCTGAATCAGGCACGCAGGTGAGAGGTTGTGAACCTGACCCAGCCTCTGGCCCAGCCCCATGTCACTCATCTGGTCCATGGGGCCAGATTAATTTGACACTCATGCTTAAAAGAAAGCTTTGTAATGCATTTCTCTGAAACTTAATTTTAGGGTAGCCTGATGTCCAACTCCTTTCAAAATATTTAGTATTAGATGTATTTTGAAGAAATGAACCCAAGCCTAAAATACCGAATACAAATCCAAACTTCTTCTAAAATTCAATTCCTACCCACAGCCCCCTGCCTCCCCAGCCCTGCTGGATGGGGCCCCCAGCTGCGAGGGCTACAGGGCCAGGGTCCCTGGTCCACAGCCCCCTGGCCCTGGCAGGAGGCAGTGGCTGCTGCAGCAGAGCGAAGCCTGACTCTCCCTTCCCCTCTCCCCGCTGTGGGCTTGGATGGGTGGGGGCAGCTTCCTGCTGCTGCGTACACTCCTGCGGGGAGGGGACAGACGGGGGATGGACCTGTGACTCCCAGGTCTGTGCATGGGGCAGGGATGGGCTGCCAGCTGCAGGCTTTGGCTCCGTGCCCTGCTGTCCTCTCCCGGGGCCTCCACAGCCCAGTGGGTGCAACCCAGCACTACAGGGAACAGCAGGGCCACGCGAGGAAGCTGCTTGTCACTGTGGGCTCTGCACTGCCCTGATGATGCATACCCTGCATGTGTGGCAGCAGCGAGGGACACGATCTTGTGCTGCTGCCCCTGCTGCAAGGGATGTGTCACCAGGACAGTGTGCAGCTCACAGCAGCAAGCAGCTTCCCCATGCAGCCCCACTGTGCCCTGTAGTGCTAGGTTGCACCCACTGGGCTGTGGAGACCCCAGGGGAGGGCAGCAGGGCAGGGAGCCTGAGCCCACATCAGGCAGCTCGTGCCCGCTCCCACATACAAATCTGGAGGGCATGGCCCCCCCCATGCCTCCGGGGAGTGTGCACAGCAGTGGAAAGCTGGTCCCACCTTCTCCACCCCCCAGATGAGCTGCCTGCAGCCCCGTCCCAGATGCAAGACCCATGCACCGCCCACCTGGGCAGCAGCTTCAGCCCAGTCCCAGCTCTGCCCAATTCATTCCCTCCCCCAACTCCCTACAGGGCCTCAATCTCGACCCCACCCCCACTTACCTACAAGAGCTGCTCTCCAGGCTGCCCGACTGCCCTCCTCCCGCTCCCTCCCAGCCCCCTGAGGCTGGAACTGCAGAGAGCTCTTTGCAAAACTGCAAAATCCACAGGTTTCCCTGCTAAAATGAGAAATCTGCGTTTTCCTGGGGTAAAAGGGGAAATCTGTTTTTTTCTCCGTTTTCCCTTGGAAAATGGAAAACCCAAATCCCTGGTGATAAATAAGGATATATATTATTCAAATTTGCTACAGAAAACAAATAATTTTCAAACCGAGTCTCTGTAACGACTTGGACGATGTAACATGATTATTGCTGACCTGACATGAATTAAAGTATGTTTACATTTTATTGTGAGAGGCAAGAATGCTTGTGGGTGGTATCTTTTATTGGACCAACTGTATGGTTGGGATATGCACAGGCAAGCTTTCACGTACCACACAGTACCCTTCCTCAGGCCATTGGGAAAGAAGCAGATGTAACAAAGCTAAGCATCAGATGGAACAAAAGCTTGTACAACAGATTGTTTGGGAAAGTCGCTGTCACCTGTGAAGTGCAGAGTCGAGTATCAGGTAGATCAGGGGTTGGTAACCATTTGCTATTGAGAGCTGCTGATTGCAATGCAGGCCACCTGCCCCACAGCGATCAGAAGACATTGCAAAAAGAACAGATAGAAAAAGGCAGGCACTAGGACCCCAGGGGTGCATCCCCTCCTGCCACAGACAGAATAAACCTAACCTGACAGGCAGCAGGACCCAGGGGGATGACTTCTCTGCCACTGTGGTTAGAGCATGCTGCTGACTCCCTGAGCTGCCGAGGGCCAAATCTATTCATGGGCCAGATCCACCCTGCGGGCCATAGGTTGCCATCCCCTGACATAGATTATAATGGACAGTGAAGTCATTGTCTATGTTAAATTTCTGGTACTTAGGCCCCTGGTAAGCGTGCAATTAAAGGAGCAATGGGATGTGATGTGTGATCCCCACAACTGCACCTCCTGCCATGCCACAAGTGCCCATCATCCCATATTGCTGGGTAAGGGGGAGCTCAGGAGTCTTATCCTGAGCTCCCCCTGCACTGGCAAATAGCAAGCTCCCAGGGAAGTGCATGGTGTGCCCTTGAGGGCATGGTGTGCCCTTGAGGTTCCCACCAACAGGGGCACACCATGTGTTGCTGCAGCTGAGGACCCCATTCGGTCATCCGGACTCCCAGCTGCATGGGTGCACCATCAGCTGATCCACCATTAAATAAATTAACATGTGGCCAAGTAACTACTTAAGGCATGATTAGCTGGTTAAGTGTAATGTGTGCCAGAGCATTACTGTCCAACAGGCTAATGAATCTCTGTTCCCATGCTTATCTTATAAAGGCATTGGGCAGATTTCCTTTGAGCACAAGAACAGTTGTGTGAGTTCAAACATGGAATAATTTCCCTATGGAAAATGTTCTCCTACCTCCTTCTAGTGTCTCTGTCCTCGATCTTTTTTGGTACTCATTCATTCTGGTGCAGAGTTTTTCTCTGATTTCATCCACGTATCACCCACAATAATTCTTGACTCTCGCTTATTTGCTGGACCATCATGGCAATAACATCATCTTAACATTACCATACATTTTATTCATAGTTATTAAGCCAAATTGAAGGGTTTTTTTACTTTTGCAACAGAAAATAAGAATGTGATGTTCACTTTTGTAAAAGTCAAACTTCATGGAAGGTATCCACCCTCCAAGCTGTGTATCGTGCTCCTCACAAGAGAAAGACACAATTTAGACATATTAAACACAAAAGAGATTATTCATTCTGGAAGCTGGGCATACAGAGATCCCATCGTTTTCCCAAACGCTCTAATTTAGCATTTGAGAATTGCAATCAGTGCTGTAGAATGCCACTAAAGAGAGTCTTTTAGGTTGAATTCTACCTTCTCCCAAAATATAAGTAACTTTTACATGCAATGTATAATTTAGCACATAGGGGAAAAATTACAGGTGCTATAATGTATTATTAATCCATAGACAAAATAATTTAAATGGAAAGAGAAACGAGGATGAAAAATAAGATAGTGGGATAGAGATCATTATTTAACCTCAAGGAGTTAATCACATGAGGCTGTAGCACTTGCTACATGAAACTGGACTCAAGAAGTGGAAACTTGGTCACATTACTAGGGAAGAATGTAAGAATACTGCATGGGTACAGAAGGAATAGGCTAAGCCTTTGGTTATTCTCTTTGGACATTGGGTGATGTCTCAGATGAGCGAAAAGTGGCAAATATGGTGCTCATCTTTAAGAAAGGAAAGATTGAGGATCCCAGGAATTACAGAGCAGCCAGTAGGACCCTTATACCTGGAAGGATCATGGAGCAGGTCCTCAAGGATTCTACTGTGAAACACCTGGGGAAGAACAACGTAGTCAGGAAGAGCCAACATGGATTCACCACGAGCAAGTCATGCCTAGCCAACCTGATTTCCTTCTATGATTAGGTGAGAGGCTCTGTGGATGGGGGAAGAGCAGTGGATGTGATGCATCTTGACTTCATTACCACTTTCGACACTGTCCCCTATAACATTCTCATTACCAAACTAGAGAAATACAGACTAGATGGAAGTACTGTAGGTTGGACAAATAACTGGTTGGATCATCATACTCAACAAGCAATTATCACTGGCTCAGTGTCTTGTTGGCAGAAAGTATCAAGTAGGGCTCCCCAGGGGTCTGTCCTGTTCTGGCATCATTTAAAATCTTCATTAATGGGTTGGACGATAGGATCGAGTGCTCGCTTAGCAAATCTGTAGATGATGCCAAGTTGGGTGGAGTTGCACACTTCGTAGGGTACTGTTAAATTCCAGAATGAGCTGGATAGACTGGAGAAATGTTTCTCACTCAATCAAATGAAAGGAACAAGTGCAAAGTCGTGTACTTGGGATAGAATAATTGCATGCGCAAATACAGGCTGGGGAATAACTTGATAGGCTGCAATACCGCAGAGAAAGATTTGGGGGTTACAGTAGATTATATGCTGAATTATGACCAACAGTGTGCTCTTATTGCAAAGAAACTCAGCAGCATACAGGGTTGAATTAATAGGAGTGTCACTTGCAAATCAAGGGAAGTGATTTTTCTGCTCTATTCAGCATTGGTGAAGCATTCTGTGGAGCACCGTGTCCAGTTTTGGGCCCCACACTTCAAGAAGGATGTGAACAGATTGGAAAGAGTCCAGTACAGAGTGACAAAAATCATTAGGGTCCTGGGAGAATGACTAATGCTAAAAGGCTGGGAGAACTTGTATTATTTAGTTTGGAGAAGAGAAGACCGAGGGAGGTTCTGATAACAGTTTTCAAATACCTGAATGGCAATTATGGGGATAATTTGAGATGAGCTTTTCTCTGAGGCCACAGGGGACAGGAGTAGGAGATGCAGTGAGAAAATTTTGGTTGGAGACAAGGAGAAACTTTCTGACCATGAGCGTAGTCAAGCATTGGAACAGATTACCCAGAGAAACTGTGGAATCTCCATTCCTGGAAATATTCAAGAACAGGTTAAATGGATATTTGGCTAGGATGTTTTTTGTCAAGGATGATCCTGCCTTGAGCACGGGACTGCACAGAATGACTTAATGAGATCCCATTTAGCCCTACTTTCCTATGTTCCTAACCAAAATTTTAAAGTCAGTCCACCACATCCTTCAGCTGCTGTAAACCAACAAAGAGGATCTGACACTATCTTTTCCTCTTCTTTAGACAAAACTTGGTAAGCTGTACTTCCTAATAAGTCTTTTGATTTGAATAAGAATTTAAAAGTTTTAATGGAGCAAAGGGAAGTCCTGTAGAATAAATCATGTTCAGGGAACAAAGGGAACAAGAAAAGTTCTGTATTTATTGTATTTACTCAACTACAGCATGAACCTGAATGTAAGACAATCCCCCAATAGTTAGATTCTATACTGTGGCAGGGCACTGTGTGTTCCTGCCACTTTAAGGGCCTGGGGATGGCAGCCACCAGGTGCCTGATGAGGGCAGCCATTTTGGAATCACGGGCTGCCCATTTAAACAGGGCAGTTGTGCTGCTGGGGGCCAGGCAACAACACTGTCTGGCTGCAGAGCTGTGGGTATCATCTGGAGGTAAGGGAGGAGCTGTAGGGGATGGTCAGGAGGCTCCTGGTCCTGGGTACGACCTAAAACTGCACCCTGCCAGGAGTGGGTGCCTGGTGGGGCCCCCAGGAAATGCCAGGCCAGTTACCACCCCAGTGAAAGGCAGGTTGGGGCACCTTAACCCCTAGCCCCCACAACCAGGTGGGTAACCCCTTTGTTTGTAGGGCCTGAACGGCAGACCCAAGGGGAGAGAGAGGGGCTAGAGACTTGGACCTGACTGACAGAGTACCCTTGACTGGCCCATGCTGGGGCCAGGACCAGGATGGTCAAAAGGGCCAGGGACCCACCGCGAGGGACGCCCAGAGCTGAGGGCCTGGGGTCCCGACTGGCCTGGAGGTGGGCCAGGGCTGGTAGCCAAAGGTCCCGGGGGGACCACACCCGAGAGGGGAAAATAGTTCCAGGGAGTTAAATAGCTGAATGAAGGCGGGGTAGGCCACCTGAATGGAGGGATCTTGGAGGGGTCCTGATAGAAGGATTCTGGGGCCCAGTGTGGGGCCAGTGATGATAAGAACACCTAGAGGCCATCTGCAAGGCTTGGGCTGCGGTGTAGGGGAGGAAAGGAGCCACAGACAGCACCCCCTGACATCGGGGAAGGAAATGGGCAGCCTCCTGCTTAACTGACATCTATTAATCAATTAACATCAAAGCGTGGTGGGCGAGAAGGCGGGCGGTTGGCCCAGGAACAGGTGGACGGGCCACTCTGAGAACGGCCCCGAGCAGGCCCCCTGTTACTTATACAAAGAAAATGTATACTTTTTTATAGTTTTCTATGTATGGAATCTAATTATTGGAGGATCATCTTAAATTCATCCCCCCTAACTACTGCAGGTGGTGGGAGGAGAGGTGATGAGTGGGGCGGTAATGGGGCAGGCAGCAGGGGACAGATAGTGGTGGAGTCAGTAGAGAAGGCATGTAGTAGGGCAGATAGGGAGGCATTAATGGGGCAGGCAGCATGGAAGTGTGTGGGGGGGGGGGGAGGCAAGCAACTTACCCCCTACTGCGCCTGACCCCTCTCTGCAGCCTCAGGTTGCCCTGATTCTCCCTTCCGATCCCTCCTTCCATGCCGCTTCTGCCACCCATAGCCCCAGGTCCCCCTCACTTCCTCCCATCTCCCCCCCTCCCCTCACACGTCTCTCCTCCCACACCTGTCCCTCAAGCCCCCTAACTCCTCCTTACCTTTGCTCTGCACTGGCAGGCTCCATCCCTGCTACAGCCAGAAGCATGAAGCATGGCTTCAGCCCTCCCCATAGCAGCAGGGTGGCCTCCATAGCAGCAGAAGGGGAAAGAGATGAAAAAGTGATGGTGGTGGGGGGGGGGGGGTCGAAAGGGTGGAGTCAGCAGGGGAAGAAGAATCTGCAGCTGGGATGGAGCCTGCCAGTACAGAGCAAAAGTGAGGAGTGCAGCAGAGGGGGGGAGAGAAGAAAGTGTGTGTGGGGGGGGAGGGGGGCAGGGGAGAGTAGGGGCTGTGGGGGAGGAATGACAGTGTATGAAGAGGGAGTGGATGGGGTGGGTGGCGGTGGGGCAGAGAGCAGCTATGGCTCTGGCTCTAGCTGCAACCCCAACTCCAGGTTGTGGTTGGAGGCATAGCAGGTCCCTTCCCCCACCTCCCCACACTGCTTCATGCTAGACTGTAAGATTAGGGTCCCCCCCCCATATGAAATGGTTGGGGGGAACTCATCTTCTAATCAAGTAAATATGGAATATTAAACAAGTAATTTTTACCAAGATTAGTAAGTTTTTCCATACTTGATAACATCTTTAAGTCATTGTTTCTTGTTGAATGACTAGTGGCAGTAAGGATTTCCTGAGCTATTTTTTATTCCTGAAACAGTAAAATTTAATATTATAAGGTGCTACTTGGCATTCAAATTTGCAAACATGGAAAAAAAATTCTCCACCCAGATTTGAAATATATCCTATTTTGGAAGTTTCAGGTTTCAAATATACCCAAAATACCTATTGGTACCTACTACTACCTATTGGTATTTTGGTATGTTTAAATATATACTTATTAGCACAGTTTCAAAGTCACGGGATCTGGAGACAGCAATTTTCAAATGTATTTCTGTGTTCACTTAACTTCAGTTGGCTCAAACAAACAAAAAATGCTGATTTTTCTGAAACAGAGATGCTGAGCTTTAAAAGAATTAGGCTTATGACTTCACTATGTACCATAATTACTCATAACTAATTACTACTCACAAAATACTGAATTAAAAAGAACATCAATGATGCAAAGTGAAACAACCGAATATTAGGAAATATGAAATATTAAATTTGCCTGTGTGACCTTAATTTAACCCTCTTCTCAACATACATTATGGTACAGTCTTTCGTTACATAATCACTTGGATCTATTTGCTGGGTTTTCCATTTACCACAAAAAAATGTGGCAAAATGTGGATTTTCACCTTTAAAGGAGAAAAACCTGAGAAACTGCTGCTTGGGGCTGGGGGGGGAGCAGGAGGCACATGGCAGTCAGGCAGTGTAGTAGATAGCAGCTCCTGCAGCTCCTTCCAGGTAAGAATGTAGGAGAGGGGAGCCATAGGCAACGTGTCTGGGGGGTGGGGGCATAGGCAATGAATGGGGGATGGGGGGGCCACATGGCCCCTAGTTTTCTGTACCCACACAGTGGGGCACGGAGTTGTAACCTGGCTGGACCAGCTCTGGGCAGAAGCTGCATCTGCAGCCCAGCAGGTAAGACTTGGCGTAGGAGGAAGCGCTGTGCTCCCATGGCCGCCAAGGTGAGGTGTCCCTTACCTGTCTGGCAGCAGCAGGGGGCACAGCTCCATGCTGCTGCTCCTCACCTTGTTGGCCATGGTGGCACAGTGCTCCCTCCTACACTAGGTCCCACCTGCTGGGCTGCAGAAGCAGCTCCTGCCTGGAGCTAGTTTGGCCAGGATGCAGTGCCATGCCATGCTGTGGGTGCAGAAATCTAGAGGGGCACATGCCCCCACTGCACGTCACCTGTGCCTACACCCTCCCTTTCCCACATACCCAGCTCATTCCCCACACAGCCACCCCATCTCTCACACACTGGGGGCTGGGACCTCAGGGTGGGGGCAGCAGGTTGGGAGTTAGGGGCACCAGCAGGGCTGGTGGGGGGAAGACTGTGGGTTGGGAGTGAAGGGCACTGGCAGGGCTGGGGGTGGGAGACTTGGGGCTGGGAGTGAGGGGCGACAGCATGGGAAGAGGCAGGGGCCGGGCCAGGGGAACAGCATATAGGGGCTGCTCAGTGCCACAAAGAAGCAAGAGGAGGAGGGTGTGGATGGCAGCAGCTGCAGCTGGACCCCCATCATGGTGAGCACAGGGGGCAGGGGGAGTTCTGATTTTCTATTATTTAAAAAAAACCCCAAATCAAACATCAAAATATATAGGTATTTAGAATGTATTTTATTATAATGACTGAGGCACTGGTAGACTTCCAAATTGCTTTAAAATGGTAAATATATCAATAAGCGTTGTGTTCAACTGATACCTATATATAGTGGTGTTTCATTTTAATTGCAGAAAAACATGGGGGGGAGGGGATTAATCAAAACATTTTGGATTTTTAAACGGAGAAAATCAGGATCCCTGATGATCGCATACTGTTTTTTTCCATAAAAACCATCCTCTGTTTGTTGCAAAACGAACCATAGGAATACAATATTTTATTTATCCTCACTGTTCAGTGTGCATCTCCAAACTTTAGCTGCGCCCTATTAAATCCTGTTCTGAAGACAGAAGTATTAATTACTGCACAGGCTTTTCCTATGGACCGTATATTTATAATAACCAATTGGTTCACCAACATTCATGATAATATATTCAGAACACCTGTATATGATGAAGTAGTATAATTACTTCACGTTACAGATGGGGGACTAAAATAAAGAATGCGTGAAAAGTATCCATTAGTATAGACCCAATTTGAGACACTTAGGGCCCAGTTTTTCCAATGTACTTAGCAGGATAGTTCATATTACATTGCACTTTATATATTCAGAGCAGAGTCACATTCACTTCAGCTGTGGTTACAAGCACTCAGCAGAAAATGCAGAATGCACGATTAATGCACTCCTCTGAAATGCCTTGCCTAGAATCATGTAGAAAACTCCCCAGCAAAGGCAGGCATAGATTCAGTCCTCCCAGGCAAGGGCCAACTGCCTTAATTATGAAGCTGTTCTTTCTCCTCCTGCAATCCCTTGCCTCATCTACTACACACCTTCCAACTTCTGCAAAAACCAAGGCAAGAAGCCTATAAGCAAGTCTCCATCACTACACACCCTTGATTCATCCCTGGAGCACAGAACATCCTGTGCACTGAATACACAATACGGTGGAAAAAGGTAAAATATATTTACTTCCCTATAAGTTGTCCTTCCTTGAAGTTGGTACCCAGTGGTATGGAATCCATTATGACTAGATTATTTCCCATCTGAGCACAGAGGTTCATCTATTTTTTTTTTTTTTTTAAAAGAGAACTCCCTTGGTATGACTACACTGTAGTGGGGCACAGAAGTAGCCAAGCTTCTCAGCAGGGCTAATTACATTGAGCAGTGCCTTGTGAATGCATCTATGCTGCATACTATACCCAGGCTAACTTGTTCTGCAATGTGACTTCATTGTGCCATGCAAAGATATTGTCCAACTCCCAGACAAATCTAAGATTAAAAGATAAACTATAACTTGTAAAATTTTAATCATCTCCAGGAACAATATTTTATTTATTCAGTTATTATACCAAAAAATGGAAATGAAGACTTAGGCAAAATCAGATCCCAGAATGAAGACAGCCCCAAATTTCTCCATTTCTCTCCAGTAATGGTCCATAAGGGAAAGAAGGATTGAGATGTTTCCCTTCTAACTACAAAATTAGGTAATGTGTTGGTAGGGTCTCATGCAGCACCAAGAGCCCATTTCAAAGAAGGAAAAACTAGGTATGGGTAAGTGAAGTTTTCCTTTCTTGCTAATGGCACTTAGTACACCATAATCTATTGCAAGGGAGAAGAAGCTAGTAGAGAAGTCAATCTCCAAACATGAGAGAGAAACTTAGATTTGAACCAAGACGACAATAAAGAGCTCTTGTGTTCAAGATGGTCTGTTTATTTCTTTTCTTCTTCTGAAAACATGAAGGGGTTTAATGAAGGAAAGGTTCAGAGATTACCTGAAGTACTGTATCATTCTCTCAGTCTCCTGACAGCATCTCTATAGAGACACATCTTTAAGAACCTGGGATGTGTGATGGCTCTGTAAACAAGAATGGGGGGAGGGCTGGAGGGTCTACCTGTGAAAGAAATATGCTACACATTTCCTAAGCACAAAGTGAGAGTGCAAAGTCCTGCATTTGGGATGGAGTAACTGCATACACACACACAAGACAGGGAATCACCAGCTAGGCTGCAGTACTGAGGAGAAGGACCTGGGGGTTACAGTGGACCAGGGCTACTCAACTCCTTCACCCTCTGATGCTATTCCCCTGCTGCCAAATTTCCAGACCCATGGGGAAGCGCAGGCCCTGGGCAACCAATCCTAGTGTGTAGGACTGGGGGTTGGGGGGAGGGAGAGAGGAAGGGGGTAGCTTCAGGCCCCAAGGTCCAATCCCAGGATGCTGGAGCAGTCTCAGGTCCCAGCGCCCAATCCTGGTCTGGGGGCCTGGGAGGGAGAGGTGCCAAGCCCTTGGGGCCCAATTCTCGCGTGTGGGAGCAGGAAGTGGGTAGTGCCAGGCTGCCAGGGCGCAATCCTGGGGTTTGGGGTGGGCCCCTGGGGCCCAATCCTGGTGCACAGGGCAGGGAGGGGGTGGTGCTGGGCCCCAGGGCCCAATCTTGGCATATGGGGCTTGATCTGGCCCATGGATTGGCCCAGCTCCACTCATCTGGCTCACTAAAACAAAAAGTTGGGCCAAAGGAATAGACTGTAAGTACTGCATTCGACTGGAAAATGAATATAAGCTAAAAGCATGTTCTTGTTGCAACCCCCCCCCCCCAACAGAATAATGGGTTTAATTAATAAGATTGTCACCTGCAAAACAAGGGAAGTGATTTTTCTGCTCTATTCTACACTGGTGAGCCTCCCCCCCCCAGTACTATGATCAGTTTTGGGTCTCACACTTCAAGAAGTATATGGATAGATTGGAAAGAGTATAGTACAGAGCAACCAAAATGATGAGAGACCCAGGAAACAAGATTTATGAGGAAAAGATGAGAAAAATTGGATTATTTAGTCTAGAGAAGAGAAGACCAAGGGGGATTTGATAACAGTCTTCAAATACCTGATGGATGATTATGGAGAGGATTGAGATGAGTTTTTCTCTGAGGCCATAGGAGACAGGACTAGAAGCAATGGCCTCAAGATGCAGCAGAGGAAATTTAGGCTGGAGATTAGGAGGAACTTTCTAACTATATGGGTAGTCAAGCATTGGAACAGGCTACCTAGAGAGATTGTGCAATCTTTATCCTTGGAAATTTTCAAGAACACATTCAGCAAACAACTGGCTGGCATGGTTTAGTCAGGGACAATCCTGATTTCAGCAAA
Source organism: Alligator mississippiensis (assembly GCF_030867095.1). NCBI lineage: Eukaryota > Metazoa > Chordata > Crocodylia > Alligatoridae > Alligator > Alligator mississippiensis. The sequence continues at coordinate 82,317,016 of NC_081829.1, read as the reverse complement.
GGGCTGGACTAAATGACCTTGCGAGGTAACTTCTAGCCCCACTTTCCTATGGTATTAATACTAGGGCTTGGAATACAATATGTAGTAATACTGAGACATCCTTTGTTTATGTAGTAATGTCCTGTGGCTCTGCAAATGCTAAAAGTCACGGAAGCAGTTTTTGTGTATTTTCCTCCTTAATGCTGATCTTGGTCTGTGCAGGATTACAAGTCCTTTGGAATTGGCAGGCTGATCATGTGAGCGACTAGACCAGTGATTCTCAGCTGCAGTCTCACAACACCCTAGGGTGCCACGAGATCCTTTCAAGCATGCCACGGAGTGCTGTGGAATATTAAAGCAAACTATGTGGGCAAACACCTACATGTGCTGTATCTGATAAACCCAGAGATTTTAAGTAGGAATCCACTGTGTGGTGGAAACGTTCTGAAAACTTTCTGACCTTTTGTGATGTTTCTGAGTTCTTTGCAACAGAAGCATTGCTCTATTTCTGAAAACAGAACAACAGGATGCAAAAGCTAAGAGCAGGCATTTTCCGAGAGGACATCTTGAGTCTAAGAGAGGTGCACTGAGTCTAGTAAAGTTGAGAATCACTGAACTAAATGCTCTCAAAAATTTTGCCTGGATGAAAGTTGCTGTCAGGGTTAATAAAATGGTCAAACTGGCACGCATAAAGCTGCTAAAGCTACTTGGATTATGGCGGCTTGAACTGGAACAATGCTACCCTGGTAAGACTCCAGTATTCATGCATGTATGATGCTGCACTAAGGGTAGACAACCTGCTTTCAGTTGTAGAGCCCACCCTAACTGCATGTAAAGTAGCCAGTTTAGGGCAGCGCTGAGAAGGTCCCATTGGCTCCATCTATCACCAGAATATACTGGCATGTGCACAGCAGTGCACTAAGCCAGCTACTCTCCTTTTGGTTTGGAAAGTAGCCAATTTGGAGTGGCACCCAGGGAGGCAACTTGGTTTCCTGATTTTTAAAATTACATTGCAATACTGGGACTTTTTTCAAATGTTTGGTAGTTTTACAGGGCACACTGCAAGGAGAAATGCTTCACTGCACTTCTGCCTGCACATGCCGGCTCCCTTGGTGGTCCACGAAGACATACAAGTTGGCAGAATAGGTTAGGCTGCTTTGCTGCATTGGTAAGAAAAACAAATCAGTAAATGTGACAAAAATACAGACTGGGTTAGATTACTCTCGCCTGAAGTAGCCAAACAGAAACAGACAACCTAATGGTACTGACAGGCTAAAAATATGGGCTAGATCACTCTGCTACCTCCTTGGGGAGGGAAGGGGGAGAAAGGAGTGGCAAACTGGAAGTATGGATTAGGCCTCACATGGGTGAAAGAAAGAACGAGAGGGCTAACTGGTTACTCAGCCTGGGCCCAGCCACTCTGCAAGTAACAATCATTTGAAGGATAAGACTGGGAAGTGGCGGGCTACTTCACGATGTGCAGTATTAGCCTATATCTGAGGGAGGAGACGGAACTGATCAATGCAAGAATCCCTGGGTTAACCTGATGTGATGGAAATTGAAAAATATATGGAGCAGGAGCCAGCTGAGGTTATTTATTAAAACTGTGGTTTTGGTTTCAGAGATTGGGCTGCTCTTAGAGGGACGGAGCCTGGCAGAGCTATGCTGGGGAGCAAGTTCAAGGATCCCACCACAAACAGGTCTGGTACTTGCCTCTCTCCTCAAAGACAAGTCTTTTGCAAAAAAAGTTTTCCACCTACAGAAAGTGAAGGAAGTCACTGGGGAGAAGGAGGATGATAAAATATTTAACAAGCATAGAAAGAACTCCTGTCAGGAAACAGAGGAGAGGCCTCAAGAGACTTTCACTTCTTCAAATAGAAAGCAAAATATTAGGAGTAAGAGGCAGTCAGTTCTCTGAACAACTTCACCTGTTGCCAGTAAATTGTGAAGCTAATCAGAAGTTTAATAAATTAAAAGAAAATAAAAAGGGAGGGGCCAGCATACTTAGAGATGAGTAGGAATAACCCGTAAGCAGCTGGAGGGTGCACATAGAGTGCCCTGGTGAGAGTAAATAGGGGAGGATCATGCAACTCAAGCCCGAATCATGATGCTTAGGCACAAGGGGTAGAGTTCAGGCTGTCCAGACAACCAAATTCTGACCCTGCTGAAGTTTGCAACCTAACCGTATTTTAATGCAGGGGTGTCAAACTCACTGGGCCAGATCCAGGGCCTCCTTGCAGGGCTCGTCACAGGCCAGATCTATCCCAGAGCATAGGGGTAGCTGCCATGGCACCTGCGGCAGTAGTGGTGGGTTCAACAGTAGCGAGGGGTCTGGTGGTGGCAGTGAGGGGTCTCACACCACCAATGACAATGCCTAGCAGGGACAAAAGGCCTCAAATTCTGCAGTGGGCTAAACCCCCCAACTTCCAGTGGTCCACTGGTAGCCCAGAGGGCTGGACAGAGTGGCTCTGCAAGGCCATGTTTGACACCCCTGCTTTAATGAAATTTATTATGTATAAATTTCCAAGGACACTGGAAATAAGTCCAATCACATGAAAATATACTGGGTACCACCGGGATATGAAGCTTTAGATCCACAGGACAGGCCTTTGCTAATAGGAACTGAGAGCAGTAGCATGCTGTCATCCTCTATGTCAGGGGGAACAACCTTTTTAGCAAGCGTGCCACAAAGTAAGCTCCACAACCTCCCCAAGTGCCACTCTGAGCCCCTTCCTCTATTCAATCTGCCACTGCGTTCCCAGCTCTCCATGATCTGCTCCATGCCATGCATGGAGGCTACTTATGCCCTGTGGTACCTGTGTCACAGGGTGGCCATCTCTGCTCTACGTGGCCCAGTCACTAAAGACATCATCTTTGCCAGCTGAATGCTCAGATCCATGAAACCTCCGTTCTTTTTCAGGCTACTAAGCACAGACCCTTCTACCTGTTTCTTCCCAAGCCTGACCACTTCTGCCCAATCCACTCCCTCCTGTCCTTCTGTCTGTCCCAGTCTCCCCATACAGTCAACCCCAGTCTTCCCCTCCAGATTCCTTTTCCCCATCCCAATCTTCCCTGAACTGCAGCGGTCAGTCCCAGACTTCCTCTGTGATCTCCTCACCCCAGTCCCCCAGTTACCCACTCCTCTCCCTAGTGACCTTTCCCAGCCAGTCCCAGTCTCCCTTCCTCCAAGCTTATCTTAGACTTACAGTCTCAGTAGCCTCCTCCTTCCACAGGCTCCTTATTCCAGTAGTCTTTCCCAACTAGTCCCAGTTTCTTCCAACCACCACTCCTTAGGCAAACTCTGTCTTCTTACCACTGGCTCCCAGTCCCTCTCTACTTCAATTTCCTCCAGATTCTGAGTATTTGTTTCCGTCCTGTCCCTTTACTTTCAGTATCCCCGCACCAGCCACCGGCATTGTTCCCTCCACCCCTCCCACCATCTCTGCCAACTCATTCTCTGCGAATTCTTGTCCAGCCAGTCCCAGCCTCCACCCTGGCTCCTTATCTTAATTCATCATCTCCACTGCTGCAGGTCTGGCCACTGTATTCACGTTAGGCAGCTTCCTCCTTTACACTGATTGGGACTCCAGTAGCAGAAGCAGTGATAGCGCAGGAGAGAACGTCTCCACGCTGTCAGCGCACAGAGCTGCAACAGCCAGGAGTATGCTCAGGGCAGAGAGACTCTTTCAGAGACTTCAGCTGCCAAACAAATCTCTAATGGGCATGTGCTAACTTTTTTTTTTCCCCCACAGGCTTATAAACTTGATCAATTTGACCAGGTTTACTAGACAATATAGAGGCAATAGAGATTCTCAAGTAAAGAGCTATAAGAATATGTTAACATGGTAAAACAAGGCATGTTCTCCCTAATCTTATTCTTAGAAACAGCCAAGCCTTTTTTGTTAGAATTAAAAAATTGGATATATATATGTTAATAAATAAAATCCAGAGGAAGAAACCAAGGGCCAGCAATTAAAGATCTGGCAAAATTATAAGAGACTTAAAGCTGTGACTTACAATGGCATGCAGCCTTAACTCTAGGCAGCACTGCCAGTTCCACATGCACAACATATTTCCACTAACTACATAATTAAACATAGTTACCCATTCAGGTATTAGTTAAACCAAGCAAAACAAATTGACTGTCAATATCCCTTGTAACTGCACTGGGTATATCCAGGCAGATCTTGACAACTATATGTATCCAACTACAAAAATAGGGCCCATTTCTGAGCTAAACCAACAAGAGGAGAAATGGAAAGGTCAACAGCACAGTGAATACATTCAGTAGAGAAGTCTGCTGCTTCTCTGTTATGTGTGCAGGCAGTAGTAAGGTATTTCTTCTAATCCTTAACTGTTCTGCAGGCTTCATTTTAGTGTGCAATTTTAATGTCCCTTTATTCCCCAAACTCTTCTCTTTCATTTATACTCTTCTAAGTAGCAAAATCTGCATCCAAAATGCTCACCTGTTCCAAGCAACTAGCTTAGAGGAAGAATACATTTATTATATGACGATGTCATGACTAGGAAAACAAGCGCATTAGAAAAGAACCAACTGTTTAAATGCTCAAATTAAACAATACAATTGGATAAAGCAAGTTCCCCTTTCTAGAAGTCTCCTAAACCTGCACAGGAAGGCTAGGAATTGATGTTTTCAAAAGTGCTACAACTTTATATGACAGGACTGGTTTCTCTCAGGGACAGGTCATTAGTTGCCAGTGTTATTACTGCTACTGCATATTTGACAAAGTAATGCAAGAACTGCAGGTTTTGAATATACAGGTTTCCCTCGCCAAGCTCCTGGGTTAGGTACCCGAAAGTTCCTGTGGTTGGCAAGACAAAAGGCTTATGGGAAAAATGGCAGATGGCAGGCTGATGCGCGGCCACAGAAAACCGTGGTTACTCAAAACAGTATACCATGGTAGCCAAAATGGTATGTATAACATTAAGCATGGATACTCAAAACCGTGGTTAGCAAAACCGTGGTTGGTGAGGGAAACCTTTTGATGCAGGGACTGCTTGTCAGCTATCCAGATGATTACATTCAGTCACAGGTGACTTTTTTTGTGAACCCTTATTCAAAAGAATCCTTGATATTTATTACACAGTGCAGTATCAATTATTTAGTGTGATCATTAGGCAACATGGTAGAGAAATTAAAACAAAGGGCACTGAGTCTGGAGTTTTATCTTAAGCCCTGACACCATCTTGCTGCATGGCAACTTGGTAGGTCAAGTTCCAAGCCCTCACCAAGTTTCAGTTTCCTCATTTCTGGTAACAGGGTTATAGCTATTTATCAGGGGTGTGTGAAACGGGCCGTATTCAATTCAGATTTGGATTTTGCCCGAATCGGGGACAGTGATTCGATTAGTCAATTCAGATCGCTGTCCCTGATTTGATTCGGCCAAATCTAAATCTGAAGATTCAGTGATCATTTGCAGAATCAGCGATTTGGCATAAACACAGCTTTAAATGCTTTTTCTACATACGTCGAGGTATCAGGTACGGCTCGTGAACACTGTGATGCTGGGGCGTATGGAGTGTCCCACAGGAGCGCGGGGCGGGGGGGGCCTTACATGCTCGGTGATGAACCCAGAAGTGGACTGGAAGTAGTTCCTGTCCACTTCTGGGTCTGCTGCCAAGGGGGGGAGCCCTCCTGTGCCCCCTCACATAAGCGATCAGCCATGGGGGGGACCCTGGGTGCCCCCCCCAGACCCAGGAGACACCAGTCGCTGAGCTGGCGGGGCATGGGGGTGGCCCCCCTGCATGCTCCCCAGCGGACCCAGAAGTGGACTGGAAGTGTTTCTGGTCCACTTCCGGGTCTTCTGCTGAATGCGCTGGGGACCCCCCCTGCACTCCTGTGGGACACTCCATCCGCCCCACCATCGCAGCGTTCCCGAGTCGCTTGGTACCTTCAGGTATGTAGAAAAAACATTTAAAGCTGTGTCTATTTCTGAATTGCCAAATCTTTCTGAATCTCTCCAAATCGATTCAGAGGTTTCTGATTCGATTTAGAGAGATTAAAGGGTCTCCTGATTCAATTCAGATTTAGCCACCGAATTGGGCCGAATCTCCACCAAATCAAATCAGTGACTGAAGCTTTGCACAGCCCTACTATTTATACCTTTTTGCATAACAGACATGACCTAGATACAAAACAATATTTACTCATTATAAGATCCACCTATATTCACATGCACCATATGGGAACACTACTTATGGCACAAAAATAAATCCATATTTCCCTCTAATCCATTCTTATAAACAGGAAAGTGGTACGTAAGTTTGGAAGCTTATGGTGCTGATAAGTAATCTTATACATTGAAAAGGACTTATTTGTTTTTTATGTTTGGCCTGAGAGACGGGGATAAATTTATTCCATGAGTTCCAATGTCTTAAAAGATTTCTCTCATCTTTCTATTCAGACAAGTCTGCTCTCTGCCAGTCATTCCATAAAATGTTCCAAAACATCAAGAAAAAAAAACAGGTAAACTGAAATGCATACTTCAAACTCAACCTAACCAGATCTTTCAACAAAACCAACATAATAGTAATCAGCAAAGCCAAGGTGGTGTATTACAAACATTACACCAGCACATTATTTTTCAGGGTAATTTTTACGACATTAATTATGGTCAGTTTTAAACCATTACCTAGAAATATTTTGCTAGTTACACAAGCCATAACATGCTGCTACACCACAGTAAATCCTAGCAATTTAATTCAAGTAACAAATACAGGTGACAAATGTGTTTTTTTTTCCTTTTAAGGTATGTAAACTCTTATTTGCATATTAGAAAAGTATTTTGGACAAGAAAGGAAAGAAAAGGCTCATAAATCAACTTTTCAGAGGAAAATAATCTAAACTTCAGTTATATCTTATGTTCTGTTAGCATTTTTGTTGTATGAGCCTTTTGAGTTTCCTGTACACTCAGCAACCAGATCTGACAGTAAACTTCAAACTAGAAAGGGTGCTTTTGAAAATCTCAATTTGGCTGATATAACACATAAATCAGGCTCGGAGTAATTTTTTAACATGCTAGAGCACTACACCTGAGCACCTGTAGCACTGAAATGGATGGATCTACTATTCTTTGTTCCCATACATTCTGGTCAGCATCAGGATTTTTTTTTTTCAGTATTACAAAGGCAATACACCTTCCACTCTACTCCAGGGAAAAGTAACCCAGTTTTGCTTTGGTTAATTGAACTGACAGGTGGAATGGCTTTTACATTTTTCTACATTACTTGATTAAATGGGGAACTCATTTTCTATACAAGTTAGTTCCAGCTGGTAACTAATAATCACTTCCTAAGGGTTATCAATAACACCTGCATGGTCTATGCATCTGCAAGATTACCAGGATCACCCCAACCAATTAACAGCTAAAAAAAATGTATGACAACCTTAAAATTACAGCAAATAAATTATATTTAATTATTGATAAATCATGAAATACACATAACAGCTAAAGCAAAGACATATGACAACTCGGTTCTACCCTCAGATATACTATTCTCATTGAAAATATTCCAGAGGTCCTAAATGCTTTGCTGGAAGTGCTATAAAATACATGCTTCTTGACACAATAAAAACTTCAGTGGGAGCTGTATGCTCACATTTGAGAGTCGAATTTCACTCTTGGAGCATTTAAGTAATATTTCAAATAGTGACCCTATAGGCCATTGTTCATTCGCCTGAGAGGACATAAAAATTGAAACCATCTATCTGGACAGATTTTTCCCTTTAAACACACCCAATCGCTCAGCAGACATGATTTAAGCTAGAGCTGCTTAAATGACATACTGTTCTTTTGCTACTGCTTGTAAAACTTTTATGAGATGACCACCAGTTCACATCACAGAAGTATCAGTGAGCAACACTGAGAAGTCTGAGGTTGTCTAACCCCACTTGATTTCTCTCACGAGTAACTTACACTGTCTGAAGACACAGTGGAGGGAGAAAAACTCACCACAGACTGCGCTCCTGTTGTGACACTTAACAAAATGCAAAAAGTAAACGGAAAATGTACCCGAGTACATCAGTATGCACTAAAAAAAACCCATGCTATATGTTTAGACTAGATTTACAATCGAATGGGCTACATATGTCCTAACAAAGAAAAAACTGATATTCTGATGTTTTCTTCTAATACACTTATATTTCAACAACTGCTTTTTGAATTTTCATCTACTTTGCATACATGGAAATTGTCAATGTTGCTGGAAGTCTGATTAAATTCTCATCTACTGAGAGTTCAAATAAGTCTGGCACCATAAAATCTTTGTCTTCTGAGAATATAGTATACAATCTTAACTGGTTTAATGGTTTCATGGAGCCCCCACAATAATCAGCATTGGTGAAAACGCCTTACGAAGTGCTGTTTTAGATACTGATGCATGGCAGTGAGTGTAATCAGCAATGGATATTTTGCATTCAGCAGCAGATTTCACAACCTGGGATACCCGGATTGCAGCTGTGTAAAGACAGAATGCTGGGAAGAGCTACCACCCTGCTCTTTATAGTATGGGACAAAGGCTCTTGGTTTTTAATGGCGTTTAGGGCCCATTCAAAGGTCAACATATTTGATAGCACAATATTATCTTTGCAAGACCATACGAATACAAGGTAAGAATTCATGTCTTAATGTAGGACCAACTCGACTGGAGGTGAGTGCTATCAAAAGAATCATTCCAGTATAAACTACTATGCAATGCAGAAGACAAAACCATTAAGCAGGATGTCTTATCTTGAGTAGAAAACTTTGAAAAAAAAGCAGCAGCTACTTCCTTTGCAAACACCAATACTATTGTCAGTGTTATCACAGAACGTAGGAGTCCCAGATACAGAGAAGACCCCACCACCTCTTGTGTATAAACACTACCCATAACTTATCAGTTCTACTTTCTTCAGAGAGCCTAAGTAGTTCTTGTGAGGAATAATGGATTATACTCAGCCTTACCTTCACAAATTCTGTCCAATCGCTGCCGCTTGACTTTGTGTTTATCCACAAGTGCCATTCTTTATTGTAGATTTTAACTTTCTGATTCAAAAAGCAATGCAGTCCACCAAGAACTTAGGAAAATTCCCAGGAGTCTGAGTGCATAACGCCACACTATCAACCCTGAAACAAGAAGATAAGAATCTTTATATTTAGAGATCTTGGTGCAAACTATGAGAGCAGTTCTATGCTACATATTATTGTGAACTTTCTGGAATAAAAGGTACAAATTCAGGGCTTTCTACCTTTGCATTCTAGCAGACCCACATTTTATACTGCAAATCAAGGTTACAGTTCATTTATCTTCCTTGCTATCAGAAATAGCAGCATTGTACAATAGAACTGTTAAAGTTTTAGAGGTAGATTTCCAAGAATTATTTCAATCTCAGAGTCCTATTTCAAACGGATAAAATCCATTAAATTGTACACACATTCAAAGCGTAAAGAAAATAAAAAGGAGCTTTTGCTTTTCCAATATATTCTATGCACACATGCACTTTGGATATCAGGTCTTATTTAATCCATTTCCAGTGAAATAGCTGACATTGAAATGTGAATTTGGATTTCTGAAACTGCAAGCTCCTTATCTCTGCAGAGACTTTTTTTTATACGCTGTCCTCTACTTTTTACATAAGCAGCAACCATAGTTGTAGCTGGTCCTCACAAACATACTTAAAACAGCTGATATAATCCACTGGGAGCTGGATTCAGCATTTCTGACATGCACATCCTTTAAAGCAGTCATTTTCAAAATGAGCCACAGAAGTACTGCAGGTAGGCCTCACTTGTGGATAGCACTTCATGCAGGCTAGCTCTGGCACAGGAACCAGCACAGCTGCATATCACAACCTTGCAGGTGAGCTAATTAGCATCTCTGTGAGGCACTTCATCATGAAACTGTTTCCCTCTGGAGCAGTGAACTTTGGGGGCAGAAGGTGGTTGTGGGTCTATGTATGAAGTTGCAAGTGGTGAGCTGTGGGCACCAAGTGAGACTTGGGTGGAAGAAGGAGTTAGGCAATTGGGCTGTGTGGAGGCTGGAGATAAACTGTAAGATTTCATAGATTTCATAGACATTAGGGCTGGAAGGGACCTTGGAAGATCATCGAGTCCAGTCCCCTGCCCCAGGGGCAGGAAGTCAGCTGGGGTCATAGGATCCCAGCAAGATAAACATCCAAATATCTCTTGAAGGCGTTCAAAGTAGGTGCTTGAACCACCTCCGATGGCAGGCTATTCCAGACCTTGGGGGCTTGGACTATAAAGAAGTTCTTCCTTATGTCCAGCCTGAAATGATCTTGCAGGAGTTTTCGACCATTCGAACATGTCATCCCTTGGGGCGCTCTGGTGAACAAACGTTCCCCCAGATCCTGGTGAACACCCCTTATGTACTTACAGGTGGCCATCAGATTGCCCCTGAGCCTGTGCTTTTCCAGGCTAAAGAGTCCCATACCTCTCGGACTGTCGTCATAAGGTCTGTTTTCCTGACCTCTGATCACGTGTGTGGCTCTTCTCTGCACCCTCTCAAGCTTCTCCACATCGTTTTTGAATTGTGGGGCCCAAAACTGGACACAGTACTCCAGCTGCGGCCTCACCAAGGCCCCACCCCCGCCACAACTGAGCAACAGGTATGCACCTCTTGCTGCCCCAGCAGAGCCTGCTGAGTTGCCGGCCCCCACAGGCAACATGGGCCCAACTGCAACTCCCGCCCCTGCTCTCCTCAAGACAAAACGTAAGGTGTTTGTTGTGGGAGACTCCCTCCTGAGGGGGACGGAGGGGCCAATCTGCCACCCTGACCCCTTAGCCCGGCAAGTCTGCTGCTTCCCAGGGGCCCGCATCCGGGACATTGCGGAGAGGATCCCCAAGCTCCTCAAACCCACAGACCGCTATCCCATGCTCCTTATTCATGTGGGCACCAATGACACGGCTCGGAGCACTCCCAGCCAGGTCATGAGGCGCTACAGGGATTTGGGAGCGGGGCTTAAGGGTCTGGGGGCACAGGTGGTGTTCTCGTCGATCCTCCCAGTCTCAGGCTATGGGCTGAGAAGGGACAGGAGGATCTATGTGGTCAACCAAAGACTGCGGCGCTGGTGTCGTCAGGAAGGCTTTGGCTTTCATGACCACAGCCCGCTCTTTGGCGAGAGAGGCAGCGAGCTGCTGGGAAGAGATGGTCTCCACCTCTCTCCCCTAGGGAGGAGGCTCTTCTCAGCCAGACTGGCTGACCTGCTCCACCGGGCTTTAAACTAAGCCCGCTGGGGGACGGGGGCACGACCGCCACTGCTGGCCCGCTGAGCAATCCTTGCAAAGCCAGCGGATCACGGCACTCAAGGGAGCCCACCCCAGCCCCAGCCCTGGTAAAATCTGTGGGCAAGGAAGGAGCCCCCCAGGGGGCGCTTGCCTGCCTGTACACTAATGCCAGGAGCCTGGGGAATAAGCAGGAGGAGCTCATCCTCCTGCTCAGTGCAAACAATTACGATGTCATAGGGATCACGGAGACCTGGTGGGACTCCACCCATGACTGGACCACGGGGATAGATGGCTATACCCTGTACAGGAGGGATCGTGTAGAGAAAAGGGGCGGGGGTGTAGCTCTCTATGTTAAGGAAAGCTACGCGTCCCTGAAAGCCGATATTGGCGACCAGGGTGGACGGCTGGAGACCCTCTGGGTTAAAATCCGTGGGGAACACGGCACAGGGGACACAATGGTGGGAGTCTACTACAGACCTCCCACCCAAAGTCCTGAGCTAGACCAGGAGTTTGCCCAGGAACTGGCTGAGGCAGCTTGCTCCAGGACCATGGTTGTCATGGGTGACTTCAATTACCCAGACATCTCGTGGGAGGATCGCTCAGCAAAATCTGAGCGATCGCAGAGCTTCCTCTCGTGCGTGGATGACCTCTACCTGACTCAAGAAGTCTATGGGCCAACGAGAGGCAAAGCGCTGCTCGACCTGGTGCTGGCTACTGGGGAGGACCTAGTCGGCGACCTAGTGATCGATGGGAAGCTGGGTGACAGTGACCACGAGCTGATCACCTTCACCATCCTCCGAAAAGCTGGCAAGTCGGTCAGCAACACGCAAGTCCTTGACTTCAGGAAAGCCGACTTTGACAAGCTCAGGAGGCTTGTCAGTGAGGCCCTAAGGGACTGTGACCGCAGGGAGAGGGGAGTTCAAGAAGAGTGGTTGCTCCTCAAGGGAGCGATCCTCAATGCACAAACTAAGTCTATTCCATCTCGGAGGAAAGGCAGCAAGAGGGCACAGCAGCCCCCCTGGCTCTCCAGGGACCTAGCAGACCTCCTGAGGCTAAAAAGAAAGGCCTACAAAGGATGGAGGACGGGAGTCACCTCCAAGGAGGATTATTCTGCACTGGTCCGGTCCTGTAGGGAGCAGACCAGGAAAGCCAAGGCTGCAACTGAACTCCAGCTAGCTTTGAGCAACAAGGACAATAAAAAGTCCTTTTTCAGATATGTGGGGAGCCGGAGGAAAAGCAGGGGCAACGTTGGACCCCTGCTGAATCAGATGGGGCAACTGACAACTGACGCCCAGGAAAAAGCCAACCTATTAAATAGGTACTTTGCGTCGGTCTTTCATCAGCCCCATGGGACGCCCGTGCCTGCTACAGGGCCGGGAAGTCCGGGTGAGGGTGATCCCCTGCCCTCCATTAATGCTGACTTTGTGAAGGAACATCTTGAGAAGCTGGATACCTTCAAGCCAGCCGGCCCTGACAATCTTCACCCCAGGGTACTCAAGGAGCTGGCGAGCATCATAGCCCAGCCTCTAGCGCGGATCTTTGAAAACTCTTGGCGCTCTGGTGTAGTGCCCGAAGACTGGAAGAAGGCCAACGTGGTGCCTATCTTCAAGAAAGGGAGGAAAGTGGATCCGGCTAACTATAGGCCCATCAGCCTGACTTCTATCCCGGGGAAGATCTTAGAAAAGTTTATTAAGGAGGCCATCCTTAATGGACTGGCCGACGCCAACATCTTAAGGGATAGCCAGCACGGGTTTGTTGCGGGTAGGTCTTGCTTGACCAATCTCATTTCCTTCTACGACCAGGTGACCTATCACCTGGACAAGGGAGATGAGATTGATGTCATATATCTTGACTTCAAAAAAGCCTTCGATCTGGTGTCCCATGATCGTCTCTTGGAGAAACTGGCCAATTGTCGCCTTGAGTCCCCCACGATCCACTGGCTGGAAAATTGGCTCCGGGGTCGGACCCAGAGGGTAGTAATTGATGGAAGTCACTCATCGTGGTGTCCTGTGACCAGTGGGGTCCCCCAGGGCTCTGTCCTTGGACCCATACTGTTCAACATCTTCATTAACGATGTGGACACTGGAGTCAGAAGCGGACTGGCCAAGTTCACCGATGACACCAAACTTTGGGGCAAAGCATCCACGCCAGAAGACAGGCGGGTGATCCAGGCTGACCTGGACAGGCTCAGCAAGTGGGCGGATGAGAATCTGATGGTGTTCAACGCCGATAAATGCAAGGTTCTCCACCTTGGGAAGAAAAACCCGCAGCATCCTTATAGGCTCGGCAGTGCTATGTTGGTTAGCACTATGGAAGAAAGAGACTTGGAGGTCATCATTGACCACAAGATGAACATGAGCCTGCAATGCGATGCTGCGGCTAGTAAAGCGACCAAAACGCTGGCTTGCATCCATAGATGCTTCTCAAGCAAATCCCGGGACGTCATTCTCCCCCTGTACTCGGCCTTAGTGAGGCCGCAGCTGGAGTACTGCGTCCAGTTTTGGGCTCCACAATTCAAAAAGGATGTGGAGAAGCTTGAGAGAGTCCAGAGAAGAGCCACGCGCATGATCAGGGGTCAGGGAAGCAGACCCTACGATGACAGGCTGAGAGCCCTGGGGCTCTTTAGCCTGGAAAAGCGCAGGCTCAGGGGTGATCTGATGGCCACCTACAAGTTTATCAGGGGTGATCACCAGTATCTAGGGGAACGTTTGTTCACCAGAGCGCCCCAAGGGATGACGAGGACGAATGGTCACAAACTACTACAAGATCGTTTCAGGCTGGACATAAGGAAGAATTTCTTTACTGTCCGAGCCCCCAAGGTCTGGAACAGCCTGCTGCTGGAGGTTGTTCAAGCGCCTTCATTGAACACCTTCAAGAGCAAACTGGATGCTCATCTTGCTGGGATCCTATGACCCCAGCTGACGTCCTGCCCTTTGGGCGGGGGGCTGGACTCCATGATCTTCCGAGGTCCCTTCCAGCCCTAATGTCTATGAAATCTATGAGTACAACAGGAGAATGACGTCCTGGGATTTGCTTGAGAAGCATCTATGGATGCAAGCCAGTATTTTGTTTGCTTTACCAGCCGCAGCATCACATTGAAGGCTCATGTTCATCTTGTGGTCAAACATGACCCCCAAGTCCCTTTCATCCACAGTGCTAGCCAGCGTAACACTGCCAAGCCTATAAGCATGCTGCAGGTTTTTCTTCCCAAGATCAAAAAGGTCTGGTAATTTATACATGTTCTATGAAGGGGAAAAGTCCTATACTATGCCTTAGAAAGTAATAAAAACAGGTAAACTGAGACTTTTATATGTTATTGATCATCATCAATTGTTGGATTTTTTTTTTGAGAGAGCACACAAGTTTTTCTTAATGCTTGAATATGCTAACCTGACTGCAGAGTGCCTCAAAAGAGACATGGTATGTGTCACTCTGGAAATAACATGATCATCAGCAACCTAGACACAGTAGTTTGCTTTTCAGAGCAAGCACCGTCTCAGTGTTACATGAAATGGGAAATAAGGAAAAAGAGCTCATGTCAACATCTAAATTAAAGCAACTGTATACCACATCCATTAAAATTTTACTAAGTAAAACTATACTCAGTGATTCAACGTTAAACCATCCTGTCTTGGGTTCTAAGGTGAAGACAGATGAACATGAGTCAGATTTTGATAAAATATCCTTGACATGTTTAAAATTGTGTTTGGCTGACTTGATCTCTCAGCACAAATTGTTACGGATCTCTGCTGCTTTCGGTTAAAAAGAACTGTGCATAGGGAAGGAATTTAATGTTCCAAGCCAACATTTACATACAATGTCATCAATTGTTGGTAGCATAAAGGGACAGAGAAGGGGGGGGGGGGAAGGAGGAGGAGGTCTTCATGTACACATACACGCACAATGGTGGAAGAAATAACAAGTTTAGATTTCTTTATGCTTCACTTGGACTATCCTGTTCTATCTAGAGCACAAGTTACTATCAGGATGAAAACCTAATCAAGACTCTGAGCCCTTGAACGTCTAGCACAGGAGACTGGTATGCAGAGCCACTCAGAAATATAAACAGACAAGCAACTGGGTTCACTCCCTTTTATCATAGCAGCTCACACCACCACCCAGGTACAGGCACTGGAGGTATCTTTTGGAACAAATGCTTGTGGCGTTTCTAATTTCCTGTTTACAACGTATACGTATCAAAAGAAGGTGAACTGCAACATAAGCAGGTATTCAAGATGTGACTGGAGCATGAACATACAGCATTCAGCACAGACCAGCAAATGAGTATGTAGCTAGGTCCCAGAGCAGCTTGTACAGCCCACAGTGAAGTCCAGGCTGCCACATCTTTTCTGTTTGTTACTTTTGCTGACTAGATTTAAAGCCATTGTAGGAGAGCTGTTCATGTTACAATCATGTCATCATTTGCTGTGTAGAGACATGCCATGTGGGTGCATCTACACATGTGCTTTACTGCAGTTGACTACTTTGGTCCACAGTAAAGTATCACAGTATACATGTGTGCTAATATTAGGGTGCAGTAAACTAATCAACTCTGCCAAAACACTTGTGGACGATGACCAGAGGCATAAATTGCACCCAGTCAGCCTAGCCAGCCAGCTTGTTCCGCCCCAGCTCAATTTGCTGCTATCCCGGGCATACATCTAGACCAGTGGTCACCAGCCAGTCAATCTCAATTGAACAGTCGGTCGGGGAGCCTCTGACAGTCGATCTCAGTCTGTCAGAGACTCCACGATCAGAAATGGCAGGAAGCAAGTGGCTGGGCTAAGCCACACCCTCTGCCACCCAGACCGGGCTGGGTGAGTGGGGTCAGAGCCCAGGTGGCTTGTCCGGGAGGCAGGGGGAAGGGTGGGGCAGGGCCAAGGGTGGAAGATCCCGGGTTGCCCTTTACTTACAAAAAGTTATTTTCATCATAAAAAAGTTGGAGACCACTGATCTAGGCACTACACCTGGGAGCAGTTGACTTCAGCATAAACTGCTCAGGAGTTTATGGCATCACCTTAAATTCATGTGTAGATGCACACAGTGGCTGCATCAACACATGGTGTAGATGTTTGGTTCCCTGGGGACAAGTAGCAGTGGTGTCTGTGCCACGTGTGTTTTGGCGCATGGCGAATTACCCCGGATGAGGCAGGGGGAGGCTGGGGCTAGCACTGGGCTGGCCCCAGGAGCTTTACCTACAGTCCTGGGGGCCTCCCGGAGCTGCAACAGCGGTGATTCTGCCGTGTTGAGCCTGGCTGGCAGCTGCAGCGCAGCTCTGGGCAGCCTGGCTCCACTTTTGAGCAGCGTGTGCTGCCCGTGTGTATGCTGCTCTGCTTTTTTTTTTTTTGTGGGGTTTTTTGACCCCTGGATATCCAGGGATAAAAAAACAACAAAAAAACTGCGGGAAAAAAAAGCAAAGCAGCACACACACAGGCAGTGCTCCCCTGCAGCACAGAGAACATCTGAATGTGCTGTATGTGGTGCCACAAACACGTTTGTGGTGCCACATAGCACACAGCCACGCTTGCCTCTAAAAAGATTCCTTATTTCACTACTATAAGTGCAGTTAGCCATAACAAACTGGGAGCTGCAGGAATCTTCAAACAATGGCCATGAGTGGAAGGCAGGAGAGTCACATACTAACACAGCGATTCTACCCTGGTGTGTTTACAGATCCTTTGAAGGATGCCAGAAGATGTGAGAAGATAAACCAGGTGCGAGGAGATAAGCAGATAATCCCAGGTTAAGTCTGGTCCCTGTCTGCCTGATCTCCCACCCCTACTGCCTATCCCCTCAGCAAGGAGGTAAGTACAACAATATGTACATTTGTTTTTGAAACTGGGTGCCACTCAGTTCACAAAAGTTATGGAGATTGCCTCAAGTCCACCAAGGGGTACCTTGAGACCAAAAGGTTAAGAACCACTGCATTGAAAAAGTCCCGTAATACAAAGCAGGAGACTATTCTAGCAAGAGACTAGAGGGACTGCAAAGCTTATGAGTACAGATGAGGAAAATATAGAGTATAGAGTTAAAACATTTCTAAGGCTAGGGACAAAAGTTACACATAAACCAGTTTAAGTCATCAGAAACTGGTTTAAACCTGTACCAAAACAGAAGTTCAGTGCACATAAACTAGTTTCAAAATGGCTGCAACTAGTTTAAGATAAGCCTGGTTGAATGTAGTATCAGACTTAACTGATCTGGGTCAAACCTGTTTATGCAACTTCTGTCCCAAGCCCCTTCTTGGTTTAAGTCAAGTCAGAGTCCCCCAGCATCTGTCTGCTCCAGCAAAGAACAGCTGGGGTCTGAGGCCAGGGAGCGGGGTTAAACTTCCCTTCCCCTGAGTACAGAGCTGCCCTGCTCTGCTAAATACTTATGGCTGGCTGCGACTGTGGACTACAAATCCCAGAGGCAGCTAGAAGTAGGAAGAGGAAGCAAAGAGCAACCCTGCAGAGCCCTGCTGCTGTGATTCTGGACAGCAAATTTCAGAGACCTCAGGGACAGCAGGAAGAGGAAGCGAGCACACAGTCCACGCTGGCTACATGCCAGAGAGCCGTGCTCTGGAGACCCCTGGCTTTTGGCCTGAACCATGGCAGGCATGTGGTTGCATTTCTGGAATCAGAAGTGAATGTCTGTCCAGTTGTTTTTCAGTTTAATTTTTGCATCTTAGACTACCTGCAAAGACAGAATCGATTTAGCCTCAGGCTTTTTGACTGTCTGTACTTAGCTCAGAAGAGAATCTTAAATTCTGCATCATTTAGTCAATGCATTGTGGATTTAACACAATACAACACTGGAAAGGTATTACTGGCAGTAGAGCAACTTGGTGGGGGTAGGGGACAAGCAGTGCACTAGCCCTGAGCACTGATTCAGAGGGAGTACGAGAATGGCAGCCCCTAGGGAGCCTGCACTGCAGCAGCCCCTGTTCAGGGATTTTGCATTGGAGGCAGTGGCAGCCCATGCTGCCACCACAAGTACAGAAGCCCCTGCATGGGGAAGTAAGCACTCTCTTCCTCCCTTCCCCCAGTCTTCACGCATGCCACCCAGGGTGCCACAATTTCAAGTTATGCCCCTGATGACTGTCATCTAATTAGTACTTTGGAAAACCCTTTAATTCTGCTGTAGGTGGATTTTCACACTGTGCATGAGAAGCACGTTTGAAACTAACATTTTAACAATACAATACCCCAAACTCTAAATTCTTATATAATATGCTTTCCTGTAAAACAAAGTGACAGTGAGGTCTATGGGTAAGAACAAAGGACTGGGAATCAGAAAATTAAGGGAGTGGGGGAGAGAGAGATGGAAGGGATGCCTACAACTGATCTTGACTCCTCACCTTACCTCTCCTTTCCCCCGTGACCTCCATTCTATGGAACACACCACTTAGCTCTTGTTGCAAAACATTTTTGAGACTTTCATATAAATTGCACACTACTTGCCTTATATTTTCCTACCTTGAATATTACTTCCCTCTCTCCAACAACTGAGCTTACAGCTGTCCCTAAAATAGATGTCAGCACAGCAGCTGTCTCCGAGAAAACACTGGTTATTAACAGTTAACGAACATAATAGGCTGGAATAAGGAAGAGGGGGGTGAAGGCTCTAACAAATCTGCTTCATACCAAGATGACAATTTCATGGAGATTATTGTTATTATTATAAATGGTTATCAATTATGCATCACGTTGATAGTTAATTTATAAAAGGAAAAGGGTTGTGTTGGTACAACTGAATTCTGACTGATGGAAGATAGGCGATTTCCTGGTAGTTAATGGCCAATTTCCCAGCAATATGACTGCAGCATAATATCAGAGATTTATAGCAATAATTAATTGATTTTTTTTTAAATGTAAGGATGCTAAAGAGCATCATTCCCACTCACATTAATAATTAATGCAACATTTTAAAAGAACCAAAACTTCCATTCCACACAGAAGCTTCCTAAAGGCCAAGGCTCATTATAGTGAAAAATAAAGAAAGAAACAAACTGAATGCTACTGGAGATAAAGCCACAGAGTGAGTAGATCCATTATCAGCATTCCAAAAATATACATATTCCTCTTATTTTCATTAAATCCCATTCCATGTCTTGGGAAATCAGGGAAGCCCATGCACAGGGACTGCTGGATCAGGATCCTTCCTATCGTGGAGGCATGAGAAGATAATTTGGGGATATCACAAGAATCAAGACCTTTAAACTGCATCAGATGCGATAGCTGCCACCCATTTTTGTATAAAATTTCCAGATTTCAAAATCTGGTTTCTTTCCAACTACCAGAGAATGCTGAAATTTTAAAATTCTCCACAAAAGAAAATTACAAAAACGTAAGTCCATTTGGGGTCTAGTGGACCATTTAGTTTCTATTTCAGCTATTTAAAATACAAGAATACAATATAGACCATAAAAATTCCAAACAATGAATTGTTTCAAAAGGAAAATCTAAAATGTTTCAATGTGAAAACGCTGAAACATGACTGACATCTGACATTGGTAGAACTCCCTCCTACCCCCCCCCTCCAATTTCAACAAATGCAACTTGATTTCATAAATCAATAAAATGCTGAAAAAACTCCATTTTCTCATGGAAAATGGTTCCATCACCTTTTTTTCCAAGCAGCTCTATTTACTACATTATCCCTGGAGGGCAGGGAAGGAGGGACAAAACTTTCTAAAAAGGAAAAGAGTAATCACAGAATTATCATCACCTTCACCAACAACATGCAGCATAGTTAATATAATTTTAAAGTAATTTAAAAGAATTGACTCCTTCCTAATGATTTTAACCACCCCATTTGTACGTGGCAGGTGACTATGATGAGACCAAGCAGTAATAAGAACACAACTTAAAAGACTATTAAAAATGTGACAAGAGCACCCAGAGTAGGATTTGGCAGGCATGGATAAGCTGGAGAAAAGTAGATGTGAAGCGTACAGAAAAAAGCAGAACACTTCACAGTCTTTGTATGAAATGGTAATTAAGAAAAGGTTTTTCCATTTGTGGTTTATAGGACACAGTTAGCTGTGCACACAACTTCCATTTACCCTCAATGATTTCTACATCTATTCCAATCTCAAAATAAATCACAAGGCTAAATGTAACAAAAAATAAAATAATTATAATCAGGCTAAAGTGAACAAAAAAAATCAGGGAGAAATTAAAATAAAAGAAACCTCATTGTACAATGAAATACTAGAGAGAAAGAGAAAGAACTACAAAAAACTATAGTTCTTGGTCTGCTGCAAGATTAGGAAACAAGTGAAGTGATTTACATATAGTAATTGCATGTCCTTGCTAGTCTCCAACCGCGTCTTTCAAAATGTAAATTTCCTTGAAAACGCTTGGACATTATGATAGCCTGCTATTTATTTATTTATTTAAAGGGAATCTACTTAAACAAATGTTTTAAAGGGTGGGGGGAAAATCCTGATGTAGACCATTTAAATGGCTTCTTAATACTGTATGTTAAACACCACAGTCCATGAGCCAGAAAATGAGAGAAGAGCAGGATGTCTTAGAGGGTAATTTATTT